>NC_141699.1:300885042-301584665 GCF_964263255.1 Lissotriton vulgaris | reverse complement strand
AATTCTATGCTATCACCCACTCGTCCTCTGTTACTCCTCCTTTCAGTTATTGATGGTTCCTAAGATCATCGTCCAGGTGAGAAGGATGTTTTTTAAGCCTGCAAAAGGGGCAAACACTGGAACTCTCCCACTCTGCACTGGTCCAAATAGTATTTTTTTTAGCAAATTGCTTAAAACTCATCTTACCAACTTTGTCTCTTTTTCCTCTTTACTCTTAGCAACAGGATGCCATGTTAGAGTATTTGTACGCTTTGTATAATTTTTTCATTATCATTTGCGAATGTGTCCATGGGCTATGCTCTATGGCCCAGATTTAGTAAAAAGTCATGCAGCGCAGCAAGTATTGTCGCTCTGCTGGAGAAGTGAAAGAGAGCAGAATAGTACATTATCTACCATGTGGCACTCTTCAGCTCTCTATACTGGTGCACTTTAGCTGCAATGTGCCAAAGCTGACACCTTTGCATGATTGTGCAAGGGCATCTGCCTTGTGGAAAGTAACGGTTTTGTAGAGGAAGGAGGGGTCCCTTCCAATACAAAATGTATGGTTGAAGGCGTTTCCCACTTTGTATGTGTGCTGCATTCTACAGCACATATGCACAGAAGGAAAAATGATGAAACCATTTCTCCTCATTACACCTGCTTGAAAGAGGCGCCGTATTTTTGCATAAATCCCTGTCCACAGTTCATAGTAAGTAAGGATTTGCATCAAAATCCATCAGTGGTAGCATGGGAAGCGTTTGCATTACTTTTGATTTAAATCCAACACAAATTCTGAAATTGCCCCACTACACTTTGCGTCGGTTTGTGTGAAAAAAAAAGTAACGCCAACCCAACACAAGGTTTTGCTAAGTGTGGGCCTGGGTTGTGCATGTGTGCTCTTAAATTGTGTGCCACTACACACATACCAGACAAAAGGCAAGTCAGCTACGTCGTTGCTTGGGTATTTTCTTATTTTTTTCTACAGATGATCAAACATCTACACCTTACAGTACCCCTCCGATTGTCCTTTACCAACGAATTTCACTCCAGAATGAAAATATGAGCAGAAGTCTTCCATATTCTATATGCAGCACACACTTCCAATGATGCTGTAGTCTAAAGGTAGTGTGGTGTAATTACACAAAACATATGCAAAATTGTGTGACATTATGCTTAATTATGCAAAAGGCAAATTTGTCATTTCACACTATGTTTTTGTGCAAAATGCATCCTCTGGTCAATTTTTGGTGTGAAGAGGATTTAAACGAGCAGAGTGAGCAGAGTGAACAGCCACTCGTGTTCTGTTGTTCTTGTGTGTTGGCTCTAAATTTTTACAGCGACTTGAGCAAATTGCAGTGAGTTGTTTCCGCTAAAGGTGCTTAATTACTCAAAGTGGCAGAATTTGGGTAATTTTGCATAACAAGAGTAACATGAAATTCCCAAATAGCATGAATTACAGCGGCGTAATTTAAACACAGTGACAGAAACTCCCGAGGTCTTCTGTTCTGCTTTGCCTCTGTCCCCAGAGCAGCTCATCCGGTTCTTGGCCTCTTGTAGGCTATTTATCCAGTCATCTCTGGGCCGCCTCTCAGCTCCTTCTTGTTCTCGGCCCAACAATGCTCAGTGTGACACACACATAATTACAAGTGAACCAGCGTGTAGGTATTATCTGTTGCACTGACACCAGCAGTGCCCCGGCTGCTTGAACATGCCCTACAAAATGTAATTAGCAGAAGTGTGTCCTCCAGAGAGAACGAGTCACCTCTGGAGGGCTCTGCCAAGGTGCCCGACAGCGAGGGGCATCTCTCAGATAGCAGCGGCAGACGCAGGAAAGAGTCCAATGCAACACAGGTAGTGTGTGAGCCAACGAAATACTGATAGATTCAGAACCGAACAGGCAGCTACAGGAATATTCTAAAGTGATAAGAATGTTAGTCTCATATGCAGACATGTTTTGCATATTCCTGCAGAATTATAATTTACATGCAGAAAAATGAATAAAGTTTGTTTTAAAAATGAATATGGCTGAGCTTGGCAGAGACCTGCAAGCCTGTTCGAGAGCCGGAATGCGCATTCATACTTAACAAGCATTTACAATGCAATGGTTTCGCCTTTGGAAAAGTTAGAGCTATTGGCTTTGTAAATTACAAAATTTGTATTTATGTGTTGGTTTTGAAAACAGATAAATAAATGGCATTGTCGTTTACATTGCCATTAGCTTAATCTCTCGCAAATGTGAGACCTATTGTACTCTACGGACGAGCTCAGCAGACAGCAATTACTACTACACACACACCCAGAGCCACACACACACCCCCAGAGCCAGCCCCACACACACACCCAGAGCCAGCCCCACACACACACACCCAGAGCCAGCCCCCACACACACACACCCAGAGCCAGCCACACACACCCAGAGCCAGCCACACACACACCCAGCGCCAGCCACACACACACACCCAGAGACACACACACACACCCAGAGCCACACACACACACATCCAGAGCCACACACACACCCAGAGCCACACACACACCCAGAGCCACACACACACCCACCCAGAGCCACACACACCCACCCAGAGCCACACACACCCACCCAGAGCCACACACACACCCAGAGCCACACACACACACTCAGTAGAGCAAGCACAGCAAGGGGGCAGGGAAGCAAGCACAGCGAGGGGGCAGGGAAGCAAGCACAGCGAAGGGGCAGGGAATCAAGCACAGCGAGGGGGCAGGGAAGCAAGCACAGCGAGGGGGCAGGGAAGCAACTATATGCTATGTAATGTAAAATAAAACAGGAAATGTAGGTGACAATTAAAGTCACATAGTCACAAGACCATAAAACTAATATGTGTCTGTAAAGCTTAGAGGTAAAGTAAAGAGAATAAAAACAGGCAGGATCGCAAAAGAAGCACACATGAACTAGCACCTAAGTGGATGACACATTTAAAGCATTAGAGCATTTTACATGTAAAATATACCTCTCTCTGGGAGTATAAGAAATAAGAGCATGCACAGAATTCCTAAAAGAAATCAGAAGTTGAGAACATCCTAACTCTCTCACACCCTGCTTTCTTTTTCCTAAAATTCCTTTAAACAACTAACCACATAGGCAAAAGTGTAGTGAGAAAATGGACCAGTACCCATAACCAATCCCAGAAGTAGGGATAGTAGCTACCGTGTAATGTGACAAACATCCTTTAAACCAATCCCCTGTGTGAGTGTAGAAACCTACAGAAGCCCAAGGAGTAAAATGTACACTGTGAGAATGGGGCTAAGACTCATTACAATATCTAATGTAAATTTTGGTAATTATTTTTGGCACATTTTGGGTGAAGAGCGTCTCTTTTAGGGTAAGGGGCTAGGCGGTTATATAAGCAATTTAGTCCAATGATTAAGGCCTCAGCCTTCCTCGCCGTGTGTTTTTCAATGAGACGGTGGGGTTCACCTATGTATCAACCTCTCATAAAAGGCAGTACAGATAGAGAGGTGGTCGTGGGCTGGCACCACTAGTGTGGTTGTTAATGGTCTCGGCAGATGAGATAAAAACCCATGGGCGGTATCGTTTGGTTAGAAATGGGTGGCGTAAAGGCTAATGAGGACAAATAGAAAAAAAAAAATATCTAATGTAAGAGAGAATAAACAAATGTGCCAATGGTGAGAAAACTACAAAGAATACAATTGCCCCCAGAAAAAAAACAGCAATAACATTAGCGTATGCATCTTTGAAAGTATAAGGTGTGTTTGACGCCTGAATATTGTAGCACACAGACAACGAAGTTAGTGAGAAGACAACCATGTCTCTCATCAATTAAGATATGCAATATAAATACATCTTGGCGGCATAGACTGGCCATTGTGCATAATTCTAACACTAAACAGCATGCGACCAAGACGTGAGAAAAAATGTGATGAGCACAAAAACGTTTTTTAAAAAAAAATAATAGATAGTACATGCACTTGCAAAGTAAAATGGAGAAACATTACTGCGTGAGCTCGCAAAGAGCAAGCTCAGCAAATGCTCAAATGTTTAAGCCGCACAGCTCGTGGTTGGCAGAGCGTGAAAAAAACACAGTCCTCTTGTAGCAAAGATGACACGACTAGTACACCCACAGGAAGGGTTCAGATGTTTATAGCAGAAGTCAGGATGTAGAAAAAGGGCTGCACGTTCCGTGTGCAGTGCGGGGGGCTCACTGCACACTAGTGCGCCAAACTTTGACCCTCAGAGTTGCACAGACATGACGTGATGTAAGCAAGGTGTGTCGTCATTGAAATAAGGGGAGGAAAAAAAGCGCCGCAATGTCAATCAACCGAAAACAGGTTTAATGGCTGCAAAAAACGGCCAAAGGTACAATTCTGTGGAGAACGTATAATATTCAGGAATTTTTGTGGTACAAATTGACATGGGGCACAAATAGAGTTGAGCACCAAAAAAACAGTCCAGTCATAACAAGGGCTGTCTCAGACATGACTCACCAAAAATGTCCTGCTCAGATTATTGCTAGCATAAACGTAGGCAAGCAAAACGTACTCCAGAATATTTACCCTGAATTACCTTTTGTGAAGAATTGAAAAATGTAGCTTGAAACAGACAGCATTTTATTCAGCATAAATCCGTGCCCCGGTGACACACAGTTCCACTCAGACAAAAGGAAAACAACGAGAACAATTCTCCTCTTGTGGCAACAAAGTGACATGCGAACATCACCACGTACCCCAGAATGGAACTAACACTTATTGATGTTATTTTTGACGAAAGATTGGCTTAAAGGGCAAAAAAGACCGAGCATCTTGGCATTGCATAATTTGTGCGGCAGTAATAAGGTGTAATTCAAAATGTTTCAGTTCATGCAGCTGTGCATAAGCTCGACAAAACACACAGCCAAGCCACTGTTATCCAAACATCCGGCACACGAGGCCTTCCCTCACTCGTCCTGGACACCATGAATTACACAACGCATGCATGCAACCGTATACTGGGCCCGTGCTACACATTTCCAATTTTGCGCGTGTGGTCTGGTCTGTCTACGTGACTGCTCGGGTATTTCCTGATGTCGGCAGCACTAAGCCGAATAAAATTAGCCGCCGCTTTACAGGAAGAAATCAGTTTCCCCCGTGAGCGGAGAGGCCTGGCTAGCGAGCATTAGCAGCATATTGCGCCGGACAGCGGGAGGGGGGCTGGTGAACGGGCTCACGGACAGCGGGAGGGGGGGGGGGTGGGTGAACGGGCTCACGGACAGAGGGAGGGTGGGTGGGTTAACGGGCACATGGACAGCAGGGGGGGGACGGGCAGGCACACGGACAGCGGGAGGTTGGTCAGGAAACAGCCAGCGGGACAGCGACAAGACGAACAATGAACACAAACATCGGTGTAAAAAAAAAGAAAGTACACGCCCACAGTGGCCACGTCTTCATGACGTTGCGGAGAGGGAAAGAATAGGCAGAACGCTCACCAATCGCCTCGGGAAATGACCGACAGTTCTCTCTTCCAATGGCTAGCCTCCATTTATGGAGCTAGCCAATGGAAGAGAGAGGCCGAAGAAGGCCACACTGTTATAACATTAGATTTCGCCTGCGCCGAAAAGCTGCGAGGTGCGCAGCTTTCGACGAGGCGAAACCTAAAAATCCACAGTATTACCCTGGGCCAGCCAGTTGTTTTTCAGGAACCTGGTAAAGGTTCACTTGTGAAGACAAACAACTGGAAACATTCGGCAGACTGTAAGAATCTGATCCCAATCATCCCACAATTCCGTAAACCCCCCACTGCGCATTTTCCCCTTGTATAACAGACTTTGCCCCCCCTGGGTGACTTGTTTTGGAGACCGACCCAGACAATGCAGTACCCTGACTGACCAAACGGTGACACTGAATACTGGGTTCTAAATCGGGCTTCCTGGTCTTCTATAAAGTATAATTTGTGATGAAGGCTAATTATCGGCAAATATATTTTCACCTAATCTGTATAACAGCACTAGTTTCTCAAAACCGTTGCCACCAATATTTTTTTAAAGAAATCCGAATTGAGGAAAAAATAACCGACACAAACCTGTTTTTCTGTGTTTAGTCATTGACAAAAAAAAAAAACCTCTATGGAAAGCTGAGACAGAGCAGTCAATCTTAAAACGTCAAATGATGGCATTAACTACTGTTCTTTTTCCAAATTTCTAAGTTTAGGAATTATGAAGCAAATGCATGAAGCTGAAAAAGTCAGCTGGCTTGTGTGTAGGATTGGGGAGCAAGTGCTAATTGAATTTTCCATGTGGTACACAAGAAAACCTAAAACCATACCTCAATATTTTGTAATCACTGGTGTCTAGAAGGTCTGGTAAATAACCTGTCCGCATTTACTATTGTACCAATTAAAACATATCAGAACAAGTACATGTTAGAAACAAAACGTTTTGATTTCATCCATTATGAATGAAAGAATGTACAGAGCTCTGACATGCAGAAGGGTTTAGTCTGTGCTGCATAAAAAAGAAAAAAATGAATCAATATAGGAAAAAAAGAGGGACCATGAGGGTGAGAGAAGATGTAATTAAATATCTCGGTGACTATTATTGGGATTTAAACAAGTTCTAGTATGGAACCAGCCAGTTGTGTATGGCAGATGTATCACGATAACGGCATCTCCAATTAGCCAACATGGATCCCTTGGCTGTCGTGTTCGCTCTGCGTACTGTTGACACGCGGTTTCCTAAGTATGGCAGTTCCCTTTTCATGATGCTAACTTGCTAATTCCCCGGACACCTTGATATGCTTTGATATAATCATTTCCAGTTTTTTTCTTTTCACCATAGTTGGTCAATGATGGGGTACGTGTAGGTCATGTGCACGTATGAGTTTAATCAGATAGTGTTGCAATGTATACCGGCATAAAACAGATAACACGGATAATGCAAGGTCCAGAATATGAAGAATTGACTACATAACTTCTAACGTATGGGAGCCCTCAACCCCTTTATGAACGTCCATCTCTAATTTCCTTATTACAGGCGACTTGTACATTTTTAGTGGCCTGTAATAAAGAAATGATATAGCTGTGCATCAATAATTCCTTAATACAGTTCAGTTCTGATGTCACAATGCCTGTTTCTACAACCAGCAGCCTACGGTTAGGTAAGACAGGGAGTAGGATTAGCAGCTGTTAAACAAGGAAACGAAAACCTAGCTGTACCTTCTTCTGCTCTGTTTCTGTACTATAATCAGCAGAAAGGAGATATTTACTACGATATGTTTATTTTCCACAAGCTTTAAGTATTTATAGGAACGATGAGATCTCTGCATCTTTCTATACATTTTGATCTACAGCTGTTTTTATTTGATTATAATATGCCCATCCCTCCTCTCTGACTCATCTCAAACATTTCTAACCCCTATGAACTACCCAACATGCTTCTCTCACTCTCCTTTTTTTAGCTATGTCACCCACCTAACAGGCACACATGACCACTACTTACAAAAACAACTTGCTACTTCCCCAACTCCGAACTGCACTAAACACACAAGAAATAAAGAGTGCAAACCTAATACAGCTAGTGCGCATGGAAAAAAATACTTGTTCTAACCTAACTAACTATTAACTCTAATCTTGGGTTCCAGAGTAGCGTGCTACTCGCCACCAAGAGCTTCAACACCTCATCGGGTGTAGAAAGCACTATATAAAACAATATACGATTATTCTCTTTTTGCAATACATTTCTACCTGCTTTTCGCTTGTTTATTTGTGCTCTTCAGATTCTACTTTAATTCTTCTTGTCTGCAAACATTCTATCGGGTTAACAAAAAAAGTGCAACTCACCAACAATTTAAGCATTTGTTGGAAGGGAGATTGTGTGACCTTGTATTATAAGAAATAAAGTACTCCCTGCTGTACATTAAAAGGTTATTGCAACCTACTTCAGAATTCCATGACCTTATGAACCTTTGGCCTTAATTGTATGTATGGTCATGGAACTCCTTGGTGGCTTGAAATATCCTTTTAATGTGCGCAATGGGGTACTTTATCCAATATAGATATTATAGATGGGGGACTGCAAAACCAGTATAAAAGACCATTTCTGATTTCCTTATTACAGTCAAGTTGTGGGTGCCAGAGTAGCAGCCAGAGTGAAAGGCTGGTCATGGAGAATAATTAAATCTATGTTTTAACGCCTTCGCTGCAAATTTTGCTGCAGGAGGGTGGGGGGTGAGCGGCACTGTGCTCATGATGGAACCATGCCGTCATGAGTCATGGGCGGCCTGTGCTCATGACAGTGTGTTTCCATCACGGCCCCACCCACTCAATAATTTGCCCGCACAAGCGAGGAATTAATGCTACGTGGGTGGAGCGGCAGCCGCATGACGGAACCACGCCGTCATTAGCACAGGCCACCCATGGCTCATGACGGCGTGGTTCCGTCATAAGCACGGAACCGGTTAAACAATGAAAAATTGAATTGCCCATTCCTTCTTCTGATATGTTTTAATGAAATAAAAAAAGCTATCAGCAGAAAGGAAACGTTTATGGCAACAACTTTACTTGTTCTTCCATGCTATAAGCCATAACAGAAAACATAAAATATCTGCATATTTCAATACAATCAAAGCCACAGAATGTTTTAATCCTATTTACATGGAGCAGATCCTAATACATTTTGGTAAATATTATTAACAACTTATTAGTGTGTTTATATTTGAAGTAAATATTTTGGCTTTGTTCAAGACTGCAATGAACATGAAAGGGTATGGCACTAAGGATTTAATCAAATTTGTGGTAATTGTCATATTGTGACCATATATTATAAGGAATAAAATAACCTCTCCAAACACATACAAATTATATTGAAGGTCACCTCAGATTTCCATGACATTATGAAGCAAATTGACCTTCAGCTTTGTTGATCTGCTCATGGGAGTCCTTGGTGACCAGAAATATCAGTATACTGTACTTCGGTGGGTACATTATTCCACAAATCGCTTCCTAGACATTGGTGTGTCATGTCCAGCTCAAGACAAATTACCATGCTCATTTGGAGTACAGAGGATACACACAAGGAAAGAGAGTAGATGGAAGGGGTAGCAGGTAACGGAGGGAGAATAAAAGAGCGGGGATTCTGTGACAAGTGATAATCATAAAATACTGGTAAAATTACAAGGTCATGTTGAAAGCATTTAAATTAAGCATGAGTGTTACACTTTGATCGGGAGTAGGTATGTCATGAGAGTCGCATATGGAGAGTCGACCACGGTTTAAGTGTAGCGCTTATTTTATAAAGAAAAAAATAGGTGCAGGGGCCTGACGTTTTCCTATGAGCCCACAGCTGGCACTGCCAAATGCCAAAGTTAAGGAATACAAATGCTACCTAGTCTTGATTACACCTCATGCCACTTTCTTCCACCTCACCCACTTCCTGATTCTTTAACTCACTCTTCTGGGTTCATTTCCATCCTTGCTTTCTCTCTTAGTTATTCTTTCCCTATCTTTCTCTTCCTACATTTCTTTTGTCTTTAGCTGCCTTTCTTTTCCTCCTTTCTTTCTCTTGCTATGGGTGAAAGGCTGATGATGTTTAATAAGCCCTGGTCCCCAAAAATAAATGCCGATGTCCTGCACCTTCAACCACTGGCACAAATTAAGCCTTGTTAGGTGCCTTGTCAGGTGTGGTTTCTCTTTGTACCTTTATATTTTAACATCCTTGGGACCTGTGCATAGACTGTCATACATCAAGAAATCTCAGCAGCTCCCTGTGGCCTCTCACCTTCAGACTCTCAAGTCTTTGCGCATGACTGCATCAATAAACCTCTGTATTTTGCTGGTTGCAGGTTCCAAAGACAACGAATCAGATACTTGGGTAAAGTATCCTATGTCCTATATGCCTGCAAGCCAGGATAACTCACTCACAGAGCTGGTGTTTCATGCACACAATTTTCCCCACAATATTTTTCCTGCATAAATAAGCTTTGATATAGCGGTATTACATAACACCTCTTTACTGAGATAGGTCATGGCAGATTTTGAAGCTAGGCCAGTTGAACATTGGCAGACCATCACTGCTGCTGAAGATGCACCAGTTATAAGCCACCTTTCACACAGTGCCAGCACTTCTGTGAGGAAAGCAAAGCAGCCTAGGATGCCATTTAGTGGTGGTGCCAAGTTACAACAAAACGTCTTTCAAGGTGGAAAAATGCTATTTGCCTCTAGTCCTCAAAATCTTCTCATCAATGCGGTTTGGCTTAACCCCTCCTTTGCTGTTGTGGTGGCAGTGAAGCCCTGTGCACTGCCGGTAGTGCATAACTCCACTGTGCAAAGCTACAAAAACACCCACAGTAAGACAATAAAAGTCTTGGTCTTAATTTGAACTGCCTTGCTCCTGAGTGACAACTGTGCAATCTAGAAGTTGATTACATGGTCAGAAGGCAGTGTGACTTTCCATGGAACAAAGCCCATGCATGTGAAATCTGAGATGAAAAGTCAGTGCTGCAGGGCGCACTGTTAGAAAGGTCTCCAGGCCCCAGCAGTTCTCTACATCAGGGTTTTTCCAGTAAGTAGTTCAGTCGTACTAGTAATGTAAAAAGAGCCCATTAGGGCTGGTGTTGTATTAAGGTCGTTGTAGGCAGTTGTCTTACAGTCCCACACCAGCCGACCCCAAGCAGGAGTCACATTGCTAGAAATGTCCCCACAAACTGCCTTACTACTAGCAGGAAGGACGCACCCCCATTTAACCAGTGGTCCAAAAAATCCATGCACTAGCGATAGCCATAAGATTACCTGAATAATTGTACAATTCCATCCTGCAAGCTAGTTTTAGGCATTCTGTGGTGCTTTAGAGGGCTCTACGAAATATAATTAGAGGGATTTGGTTAAGTCTATCTGACCTTTCAGATATAGGAACATTGGACCAGGTATTTTCCCACTCGTACTGTGACCTGGCGATGACCAATTCATCTTCCACTCTCATTCCCTCCTTTAATATTCCTTTTCTATTTGAATCTCCTCCTACATATTCATTCATGCTTGAGGCTGAGAGGACTCTCCATACCAATTGATTCTTTGAGTCATTATCATAACCTTTGGGTGTTTCATGCATTTGACGGCTGCCAGCCAAAATTCCTCATATATCCGTTAAAAATAATTATGGCTCAAGAAGGATATTGTATACTTGCCAACAACTCATAATTCAGAGTTAGGGAGCAGCAGAGCCTTTTTATCTATGGGATTCAAACCCTTTTTATTGTCATCTGTTCCACTATCTATTAGGGAAGCAGCAGATGCAGTCATAGCTAAATTGCTGAAAATAATTAAATACAAATTTGACCCGTGTGGTAAATAAGTTAAATAAACTTAGAGGGGTATAAGGATGCGTTTATTTATAAACTACCTGTCAAGGATGCGTTTATATATACACTACCTGTCCACCGACTCATGGAGACCATACATTTTTTAAAAATGTCGAAGCTGAGCTACCATACTGGCTAGATCGTTTAGTGGTTTACAGTTGCTTCTAGTGAAGTCACGAAATTAACCTGTGCTTAAGCCTCTGATAACTTAAAACAAAAGCAGTCAGGCTTAATTTAGAGGTGATATATAAAGGACTTATGCAGCACACAAGTTGCAATAAAGTGAAGAACTAACAGAAAAATCTCACACTAATTTAGAAAAATAGAATAAAATGTCGCAAATTATTTGGCACCAAAACTACCAAAATCTATCCGTAGATATGCAGGGTTATCAATTTGTAAAGTGAAAAATAGCAAAGATCAAAAGGACAACAGCAGACACCTAGTAACGCGAGACTGGGGGCGAGTGGAAAGCTATGGCCGACCACAATGCAGTGCCATTCAGATTGGGTCCCACCTTCGGAATTGAAATAATTTTTGCGAAAAAATGCCTGAGAAGGTAAAGTTCAGGGGGGCAAGGAAGCCAGTGGTATCCGGAGAGGCGGTGTCATCATTGAGGAGCTACTGGTCAAAGTCATGGTGAAGATTTCTACGTTCGGACTTAGGGCCTCCCTCTATAGGACCGCTGAACGTGTGGTGGCAGTGCGACCACTGCCACACTGTGGGACCGCCCACAGTATTAGAATTGCAGTGGTCGGACCACCATGATAATGCCGGCACTGACAGGATCAAGGATCCTGCTGGGCCGGCAGTCTGCAACCGGCTGTAATATGTTACCAGCACCACCAGCCTATTACGAGTTGCTTTTTTGTCACCCTTTTCATGGTGATGATCCCACCATGAAAAGCGTGGTGGAAAGGCAACAAAGTAGACCCTAACAATGTCACCTGAAAGATTTGGACCAGGGGGGGAATGCGGATTGGGGACAGATGTAGTGCCCCCCCTCCCCGAATTTGCAGCCTCACTTCCTGCATGGTGTGACATGTATTTGTTCCTTCAGAGAAGAACGCAGCACTTTCTACCATGAAGGCAGGCTGACTGATGATGCACCTCTGGTGGATAGGCAAGCAGGTAGATCATGGTCCTCTCTTTGGTCTCAAAGCAGTTTTTGGGTGAGCATTTTCTAAGTTCCAAGTTTTAGGCTTGGGCTATCTGAACTGAACATCTTTATCACTTGAATGGTCAGGACCTACTCAGTCTGGGTGCAGGTGCTGATTCAAGATGGTTGGATCCTTTTCTGTCCCTGAGGCTCAGATCAAGAGAGCAGTCAACTAGCTCTTGGAGTCCTTCTGAAAGTCCTGTGTTCAAGCAGAAAATCAGGTCTAAAGCAGCAGAGCAAGGTTCTCTGAGGGCACAAGACCGTTCAGAAGGGAACAAAAGAGTGGTTTGTAGGGTCATGATTTCATACCTCCTGCCAGCTTTGAAGTGGAAGAAACTTCTGGAAGTTTCTCCCCACAGACGGATCTGGATTTTTTCTGCTACCGGCCCTGGTCTCAGGATTTTGGGGCACACAACCCAGTGTTATGCTCTTTGTGTGTGGTCTGAGGTTCCTTCTTTGCAGTGTAAGCGAGGCTATGTACAGCTCTGACCCTCCCATCCTTCCAACACAGAATCCCTCTATTGTGTGACTGTCTGAGAGGAATAAACTAAGGCCAACTACACCTAGTCATGTGTCCCAAGAAACAGGCTGCAGGAACCAAATGGTTGGGACAAGAAAATATCTATTTTCTGAAAGCGGCAATTTCAGAATTGTGACGCATAATCTGACTTTACCATTAAAGAGGATTCCAAATTATAATTTCTAAGATACCAAACATGATATTTCTACCTGCTCCCAAACAAAAGTTATCACTTATTGCATGCAATAAGGTAACCAATTGTTATCCTATGGGAGAGATAGGCCACACAGTAGTGAAAAATGAATTTGTGAGTTTTTTTGTCTACCAGGACTAATAAAATAGAAAATACATATCCAACTTTTTAAATACACTGTGCAGCACCTCATGGGCTGCTTAGGGATTATTTTAGGGGTGAACTATTTGTATTAAAAAGGGAGTTTTAGCCCTACACTGATTTGCATATGGCTGGGTCCAAACTGAGGTGGCATGGTGGACAAAAAAACAATGGAATGGGATGTGGCCCAAGTGATTGCCAGTGGCTGAGATTAATTAAACCACTTCATCCATCACCTTGTTATTTTTGCATTTCCCACTTCCAACATCAATATTTGTGGTAAGGCTCATTATTCTGGTGAACATACTTCACTGATATAAATGTGTGTGGATTAGGGGACCGATTATGGAACTTCCCACAAATATTTTGTAGAACATAGAATATTAGAATTTGTTAAACACCTTAAACAACTTCAGTGATACAAAACAGAAGCTGTTTTCCATGTGGAATCATAACAGTGGATTTGTAACCCAGCTATTAAGCACAAAATATTGGAATCACAATCACTGTTCACAGTATCTTAACTGTACCTTCTGTTGAAAGCATGGTATATATACTGACTGGCACATGGAATTCAAAGATTTTTTTATGCCATGAAAAAGTGATTGTATTGTGAAACACATGTTGGTTGATGTAAATATGGATAGTTTTAGGAATCAAGCAACTTATGGGTGTATTCTTATCTGCATGTCAAACCCCTGGACTAGGATAATCCAATAGCACAAGACTAGCAATCTTGGAACAGTATAAATGAGAAAAAGAAGGTATAGGGAGGAGACAAAGAGACATCATCAGCTGGATGGTCTTTAGTATTACAGGAGGTCTCCTAGGCAACGCCTCTGCCAAATGAGGGAAGACACAACAATACTGAAATCAACACAAGCATAGCATCCAGCAAAGTCAATGACTGTGAAATAACCGGTGTATACAATAATGTATGAAGCCCTAATAGCAAGATGCATATACTGCCATTGAGTCCAGATGTCTTACCCACGTCTCCAATACATTAGCAATGACAAGCACTGTAGCAAAAAGGTAATCTAATACACAACAGAGGCAGACACCCTTTCCTGGAAAGCAAACACAGGTTATTTCAAATCCCCAAACTATGAAGTAGGACAAAATCTGAATGTGAAGGGCCCTGGAAAGACAAAACAAATGTGGAGGATGCTAAAGGCTAAGGGCTGACTACCGTAAGAAAGAACCTTACAGCAGAACAATTCTAGGCAATGTGAATTCCTTATGACTCTGTTTATATAGCCCTTAAAGCATAACTCTGACCTCGAAGGTCCTAATGCCTGTCTCTCCAGTGTTCCACAGTTGCAATAGATCTGGTCTCCATAACCTCCATTGAGGTGTGTCATAACTCAAATGTGCTCCTCATTTTCGGTGTTAAAAATTGAATAGCAATAATCTTGGGTGATTTCTAAATGTACTGAAAACGTGTGAAAAACGTAAGGCACTATGCATGGATTTATTTTACACATATTTTGTAATACAGTCATAAGGACAATCCGCCAAAAATCGTGTAGATACTGTTTTTTTTTTTTAAATCAAAAAGCATGGCAGCGATTATTCTATTATATTCACATGTGTTTGTAGAGCCCCTGACAACCCATCCGGGCCACCCAACGTTGTAGTAAATTACAGATAACCTAAACTACTGGTGATTTAGTTAAATAGGGCAGTTTTTAATAGTGGGCAAAATTGAAGTTCTTACTCTATGTTCCTTATTTGTAAAGGAAGGGAATTCTATTCTAAAGTTTCAGAGACAGATATGCAAAAGAGCATCCTCCACCTCCATATCTCTTTATTTTTGGTACTGTGATAAGTTGCTGGTTAGTAGAGCATAGCATCCATCTAGGATTATGGATGGGAAGTCGTCTATGGATCATGCATAATGGGGTGTGCAATACACTGAGTCTTAAACTGAATCCTTTTCACTATTGGGAGCCAATGTAGGGTTACCAAAGCCTTGGTTAAAGACTGGTAATAAACACAATCCATTGTTCCCATCTATTACAGCCATCTGTAAGAACTCAAAGTATTACAGTCATTAGGGGTGGAAACCCATTTTCCCTCCCCTCTAAAGTAGTATCAATTAAGTTATATCACAAGGGGTGGTAACAGTCAATGGGGTGATCTGTTGTGCCAAGGATCAGTAGCCAAGGTAAATAATATAGTAATGAAATGCCATAAACCTGGCAATAAGGATAATGCAAAAACAGAATGCAATCAGCTGAAGAGGTGCCATATGTGTTTTTAATTGCATTATTGTCATGTAGTTCCTATATATCCTATACAGGAGCTGCACGTTCGGATAACATAAACTGTGGGTTTGGTGGCAGACTGGTTCAGAGCACCCCCACCAGATATGTTAACCTGTTTTGCATACGCTAGCTCACAGTGCCACTAGAATCTCTTCTTCTTGAGGAGAGAATAGTTTCTGGCAACCTCAGAACATGACAACCCTGATCTCCCAGGATTGTGGAAACAATATACTACTCTTCGCTCAGTCACTCGTGCTCACTTAGTTTGTCTCCGAGATACACAGAATAAACAGTCTGGGCGTTCAATAGGAATTTATTGAACAGTTGTTGTTATAGTGTAGAATAGATTTCCTGTAGTAACCATTAGACAGTAGCAAGGATATGTGGTAGCAGTAATATGAAAGTAAAGGGATGTATAGTTCTACCATCTTGCAGTAATCATAAATATATACAAGTACATAAAACACATGATACGATGCCTTCCTAACTAGATGTACCTAAATGTACCTATCATTGGTGAAGGTGTTATGCATTATGCCAAGAATCCCTCTAAGGTCTAGTCAATCCCATTACCTGAGTAAGGAGATAATATGGGACCCCCCCCTGAGTTGGACACCTGCGAGGGATGTTAGACCATTGCAAGCTGAAGCGTCTGCATGCAGGAACCTCAGCGTCTCTGGTCAGTGTGTCAGCCAGGAAGTCACAGTCTCCTCTGTCAGTCTAAGAAAGATATGATGTATATATACCCACAGGTCTCCCCAGGGGTCCTACCTTGCTGTGTTACTGTGTCACCTGAAGGATGACGTCGGGCTTGAACTTTAACACATATATTATACAGGAGATATTCATCCTACTGTGTGCCACGCTGTGCTCCCAAGAAGCCTCATGCATAGTTTGAGTTTCGAACCAGGGAAAAACCTGTGTTCTGAATGCAGTGTCATATCTAGGTAAAAGGTCAGTCCCTAATGTAGGGAGGGATACAGGTGAAAGGTTGCAGTGTTACCTGCGCCTATATAGGGTACCTATATGGAATATAACATTATCAATGGGAGTATGAACAGTAGAAGCACAAATGCGAGAGCAGGCAAAACTTTTGGGAGTAGTCTATTTGAGTACTCTAAAGTGGGTGTGGTAAGGGCTAGTCTTTTCTTATTCAGCCACCTAAACTTCTATCTCAATGATCAAAAAGATCCCAACTTCACTTCCCAACTTGTGAGCCTTGAGATCCTAGGAGTCGCCCAGATCATCTAGGGCTCCACCCACAATGCAGGACGCATCATTGACCCCATTTTCACAGCCTGCAACAAGGTTAAGTACAGCCACATCACTCCGCTCACCCGGGCAGACCATTCCCTTGTCCACACACCAACCCCACACTGCAAGACTACCTACTACCTCAGACATAGCTGGAACAAGATAAAGCACACAGACTGAACTAACACTCTCACCGCCTACCAACCAAACCTCATCTGCAACCTGCATACTGACAACAAAGCCTTCAACATCTGGATCACTACCAGCATAGACACCCTAGACCCCCTGAAGAATGTCATAAAGTCAAGAGCCTACACACAAGCCATCTGGTACACCAGAGACCTTAGAAACGCCAAACGACTCTGCAAACAGCAAGAGAGAAAATGGAGAACGAATCGGACCACCACCTCAAGAAACAATTACAAGTCCACACTCAGGAAATACCACACCCAAATCAACAAAGCAAGAAAAACAGCCCTAGATCTCAGGTTGGAAAACAGCTCTAACAACTGCAAAGAGCTCTTCAACATTGTCAAAGAATTCTCCAACCATCCCAGCTGCCACCAACTCCATCACCTCTTCACAAGACTTCTGTGACACAGGTTCCAATTTCTTCCACAACAAAATCCTTAATATCTACAGCAACTTTGATCCTCAATGCCAGAAGCAAGAACTCTTCCACCAGCTGCCGATCACCACCACCAAATCACTGAAATCATGAGAAAAGGCCACTTCGAAGGCCCCACTGACCCCTGCCCCCACTATATCTTCAACCTAGGAGAAACTCTGATCACCTCTCCAAAATCATCAACTCCTCCATCCAAAGTGAAAATTTCCTGCACAACTGGGAACACGCAGAAATCAAAGCTCTCTAGAAACCCCTCCACAGCAGACCCAAAAGAGCTCAATTGCAGAGAAAGCGGTCGACAAACAACTCTCCATCCATTTTGAACAACACCACCTACTAGAAATCTCCCAGTCTGGATTCCACAATAACCACAGTACAGAAACGGCTCTCATCGCAGCAGACGATTACATCCAGACCGTCATGGACAAAGGGCAACCCACTGCACTCTTACTCCTCGACCTCTCCACAGCCTTTGACACTGTCTTCCACAGCACCAGTATCACTAGACTCCACAACTCTGGAAGACATGGTGCCATCCTGAGCTGACTGGCCTCTTTTTTCTCCAACAAGACCCAGTGAATCAGCCCTACCCTATTCAATGTCTACATGATTCTACTTGCCCACACCATAAGATCCAGCGGAATCAACATGGTATCCTATGCAGGCAACACCCAGCTCATCCTCTCCCTCACAGACAACAACCACAGACAACAACCACACCATCAGCCGCGGTGCGTCCATTGGGGCGTGGGGGCGTAGCCCCCCCTGCCCGCACTGCAGCGCTGGCGTCTTTGAACAAACTGACAATCATGTCAGTCAGCATGACGTCGGACCGCCCACCGGTCCGGCGTCATGTTGACTGACATGATGGCAAAACCAGGAGCATCAGGCAGCAGCACAAGTGCGCATGAGTGGGGACGGAGAGCACCCTGCTCACTCATGCACACTACTGTCTGCTCTGCTGGCGCATGCCCATTAGGAGAGCGAGGGTTGAGCAAAGGCTCAAACCTCGGTCTCCTAATGGGCAGGCGGGCAAAAAGTAACCGTGCCCTTAACCAATCATGGCGCTGCTGGCAGCGCCATGATTGGCTGAGAGGGGTTGCCAGTGCCACCCACCTGCCAGTCCACTCCTCCCCAGTGCCGTTGGAATCATGAAGGTGGCAAGCGACTTCCCCAAAATCACCCTGACCCGTTCCGACCAGCCAGGAAAGAGGCAGCTCAGTAACAGGCAGTCAGCTTAAGGTAGGGTTAACTTTTAACTTCCTATGGCCCCCCGCCCCCTCCTCCCTCCCGTGAGCACGCCGGTCGGTATTTCACCCACAGCCTCCCTCCCGTCCCCGCACCATAAAGCTCATCTCCACCGGGGGTGAGGGGCTAATACACGGGATGGGGAGGCGGGAGGCAGGGTTGGGGTAGAAGTGCTAAGGGCCCCAGAGCCATGTACCCATGTATGTTCGGTGGGTAGGGGTGCGAATCTGCAGCCATTGGCATCATTGCTCCGAAGGGCAGAGCTGTAACGAGAGCTCTTGTGACACACAGTGGCACCATGGCATGTGCGTGTGCAGGCCTGTAAAAGAAACTACAGTTTCCATGCAGGGACTGTCATTTTTCATCTGCAGAATCGCCTCAGCCGTCCGATTTTCTGTTTCTTCATTCACCCACACCGACACCAATCGGCATAGTGCTGTTTGCTGCTGTGTAAAGCATTTCTTGTACATCTGCTGGAATTTCTCTCTTGCCAAAACATGTATTCAGCAGCTGGTCACCTTTAGAAATGCCCTTATATGTGCTTTGTGTTTGTAACTGGTGTGAATTGTTTTCCTTTCCCTGTAATAAGAGTTAATCTGTTTTTCCAGCCCAATTTTCACAAGCTACGCATTCAGGTTGTGTATTAGTGGCTAGTGAAAACGTAGTCTTGTTGGAATATACAAATTACTTTAAATCTCAGACTGTCACGAAGTGTTGCTTTATTTGCATTCTAGCAGCATTGTGGCCCTCTTACTCCCTCCCAAAAATAGGTAGATTCTCCTTCTCATTTCAGTGGCTTTGCTGAATGGAAATGTAATCTATTATAGAAACATAGTGCATGTGTTTATATTTATTTGTATTAACCTTCTTGCTTCTAGAATTTGCTTGAAAATGCACCATTTACCAACTCTTTTTCAAAAAGGTGCTCGCCCAGAAACTTTACGCCTCACCACTTTCAAATGTCACCAGCCGCCCCTGCACACCATCAGGAACAATTTAAACCCCTGCATGTCTAACTTAGGAAACTGGATGAAACAGAACTGAAGCTCAAGATATATTATAATGAAGTCCAGATCTTCAGGAACAAGAGCTCTCAATGGGGCGATGCCTGGTTGCCAACAGACCTGGGAGCCACACTGACCATGCCAAAAACCTTGGCATTATTGCGGACAGCAGACTTGTGATGGCTAAAAAAATAAATGTGGCCACCTCCTCCTGCTTGTTCATCCTACATAGGCTCCACAAAATATTCCATTGGCTTCCTACCAACACAAGACGCACAGTCACCCAGGCCCTCATCACCAGCAGATTAGACTATTGCTTTTTTTTTTTTTAAATGTTTATTGCAAGAAAAGACAAATCAATTCACATATCAATAGAATAACAAAATATAGTGAACTAAGAAATCAATTATTAACAAAAAAGCGACAAACCAAGAAGGGAAAACTATACAAGACATTATATATGAATATAACTAATATTAAACAGATAATAGATAATCACAAATAAGTTTGGCCTCTTTATGTATTACATTTTTCAAAATTCGAGAAAGTGTTTCCATATCTTTTCCTTTTTTTTACCAGCTTTTGGGCCTCTATGTTTTGCTAGCTTAAGTTCCATAGTTCTTATTTCGCTGACCAAAGCACACCATTCTGAAATATTTGGAGGATCTTTGGAAATCCATGATCTTGCTATCACTAACCTAGCACATGCAAAAAGTATAGTTATGAGGTCTTTATTCAGACAGTTAGTATCTTGGATGTCTAGAAGAACCAAGTGTGCAGAAAGCACCGAAGTTATTATTTGTTTGCGTTTTAAGGCCTCCATTATTCCTTTCCAGTATGTAGATAATTTTGGACAGGAAAACAGCATGTGTTCTATTCCAGCTGCAAACGAATCACATTTCGGACATTTTGTTTTATCAGTTACAGAGTTAGCCTGTGTCCAGCTAGATATTTTTTGTGGGGTATAGTAAAGTTGTGTAATTGTTCTATATAATTGTAGTCTTAGATTGGAGGAGTGTACTATAGTGTTTATATGAGATAGTGCAGCTGCAATCTGTGCATAGTTAATATTCATGTTAAGTCTATCAGACCATTTGGATGCTATTTTAGTAGTATCGTCATATTTACCACTTGCTAGATATTGATAGCCCAAACTTATTAGTGATTTTGTTTTTTCCGAGTATAGACAGGCTAGTAAGTCCGATTGGGTTATTTCAGTTATTTTCCAGATTAGACTATTGCAACACATTCTAAGCCAGCATCACAAATAAACTCATACAAAGACTCCAGACCACCCAGAACTCCAAGCCCAGACTCGTCCTCAACGTTCCTCACAATTGACACATCATGCCCCACCTCAGAGAGCTACACTGTCTACTGATCTAGAAGTGCTGCCAATTCAAACTACTCACTCATACATACAAAGCCCTCTAAAATGACGGACCTGCCCACATACACCACTGCCTCATCTTCCACCAACCCATCATGCAATTGCACTCACCCTCCCTCTACCTTGCACAAATACCCCACATCCTCAGGAGCAAGTCAGGAGGATGCTCCTTTTCCTACATCACTGACAAATCCTGGAATGACCTTCTACACCACATCAGAACCTCCTCATACCTTCTCAAATTGTGAAAGAAACTGCAGCGCTTGGATACCCCTATAGTGGTAAATGCATGCTACAGAATAACATAACACAACACAACATAAAATAGTCTCAACCTGGGGTGAAGTCATGTCTAAACTTCACTTTCAGCTTTGCTTTCCATGGGGAGAGGATCCTGCCCATGTTACCCTTCAATGTTCAATCTTGCAATATTGTTTGCCTTGCCTGGGCATAATCAGCGGTCTGAGGCTGCGATGTCCCTCTCTCTGAAAGGCCACCTCCTTGCAATTCACCCACCTTAGTAATTCAGCACACAATCACAATAGACTGGGGCACAGGAGTCCTTCCAGGAGAAATGAACATGGTCGCAAGCCAATACCAGTGCCAGACTGAGGAATCGGATTGTTATTGCTCTTGCCTTGGATCTAGGGAAAAGTCCAAGTTGAAAATAGGCGGTGCTAATAGGATGTGACACTCTGTGGCAGGTTAATATATCTGACAACTCTTTCCCAATGCTGTGAGAGCATAGGATACCGCAGATTGCATCGTGGACATGCTGCCTTGGCCGTCAGGAACATGAGGTTTATAAGTTTAGGTCTGAGGTATACTCTGTGCAAAAAGTAATACTTAGTAAGTGTAAATCTGGCATTTCCGGACCTGTGTCCTTGACTGCAACCGGGAGACCCATATCTGCTGTCCATCATTCCCGCATGTCCCTCAAGGATCCTTTGGCCTGCCCAGGTGTGCTTTATAGTGTAATGTGATGCTTTGACCCTGCCAGCAGTGGTTCATATGGTCTGTAAGGCCATCTAGGTAGGCGCTTCTTTAGTCCCTGTGTGCCGGTTTGCTTGAATTGTAGCTCTTAGAGTCCCATAGAGAAGATAATAAGGGAGTGTGGTGGGTATTGTGGGGGCATACCCGGCGACTGACATAACTGGTGACTATCACTCGGCAGGCGCCCAGTGAGACTCTTTTCACCTGATTGCCCAGACTAAATGGGCTGTCAGTTAATAAAACTCTTAATCAGGGACAGTAAGCCTGCCCTTAGTCATGGGGAGACAAAGTTTAATTACAGAGATCTGACATTGCTTTGTGCCCCTGAGTAAGGTCAGTAATAGGCTGTCTACTACCCAGAATAGAGCGCAAGGCATTCCGATGGGAAGCGTTGTAAAAAAAAATAAATAGAGCAGCCTGGTAGCATCACCATCTTTGCCGAAGCGGCCCGTCCTGTTACCGACAAGGGTAGTGTCTGCCAGAAGGCAATGGGTTGAGCGATGTATAGGTATTGGTTGTTAACCTCATTCACTCCATCAGTCTGTCCGTTAGTCTTGGATGGTTACTAGTGAATTTGTAATTTACTAAGCCTAGATGTTTCAACGTTTTTTCCCACAACTTTGATATAAAATGGGTCCCTCTTTCTGTAAAGGTGATCTCAGGAAGACCATGTAGTTGAAGATCTGCAAAAATATTTGCAGTTCGATAGCAGGTGGTTGTTACTTGAGGGGTAATAAGCCAGCTGAGTGAAATAATGCACCACTGCTAAGATATATAAACTATTGTAAAAAGGCAGTTTAGGGAAAAAGTCCAGCAAGATTCAGGGCCAAGGTCGTGTGGGTACAAACAGAGGTTGAAGCAGAGCGACAACCTCGTTATTGTGAGATTTGGCCAATACAAAGATGGCACAATGTTTTACGAGTACCTTTAAGCCACCAAAACATATGCCAATCAGTCAATCATCTATTTTAAAAGTGAAGAGCTGTCAACCAGTGTCCAGGCGCTAGAAGACAACAATGGACCCAAGGACCAAACGATTAATCCTGGTCAAAAAGCCAAGTCTTGAGTTGTGCCCTAAACAGTCTTTCCCTCTAAAAGTGACAAAGTGCTAAAAGGAGCTTGTTTCAGGCATTGGTGTCTAACTCCATAAAAGAATGGCATCCTCTGGTTTTCAAACAAAACCAGGGATATTTTAGAAAAAAAGCATGTTTCGAGCGCAAAGTGCAGCTTGGAAAATAATCTCGGAGTCTGATGCACAGCTATCTTGGGGCCAACTGGTGAAGGCCCGAAATGCAATGACTAATGCTTAAAAAACGAGGCTTTTATTAACGGGGAGACAGTGAAGTCCTTTCAGATGTGTCAATAGTTCTCTTGTTTTTTTTCCTGGATGTCCAGGAACAGGGATGTGATAGAATAATGAATTACCTATACTTGTATTCTTCATTCTAGTGCAAATACCTTCTTATTGTGGTACCTTAAACCCTTCTAATTCTAATGTAACCCATCCTTTTCTTGTTTCTAAGTTGGAGAACCAACCTGTTGTTGAACTATATATATATATATATATATATCTCCAATAGTATCTGCTTAGCTTGTTGTTGGTCATTCAATGCTGCTAAAATATAGGGCATCTGTTATATTATTTGTCTAGAAACCACATCGGTCTTTCCAAGTCTCCTTCCAGGTCGAAAAGTAATCTCATAGCTGAATCCAACAAAATCTGTTTAAAACAACAAAAACAAGTTATCCCATAGTTGGATCTTGAGAAAATATAATTACATCATGTGTGTCTTCCATTGCAGTACTTTATGGTTTTCAAAAAGCCTATGTTTTTGTGTTCAGCCCATACCAAGATCTTGTTATGGCTCCTTCCAAGTAATATCTCCAATGGGATAATGACTTCTTAATAACCAGTAGCTCTTTATGCCGAGAGTGTGGAATTTCAGTATCAGTTACATCTCTAAGATGACTTCAGTCACAAAAAATAGAAGATTTCTGTTTAAGGGCGTAGTGTGGCGGCAGGCTTTTGGAGCCATTTGCATGGGTAGGCCTTCTGGACTGACTGGATCTTCACATTAAGTGGCAGCCAGTGAGGCATTATCAAGGCAGGTTTGATATTTTTACGTTTTTCAAGATCACCTGATTTTGGCGTTGTTGCAGAATGTCACGAATCTGTTTGTTAGCTCAGTGTAGACAATGTTACAACACTACAGTCATGGCATCACCCGGGCTTTCTTTAACGCTATACTGATTCACTGGAGCTGCATTTCTAACAATAAAGCGGACTATATAGGACAATAAATGGCCTGAGCAGGTGGATAATCAAGTCATAGAAGCTGATTATATTGAATCTTCTAATTAAATCACACCCCATTCAGCCCAGTGAGATAAAATGCTCAGCAACTCCACAACCATTACATCCCCAGCTGACATAAAGAACTGGAGCAAGACTTGAAGATGTGAATATACTAAATGTTCCGGATAACATGCTAATAAGATACATGTTTGTAGCATGTCCAGCTGTGATTGAATTATGGGTAAACTGCTTTCTTAAACGTAGCCAGATGCTGAATTAAGGCCTCACTCGGCACCATCAGGTTATTTTTTCTGCTCATTCCCAAGAGAAATTGGTTTTTCGCTGCATGCACCACAACCCAAACCTTAATAACAAAAAGGTGGAAAGACATGGATGCGCCTTCTTACTGACAGCAGTGGTGGCAGATTAACAAGGCGCTTTCAATTGAGCATCGATTACCTTGTATTAAATGGTATTTTTGAGTATTTCAGCAAGTGTGGGGCAACTTGAAGAAGAAATTCCAAAAGTAAAAACAGATGCTTGTTGTGGCTGATCATCTCATGTATCTATGGCTTTCCCCTCTCTCCCACCAAATAATTCATTAAAAAAAGTTATTCATTTTTTGATAGTTTTATCTCCTTTTATTCAAAAACAGGAGGGAACCACTACCGCACTATCTCTCTGTACTCACCCAAGTGGATCACCCTATGGTGTTAAAATGACTCACACACTGAGATTCCAAGGGGCCTGCTTCTTCATAGAGTCTTCATCCAGATACTTAGTGTATCTAGATGGGCTCGACTTTGGTAGCCAAGGGAGCGCTTTGGTTATTGGGTGAGATAGTAGGGGGCTCTTTGGTTATTGAATGGATCATAAATTTACAAAAGTTTAGAGTATCCTGAGGATTAATTTTAATTTCATAGGGCACTTTGACTGAGTTAAAAACAGGTGGGTATGTGCGAAGGATGCACTAAGGAACTTACTTTCCTCTGTATCAATAAAATTCAACATGTGTGTGGTGAATGGAAGTCTTCACTATTGAATGCACACAAATAGGATACTAACGGGATCCTCGTCAGGTCCTGATGAAAGCCAAAAAGCCTGGTGAGGCATTGATGTGATGGCCGAAACATGCTGACCCAGGGATACAGAGGATACTAATTTCCTTAGTGCATTCCCCACCTGTTTTTACCTAAGTCATTGTGCCCTTCAAAATAAAATTAACCCTCAGTACACCTAGGACAATTTTAAATCTAAGATTCCACCCATTAACCAAAGACCTCTCTGGCTACCAATATTGAGCCTGTCTAGATACACCATGCATATGGATGAGGACTCTGTGAAGCTTGTCACTTGGAATCCCAGTGTGAGAGAGTCCTTATAATGCCATAGGGTGATACGCTTGGGCAGGTACAGTGAGATAGGATAGGCACAGTAGGGGTTCCCTCCTGTTGTTTTTGTATGGTTAGATATTTGGGAAGGTGAGTGAACCCTGTATCACCTCTCACTCCCTCTTTCTTGGAATATAGTTTGTTCTCTTTTAGCAATTCTATTGCTCCCTTCAATGATTCATATTTAAATTAGTACAATAGCTACCCATATATATGCCCCACCTTTAACATTTTTATCATAAATGTTATTCTTTGTGGTGTAGTATCAGTTTTAATCTCAATTAAAAACTTTAAAAAGAAGATATAGGACAAGATCCAGTGGTCAGCAGTAAAGCCGATTCACAGTGGATACAGTTAAATTGGCCATGGTGGAATTACCACTGCTGAAATTACTTCTGCTGTATTGCAGTACGGTGGTGGTAGTTTCATTAGAGGTGAACACAGGCATGGCTCAACATTTTCGGCTTTCCCAAATCCACAAATAAATGGTCAGATTTCACAATTCCACGTTTCTCTAATCTCAAAGTGCCTGGTGTGGTCCAAAAATAACACTGACTGCCCGTTGCCCGGTCTCATATTTTCCAAAATGATTTTTTTCTGAATAAATCTAGGAAGAAGGCACAGGAAGAAACCTCTTTTTATCTCTTCATATGTGCTACAAAACTATCGAAAATCACGTTTGTAAACTCATTGTATAACTTTCAAGTGCCATCAAACTTACTGGTTCGATTTTACGAAAAATGTTTCCAGTGGGCATGTGTGCCAACTGTGCTGGGGAGTTGGGGGAATATGGGGATGTGGGGCAGTGTCATTCGCACATAGCCAAAGTCACAAAATGATTTTTTTGTGTATGTAAAATGAACATACTTAATCGTGCACACATAGCTAAGGCATACACCTAATTTGTATTGGGGGAAATTATCTGGGCCTGTAGCAGGAGCAGGACTATAGAGAGCTTTCATTCACAGAGGGGTGCGTCCATCTCACTGCTCTCCCAGTCTCCCATCCCCTCAGGTGCTCAATGTGAGTGGGTGGCTGCAAGTGGGGGCCACCTGCACTCATTTTTGGGGACCGGCACTTATTTTTCCACATCAGATATTTACCAAGAGCAAGAGAGGGAAAACACACAAATGGGAAAGAAGTAGGAAGAGAAAGATGTAAAAACTATGATAAAGGGAGAAAGCAGGAACCAGCAAAAGTGAGAGAAAGGGACAAGGAGTGTTTTGTAGCGGATTAAAGATGCATGACCTGGATTTAAGACTAAATAGCCTTGGTATTGGGTGAATAGACATTTATTTGTACCCGCCGCTGACTTCGGAGCAGAGCTGCGAGCAACAGCACTCCTTCTTTTACAAATTAGACACTACTTCCCCTACACAGGTACGAACCTGGTGCAGGGCTCCATGCACAATGCACAAAAGGGGTGATGAACAACCTGCAGCTCATCCAAAAAATATCAGAGTGCCATATACACATAATCAAGCCCTTCCTGCCAGAAATTAATGGGCATCATTCATGAATGCACATAGAAGACTTTGGTGTAAAGGAGTTCACTCATTTCCCTGAGAACATTAGGAGTAGAAACAGGCAAAGTTTTTATTAAGAACCCACAATGATGCTGTCTTGATGTCACCTCATGCCTGTTTCTCAGTGGCGTAGCAAGGAGGGGCAGCGGGTGGTACGCCCCGGGCGGCATGAGATTTGGCCGTCGCGGGCGGCAAAGTCAGGCATCACCAACCCCCCACCCCCTCTCTTGCATTCATCCGCCGTGGATGGCAAACGCAGAAGAGGCCGCCACAGGCTACACCACTGATCTTTCTTCCACTGCCCAGCTCTTCATGCCTCTTTGTCTCACTCTTGCAGATTTCATTTAGTCTGTGCGTTCTACGTTATTAGTTATTTTTCTAACTCTCTCTTCATCCTTCAATCTCCCTCTTCTGCCTTTGTCTCTGTTGCCCTAGGCCAACATCTGATGGTTAAACGCAAGACCTTGTTCTCAAAAATGAGACCTGGTGACCAGAACCTGCAACCACCAGCTCAAATTAAGCAATGGGTTTCATTAAATGCTTCTCTTTTTCATGAGTTTGCTCTTTAAGTCCCATCACAGAACCACAGTCATTTCAAACAACTTTATTTCGATTCCAAGCAGGAGTCATAAAAGTATACAAGTATACATGCATAATAAAAAAAATGTTTAAACAACAAACAACATTCACAGTTGATATCTACAGTTAAAACAAGATATATTAAAAAACATTAGTCCGATAGGAAGAGAATCATCACTGGGCTCATTTCATTGACAAGAAAAATTCCCCTTAACTAATATCCTATTCCGTTTTTTATATTTAATATCGGTTTCTAATCACAAGGGCCGATCTAATAAAATTCAGCAACAACGGGATCCAAAAGAGGCCAACACTGGTCTAATGAATCTGCTTCTGGGAACTTTATACAAAGCACAAAAAAAGGTTAGATGCACAGTAGTCTGAGTAACTATATTATTACAGGGACATGGCGGTAGGTTCTTACACCACCCACCTTGTTTTGGGAAAGCAAAAAGAAAATGTAAAGTATTAAGACGAAAACGTGTTAGAACCAGAACCACAGTCCATGACTTAGCACAGTGTCCCACCCGACTGGTATTTTGCTTCTTCTGTCATTGCATCCAGATATATAATACAAGTAACAATACACCTATATATAATACACGTAACAATACACCTACAACAAACCAGAACTATTGGCTTTGGCTTCGTTGTAAAGAACATTGAAAATGCTTCAATTCTGTCATGATGAGACTAAAAGAGCTATAACGAGTCTCTTTGAAGTTACCTCAAAGGCAGTGAAGGGTGGCACTGCTTCGGAGTCACATGCTTTTTAGAACTGCCGGTGCTGAGCAGCGGCAGGAACCGGCCTACTTAAAGCCATGGTGTTCACTTCGTGTCCTGACTGTACCTTGTGGTACCTGTACCTTCGGCTCATACCGTTGCTGCCTCTCGTCTCATGAGTCACAAGGTGACAGCAGGAAAAACAAGTCATTGTAGTCATAAAAGTGACAGCAGGAAGGAACTACAAGTCTGGGGAGTCGTAAAGTGACAGCAAGAAAAAGAAGTCCCTGGAGTCATAAGGTGACAACAGGAACAACAAGTCTCTGGAGTCATAAGGTGACAACAGGATCAACAAGTCTCTGTAGGTCATAAGGTGACAACAGGTACAAAAAGTCTCAGAAGTTATAAAGTGGCTGTGCGACGAGCAGGTCACTTGGCTCTTGGGGTGATAAGCTTACTTTCTGTAGCTGCCACTCCTCGCCTACCACCCTCCGCAGCAAGCAGGGGTCTGTTGAAGGAGGCAGCGTCACCCTCATCAGGGGATGGAAGGGTGAGTGGGCTCACGTTTTGTACAACCTTTTGCAAATGACCATAAGTCAAGGACACCCTTATGCCCATCCCCGGCACATTATCACTGGTGCAGGGAGATCCAAGGCATGGCTGATTGAATCCTCTTGGGGCCGGATGTCATTGTACACAAGAGGACATTGTCCTGGGTATGTTTAGTGATGGGAAGTGTGTGCATTGGAAGGGGTGATGGGTACTATGCAGAGACCGTGTCCTGATTCTCTTCTATCTGTCATGGTGTTGTGATCGCCCCATAGGCTGAGAGCTCAACTATTGATGTCACCATGCCCTCAGCACCACTCCGTATCAAAATCTCTCCTTTAAGGCCAGTAAGACAGAGTTAGGCCCCCTTTATCCAGTCGTGAGCATTACATCAACACACCCTTGGAATTTCAGCTGAGGGTGGCTGGTGTCCCTGTGCCACTTGGTTCATAAAGTTGACAAAACACTACGACATCAACTTGCTCAGACACACATTAGCACCTTGCACAGTGAACCATTCCGATGAATATAACACAAACACACCCCTACCCCCATGCACACAACACCTCTACACACATAGACAGAGAGCGTTGTACTCCAGCCGAGCAGTGGACAACGGACCACCCAGTGCAGGAAAGTATCTGAGTGCCAGAGCTGGACTGGAAACAAAAGTCTGCCGTGGACAAGCTGTCCACGCCGGCCACGCGCTCCAAGATGCTGGGACTAGAGCGTGGCCATGACGTCATGGCTGGATCATGGCAACGATCCAGCTCTGGAGGATTATTATGTTAAGGATATATATTGGCGTGGCGGCCCCTGGGAATTGGTGGCCCTGTGCAGGTGCACACCTTGCACATGCCTAAGGCCGCCCCTGAGAGCCTGCAGCCTACTGCGGAAATGCCGGGATGTCCCAAGAGCCTTCCCAGCTCTGCCTTGATCACGCACCACCCCCCACGAAAATATTTACACCTCAAAATATCAAACGTTATCTACCTTCAAACTAAATTAAATATTGAGCATACTCTTTACTAATCGTACGACAATATAACATCCTACCCAGTTACGCCACGAAAACACCCCGAGTTTGAAAATGTGCCTCAATACCATGGAAATGTCCGTTAGCGCTACTGAAATGCAATTACAAAAAATGTATCTGCATCGACAACCGATGGCGTGCCACCGTACGTATTTGTTAATATCTGCTGTGTTCACTTTAACCCTCTAAAGCTAGAATATTATAGGAAATGGCTACCCAGACCATCATTGAACACATCTTTCTGACTTCTTGCAAGGGAGTTTGAGTGCCCTTCAGAAGGGTTTCCACGTGTTTAATCTATACCGTGTGAGTCATGAACATGCCGTGCATGAAAGCGGATGCCTTTTGTTTCAAAGTGACAGTCATCGCAAAAACGGATGCATTGAATGTTAACAGTGATTGCAGCGATGCACTCCCATAAAAAGTAGGTAGTGAGCAAAACTGATCTGCGGGACGCATCTTTCTAGAAATGGAGGCTTCCACAAGTCCGGTGATGTGAATCCAATAATCCAGAGAAGTAGTAAACTATATTCTCAGTTTTCCTGACTCACACTTAGGGGCATATTACCAAGGGCCATTATCGCCGCTTTATCAGGACTTTTTCCCGCTAAAGCGGCGATAATTTGATCGCCCAGTTACCAAGCTGTTGCTAACACCAGTTAGCGACAGCTAGTAGGCGATAGCGATCATCTTGGGGCCCACTTTGCATGTCAGCGATAATTATCGCTAATGACATGCAAAGTGGGCGTGCCAAGATGTTAGCGACTGGAAACAGTCGCTAATATCGCTATCTCCTATTACCAACAATGGGGTTTTGGAAATTTTCACGCTAAGTGTGATATCTCCAAAAGCTAACGCCTGCCCAGAGCAGTTCTTAGCCATGTTATCCAATGGAAGGTTGATAACATGGCTAAGAGCATTGTCACGATAATGTGTGAATATCGCTGTATTTACAGCGATATTCACGCATTTCGCCTGCTTTTTATCATTTTAGAGATATACCTTGCTAACAGCAAGTTATCTCTGCGATAAAAACAGGTGAACCGCGGCGATAATATTATCACCGCTGAGCCTACTTAGCGATAAATATCGCTGTAGGTTGATAATATGCCCCTTAGTTCTTTACTTCCCTGGGTCCTCCCCATTGCTGTTGACTTGGCTTTTTTTTTTTGTTTATTTTCTTTCTACCCCCTCACCCGTCAGCTCCTCTGTTACTTCCCTACTTGCTGCTGACTATTGCTGCCTGCCACGCAGCAGTGTCGAGTTGCTCCCCAGCACCATCTCGTTCCTGTTTTATGGACCACCCAGCAGGTGCAATGTGCTACCAGGTCACTCTTTTCTCTTCAATACACTTTCCCATGGTGATTATATTTTTTAATGTAGCACTCCAACATAGTTATTGGCCTTCTTGGAACGGTAAATAAAAACAAACAAATGACCTCCACAGCCAAGCAAATGCACAGTGAGGCGTGCGCCTAGATCGCATCACGCTGGGTCTAACCACTTTGGATTTTTGTGATTTGCGGGTGACGACAACCACTTTTTAGATTTCACCTGTTTGTGACATCTCTTGTATTCATTATATCTTAAAGGGTCTCTTATCTGTCCCTGTTGCTGAAGTACTATGTTAATGCACTTTTGTGCGGAACTTTTTTTTTGGCATACATTAAACCGTATCGCACATTTTGTTTACTTTCCCTGGCAGCACTGCTGTCTACATTTCTTTGATTCTCTGAACTGTTTCATCTTTTTTTTAGGCTTTTAACTTCTTTCAGCTTATAACTTTCAAGGCTTGCTCATTTCTGAGTGAAACCGTGTCGCACATCACTGCATTCTCCATTTTTTTCATTCTCCAATATGTTTCCTACTTGTTTCGTCTTTTACCTGTCACAATTTGCTTATTTGCCTTCAAACCGCGTAGCACATCACTTCCCTTTCCATTTCTTTCATTTTACAATATGTTTATTACTTATTTGGAATTTTAACTTGTACAGCATGCATGCATTTGCTTAAGTACTTTGGCGCATCGGCCTGCTCATTTTAGAGGAAAGCCGCGTCGCACATTACTGTTGTCTTCATCTGCTGACTTGGGAACTAAGGTAACTGGTTAATGTTTCAGCGCCAGCACTACATCCTGTAAATATGGGGAATTCAATTATTCTCCCTGTATCTACCCCCAAAAAATTATTTGTGTAACGGAACTAGGGGCCAGATGTAGGTAACACATTTTTACCGACTCTAAAATACAGATTTTTACCTAATCGGTATTGTAGAAAAGGGAAACGAGATGTAGGTCAAAATTCGGTACAAAATACCGAATCGGTAAAAATCGGTAACCCCGTCTCGGTATTTAGCGAATCGGTATTTACCGATACGGAAAAGACCGAATCGGTAACTCACATGCAATCCAATGGGCCCGGAGGCCCATAGGAATGCATTGAATCTACCAAATCGGTATTTACCGATTCAGTAAATACCGAATCGGTAAATACCGAGACGGGGATACAAAATATCAGGCAGTTGAAGTATCAACCAATCACGTGCCTCCATCACACCCCTCAGCCTACCAACAGAGCAATAGACCAATCCTGTGCACCGACCCCACCCCACAACCAGGAAGTGGCCACACCCATGCAGGTGCAGTGTACCTGATCACACAGGAGAGCAGACAGACAGAGACAGGCTGTTGTGAAGCAGAGCCCTGCAGGAGAAACAAATGGAGCCCCAAGAGTCTCAGAGGGAAGGTGCAGAGAGGAAGAGGAAGATGAAGTTTAGCACTGGTGAACTTCAGGTGCTGGTGGAGGAGGTAGTCAAGCACTGCCCAAAAATCTTTGGAAAGCAGTCCCTGCAGGTACCAGAGGCTGTCAAGAGGAACACCTTGCTGGGGATCCAGACCAAAATTAACGCCATAGGAGTGACCAACAGGGAAGTGGACGACCTCAAGAAGTGATGGTACGATCTAAGGATCATCACTAAAAAAAAACTGGCTGCAAGAAGCAAGGAGGCGAATGTTACAGGTGGAGGGAAGAACAAGGCACCTCCACTCACGGACCTGGAAGAGCTTGTGGAGTCCACACTGGAGCCAGAGTGCGTTCTGGGGATTGGTGATGCAGACAGCTCAGCCCGAGCTGCAGCTAAGAAAGGTAAGGGACATGTCCATCATCCCCCACCCCCTGCCTGTGTTCCTCCCCCAATGTGGCTATGTATAGAGGGAATCTAGTTCTGACTTTAGTATGCACCTGCAGTGCATTATGGGAGTGGTAGTCATGAGAATACCCATATGAGCAGTCAACATGAAATGTCGTCAGGCATGCCACACAATACAATCAGACACATGGGAGGAGCAGAAAATAGTGATGTAAAAATGTAATTTAATAGTGATGTACACGGTGACAGCACCACTAAGACACTGTCCATATCTGTCCACAGGGGAGACATCACGCAAGTCCCAGCAGGTGAGGGAGAAGACACATCCCCAAAGGGATAGCAGTGAGCAAGAAGGCAGGGATGCTGGGCCCAGCAGTGCAAGACCTACAGCACCCAGCACACAAGCAGCTGACATACCAGAGGCAGATGACACCATGCTACTGGAAGCATCTCCAGTGCTCCTTGGCTCACCACTACCTGAGTCAGAACAACCAGACACACCAGCAGACACAGAGGTGTCTTAAATCTTCAGGCCCGTGAGGCATGAGGGTCCCCCGCATAGCATCCTACAAACATCCTCGGAGGAGGAAGGGGAGTGTGAGGAGTCAATGCAGTCTATGGCAGGAAATGCAGCAGGTCATACATACACTCCTGTCAGGCGATCCGGTGGAACAAGACGTCGTAGGGTCCGGGAGTCAGGCGCCAGTGGCCGTGATGAGGATGTGTTCCAAGGCCTTGAGACCACAATGGTGAAGGTGCAGCACCTGCAGGCAAAAGGGATAAGTGCAGTACACAGGCAAATGCGAATTTTGAACACTAATTTCATAGACATGAACAAGGGAATTGCATCAATGGTAGACAGCATGAGGGATATGGCAGATGGAGTCAGGGACATGTCTCAGTGTGTGTTGACACTCTGTGAGGAACTACGTGAGGACTGTGCAGAAAGGCGCAGGGAGAGCCATCGTACGCACCAGCAGACAAGCGGCATGCGCCAACTTGCAACTGCAACTTCACTAATGTGTCGCCGTTCAGTTGTGATGCAGGAGGGGCTGGTGCACTGCTGTACTGACCTCACACGGGGGATGGGGAGAGTCACTACAGCGATGGAAGTGCTGCTGACAAACCAGTCAGCCACCACAGGAGCAGAAGGTGTCAGGGACACAGATACCGCTAGTAGCAGGGGCAGCACCCCTGTCCCTGAAGTAAGGAGGAGTAGCAGACTCCAGAGTGTCGGCGCAGGCACAGCAGACTTGGAACTGAGCCAACCTCATGCATCACGCGGGGCTGTTCATGGGAGCAAGCAGTGAGTCTGCCATATTCAGTTGGACATGTGAGGGTGAGGTAACCCCGTATACACAGTAGTGCTAGGCACACTAGTATGTGACATTTGTGGCTCATGTCTTTTCTACGTAGTGCAAAATAAACTATGTGCATTGACGTACAACACGTGCTTTGTCTCGATACTTACTCAGAAGTAGTTGTGTGTGATTTCTGCCCGTCTCTGTCTTCCGTCTGTGGGTGTTGGTACTCCGACTGTGTTGGCTGCTGGTAGTGCCTGCTCATCGTCATGGTCTTCATAGTCCTCCAATTCCACCTCTGTGCCCCTCTTAGTTGCGAGGTTGTGCAACATTGCACAGGTTGCAATTATCTTACAGCACGTTACAGGTGCGTACTGCTGTGCCCCCCCACTTTTGTGGAGGCAGCGGAACCAGCTCTTCAGGAGGCCAAAGGTGCGCTCAATAATATTCCGGGTGGATTTATGTGCCACATTGTAACGTCTCTGGCTGGGGGTTGTAGGGTTCAGGTAGGGTGTCAGGACGAAGGAACGGAGTGCATTTGCACTATCCCCTAATGTGGAAGAAAAAAGATACATTACTCAGATGCACACATTGACATACGTCTGCTTCATCTATCAAGGGAGTGTCACCCATTTCTTTACCTAGCAGGTATCCTTCCCCGAATTCACCCGCTGTCAGGTAGGTATAAATCCCACTGTTTTGGAATATATATGAATCGTGGGTGCTTCCTGGGTATCTTGCCACTATATCGGTGATGATGTACTTGGCATCACAGATTGCTTGTACATTAATTGTGTGTGATGACATCCTGTTCCTGTATATGTGCTCTGTGGCAGCTGGGGGGCAAATGGGGATGTGGGTCCCATCAATGCAGCCAATCACGTGTGGGAAGTTAGCCATGAGGTAAAAGTCAGTCTTGGTCCTGAGCAAGTCCGCATCAGTGTCTGGGAAGTGGATGTAATGATCCATTCTTTGCATCATGGCATCCAGGAACTTTCTGAAAAAATGCGACAGGCAGCTCTGGGACACCCCACCTACCGCTGCCACAACACTCTGGTAGCTCCCAGATGCTAGGAGGTGAATGCTACAGAGCACCTGGACATGGGGTGGGATGGCATGGGCCCTTGGTCTTGGGTGGTCCAGGAGTGGGTGCAGGTCCCTGATCAGGTCCATGATGGTTTCGGGGTGCAGTCTGTATCTCTGCAGTATCTCTGGCTCTGTCAATTGGAAGAGTGTAATCCTTTGCCTATAGACCTGCTCCTCCCTTCTCCATACCCTCTCACCTGCTGCCTGTAGCCTTAGCCGTCTTGCTATGACGTAAAAAGCCGCCATTCTGGTTCCAGTGTTGCATTTTGGGGCCCTTTTTTATAGGCTGCACCTGATTACCACCTGCTTGCAATCCATGTTAAATACCGATTCATAATTACCGAATTTTGGTGTAATTCGGTAATTTAAGGCTCACCTACATTTCGATGGTGAGGTTTTTTCCATTTCGTAATTACCGATTCGGTAATTTTACCGATTCGGAACATTTACCGACTCGGTATATTTTCCGAATCGGTAATTTTACCGATTCGGAACTTTTACCGACTCAGTATTTTTTCCGATTCGGTAATTTTACCGATTCGGAAATATTACTGATTCTGTATTTTACCGAGCCGGTAATCTACAGATTCGGTATTTTTTCCGGATTTAGGCGACCTACATCTCATAGACCAAATACCGGTCGGTAACGGCCGAAAATACCGAATTTCGGTCGTTTCCGACCGGTATTAGGCTACCTACATCTGGCCCTAGGGCTCTTGTAAAAAAAGGCTCAAATGAGTAGTAGCTATTACCAGCACTTTTAAATGGCAGGAGCATGGTACAAACAGCGATATAGTAAATATTTTAATTTTAAAAACCCCACACAGAAATTCCTATAAAATATGCTGTTTAACGCAATAGAACCCAACCGTGTCGCACATCAATACTTAAATTTCACTAGCTACCCTTGCTATTTCTTATAGTTTTATTAATTAGTCCAACATTTAGTTAACTTTCTCAGATTGCACGCATTTAAAGTGTAATTTTTTACTTCTACAGCAATTATTTACAAATTAGTTCTTTGGGTGAGCACACATTTATTTAGGCCTTTTATTCACTTACTCTGCCAACACGCATTTGTTCGCGTGTTGGCATCGTAGTCTTTAAAATTCATCTTTGTGTGCCTTTGGCATAATAGTCTTTAAAATTCATCTTTGCATGCCTTTGGTATTGTAGTCTTTAAAATTCATCTTTGCGTACCTTTTGCACGTGGGCTTGACACATTTATGCTGTGCAGATACATACCTGCTTTTGGGGCTCTGACTCCTTTCAAATAAAATAGAGTTTTTTAAAGCCTGCTGGCAAGCTGCATAACTTTGTTAGGAAATAACATGCTTGATTTATTTGCTTTCTGTAAGAATACATTTGAAGCATGAATTATAACGTTATTATTTATAAGGAGCAAAATCACACATAAATTAAAGGCTAGCGCTTACATTTACTAAAGGTTGAATGGTTGCGCACGTGTCTGTTGGCAATGTTGCACTCTAGGTTTTTTTAAACAGCATGATGGACTTGTAGGTATTGGAGCGCTTTATTTGAGCACCAGTTACATTTCACAATGACACATGAATTTTTTTGGTAGGCATGGGGAGGAGAGCTTCTGATGATGTATTATATGGCAAATGCGGTAAATCCATAATGGAGTGAAAAATGCCCTTATTGCCTTTCTCAATAAACAAGTCTTAACACTTTTACAAAGTTTCAGTAACTTATATTACACAATTTCTCAAAATCCAAAAATGCACAACCATTAAAAACGTATTATTAATCTCACAGGCAAAACCTAAGGCATGTACCAATGCTTGTTTTCTTTTAGCTGATGTGTTCAGCAATTGCAGCAAGCATTGGCAAAGTCAAAAGTTTGGCAGACACATTTCAGAGGCATGACCTATCGGCTTTGGTTGTGCTTGGTGGACAAAGAAAAAAAAAAGCAAACTGGTGAGAAAAAAAGCAATGGTTCTGATGCAAAAACATCTTACTACTTTTGATCTAGGCTATGTCAATCATTTTTTCAAATATGGACGCCATATTATTTCATGTTTACACCCAAAACCATTGCAAATGTGTTTATATTACCCTTATATTGCCCTTAAAGTGGAGCTTATTCCGACTTCTGTGTTTGCCAGCACGTGAGGTGTAAGAATGCTTTCGTCTTTTCAAATTCTGTTCTACGTCCCTAGATTTCATGCATACGTTTGCTATAGACTATATTTCCTAGACTTGTGAAACATTACTCACTTGCAGAAGTGACCGAGTGCATTAATCAGTTGTATCCTTCATAGGATAATGGTAGGTTGGTTCATTGCAGACGGTTTCCCTGTGTTTATTGTCCAGTGGGGCCGAAAAAAAGAAGGGTGAAGTGTTTGACTTTGTCTTTTTTATCATTCTACCGTACTAATTTACTAAGAATAAATTGCAACCTGCATAAAATGTCTGAGGCAGGGATAATCTGCATATGGGTGTATATGAGGGGAGACCATCCAATATGATTAACCAAATGATTGTCTGTTTTAGCGAAATGGAGGACAAATCCCAGAAGGCCGTGCCGTTGGGGGCGGAGAATGACAGGGTCTTCAATGACCTCTGGAGGAATAACAACATGCCAGTCGTGCTGAACAACCCCTACCTTGAGAGTGAGCAGGTAAGCAGCTGTGACTGTAATGCTGATAGATCTTAGCGTTGTAAAGTCCCCTTCGCAGGGTGTCCCTTCATGCTTCTCCAGCTAAAGCAGTGGCGTAACAAAAGCCCCCGCAGCCCCCGTGGTGCAGGGGGCCCGAGCTCTAGGAGCCTCTGGCACTGGCAGGCCCCTGGCCTTAGGGCTTCGAACCTGGTCCGAAGTGTGTGTGGGGGGGATGACGCTGCATGTACTTTGTAGGGGGCCCCCCTCAAGTTTCATTACGCCAATGCGGTAAAATCAGGGCCGGACTGGGAACAGAAACCGGCCCTGGCAAACTGCTCAGCTGGCCCGCCCTGGGGTGAGGGGGAGCGCAGCCGACCAGTTTGCGACGGCCGGTTTCAGTCGATTTAGTTACAGGGGGCCGATATTGCCGACCCCCGGTAACAAAAATGGCACCCTAGAGGCCCAAAGCCGGCCCTCACCCTAGCGGCCTACCGGGGAAATGCCCGGTACCCACTATGGCCAGTCAGTCCGGCCCTGGTAAAGATATGGCCTGCTCAATCTAATGCCATCTATAAGGATTACACATAAGGATCACGCACCAGGCAGGAAAAGTGCATCCTCCAAGGGGCAGAAGTTTCTGCAGGCACAGTCTGGGTACATAGATTTACCTCCTAGGAGACATCCATCCCAGCCCTCTTTATTCCACAGAGGGCACATTCGCCTAAGGGACATGAACTCTCTCCATCCTGTGGAAGTCAGCGATTACTGGGCAGTATGCGTGGCAGATGTTGTAATTTACTAGTGGTATCCGAGAGTTCAGGTGCCAATGCACAGGGAAACCAGGTTAATAGTTTGTAAACCTGACTGGTAAAGGAATGCTTTTTTCTTTTTCTGGCAGGCACACAACCAGCCCGGATGTTACAGTGGCTAACCATGTTAATCCCTTTGTAAACCAGATTGTCAAAGAAGAATAGCGGTGTCAAGCACACGCAGAACCAGTCTAGATACTCCAGTGGTTTACCATGTTAATCCCTTTGTAAACCAGACTGTCAAAGAATGACAGTGTCAAGCACACACAGAAACTGTCGGATGTTGCATTCGCTAACCAGGTTTATCCCTTTGTAAAACTGATTGTCAAAGGGCAGATGTGTCAAGCACACACAGAATCAGCCGGATGTTGCTGTGGCTAAGCAGGTTAATTCCTTTGTTCACCTGAATGTCAAAGAATAGCGGTGTCCAGGGCACAAGTCCTATAAAATATGAGTGGGGGGACTAACCAAGTTGCGCAGTGTGCAAGTGGCATCATGCTGCGTGCCATCACAGCGCGTGACATTACACGTGGCATCACAGGAAGTGACCTCACAAGAAGTGATATCACATATGATGACCTCACACATTTATCAGCTATACCATGAGTACATTTAAGCACATTAGGAAATTTAACAAATGAGATTTGGCGTTGGGATTGTACCAAAAAAGTGTCACAATCCCAATGCAATCTCTGGGCCACATTATGTTTTTTTACCCCCTGCCACAAAGAAATTGTCAACACGGCAGTAGATCTGTTCTGCCTAATAGGTTGCAGAGTCTAGATTTTAAAATATTTTTGCCATATTAATGCCTTCATGGGGTTAAGGGATTTGCTGCAGAGGTACCCAGTAAATAGTAATGTTGAGTAACCCTGGAGGTTAACGCAATTGTTAGAGAGATCTGTGTTTTATGTTGTCCCATATTAGAATTAAAGTAGTGAAGAAGGTTAAGGTGTCTCCTGCAAAACAGGTCATTTTGCAAAATAAATAAAATAGGGCTATTTAAATAGTTATTTGTGTAAATACTGGGAAAGACAACACATATGATATTCTGACAGTGCATGCATGTATATACAGGGACTGAACAAAGTTAAAAGAGTGTCTCCCTTAAGTACCTGTGAAGAGTCGAGCTGTGTGCTTTTGTTTGTCGCATTTGCATTCAGGATTCTCGATCCAAAGGATGTCTGAGGCCCGCTTAAATTCTGCCTTTATCTTTGGCCCAGCTAGCGTCATAGACGTACTGGCTGTTGCGGGCACTGGGCAACCCCCTGGTGGGCCGCAAGGGTGGGGGCCGGATTCGGGCCCCTGGGGGCTGTTTTTCTTACAGGGCCGTTTTTGCAGCATAGCTGCAAAATCAGCCCTGTAACAAAATCGGCCAAAAAACGGCCCTGGCAAAGAGCTCGATCGCAGCCCCAACCCCCCGGGGGGGGGGGGGGGGGGGGGGGGGGGGGGGGGGAGGCAGCCAAGCACTTTGCCAGGTTCCGAGTCCAGCCCTGGCTAGAGGTGAAGGAAAGCCCCCAAGGCTGCCTGCACGTTGCTACTGGGGATGGAAAGCAGACAACATAAAGGCACTACTGAACGTGTCCCAGAGTCTAAAAATTACACTGGGGCAAGTTCAGCATAGTTCTGTTGGACCCAACTTCTTGGCAGGGTGGACGTGGTCCACCCTGTAAAAATACTGGGTGGACGCCGTGTACCTACGTGTACCTTCGACTCTTGCCCTGGCGGTGTCAGGCACATGCAGAACCAGTCCAGATATTTCGGTGGTTTACCACGTTAATTTCTTTGTAAACTTGAATTTCAAAGATCAGTGGTGTGCAGTAGTCACCAACTAGCCCAAACTTACAGGCAACATCCAAATACACTAACACAGGAAGTCTCAGAGGACCCGGACTGTGTAAGGGCACCACATTACTTGGGTTGCTATATTTTTGCCTGGAAAATCAGTAGAGGTCACCCCTGGAGTTCAGCCAAGCTGTACCTCAAAAACGAGAAACACAGCCCTCAGCCAACAATCTTCAGCAAAAGGGGGGACAGCAGAAGGGGAATTATTTGGGGGTCCTTCTATTTTCTCTAGCAGCCCTTGCGCTCTGTAAATGAGCAGCGGAACATCCGTACAGATGACTCCATAAGGACCATTTGGATATGCCATAAGCAAAAATCCCCATTATTAGAAGCTCAATTAGTGTCAAATTTACCCACTTCTTCCTAGAGGCGCTAGAAGGGGCACAGTGAAGATTACGCAACAGAAGAGAAGCGGCGGGCATCCCTCCCACGAAACGTCATGGTAAAAGAGCTGTATTTATGTTTACAGCGCCCTGGTTCAGTTATGTAGAACACTGCTGAAATCAGTATTAAATGCCCAGCTGTAATACGTATTCTTGGTTGCTTTGAGTAATTAAGTGTTTGTACTGGGAATTTCCACCATGGCAGGCGAGGTGTTGAATGAAAAGTTCAATAAGCTGAGTGAACAATAAACATATAGCGCTTTGAGGTTATTGTGCTAAAAGGTTTCAGAGAGACAGAATGCTACAAAACTACCTCATGAACACCTACCTATGGACAATTCTGTGTAACTCTATGTATCAGATGGAAGAGAGAGCCTTCCCCCTCAGCTTTGAACTTTTCTCAGTGAGGTGGATTTTGGTGCATCACCAGAGACTGCACCCATTGATCGTAGTGTTGAAAGTACCCCCCCCCCCCCCCCCACACCCCCAGGTCACCTGCATTTGAAGGGTGTCGACCACCTTGCACTAATCATCATTCCCCCCGAACTAGTCTGATATTTTTAATAAGTTCAATGGGACAATCCTCCCTGAAACCCTTCTCCCCCTCCAAAACCACTACCCCCCCCCCCCCCCCCACCCCACACACACACACACACACATCCCTCTTGAAAGGAGATATTTTGACATTGCCATGTGCGTGCTCTCGCATGGCAAACTCTGTCTGACGGCACCACGCATCCGTGCTGGCACGCACGAGCTCAATGCGCAGCGACGCACAGCCTCTGAAGTAGCATGCTCCACGCAGGCTCAGGCCCACGTGGACGCACGGAGCGCGCGGTGGGCTTTCCTACTATCTCTGACCGGCGGGGATTCCCTGGCCCAGATGGCTCGGTTCCCTCTGCCCCCCTGAGTTAAGCTCCTTCCGGCGTGTGTATCCCTCGCTCGACAGTATTAGGGGCTCCATCTCGCTGTGGTAATCCGCCATTAGAGCGGTAGCTGCGGAGCCGAGGCCTGCCCCTTTCATCTCGCGGATTATCCGGGAGCTCTGCACGCCTCATTGGTGTGTAGTACCGGCCCACGCTCCAGGGTCCGTCTGATGCCAGCCCACTCCTCCACTGAACAGCGATCCAATGCCGTTGTCTGTTCAATTGCTTTAGGTCTAACATGTGTCACGCCAGTCTTTGAGGCAGCTCGTGGGTCACTGGGTCTGAATGAGTTGTAGCTGTTAGTAGTGCTGCAGAGGTCAGTGATATGGGGTTAAAGGGCCCACTGCAGCCCAGTGAATGCATTTATTTTAAACTAGTCTACTAGAGGTTTTAGGGTCATTTTTTTCTTCCATAAGGAACGATTGCACCCTACTACACCATTCAGGTCAGTCTATGGCACTGGTTCTTTACATGTGGACTGAGAGAGCACCTCTAGGGGTCAGCAAGTCCTACTCAGGGGGTCCACAACTATGTTAACAAATTAAATGATATTAAAATTAAAGCACTGAAATTAGTAATGTATATACATTAATAAAGAGGCAACATTGAAAATGTGAAAACCTTTTCTATATTTGATTGAAAATGTCCGGGGGTCCCCACAAGTACCTGCTTCTTGTGGTGGATCCTCGCAGAGACGACACGAACTATCGCCCCCACACACACCCTACCCTGTTCTGGGTAAATAACAACATCAGGAATAGGATGTGAGTGAGGATGGCAGCCAAATTTCTAGGGCACAATGCTGGAGTTTGTAGGTGTTGGCGGACGTCCCTCACGTGGGCAGTTTCAGGGCACCAACTGGACAGGGAGACAAGGGAACATTGATTAGCCACCTTCCTCTGCCAAGCATCCACAACCATCAACACTCATATGGGACACCGCTTACCTCCTCATATGTACAATGGCCCCGCTGCCATCAAGGGTAACAAAGTAAGGCATCCATATGCACTCCAGGAAGTGGATAGGGAAATGTCAGGCGCTCCTTGCTCGGAAAGAACTGAAAAGGCCAAGCGCTCCTCGCGCTGATGCCACAGCACACAGTCTAAGCGCTCCTGGCGTGGAAAGGAAAAAAGATTGCAAGCGCTCCTCGCGCTGCTGCCACAGTACAGGAAAGGAAAAGGATTGCAAGCGCTCCTCGCGCTGCTAACACAGTACACTGTTTAAGCGCTCATAGCGCGGTAGCCCAGGCAAAGAGTCAGGGTGCCCCTGTCACGGAAAGCATAAAACAAAACAAGGCGCTCCGAGCGCGGGTAACGGGAAATGCAGGTGCCCCTCGTGCGGTCTTGAAAGGAAGCAAAAGCGCTCCTGCGCTATCAGGTCTGGTATTGAGAAATGCGTCTGGCATCGGCAAGACTCTGTTGCAGTACACGAAGAAACGAGCCTCGGGGAGTCCCGTCTGATAAGCGACCCTCCCCGGAAGCTCCGATGACGTTGCAGCGCTTCCGGCCATCGACTACACCGCTACCAGCCGAGGCCGGAAGTGAGGATCCCCATACGAGTGTCAACCACAGGCAGTACGCAACAAGCATACGGACAACAGGCAAGCGGGGAAGGGGGGAGGAATTCAGGAACCATGACAGAAAATTTGACAAAATATTTTGATATTTGAGCATTTGTTTGGTGCATACTTGTTTTAGTATTTTTGTGTATTGTTTTGAAGTTCAAATCCTAGAAATGCCTTGGCTGGGGATCAAAAGCTTCCAGTAATGAATCAGTGGCCCCCCTGGCAGGGCACAAGTCGGGGGTACACGCAGGTACACAGCGTCCACCCGCTATTTTTCAGAGGCTGGACGCCGTTCACCCTGCCAAGAAGTTGAGTCCCAGTGTCATTTTCAGACACCGGGACATGTTCAGCAGTGGATGTAAGCTGTCTGCTTTCCATTCCCAACAGCAATGTGCAGGTGGCTTTTTTCACATCCAGCTGGGAGTGAAGGTAAAGGCCAAAGTTAAGGGGCTTTCGGGGCTTCTTTTGTTTGAATATGATAACTGGAGGTGGCCTGAAACCTCACACTTGAAAGTACATGCAAAGGAGGGGAAACAAAGGTACACAGCTTGTTATCGCTTCACATGCACGCAAGAGAGGCATGCTTTTGACTTTGTTCAGTCCCTGTATGTAAGTGCATGCACTGGAAGAATGTGTTGGTCTGTCACAGTATGTACACAAATAACAATTTCAATAGCACTGTTTTATTTCTTTTATAGTGCTATGCATCCCAATGCTGGGTGTCAGAGCTATTTACAAAAAATACACATTATACATTAACAATAAATCATTTGAGTGTGTAAATCAATGTATAAGATGAGTGACATGAGACTGCGTTACAAGGTGTAGGAGTCACATGTTCATATCTCAATGTGTTATATTAGAAGGATTACAATGTATGGACTTTAGGTAACAAAAAAATCTCTGTTAAAAACAGTAACCCATTTACCTATCTACATACATTAAATATCTGTCAACCTCATTTTACATGATGTGCTTAGCAGGAGACACTTTAACCTTCTATGCTACTTTGATTTAAATCTGGGTTTCACAAAACACAGATCTCTCCCACAAATGTGTAAACTCCAGAGTTATTTCACGATTACTACTATTCCCTGAGATTTACTGGGCACCTGTGTAGCAGATGCCTTAAGCCAATCAAATATTTTAAAATGCAGACTTTGCAACCAATTAAGCAGAACGGATCTGCTACCATGCTTTTCCTTGTTGCCAATATCTTTGTTGCAGTGTTAAAAAAAAAAATTCTATTAGTTGAGGCCCAGATTTTGCGTCCGGATTGCCCAACATTTTTGACACAGCCTCAACGCAAAATCTCATTTGTTAACTCATAATGTGCTTAAGAATACTCATGATATCCCTGATAAACATGTGTGTGAGGTCTTAATATCTGATGCCACTTCTTATGTCACTTTCTGTGATGTCACATGCAGTGTCACATGTTGTGACATCATGCGCTGTGATGGCGCACGTCATGCTTTCACTTGCATACTACCTAACTTGGTTAGTCCCCCCATTTCTTTTTTTAGGACCTGAGCCCTGGTCCCCAGATTCCAGTAATGATTCAAGGGAGATCCACAGAAGTCAAAAGTTTAAGAACTGCTGGTCTATGGCAACAGCCAACTAAGGACTGGCGCTCGCTGACCATTCAAAGAAGATGGTGGAAGAGTGGTCAAAGTTGACACAGACGCTGTGCTTGTTCGCTGCATCTCGCCAAATGGTTGCCGCCTCTCTGCTCGCCACGTGTCCAGTATTTTACAAGCCTGGCCTGTAATTCTTTGACAATGGCAGTAAATATAATTGAGAAAAGCAGTCAAATCTGGTATTTTTACTTTTTGAAATGTAAACCTGAAACAGTAAACCCATGATGAAGTCACTTGAAGTATGTGCAAGCTGTCTACGCTAAAAATGATTATTACCGTAAGCCGAGGGATAATGGTCATAGTGCAAAAGAATACTGAATATTTTCCACAAAATCAAATGCCATTTGTTTTAGAGAAAAGTGGAAACCTTAGACTTGCCTAAGACCTGAAGGTGCTGCCTTTGTCAGGATAAACATGTTGGGGAGGCTATTCCCCACCCGCTGATAAACCACTTTCTGCAGCCCACTCCACAATGCAGATCTTTACCTGCATATATAGTTGGGCACCAAATGTGCAACAAAGAACTTAGTTCTTTAGGTACATGTTACACCTGTTGTCCTTGGTGTGGTTCCCCTCTCACTATTTGCCTCCAAATCTCAGACCTTCCAATTCACACAGCGCCACCGTATCTTACACAATGTTGGCTCCCTTCACACAGTCTCACAATGAGCAGCCAATATCCCGCAGTGTGCACACAACTAGCTGGACATACCTGCAGAGAGCAGGGTTCCAGCTAATTGTTTTGATGTTTTGAACATCCGATGTCCATTACAAGGTGTGAAACCTCCCCAGGACATTGGCAGCGGCCTCAACAGTTTTTTTACGTTGGTGTTACAGGGTTTAAAATGGGGTGACGGTAAGGAGGTGGAATCTTGGAGGCAGTGAATTTAAAAGTGCCTCAATCTGTGCTCAACACTAAGCCCTTCCACCTTCAAAGCCCTGCCACCTCTCAAACAGTGAAAAGCTCCAAAAGTTGACAGGTGTGAACCCTCCTGCTTTCTGACTTCGGTTTTGCTGGCTTTATGAATCTGTACACTTTAGCACTGCTACCCAGTGCTGAACTGCTTGTACTCTCTCCTTTAAACATGGTACTAGTGGGCTTGTAGCAATGATTATGCCACCCACTTAACACCTTGGGTGCTTGAGAGATTTTCCTCCTGTGCTGCATTCCCTTCATTCCCATTGTTCATGACGAGCTCAGCTCGTCATGAGCACAGCTCAACCGTGCCTCATGACGAGCTGAGCTCGTCATGAGCATCGAAGGGGTTAAGTAGTCTTTTAAACATGTCTCAGGCTTGACATTGCAGCCTGTGTGTGCAATTTTAAATTGCCATTTTTACCTGACAACGTAAACCTCTTGTCAGGTCCAAACCTCACTTTTTAGTACATATTAGGGTAAGCCCTATGCCGTCCTGGGGGCAGTTTGGAGTGTATTTAAAAGGTCCTGGTAGTGAAAAACTCTAAAATCCATATTTTCACTACAGTGAGACCTACCTCCCCCATAGAATAACATTGGGTTGCCTTATTAAATGTAATAATTCATAACTTCCAATTAGTAGAAGGTAGACATATCGAGTTAAATATTTGTAATTAAGAGCCCTCTTTAATGATAAGGTTGGATTTTTAGTGACAATTCTGGAAATGTCACTTTTAGAAAGCTGGCCTTTTTCTTGTCCTAACTATTTGGTGTCTGCAGATTGTTCCTGGGTCACATGACTATGTGTAGCTGGCAGTTGATCTTTGCGTATTACTCCCAGACAACAAGACAAAGGAAAAGCTAAGTGTTGGCAGTATGGACCACTCTGAGTTAAGAGTGGGAGGAGCTGTGTCCTACCACACTTGCACACCACAAAGACTCTGCCTGAACACTCTCACAAAGGGTTTGACTCTGGTCTTTTCTGACCCCAGACACGCTGGAGACAGGACAGGGAAGAAGGGGATGTCTGACACATCAGGAAGATTTCTCTTCTTCAAAGTGGGCACCAGGTATAAATATTGACCCCTTAGACGCAACTCTTCAGTACACTTATGTGCCTGTGGATTCTACAGCAAGAAGGACTACTGTGCTGCTGAAAGGACTGCCACTCTACTGGACTGCTACTATGAAGGACTGCTGCCATGCTGTGCTGGCCTGCTGCCCTCCTGTCTGGGTGAGAATGATTGGACCTGCACCTTTAAATCCAGGACCCCAAAGTGACTCCAATGTCTAGTTCATGGCCTCCTGATCAGAATCCTCAAGGACAGAACACACTTCAAACAATTGTAAAAGTGGTACCACCCCAGGACTGGACCCTTGGGAGTGGACCAGATGGTCCATCTGTGGATTCAGAAGCCTCTGCTGCTCAAAGCATCGGCTATTGCTGCCCATCAGAACATCCACTACAAAACGCATCTCCGGGAAAGGACATTTCCTCATCCAACACAGCCCATCGGAACCGCCATCATGCACTGCATGTCCATTCGAGGAAACACTGCACCTCACCTTGCAGCTCCCTGGAACTGCAGCTGTACGATGCAGCTCCTCGCCAGACCTTGCAATGCCTCTGCTGCCTGATGCATCCTCAACGTGGGACTTAGCATCTCTTCACAAACAGGATTAGAGTACAGTGTTCAGCAGACCTAAGTGGGTGCCTGTAGCCAGCTCATGCTCCATCTCAGTCAGCCAGAATTTGTGACTTTGTCCTGGTCCAGTGCGCCAGATAACCACAGTTGACACTTTGTGCTTTCTGGCACGATTTTCACTTACATTTTTAAAAATGCAATTCTCCGGTTCTACTGATTGTTTGTTTGTCATTCTTGTCTTGTTTTATTTATTAATTTCCCCTCTATTTTTCTAATTTTGTACTGCAGTATTGCATTCTTCTTTTGTCGTATTTGCACTTTGTTACTGTTTGAATTGTTAAACAAACACTTTACACATTGCCTCTAAGTTAAGCCTGACTACCTTGCGCCAACCTACCAGAGGGGTGAGCACAGGTTAATTTGGGGTTTGCTTGTGAATTCACCCTGACCAAGATTGTGCTTGCTGCTTTAATAGGGTTCTACACCACCCAACCAGTAACTCAATTTCATCATTGGTGAGGTTTGGATTTGTGTTTGTGCAGTTCCATACTGTGAATTTGTGTTATCCTGATAACCCCAGATAAATAATCTGAAACAAAATCGAGTTTTACATTTCTCCTTGATCCGCCTTTTTGCCTGTTTTCAGAATTCACCTTTACCCTTCTTGACTGTTTGTGTCTGTGGCTAAATCAACATGAATGGAATTTTAGCTCCTCAATCTGGAGAGCTACAATGTGGCTGAGCTATGGAATTTTGTAAGGAGAGGGGACGGCCCGACAAAAGGAGCACCAGGGAGGCAGAGCTCCAAAAGGCTCTGAGTGCAATGGCAGAGGCCCACCACTTGGCATTCAGGACAGATAACTAAGATGGAAACGATGATATGGAGGGGCTAGTGCAGGGCCTGGATGCGGGTCCTGAGATGAAGCAGTCATCTGTGGGGAATGACTTGTCTCCTGAGTTGGAGCTCTCTGCCATTGCAGAGAGCAGTGTCTTCTCAAGGCCTGTCCCCATAGAAGCTTGTAGACAGGATGGCCAAAAAGGAGTTGAGGCTACAGATGGCCCAGTTAAAAATGGAAAAATCTGGCCAATGAGGCAGAGCAAAAGAATGCTGAGACTGAAAGTTCATTGGAGGACAGAAACTGGCCATGACGGCGGAGGAGAGAAATATGGCTCAGGAAAGGAGCCTCAGAGAATTGGACATAAGAGCAAGGTAGGCAGAGTCCAGCAATGTTTGTGGCAGCATACCCACAGTGCCCTCTGGAGAAGAGTGTCCACATTCTTAAAGGTCTGGTGCCTGACTTTATTGTGGTATTATTTAGACAATACAAGGGAACCCAGGGCGCAATAAGCTAGGGACCTTGGGTAGATACTTATTATCAGAGACAGTGGTCCCTAGACAAGAAAGGAAATGTGCAAAGAATAAATATAGACTAAATAGAAATATATTTCTTATTTGAAAATGTCCAGCTGGACAGTTTAATATCTTGATAAGGATAATACAAAAGGAGTTTGTCACAAAGTGTGATGTACGTGGGACACCAGCCGATGTCTGACTAACACACTAGGGGGACACAAACAGAAAAGGGGAATAATAGGCAAGGTAGGGTCATCTGAATATCATAAGTCATAAGCAGACAATTCACAATATACACATATGTACGTGTGTATTCTTTGACTTTATTGTGGGGCAAGACATTGACAAATGGTTTGAAGATTGAGGCAGTTTCGCAGATTCATAGGATCAGTGATGGGGATTGGGAGAATATCCCCTGGAAGCATATACCTAGTGAGGGGAAGGGTTCCCTAATGGCCCCAGAGAAGGGGGCCAGTATGACGTATCCCCTCATGAAATATTATCGCACCTCTGAAAAGTATATGTAAAGGTTTTGGGGCAGCCAGAAGCTGGCCCATCAATCCTGGGTGGCTTGTGTAGATTCCTTTTGGAAGACGCTGCATGGCTGGATGAAGGGCAGTGATGTGAAGGATTACCAGGGGCCCCTACAGAAGATCAAAGGTGCTGAATCCAAATCACTTCTCTTTTACCTCAGTGTATGTGAAAAACAGGCATGGCAAGAGAACGTCCCACTTCTACCCCATGGGCTCCAATATCAGCAAATCATCCAATATTATGATCATGCCTTTTAGGGACTTGTTGAACCACTCCTTAAGCCCATTAGTTTATGGGTGAAAGGCTGTGGATATCTTATAGGTTAACCTTACACTCCACCCTCATGGACTTCATGTATGCTGACATGAAGTTGGTAACCTGTTCAGATATCTTCTTTTGAGTAATTCTCACTTAGGTAAAAGTCCCCATCACTGCCCTAGCCATTGTGGGTGCGTTCACTGTCCTCAGAAGAATAGCCTTTGGGTACCAGGTGGCATGGTCCACCAAGACCAGGATGAACCTGTTGCTCAGGGATGTCTCAGGGTCCAGAGGCCCAACAATGCTAATGTCCACCCTTTTGAAGGAAGTGCAAATGATAGGAAGTGGCTGAAGGAGAGCCTTGTGCTTCCCTTTTGACTTACCATGTGGCTGGCAGATAGGGTATAACTTGCACACCATATCTTCACCTAGGGCCCATAGAAGTGGATGACAAGGTTTTCAAAAGTCATCATTATAAAATGAACATCATATTGTTTTGGGCATAACACAAAATTGTAAACCTTACTAGTAGTACTAGGCCCACTCATATTGTGTTGATATCAATAGTATGCACACGGTGGACAATTCCTAATCTAACCCCTCCCCCAGAGGGAGCCAGCACCCATTTGCGGTTCGACATGCTGCCCACCCCGGGCCCATCCTAGCAATTCTTATAATACAATCCCACACAGTCATAGGGTACACCCCAAATCGCAGCAATATCAAAAATGTATTCACACACAAAATTAGATCACTTTTTAGCAGCAACGCAGGCCAGAGCCACATGGAGAAACCCAATGCTAAATCTATTGTGCTTTTGGCATGAAATAAGCATATGAATTGGCTCAGCTGGGTAGTGTTGTGAATCACAGGCAATCCACAGACTATCACTCCCACTCACTCACTCAAAACTGCTACATGGTGCTACATGGATCAGCTCAGTCTATACAGAATGTTTGTGCATATATATGCACTCAGCACCTTAATGCTGTGCTACTGGTACCCAGCAGGTCAGTGGAGAACACCCTGCAGACTCCATGGCCCCAGCCTCCCTCAACCCTTAAATTCACCTCAATTGTCCTATACCCCCTGCTGGAAGAGAATCAGCCCCTCCTCCCGGATACTAGGCCAGAAGCGGCCAAAGTCACACTTAGTCTGGTCCTAGGGAAGCAGGTGTGGATATGTAGCGAGTTTTAATTTGGAGGTAGATGTAAACAAAGGGAGTTTAACAGCCACTTGGGAAGTTCACCCACAGGTCTAAAAATTAATGGAGTCATCTAGACTCTTGACCCGCTTCCGAGTTGTCTAGGAAGTGTTCCTTCAACCCATTCAATCTCTCTTGCTACTACCTGGCTCCAAGATTTCTCTGGGAGGGTCAGGTCTGGAGAGGGTAATTGTTCTGCTGCGAAGAGGGTTAAAGGGGAACAACCGATGAATGCGGAGTAACACAGCTTAGCCTCGAGTCTTGATAGGAGGAGGCACTCTGGCTGGTTGTTCAGGGTCATGCCTAGGCAATTCGGGCACGTTGTCTGGTGCGTGTTGGTATGAGTCGCACCAGACACTTCGGTTTCAAACATGATGGGTTGAAAATTCCGTACCTCCCTGGAAATGAGGCACTGTGACCAGTGCCCGTTAAGATTGCTTGCAAAAGGCAATTCCGGTCTCATACAGTGAAGAGTTCCAAATTCCATACATCCCTGGAAATAAGGCACAACGTCCCGTGCACGATGATACAGTTGCATCAGACCAGTCCGGTTACACACACAGGTGCAAGTTCAGTGCAGCCACAAGAGGTAGAATGAGGCACTACTACTGGTACACTCCCACCTATGAGGGTGTACCCTGTTAATCGGACACCACATGCAATGAGCATGCAGTTGCATGAGAGAGATGCAGCACGACGATTGACCACATGGGCCATATGGGGTCCTGCAAGGGGTGAATCTGCTCACCACCCACTAAACGCTTATGAGTGTTAGGGTCCCTGTGTTACAGGAACCCCACACCTTAGATGCGGGCAAAGGTTCTGGGGCTGCGCACTAGACACTCCCGTCTCCAGGCACAAGTTTTAGTTCCTTGCTCACACGGTGCTACCAATTGGGATTCAGTAGCTGATGTGGGCAATTGAGAGGGAACTGCTCTCCAGATGTCAGGTATATGGTATAGGTCCCTTGGAGGAGATCTTTGATGTCCCTGAGATCTCTGGAAGAACAGGAGGCCCACAGACGGAACACTTCAGGGTGCCACACTTCAGCAGGTCTTCGGCCCAGGCCGGCCACTAGTCAGAAAGGGCATGTGGTACCCTTCCAGGGCAGTAATCCTCCATGTGCACAACAGAGTCCTCTGGTAACGTGCACCACGCAGTCCGGGTTCTCCGGTCCCGCATCCCCACAAGCCTATCTCCCCTTTTGCTGAAGGATGGCACTAGTAGTTATACTGTCATGTGTCTTTGAAGTTAAGGGTCCCTTTGAACCACAGATGTCTCTCCTAAATTGTTGGCCTGTCTGCCTTGGGCCCATGGAAAATAGATCTTAGTCTTTAATAGGGCCATGATCCGGCCCCTAGAGGCCAAGTGTCAAAACCTCTCTTTCCAATCTATCTCATTCACCTCAAATTGCAAAAGACTGTCATTCTAGTGGTATGCCAAAGGTTTATGGTGGTCGCTGGGGAATGCACAGATGTGCTCCCACAACCCCTGGTGTCCACTGGAGCCAGGCACCATGGTACACAAGATTCTTGGAGCATAGAAATCTCCATATTCTATAAAAGTGGCATTTCTAAGCAAGTTATGCCAAAACCCCCTTTACCACTGTAAAGGGTTTGGCATGGTGATTCCATTGATAGGAAACAGTTTGAGGCTTCTCTACTGCAATCCGCTATTGCAGCCCACTGTAATGTCAACCACTTCCCCATGTTTACCTATAGGAAAAGCAGGCCTCATAGATAGTGAAAACACATACAGGTATTCCTCACTATCTGGACGCACATGTGCTAGTGCACACACAAATCTACACTGATAGGTTGGACACATAGGCCCCAGTAGCAGGAGTGGAAGTGCGCCTGCCCGATACTCCAATGGATACTCCAATGGCAGACCGGACATGGGTTTAACTGATATGGGTGTCAGTGCACACACACAGGCACCATAGGTGTGGGTGCACACATACAGTGGCCTGAAATGGCAGGCTATTCATTAGTCTAATTACAATAGATGCCACTGCACACTCACTGGTCCACAATGGCAGACAGGGCACATGTTTCAGAACAACGGGTCAGCGCCACATGGCATTTACAGTGGCGAAAGGGCCCGGGGGCCACACAAGAGAATCAGCAAAATCCAGGCGGAAAAAAAAGCTGAAATGTTTGGGAAAATGCTACCTGGCGCGTATCGGGTCCAACATGCCACTTTAGCATAAATCCTGTGGCATACTTCAATGCTCATAAGGCAGCCAGCAGCTGAGCAGTGTACAGGGAGCACTGCCCTGCTCCTTCTTTTCGGCACATGCCCCATAGTATCTGGGATAGGAGAGTTTCCTGGATGTCAGGAACTGGTGTCTTCGAGGCCCATGAACATTACCCGATGCATGGAGGATGATTGGTGATCATGAAGTTCCAGGCAGCAGCACAGACAATACTCCGTCTGCATCTTGTGTCTGGGGAAGACACCTTTTGGAGTTATCTCTGCCTTTGGAGGCGTTCCCTTTGCCATGAATTAAGTATTTTCTCCACTTTGGCCAAAAGTACTACCACATGTATTACTTGCCAGTAAAACCACTGACAATAGAAAAGACACCACTGGAATGCTTAAATGTCTGAATTGCATACACTGCAACAATTTTGTTATAGGCAAACATATTTCTCATCCACACACAGGAGAAAGTATCAAGCTATTTCTAAGGGTGACTGTAATACCAATAATGTGATTTACTCCATCAAGTGTCCATGTGGCCTGTTGTATATTGGCAAGAATGAGAGGAAACCAAAGATTCAGATCTCTGAACACAAAAGCCGTATAAGTAACATGAGTGCCACATCTTGTCTAGCTACACATTGGATGGAAAATCATCACACCAAAGTGCAGATCAAGTTCCAGATTATTGAAACGGTAGCAGAACAAATGGGATTAGACATTAGTAAATGTTTACTGCAAAGGGAGATTTTTTGGATAAAACAGTTGGGCACACTGAAACCACGGGGGCTCAATGATCGACTTGAGATGAGTTGTTTTCTCTAAACTGTTATCACACTCAAAAAGAACCAGTTGTTTTTAAAAGCACATTTTTTCCCTATCATTTCTGGGTCTGTCTGTCTTTTATTTTTTTCACATTATTAACGTTTTGCTTATTTCATATCTCGATGTTGGGGTTACTTTGGTTCAATGTAAAACACTACCTGTACTGTTCCAAGAGGGCCACAATCTGATGTTTGGTTTTTCAGCTGATTTTTATTCAGTGATGTATGCGGCAGTATTACATAGAACACGGTGCATTGAAACGGACATTATGTATTATCAGAAAGATCTGATTCCATTAATTGGACAATTTCTTTGTGCACACTATAACAGGACTACCTGCATTGTTAACAGGTGACCATCATTGGTAGCATGACCTATTCTGTTTTTTAATTAGAATAATGGAGGAAGATAGACGTTGTGTTTATTTGATTATAGCATATATAGGAGCATGATTTATTATTCAGGACATAATCTTGATTCCTTTTCGTATTGGTTACGAGCAACTCACCATTCCAACATGGCACAGACTATGATGAATATACATCCCCTGCCATGTAACAGGGCCCATTACCTTATTTACGACCGAGCGCTGTTACCGCTGTATATGCGTTCTCTTTTGGAGAATGCTGGTTGCCGGAGATTGCGGGACGTGGTTTCAAGATCATTAAGCGGTAAGCAGAATGTTGTCAGATTAGTCACACGGACGATTTGGCAGTACATAGGATGTAATATGGTAAGGCACAAATAGCTGATTGGGCATTTGTCGGTTATTTTTTAGAGATATAGCCGTCGGGAAAAGTGATAGTCATTGAATACAGTTATAAGCGAATTCCCATTAATTTATTCATGTGCATCGTCTCGCCATTAGCAGGTATGGATTTGTGTCTGTTTAGACATGGCTTTTCTGTTTGCAGTTATGGAGGCATATAACCAACATTTATATATATTTTTAACTTTTTGCAGCGCGTGCTAGTTCTATGGGCCAGTTAACCTTCTCAAGTAGTAGAAAACAACAAATTACATATCCAGTGAGTATGGTCTCTCTGGACAAAACTTAAATATTTGGCTCGACTGGGCAACTTGTTTTTTTCTTTTCTTCCTTTTCTATGTTCGAGCTGTTTATGTTGGTCTCTTTTTCACGTATTTCTTCACATACATGCACATTTAGGACTCTCTGATTTAAATGGTGGCACTGGATGGTTCTCACCTTTGGAGAAGGATAATACATTGTATTTATGAATGAAGTACATAGATGGCTTACAGATCTGCAGGAATGTTCATTTATAGAATCATGTTACCTTTTCTTTTTACAGAGACGCCCTTGAAGAAGGGACGACAGTAGTCCTGAAATTCATTGGTCTTCTGTCTTTGAATTATGCTTTGTTGTAATGATGTTGTTCTAGCATTGTTAACCTTTGAAAAATGATTGTAATGACATCACAGTATTGATATGTTCTGTTGAGAAAATTTTCTTGATTGAAACTCCATATTCTTACATTAATAAATTGTGTTCGGTTTAAAAGGATTGAATTCATGTGTTCAAATATGATAGTTTGTATATCATTTTGAGTTGTGCGCACCTAGTCCAGCAGGCTAGTCACCTTCTGCCCCCCCCCCCCTTTTTTTCTGTCTGACATGGTGTGGTAGGTATACACCATCAGGCGCAGCACACTGATCATCATCAAAAAGATAAATATTTTATAGTCTACAAAGTGAAAGCAAGGAGTTCATAGTCCACACCACTATTTTGGGTCTGGGGAAGACACCTTCTGGAGTTATCTCTGCCTTCGGAAGCATTCCCTTTGCCATGAATTAAGTATGTTCTCCACCTTTGCCAAAAGTACTACCACATGTATCGTATTTAGCCTGCTATAGGCAGGGCTTCTTTTGAGTGCATAAAATAAAGGTAATAGGCAGGAACAATTTGATATTAATACAGGATAGTATTTTATTTACTTGTATAAACTGGTATTTATTCAGCTCGTGTTGACAAATGTTTACTGCAATAGATTGTGTTATTTTGATTATGTATTACTGCATTGGTTTGTAGCTCAGCATAATATTTGAAAAGCTTTAATTAAGAATATGTGCTGGAGATTTATATACATATATTGATCTATTCTTTTAAACACTATAGCACCAGCAACTATGAGCCATCCACCATTTAGATTTCGCCTGCACAGCGGTTGCATTGTACTTGTGAAATCTCTTGTATTTAATATTTCTTACAGGGTGTTTCTTATCAGTATTCATAGCCAAATAACTGTGTTAATTCACTTTTGTGAGGAACTATTTTTTTAACTTCCCCTGGCTGCATGCATTTACAATACTTCTACTAAAGCTGTTCACACAGTTTAAGCCCCATTCACTTTCGAGATAAGATCTCTTACCATGGAAAAGGTAGACGGCTTCTAACAGTATGCTGGAATGCTTGCTTTTTATTACTTAGTTGTGTAAAGGAGATGCTTTTGCCTAAGAATGTGGCATTTCCTATTCATATCTCTGTACCTTTCTTTGCACTTTGTAGGCATTAGCGGAATGATTTTTTTCAACTTAATCTATTTGGTCATTGTGATAAAATTCTAAATGTTGTAATAAACATTTTACATTAAAAATAAAGTTAATATACTATATTTTACTACTAAACAGGAAGCCACAAGTGCAGTTAGTTACCTTGCAGACAACCGGTTAATGATTTAAATGTTGCAGCAGGTGCAGTAGCACTGGTTCTAAAAGTTGTCAGAACGCATAATATTGCTATATTTAAGTACTACACACAATTGCAGTTACCTTGTAGTTAAAAGGGACTTGATTTGAAAGGAGCAGCAGGTGTAGTGGCACCAGGGTCAAAATCTCTAGGCTATTGATAAAATGCAAAACTAAACAGGCAGTCACAAATTCAGTTACTTAGTAGACAGCAAAGTCATGATTTCAATGGTGTAGCAGGTGCAGTGACACCAGGATCAAAAGCTCTAGGCACTCCACTAAACGCCTAAACTTTGTATATGTTACTGCTAAGCAGACAGTCACAATTGCAGTTACCTTGCAGTTGAAAGGGGTTTGATTTACATGGTGCAACAGGTGCAGTGGCAAACAGGACTATAACTTGTCATAACTCATCTGAAGACCTAATATTGCTATATTCTACAAATAAACAGGCAGTCACAAGCGCACATTATCTTGCAAGCGCTGGGATCATGATTTCAATAGTGCTGCAGGTGCAGTGGCAACTGGACCAATAGCTCCAGGCACCCCACTAAACACCAATTATTGCTATATTTTACAACTAAACAGGCAGTCACAAGTGAAGTTATCTTTCAGGCACTAGGGTCATGATTTGAAATATGCAGTGGCACCGGGCCAAACAGTTGTCAGAACTCCTCTAAACACCAAATATTGCTATATTGTACTACTAAACAGGCCATCACAACTGCAGTTACCTTGCATTTGAAAGGGGCTTGATTTAAATGGTGCAGCAGGATCAATTGGCACCAGGGCCAAAAGTTGTCATAACTCTACTAAACACCAAATATTGCTATATTTTACTACTAAATAGGCAGTCACAAGTGTAGTTATCCTGCAAACAGGGTCATTATTTGAATGGTGTAGCAGGTGCAGTGGCACAGGCCCAAAAGTTGTCAGAAATCCTCTAAACACCTAATGTTGCTATATTTTACAACTAAACACTCAGTCAAAAGTGTTATCTGCCAAGCACTAGGGTAATGATTTCACCAGTGCAGCAGGTGCAGTGACATCAGGACCAAAAGCTCTAGACACCCCACTAAACACCTAAAATTGTTATGTTTTATTCCTAAACAGGGAACCACAAGTGCAGTTACCTTGCAGACAACAGGGTCATGATTTGAATGGTGCAGCAGGTACAGTGGCATTGGGGCCAAAAGCTCTAGAGACCCCACTAAACCCAGATTATTGCAAAATGCTACTACTAAACAAGACACTCACAATATGCTCATGATTTGGATGGTGCAGTAGGTGCAGTATCGCCAGGACCAAAAGGTCTAGGCACCCTAATAAACACCTAATTTTACTACTAAACAGCTAGTCACAAGCGCAGTTACCTTGCAAACAGGGTCATTGTTTGAATGGTGCAGCAGGTGCCATGGCACGGACCCAAATTTGTCATAACCTCCTCTAAACACCTAATATTGCTATATTTTGCTACTAACAGGCAGGCACAATTGCAGTTATCTTGCAGTTAACAAAGGGGCTTGATTTGAATGGTGCAGGGCCAAAAGCACTAGGGACCCCATTAAGCTCAGAATATTACTAAACTTTACTACTAAACAGGCAGTCACAAGTGAGGTTTTCTAGCTGGCACTTGGACCATGTTTTCAATGGTGCTGGAGGTGCAGTGACACAGCGGCCAAAAGTTGTTTGAACTCTTCTAAACATCATTTATTGCTATTTTCAACTACTAAATAAGGAGTCGCAGGTGTAGGTACCTTGCAGGCACCAGGGTCATTGTTTCAGTGGTGCAGCAGGTGCAGTGACAACAGGGCCCAAAGCTTTAGGAACTCCCTCTAAACACCAAACATTACATTATGTTACTACTAAACAGGCAGTCACAAATGCAATTTCCTTACATGCAATAGCGACATGGTTTGAATGGTGCAGCAGGTGCACTGGCAAAGGGCCCAAAAGCTGTCAGAAATCCTCTAAACACATAATATTGCTATTACATCAATTAATTTTATTATTTCGCTCTTTCATTCCATTTTTCAAAATGTTGCTATTACTTACCCGCAGTATACCACTAGTAACCGCACAATATATTGTCTTTTTGTACATAAATAAGTCATTAAACTTAACAGACTTTCAGTAACTTATATTGTACAACTACTTGGCCAGCTATAACTTACAACAAAAACCAGCATATTATTAATCACATAGGTTAAATGCTTGTTTTGATGAGGTGGGAGAACCTTCTTTGACTCGTAAGGAGTTGCAAAAATGTTTTCCGTCGTATTCAATTGCGATGGGGGGGGGAGTTTTCCTCATTGAGAACACAGCATATATTGCTACACAATTTAGGGATCCATGAAAGGAGAGTGTACAACAGCTAGTAGTTACTGCAGTGAAAGAAGGAGAGGAAGATGAGGGCCATGAAGATTTGTATGCAATAACATTTTACAAACTCAAGGAGCATTTTGATAAATAAAAAAATGAATATAGCACATAGTCATACATTCTTTTGCAGAGTACAGGGAAAAGATCAAAAGGCCACAAATTAAATATCATGTTTTGGAGGCATGACCAACTTGTGTTAATTTTGACCTTTATGTGACTCCTTCATTAGGGACCGGTTTGTGAGATCGACCAATAATTAGGCCTGGGTGGAGTTTGTGGAGTTTTACTCCACAGAAATCTGCAAAGTGCAGGATAAACTTCGACTCGCTCCACGGAGTTCCACTAGTGGGGGAGTCTGTTAAGTTGCGCTGCTCGCACTGATTTTTAGTGGTGGGAGTTTGTTCCATGCTGTGAAATCAGCACAAAGAGCACTATGCAACACGCCAGAAAGTTGCTGCTACTTTCTGCTGCTCTAGTGGACATTCTAATCGAGCAAACACAAGGAGATGATGGACGGAGGGCTGAAACTTTTCAGACACTCACCCCCAGTCGCAGATCTGGGTTAAATCTATCATCGTTCTTGAGCTCACTTCTCCACCCCAATTCAGACCCAGCTATAAGCAAATCAGTCTTGACCCTGTGCCTTATAGGAATATTCCAGCCTGTACTGCCAAGCCAGATCTTCCCTGGACTTATAACACACCTCATCAGCCAGGCTGGCTTTAATCCAGTGGCAAAGTGAGCAAGGGACCCACGTCTGGGCATTCTCTGCCAACTTAGGGCAAACTAAGCAAACACTGGGGGGTTGTGTCTGAAAAGTTTCAGCACTATGCCAATCATCTCCTTGTGTATGCTTTGTTCATCCTAAATTGGCAGGGTATGCCCAGACGTGGGTTCCTTGCTCACTTTGCCATTGGATGGAGGCTATTTTAGTGTTATTGTCCTTTCTTCTGCATACCACAAATCAAGTTACACCAGGTTCCAAGTCTCTCACCTCATTCATCACCCCTATTGGAGCCTTTAGGTTCCACAGGATACCTTTCGGCCTAGCGTCAGCAGCCGCCGTATTCCAGAGAGTAATTAATCACATACTGTACTTCCAAGATGATATCCTGGTGTATCGTAATTCTTGTGATAGACATAATGGCACATTAAAAAAGGCCATCACTGCCCTTAAAGATGCAGGTTTAACTATCAAATGAGAGAAATGCCAATTTTGTATAGAATCAGTAGATTATCTAGGACACATACTCTCCAGAGAGGATGCAAAGCCCAAACTAGATGTTGTGGTTGCAGTTAGAGAAGCCACCCTCCCACAATAAAGGAAGAATTGAAATCTGTTCTGGGTCTAGTGGAATATATAGCAAAATGTGCGAAGATTTTTGCTGATCACTCAGCTCCTATGAGGAGTTTATTAAAGAAGGCAACTCATTTTGAATGGGATGAAATGTGCAAAAATTCTTTTGAATTAGACAAACAAGCTATTGCAGAGGCACCCTCAATGGGATATTTTGTATACCAAATGCAAGTCCATTCTAATCACATATGCCAGTGGGTAGGGAATTGGAGTCTCATTCACTCAGATTGTGGACAGTGAGGAGAGAGTTTGGAAAGGGGCGACCACTCGGTCCCCCCGAACGTATGGCTGAGTGCCTCGATCCCCCCGGGAAGCCATTTTTGGGCGGGAGGCGCGTCTCGGCTGGTATGCCCGAAGCGGCGTAGCCGGGGCGCGCTTTTTCCCGCCCTAGAGTGGGCTGGCCTAGACACCGACGCAGCCAGCCACGCCCTCGGGGCAGGCAGGGGCGGGTTTTCGCCCGCCCTGAAGACGGATAAAAGAAGGCGCAAGACCAGAAGACGTCCTCTTGTTCTTGTGCTCCGAAGCTGCACCTCCTCGCTACACGTGAGCTCGGGACGGAACGAAGAGCCAATTTTGAGCGTTTTGATCTTTTTCTTTGTCTTTTAGATACTTCCTCGGAGATATGCCTAAGAAAGGCGCAAAGAAGATGACGACCGACCAGATGGTGCGGCTCCTCTGCAAAGAGATGTCCGAGATAAAGAAACGGTTGGCGGAGCGAGACGGGGAGGAGGGTTCGGCCCCTGCGCCGGCTGGAGGGAGACCTAAGAGGCCGAGAAGGGTTCCAGCCGGTGGAGACGTCCCGGTTCCCTCTGCCCCGCTCGAGGCGCCGACCCCAGTACCGATAGAGGGGAATCCAATCCCCGTTGTCGTCACCCCGACTTCCAAGGAAGACATGCCCCCCGAGCTGGCAGCACAGCTAGCAGCATGGTTGGGGGATAGTAGTGATGGTGCCACGGCTGCCGAGGCACAGGCACTGATAAAAGGACTTCGTGAGAAGAGAGATGCAGCTAAAGTGACTGCGCCGTTGGCGGGAATAGACAAGCCGCAAGCGGCAGATGCTGCGTCCGGTTCAGGTAAGCGGCCATTGCCGATTGCAAGGGACGAGTCAGCACCCTCTCGTAGAGAGAGATTGGGACAACATGTGCCTTTAGCTATAAAGGAAAAGATCTGGGCGGGGGAGTACGTGAATATTTTCTCCTTGCTTGTTGATCATTATGAGGTGGAGCATGTTAAAAGTCAGAAGGACCTAATGCATCCGAGTGTTTGGCGCGCAAAAATGGCCGCCTTTAAGGTAAATGAGAACATTGGAAACTGGGGCAATGCGTGGGGTATTTTTACATCGATTTTGGGGGAACGTAGGCCCGAGTTGCTTCCAGAGTTTCCTATTTATCAATCACGAATATTGGGTTACTCGACAGCATATCAAGGTAACCATTGGTTTTGTTATGACAATCTGTTCAGGAAAGAAAAGGAGCATAACAAGAGTTTGACTTGGGATTGTTACGATTCTGTAACATGGGATAAAATGAAAGAATCGGGGATGTTAAGAATGCCATTGGTTGGGAGCACTGTTGTTGATTACTCCCGCCAAAATGGGGGGACGCCCTTTCGACCAAGTACGAGCACTGACGATCAGTCGAGGCCCGCAGGCAATACAGGAAGAAAGGGTTTCTGTTTTAACTTCAACAAAGGGAAATGTACCAGGCCTCCGGGATTGTGTAAATTCAAACATGAGTGTAGTACGTGTGGGTCGTCCCATCCTGAGTCATCGTGCAGAGCCAGAACGGGTGAGAATGGGGGTAAGGGAGGCGCCAAACAGGTCTAATTTAGTCCGAGGGGCGCCTTTACCAACCCCGATTGATACCTTGGCAATGATCCCCTGGCTCAGCGAATACCCGGATCGTACTTCTGCCGGGGTGCTGCGGAACGGTTTTACACATGGTTTCCGCATCCCGGTGGGGGACTTTCAGGGTGTAGGGATTTGCAAGAATCAACTTTCCGTTTTTCAACATACATCTGTGGTACAAGAGAAAATTCAGAAAGAGGTTAGCCGGGGTCGGGTCGCCGGCCCGTTTAGTGTACCCCCGGTACCGGATTTTGTTTGTTCTCCGTTAGGGGTGGTCCCCAAGAAGGACCCAGGTGAGTTTCGTTTGATCCATAATCTGTCTGCTCCACACGGCCTTTCGGTGAACGACGCAATTGATCCAGAAGTTTGTTCGGTGCGATACGCATCGTTTGATGAGGCAGTAGCCATCTTGAATCGCCTGGGGCCCGGGACGTTGATGGCGAAATCAGATATCGAGTCAGCGTTCCGGTTGCTCCCGGTACACCCAGACGATCAGCGTCTTTTGGGATTCGGGTTCCAGGGGTCATTTTACATGGATAGGTGTATGCCAATGGGATGCTCTATATAATGTGCTTATTTTGAGCAATTCAGTACTTTCCTGCAATGGGTGTTCACTAAGAAAACGGGTTTTCGAAATGTAATGCACTACCTTGACGACTTTTTGTTCCTTGGTCCCGCCGGAAATCCCGAATGTGCCCAGGCCTTAGATGAATTCTGTGTGTTGATGGGTCATTTTGGCGTGCCGTTGGCACCGGGTAAAACTATGGGTCCCACGACTTGCCTCGAGTTTTTGGGGATCGAGTTGGACTCAAGGGAGGGGTGTTTCCGTTTACCAGCTAGCAAAGTGTTGAAATTCAGGACAGCCCTCCGAGTATGTTTGAATACACCTAAGGTTACACTGCATCAGTTGCAACAATTAGTGGGAAAGTTGAACTTTGCCTTGAGGGTAATCCCAATGGCTCGCCCCTTTTCCCGCTCCATTGCCCAAGCGATGGTTGGCCTGAAGGAGGGTCATCATCGCACGAGGTTATCGGCTGAGGTCCGCCAGGACATGCGGATATGGTTAGCATTCTTGGCGGACTTCAATGGCCGAGTCGTCTGGAACAAGCCAGCCGTGTCCTCAGAAGAGCTTGGGCTATGGACAGATTCAGCAGGAAGCATAGGTTTTGGCGCCATCTTCGGCACGAACTGGTCTGCTCAAAGATGGCCCCTATGGTGGCACGAGAAGGGGCTAACGAGTAATATTGCTTTCCTTGAATTATTTCCCATTCTCGTGGCCCTGAGAACCTGGCCAGAAGGTTTCAGAGATCATTCTGTCGTTTTTTGGTCCGACAATATGACCGTGGTAGAATGCATCAATAGTCAGTCAGCCCATTGTAAGTTGATTTTGAGGCTGCTCAAAGAAATTGTCCTACTATGTATGCAACTGAACGTGGTATTCAGAGCAAAACATGTCCCAGGGGTGATGAATCAGGCTGCTGACGCACTGTCTCGTTTTCACATGCAGGCTTTCTCGGGTTTCCTTCCTTCAGCGGACCCGGAGCCGGCACCCTTCCCCGAAGCTCTCTGGTCTCTCGGTGCCCCGAACTTCGTCACCTCGTGGGAGAGAGTCTAGCACCCAGGACAAGGAAGGCATATGAAGGGGCGTTCCAGGCCTATTTAGCCTTTTTAGGGGCAGAGAGAGGGGGTCTTTGGGGTCAGGAAGAGTGGGTAGTACTCTTTCTGATGTCTTTACATAGGGCTGGGAAATCGGTGGCTACGGCCCAAAGGCATCGTGCCGCCATTTCCTTTGTTGCCAGGGCCCATGGCATCCTGGACCCAACAGCGTCTTTCACAGTACAGAAAGCGCTGCGTGGGTGGCAACGCCTAGAGGGTCGCAGAGTAGACGTGAGACGACCGATAGGTCTAGACAGGTTGTCCCAGTTACTGGACACACTCCCTAACACATGCTCGTCCCCTTTTGAGACCTGTTTGTTCCGGACTGCATTTACGCTGGCGTTTCACGGGGCTATGAGAGTTAGTGAGCTGGTTGCAAGGAACAAACAGGATGTGACGGGGGGCTTGTGCAGGGAACATGTTCAGATCAGGGGGGATGCGATGATTGTCTCCTTTCTCAGGTCTAAGACTGACCAAGATGGGAGAGGGGACTGCACGATCATTCGCAGGGACCCCGAGTCATCCATGTGTCCGGTACAGTGCTTAGAAGATTACCTAGCACAGAGAGTGGCATCATGGGGGGGGACATTGTTGAGGCATGCAGACGCCACCCCGCTGACGAGGTTTCAGTTTCAACGGGTGCTTGCAATGGCCATTGCCGCAGCGGGCTTGGACCCGGGCGAATTTGGGACCCACTCCTTTCGTATAGGGGCTGCCACTGAAGCTACAGCCAGGGGTCTTAATGTAGAACAAGTGAAACGTGTGGGGCGCTGGTCCTCCAATTGTTATAAGAGGTACGTGCGATTGCACATGTTGTGAAGCTGTAATCATGTACTCACGCCTCTTGTCTTTTGTTTGTTTTCAGTTGCGCAAGCCTACGCGGCAGGGCAGACTGTGCAGTCGACCCAACACCAGGCCAGCGGTCGCACGTCACCGGCTGTGAGGAAGGAGGTGTGGGTCGTGGGCCACTCATACGTGAGACGGGCCGCAGACGTATTCAAAGCAGGTGACATGTTTCACGTACCTGGGGAATACGGGTACAGAGTGTCCTTCTACGGAAGGGGCGGTCTCTGTATTGACCAGTTTCAGGAATTTTTTGAGGGCTTGTTAGAGCGGATGAGGTCACCGCCGTCCATAGTCATAGTGCATTTGGGGGGCAATGATTTGGTCACCACCGGTAGACGACTTCTCCTGGAGGCTATGCTTTCCACGGTAAGTTGGTTAGCGAGGAGAGTTCCGGGGTGCCTGATTGCGTGGTCTCATATGATCCCACGAAAAGTGTGGCGGGGGGCTATCTCGATCCCTGCTTTGAATCATTCTGTTAAAAAATTGAATAACAAAGTGAGTAGGTTGTTCCGTTCCAAGACATTGCATTCGATCTCGCATAATTGTATTAATGATGACAGTATGTATCTGGGGGATGGTGTGCATTTGTCGAGGGCGGGGAATGAGTTACTCATAGGAGACTTCCTAGCCTGGTTAAAATCTTTAAAACATGACCTTTAGGTAGGAGTTTTGTGGGGGGTCCGGATAGCCGGTCAACTATCCGGACCTGTGGCGGTAAGGTCATGATCGGTGAGCACTAATTGGTAGATCCCTATGAGTGGGCGTCACCCAACACGGATGGGAGCGCTCGGGAGAGGTGGCCATTGGCCCCTCAGTGGGGAGGCGGTCCCGTCTAAGGGCGGGACGCCGGAAGTAAAGGAAAGGCGGTCAAGGCCCCTTCCTTTGTAGGAGGGGTTACAGCCCCCTCCTGGGGAATTTCCCGGGGCCAGTGTCATCTGCGACGGCAGATGCGGTAAGTTGTGTGGGGTGGGGAGAGGTCAACGATACCTTCTAGATACCACACACAAGTGTTCGAACGACCTTTAAATGGCGTCGAGTCTTAAGTGCCCCCGTCAAGTCAAGGGAAATTGTTAGTAGTTGCACTTGAGGTAAGCCTCTGTGCTGTCGCCCCTCCCAAGTGGGAGGGGTAAGTCTGGTTAGGGATCTTGACACCGGTTATGACCTTGCCGTTGGCCCTTAAACGTTAGGATGTACAATTTCAGTGTTCTTAGAGAATGTTTTTTGTAGGATGCTAGTTCGGCTAGGAGAACCTCTGTATTAGAGATTATGTTAAGGTTAGCCAAACTCGTAATGTGATAATGAAATTGTACATAACATGAAAACGTTTAATGTTTTAATTTTTTTTGTTTTAATAAATACGGCCGGGATGGTCACTCCATCCCACATCCAAAAAACTTTAAGAACTGTTTCCGGTTTCCCTCCTTTTGGGGATTGTGTTGAGAGGGGGTGGCGGGTATCTCAGCCATATGGAAAGGGGCGACCACTCGGTCCCCCCGAACGTATGGCTGAGTGCCTCGATCCCCCCGGGAAGCCATTTTTGGGCGGGAGGCGCGTCTCGGCTGGTATGCCCGAAGCGGCGTAGCCGGGGCGCGCTTTTTCCCGCCCTAGAGTGGGCTGGCCTAGACACCGACGCAGCCAGCCACGCCCTCGGGGCAGGCAGGGGCGGGTTTTCGCCCGCCCTGAAGACGGATAAAAGAAGGCGCAAGACCAGAAGACGTCCTCTTGTTCTTGTGCTCCGAAGCTGCACCTCCTCGCTACACGTGAGCTCGGGACGGAACGAAGAGCCAATTTTGACCCACCCACCAGCCCCTGAGGACAGCAAGTTGTTGTGCAATAAAGTGAATTTATAAGTTTGTTTTTTCCATTTCGTTTACAGGCTGTGACAGTATCAGTTTGTGGTTAATCATAATAAAGTGTGGTGAATATCGTCTAGGTTGTTACGATTAAAATGATTTGATGTAGTGTTGCATTTCTAGCATGTTCTTTCGGTCGTAGCGACCAATGTTTTCATAGGTTTGAGTAAGAATTGTCGTATTTATTTTTGGTAGGCGGTAAGGTCATGATCGGTGAGCACTAATTGGTAGATCCCTATGAGTGGGCGTCACCCAACACGGATGGGAGCGCTCGGGAGAGGTGGCCATTGGCCCCTCAGTGGGGAGGCGGTCCCGTCTAAGGGCGGGACGCCGGAAGTAAAGGAAAGGCGGTCAAGGCCCCTTCCTTTGTAGGAGGGGTTACAGCCCCCTCCTGGGGAATTTCCCGGGGCCAGTGTCATCTGCGACGGCAGATGCGGTAAGTTGTGTGGGGTGGGGAGAGGTCAACGATACCTTCTAGATACCACACACAAGTGTTCGAACGACCTTTAAATGGCGTCGAGTCTTAAGTGCCCCCGTCAAGTCAAGGGAAATTGTTAGTAGTTGCACTTGAGGTAAGCCTCTGTGCTGTCGCCCCTCCCAAGTGGGAGGGGTAAGTCTGGTTAGGGATCTTGACACCGGTTATGACCTTGCCGTTGGCCCTTAAACGTTAGGATGTACAATTTCAGTGTTCTTAGAGAATGTTTTTTGTAGGATGCTAGTTCGGCTAGGAGAACCTCTGTATTAGAGATTATGTTAAGGTTAGCCAAACTCGTAATGTGATAATGAAATTGTACATAACATGAAAACGTTTAATGTTTTAATTTTTTTTGTTTTAATAAATACGGCCGGGATGGTCACTCCATCCCACATCCAAAAAACTTTAAGAACTGTTTCCGGTTTCCCTCCTTTTGGGGATTGTGTTGAGAGGGGGTGGCGGGTATCTCAGCCATAGTAGCTTTTGCATAGAGAACTTTGAGCAATTCCGAAGTCATCTATTCCACTATAGAGAGGAAAGCCTTGGGGTGCTACTGGGCCATATTCCATTTCAAATTGTATCAGTGGGGATTACCCTTCACAATGAGAACAGGCCATACACCGCTTAAATATGTATTTACATATGTATTTACAACGGTATTTACGAATGAAGTATGAGTTTGAAGGGATATAACTTCAAAATTAAATTCATCCCAGATAACAAAAATATAGTTGCAGACTGCCTTTCCTGGTTATCTTGAAAAGGGGAAGAAGGGCAAGATGTCTTAAAGCAAGAAAACCCTATTTTATAGGTTACCCTCCCAGATATTACATACCATGAGTGGTTGGAAACTTCAGGAAAAAGATGCAACCCATAATTTGGTATAAGATAGTCGAGAGGTGGCCAGCTAAACCCAATGGGTTACGAGATGAAGTCCAAAGTTACTGGAAAGTAAGACATGAACTGAGTATACATAATGACATGGTAATGAGAAGTGGTAAATTAGTGCCTCCCAAGGACTTGTGGAAAAGAATGTTGAGTTAGCCCATGAATGTTACAGGGGGCATAGTGTCACTAAATCAACGGTCAGAGACACATATTGGTTCACAAGGATGGATAGTATGGTCAAGGCCAGAGTCAAGGAGAGTGTAATATTTTCCATGAGTGATACAAAATAAATGTACAAGGCGAGCCCCATTATTACCAGTAAGTGTACCATCCAGGCCATAGAATGAACTAGGTCTAGACATTATAGGTCCTTTAAAAGGAATATTTCTCTTTACTCCGCACGTGTTTACAACGCGAGCTATCCCCCCCATTTTTTACTCCACAATTTTTTTAATTACAATGCAGGGCTTTACAAATCATTCCATTACAACGCATTATCCATTACAACACAATTTACCATTCTTACTCCGCCGGGCGTTGTAATAGGGAATGCGTTGTAATGGATTGCGGTGTATAGCCCTGCGTTGTAAACGTTTTTGTGGAGTAGAAAATGCAGGGCAATGCACTGCGTTGTAACACAGTCATTGTAAAGGATGTTTACCCTTTAAAAGTGTCCATGTGGACAGGAAAACTCATGATTGTGTTAGTGGATTATCATTCCATTTTGGATTGTGTTGACGTAGTGAATTGCATCCCAACATAGGACCTAATAAGTTTTCTTTCTTCACTTCAGTCATAACCAGCAATGGAGTCCAGTTCACCTCTGAGAAAATGAGTATTTAAAGGGAATGTCTACTCAACACCTCAAAACTGCTTTAAACTGTCCCAGTGCAAATGGATTAGTAGATCAAGTAAATCGCATGATAAAAGAGTGCATTCAATCAGCACAAGTGTCTGTTGTACCAGTTGACATAGCCATTAAAAAAGTGTTGTAGTCTTATCATACTGCTCAAAGGCTACCAGTACTACGCTATTCCCAAATTGGGTGGGGGTGGTGAACCAAGATAGATGAACCAAGCCAGTGTGAGTGAACTGGTCAGACACCATTAGGAGAACTGCAAAAAAAGGTAGGATAGTAAACATGGTATGAAAAGCAGAAGATTGAATGTGGGATAGTTGTTAAGATGTTAAAGGAAAGTAAAGGTGGGTAGTTGTTAAAGTTCCTGATTCCAACAAAAGAGGTGTCAGTAGATTTCTAAAACCTCTGAGAGTAGAAGAGAAATGTAGCATTGGAAGATGGAAGAGTATGGAGCATGGAAGAGATATCATATTGTAACAGTTCTGTCATGTAGGAAAGAGTCAGTCCTGAAGATCCCCCAACATCGTTCAGAGATCGATCAGAGTCAAATCTCAGGTACGGGAATCACAATTCACCAACTTGGCACAAAGACCACATTTTTTAATTAGACATATATATAGGATGGCAGCATGTTGTAATTATGATCTGTATATTTTCATTATATTAATCAGCAACCATGACATTATTTTATTTTAATACTTCAATATCTCTATTGTTATTCTGTGATCCCTTCTCCCTCACCTGTATTCCCTCCTTTCCCGGGTTGTTGGTACATTCCATCATCTGTGTCGACAGTTCGATTGACACTGCTGATTTCTGTCAGGAGTTGTGGCTTGGAGGTTGTTGCTTCCTACCTTGAATAAACTCACATTCTACAACCCTAGCAGAGTGCATCATATTTGAAACAGCAGCCTTTGTATGAAGTTTTAAACTGCCACTTCAAACTGGTGAAGTAAACCTCTTGCCAGGCCAAACCTCCCTTTTCAATACATAGAAGTCAACCCTAGGGTAGGCCCTACTCAGCTCAGAGGGCATGGTGCACTGCGTTTTAAAAGTTGGACATGTACCTTTAAGTTTTACATGTCCTAGTAGTGAAAAACCCATAAATTCGTTTTTTACTCTACTGTGATGCCAGCCATCTCTGTAGGACAACATTAGGTTACCTTATTACATTTAATAAGAGACAATTTTCAATTGGGAGCAGGTATACAAATCGAGTTTGGTGTCTTAAAGAATTGTAATTAAAATCCCTGTTTAATGGTAAAGTCTGATCTTTAGTTACAATTCTGAAGATGCAAATATGGAAAAGTTGGTATTTTCTTGTCCAAACCATTTGGTGCATGTAGCCTGTTCCTGGGCCACATGACTCTGTACAGCTGGCAGTTGGTCTGTGTGTATTGCTCCCAGACAGTTAGACAAAGGAACGCTAAGTGCTGGCAGGATGGGCCACTCTGAGTTAACGAGGGGGAGGAGTTGTCCTCTGCCACACTTGCATATCACAAAACACTGAACACTGTCACAAAGGATTTGACTCTGGTCTTTTGTGACTGCAGATAATCTGGGAACAAAATTGAGATATAGGCCTAAATAGGTACTATATAATTATTCAGTGTCCAGCCAGACAAAGAATTTTAATATGCAATATATTTGAAATAACTAGTAATACAAAAGGAAAAATTATTTACAACTGGGAGCAATCCGGAGGGCAAAACAAACAATACATAGAACAGTTTTCAGGCAAAATTGGAGCTAAAGCAGCTGGTAATGGTTAGAAGATAAAAGCAAGCTGGCAGAAATAGTAACCACAGAAATCATACACAGTGGGCCATAGTGGTACTATTTGTGAGTGTCGACGAAGTTTCGATCCCAAGCTCTGGTATCTTACGGGATCATCAGGACTGGGTAATTAGGTTTGCCTGGTATAGAATACATGGCCACTGTGTCTGCGGGGCATCACTCCATGGAACTCAAGGCAGATCGTTGCCGTCCCGCATTCAAGCAACTGCGAGAATAAGACTCTGCGCCGACCTCGCAGATTCTCGAGGCAGCGGTTCCATCATTCCAGCTAAATCCATCGCTGCATCTGCCCCGCAGACACAGTATTAATTAAAAAACCCCGCCCCGTGAGCGGCCGCTATCTGAGCGCGCACCAACCCACGTACACTTTGGATCCGGCTTTGTTCAGAAGCTGCCCATAACCCTCCCGAAATACGCCTAGAAGGGTCTCTGCGTGTCATTGTATTCTATACCAGGCAAACCTAATTACCCAGTCCTGATGATGGTCCCTTAATAAAATCATGTTTTTGAAGAAAATCATGTCACTCTTATCTCTTATCATATTCTCACAAAGTTTTCATAAGTATGGCTCTGATTGTTCATTGATTATACTTTCCATATTTAGTTATTTTGAATGGAATCTAGCACTTCCATGTGCTCTTTACACATCCGCAGGTATCTGTGCAAGGTGTGTCACTTGGTCCATGAGGGCATTGTCGTCTTCCCTAAGCTAGCATGAGCATGCTGCAGACTGTCTGCTGCTTTACCAACGTTACTACACAAGTTTAATATGCAAATGCTTCTTTTGATATTTTCACATGAGAACCTATTGCTGTGTTCACGCTTTGCAGCTTCCTCGGATTTAGTCTGAACATTGTGAACAAGGTCGAACAACAATGCCCCTTGTCATTCTGTTCTGGTCAGGCCCTAGCTCCTAGACAACACAAGCCGATGCAGCTGTTGTTTGGAAATACATACTATGGTCTTATTGGAATGCACGTATAAGTAGAACACACCTGGAGAGTAACCTTTCCATGGAGAAGAGCATGACAGCACATATGATGTAGATCTGTCATGTATAGACTGTGGTACGGGGTCTGCAGATAACACCCAGAGATCTTCTAAAATATAATCATCCTGCTTCTATACAAAGGGAGGGAGGTTAGGCTACGCTGTTTCTCACTATGACTGATTCTTTTATGATTTACGGACTACTTGCTATGCTGACTGTATTTTTGTTGTGCATTTTTCTGCTTAGTGTGACACGTATACTGCATACTAGAGCACGTTAGTTAAATAAATATTCTAAACTTGTTCATGTCTATGTCAGATCTTATTGTGGACAAGTACAAGAGTATGAGTGAAAGGGTGTGTCTTGCTACTGCGATTACTGAGGGAGTTTGGATTGTTGAATTCTGGGGTGTCTAATCACCTGTTCCTCTGTGAGTGAGTAGGAGGGCAATTGAGACACTATAGCTAGTCGGTCCTGGGATCAAGTGTACTAAGGTGGTAGTATGACTCAGTCCCTATATACGAAAGTCCCATACTCCTATGCATAGTTCTATGTTTGAGCAGAATCCCTGCAACAAGTGTAAAATCGCAATGGTTGCAAATCCCAACATTGCCTATTGGGGCTCTACCTCTCCCCCAAGGCCAAAAAGGTCACAACACACTTTATAGACCTGGCACTCCTCTTGCCATAGTGATGTGATGTAAATCTGCCCCACCCCACCATCCTACAGTGGGATCCTTTGCTGAGATGTCCAAGTGGGCACAGGAGTAGAATACTGTTCTGCACAGAGAGGAATTTCAGGATCTCCAAACATTTACCATAGTAGATAACTTGACCCAATCCTCCATGATCTCCTGCCCAAGATGGGAGAGGACTCCCAGTCCCAGTAGCCTGTAGGAAATTAATCCATACACCCTCCCCCAGTCTTCTATCTATCTCCCCTTTGTGAACAACGGGTCCCTATAACCATCTACGTCCCAATCTTTCAGGGTTCTGGCATGTCCCTCTCGTTCTCTGGCTCAGCTGCACGATCGCTTTCTCACAATTTATTGTACTTGGCTGTAATCTCCACAATTATTGCCCCGGGGAGTGGCTTTCAGGGCGTTGGGGGGACGTTGTTTGTTCATTGTTTGTGTTCCAATTTATTTACAGTGGACACCAAGCTACTTAGGCGGACGGGGAGTGCACTGCTCACCTCTGCCTAAAGCGAATGCAGCCCCCCACCCACCTACTGCCGGTATACATAATTCTGATTGCTATTGTATCATGTCTGCTTTCTAATCTGTCAATAAATATTAGTTTTACAAAAGAACCTTGATACAGGGCTCAGTCTGCCATTGCATTACCCACAAAACAAGCCGATCCCTTGCAAAGGGAAATCACTGGTGAAAGCGTCAACCGAGGATACAACCTTCAGCCCCACAGAGCATGGTCCATGCGAAAGGCCTCCACTCTCCAGATCACACAGAGTCATGAGAAGCAAACCATCTCTGATGTAGGCATCAAGCAACCAAACATCTTCAGTACGCACTATGGCCCACATGCATCAACATGGCCATTTGCGATTCCTTATTAGCAAAAAATAAGGAATCGCTAATAAGGAATCGCAAATGGCTATGCATGAAGAAATTGCTAAATAAATTGCGATTTCTTAAAATTCCTTAATTGCGACTCACAAATTGCGAATCACAATTAAGGAATTGCTCCCCATTCATTCCTATGGGCCTAGAGGCCCATAGGAATTAATGGGATGATATTCTCAATTTGCGATTAGCAATTTGCAAATCGCAAATTGAGAATGCGATTTCAAGGGTGCAGGGGTGTCCAAAGGACACCTTGTTGCACCCCTGAAATCAATCTGTGCACATATGTTGTGCACACATATGCCCTAAGGGCATGTGTGTACACAACATGAAACTTTGAAAAATGCACAAAAGTGCATTTTTCAAAGTTTTCGCAAATTACCATGAGGTTCAACCTCATGGTAATTTGCTCCCCCTAAGTGCGAATTCGCTAATTTTTAAAGTTTCATGCATTGCAATCTCAGTCTAAGAAATCGCAATTTTGCGATTTCTTAAATTGTGAACAATACAAAAATTGTGATGCATCCCAAATAATGAAATTGCATTCGCAAACGGCCGAATTTTGCGATTCGTACCCTTTGCGAATGCAATTTTTTGAGATATGATTGTTGTGTTTAGGGGTAGAAATAAGAATTTGCAAATAAGAATTTGCTCATGAAAAAGTAAAGTAAACAGTTAATGTTATCTGTATGGTGACTGTGTAAGATGCCAAAGTATTTTTTCTGCATTATCGGTTTAGGCAGGCTAACGTTTGGCTAGGACCTCACAGTTCTGTTCTCAGAAGTCGAAATACTAAACTGGTTTTCTCCTCCTCTCCAGCTCCAGTCATCCGGCCGGCATTCTCCAACAAAAGCACTAGTAAACGGGAGTCCCTCTAAGTGCCCACGCTTCCTGAAAGTGCGAAACTGGGATTCAGGTGCCGTGCATCACGACACATTGCATATGAAGAGCGCCATGGTAAGGTTCATGGAGGTTGTGTCCCTTGTATCTTGAAAGAGCCTTTATCACACTGTGCATGAAGAGTACCACAATAGTGACCAAGTGAGGTTGTCTGTGTCCCTTGATTGTGGATTTTCAACAATTCATATTTAGGAACCAGGCACAAGTTGCACAAGTTATTATTTTGTTCATGGAGGTGTACATATCTCAATGAACAACATCATAGTTTTTTATTAGCATTTATGCTATGTGACTTTTTAAAAGCAATCATTTCCCTATAGAAGTTAGTTATTCCACTCAGTGCCAAGTATCAGTGTTACCCACTTAGAGGAATGGACGTCAATTTACCAAAATGCTAGAGACAGAAAAAGTGACACCAGGTGCTCTTTAACCCCCCCCCCCCCCTTCCACATCACAGGAAGTGAAATCCTATGACTCTGACTCATCCACGTAGGAAATAATGACACATACATGCCCTTTAACCAGGATAACATCTTAGGAGTGCATCATTAAAGTACACAACGAAGGCACAAATAAACAAGCATTTGCAATGCAATAGGTCTCGCATTAGGAAAGTTTGAGCTATTGGTCTTGTAAATGACAATTTTTTTATTTATGTGTTGGTTTTGAAAATAGCTAAATTAATCGCTTTGTCACTTACAATGACAATAGTTATTATAACTTTCACAAATGTGACACCTATCGCATTTGTAATGCAACATGTTTCGTATTTACGTGACTTAGATGTATTGATATTACAAATGACAATGGCTTTTAATTTTTTTAAATAATACTTAAATAAAAGTGATTGTAATTTATAATGGCAATAGCTTAAAGTTTTGTAAATAACTTTTGTGAAGATTATGTTCAGTGTATTTTATTGGGACGAAAATCCAAGAACAGAAGTGAAATATTAACATCTTTTTGTGACATTTGTAATAAAGCTTGAAACATTGAGAGAACACATTTGAACCAGTTGTTGTTGAATAGTTGCGCAGATTGATGCTGGGGTGGCGCTGAGTGATGCTGTGGTGGTGCTGAGTGATGCTGAGTGGTGCTGTGGTGATGCTGAGTGATACTGGGATGGTGCTGAGGGGTGCTGAGTGGCGCTGTGATGGTGCTGAGTGGTGCTGAGTGGTGCTGTGGTGGTGCTGAGTGGTGCTGTGGTGGTACTGAGTGATGCTGTGGTGGTGCTGAGTGATGCTGTTGTGCAGCTGAGTGATGCTGTGGTAGTGCTGAGTGATAATGTGGTGGTGCTGAGTGATAATGTGGTGGTGCTGAGTGATGCTGGGGTAGCGCTGAGTGATGATGTGGCGATGCAGAAAGGCACAAAAAGCAGTTTAACAGAGGGCAGAAGGGCAGAAAAACAAGGGGAAAACGAGTGTAACAGAGGGCAGAAGGGCACAAAAAAACGAGTCTAACAGAGGGCAGAAGGGCAGAAAAACAAGTATAACAGACTGCAGAAGGGCACAAAAAATGAGTCTAACAGTGGGCAGAATGGCAGAAAAACAAGGGAAAAACAAGTCTAACAGAGGGCAGAAGGGCACAAAAAACAAGTCTAACAGAGGGCAGAAAGTCACAAAAAACGAGTCTAACAGAGGGCAGAAGGGCACAAAAAACGAGTCTAACAGAGGGCAGAAGGGTAGAAGGGCAGAAAAACAAGGGAAAAACGAGTCTAACAGAGGGCAGAATAATGAATAATGAAAAGCGGCCGGGAAATGCAAGCGGCTGGGAAATGCGCATTTGTTTGTCCACACTGTGCACCATCTACCCAGAAGGTACTAATGTGTATCCCTTAATGTTCTCAAACGGCAACCATAAAGTAAAAGAAGTATATTGTGCTGCATAACTAAATATTTATAAGGTCCCAAAAGCAAGACCTATTGGCTATGCCGGGATAATTTGTAGTGGTCTTCAGTGACACAGCAGGGAAACTTAGTAACCCTATCTTAACCTGAGTTTATCCTGTCCAGAGACACTAGAGCGCTGGACTCAGACCCCAGTCAAGGCAATATTCTGTAAATGCCTTAAAAACGAAATATTGGTTTATTCTCTGTGTTAATGCCATTAACTCCTTTAATCAAAATATTTTGACTGAGTTAAAGAAAAGTCCCCAAAAATGCATACCTAACATGCCTTCATTTTGAGGCACCAGAGCCAACCCGTGTTTGAGGTCATTAAAAAGTGGCATCCTTGGACTCAAAACGTATATATTTCATTGCTGTGGCCCTGCTCCCCAAACTGTGCCTGTTCATGCAGCACATTATGGTGTTTTAGTGGAGTACGAACAGATAGCGGGTAATTATTTTTAATGAAGTATGCACTTGATTGCTTACAGCACTGTGCAAAGTGCTTGAAAGGCTGCAAGTTAAGTGGCTCAGCTTTCAGATGACCAGGTTATGTTGAGAGTTAGGTTTATCAGCATTAGTTTCCAGGAGACAATCAAATGTGAAAGTTCACTTTCACAATTAGAATTCTTTTGAAGATTGGCGTGGTTCTAAGGGTATTTGATCGTTTGAGTAGTGATCACGTTGCTATCTGGTCTTTCCTTCAAGGAAAGATTTCAAATAGGCATAAAGGTTTTATACTCATGGACTTTGGTTTGCTGCCAGTACGGCTTTGAGGAAATCTTAGATCGGAGTCGAAGATTGTGAGATTATATTCTTCATATTTTTAAAGGGTTTCTTTTGCCCGCTGTGTCGCTAGGTTGTTGGTGTTCTCTTTTAATCTACCTTTTGTGTTCTCTCCTTTGGAAAGATCTACCTTTGAACGTTTAGAGTATGTTGATCTTGAAAATCGTACTCTTATGCTGTGCAGCATCGCTAAAGTAAAACAAAAAAAATGTACGCAGCCGCCAGTGTTATTTTTCTAGGTGGGCACACCGTACATGAACCTGAAGCAGTTTTTTGTTTTTAGTTGCTGATCTGAGTCGGATTGGTAATTAAAAATGAAACAAAACATAGAAAAGCATGCAGGGGAAGGGAAATAACATGGGGCCTAACAATAGCAGGATCATAGAAACAGCACGGGAGAGGGGAACGGGGGCACGGAAGCAATGCGGGTAGGGTTGGGGAATGCTGCACAGAGTAAGGAAGGGGAGGGTGGGGGATGCAAAAGCAAACCTGGAAGGGCAGGGGGACTTGGAAGCATTATGGTGGAGCGCTGGCGGATGCAGTACGGAGAACACACAGGTAAGTACAACAGGGAAGTGGACGAGAGAAGCACATGGAGACAGACCGCAGCATGCAGGGGTAGAGAAGCACACGAAGAAGACAGCTTTAAAAACACATGCTCTCTCTGTTAATGTACACCAAAAGAAACAAGCGCTTACCCTGTGCATCAGCCCACACGCTCGCCCCCGTCAACCTCCAACGCAGAGTCCAAACACGACTCCATCCCACCCCTCTGACGTAAGACGTTGTTGCTAGTGCGCACCTCACCCAAAGCTATCCGTTCCAATTCTGCCAGGGCCGCGCGCGCTCGGTGACGACACAAAAGCCGCCAGGCGCGTGGCCCGGGCGTGCCCTTTTGCCTTGTCGGACTGGTTAGCGCAGGTTACGGGATATGTGGAGAAGCAAGTTTGTGCCTGGGGACTGTGTCACGAGAGCCTGCACGAGCCAACCAGGCAGCTGATCTCAGCCAATCAGAGTTGGAGTTCCAGACGAAGCCGGTAGTTGATTGTGTAGTTCTGGCCAGAGGAGCAGCGGTGACGCGGAGGCTGCAGAGTCCGGAAAGGCGCCGATGCGGTGAGTGGGGGGAGTGGGGTGGGGGTCTCTGTGTGTGTGTGTGTGTGTGTGTGTGCGCTCGTGTGTGTGGGGGTGGGGGGTCTCTGTATGTGTGCGTGTGTCCCGATGCATTGTGCCTGCGTGGGTGTATGTGTGTGTGCGCATGCGTGAGTGTGGCTGTGTGTGATTGAGAGAGGCTGTGAATCTGAGGTAGGGGATGTGCACGGCGCTGTGCGCGCCCACAAGGAGAAGTCGGCGCTCGTGCCCATCCCCTGACTCAGATTCCCAGGAAACTAAAAACAACAGTTGTCGAGCTAGACAGCAGGCTACCCATGCGCAACTCTAGCTCGACCTAAAAATACCATAATTGTTACTAACGATTTACAAAAGGGGGTGGTGATGAACAGAGTGTCTGAATTGAGCAGACCACTCTTACCCAGTCCAAAGATCAGGGCTTGATCCATCACCGTTATTTATCTCACTGCCCCATCCCAGCTCAGAACCTGGCTATATGCAAATCAGTCTGTCCCTGGCCCAGTGCATCATGGGAACAGGGCAGACCAAACTACCAAGCCAATTCTTTACCAGAAAGGAGACAAGCTACCGGGGACCGGTTTCTGGCATTTCAGCCTCTTCGGCCCGGCTTGCTTGAATCCTGATGGAGCAGTGAGAAAGGGACTCATGTCTGAGTATACCCTGCCACACCTATAGTGGCCAAAATCGATTTACAAAAGGGGGTGGTGATGAACAGAGTGTCTGAATTGAGCAGACCACTCTTACCCAGTCCAAAGATCAGGGCTTGATCCATCACCGTTATTTATCTCACTGCCCCATCCCAGCTCAGAACCTGGCTATATGCAAATCAGTCTGTCCCTGGCCCAGTGCATCATGGGAACAGGGCAGACCAAACTACCAAGCCAATTCTTTACCAGAAAGGAGACAAGCTACCGGGGACCGGTTTCTGGCATTTCAGCCTCTTCGGCCCGGCTTGCTTGAATCCTGATGGAGCAGTGAGAAAGGGACTCATGTCTGAGTATACCCTGCCACACCTATAGTGGCCAAAATCGATTTACAAAAGGGGGTGGTGATGAACAGAGTGTCTGAATTGAGCAGACCACTCTTACCCAGTCCAAAGATCAGGGCTTGATCCATCACCGTTATTTATCTCACTGCCCCATCCCAGCTCAGAACCTGGCTATATGCAAATCAGTCTGTCCCTGGCCCAGTGCATCATGGGAACAGGGCAGACCAAACTACCAAGCCAATTCTTTACCAGAAAGGAGACAAGCTACCGGGGACCGGTTTCTGGCATTTCAGCCTCTTCGGCCCGGCTTGCTTGAATCCTGATGGAGCAGTGAGAAAGGGACTCATGTCTGAGTATACCCTGCCACACCTATAGTGGCCAAAATCGATTTACAAAAGGGGGTGGTGATGAACAGAGTGTCTGAATTGAGCAGACCACTCTTACCCAGTCCAAAGATCAGGGCTTGATCCATCACCGTTATTTATCTCACTGCCCCATCCCAGCTCAGAACCTGGCTATATGCAAATCAGTCTGTCCCTGGCCCAGTGCATCATGGGAACAGGGCAGACCAAACTACCAAGCCAATTCTTTACCAGAAAGGAGACAAGCTACCGGGGACCGGTTTCTGGCATTTCAGCCTCTTCGGCCCGGCTTGCTTGAATCCTGATGGAGCAGTGAGAAAGGGACTCATGTCTGAGTATACCCTGCCACACCTATAGTGGCCAAAATCGATTTACAAAAGGGGGTGGTGATGAACAGAGTGTCTGAATTGAGCAGACCACTCTTACCCAGTCCAAAGATCAGGGCTTGATCCATCACCGTTATTTATCTCACTGCCCCATCCCAGCTCAGAACCTGGCTATATGCAAATCAGTCTGTCCCTGGCCCAGTGCATCATGGGAACAGGGCAGACCAAACTACCAAGCCAATTCTTTACCAGAAAGGAGACAAGCTACCGGGGACCGGTTTCTGGCATTTCAGCCTCTTCGGCCCGGCTTGCTTGAATCCTGATGGAGCAGTGAGAAAGGGACTCATGTCTGAGTATACCCTGCCACACCTATAGTGGCCAAAATCGATTTACAAAAGGGGGTGGTGATGAACAGAGTGTCTGAATTGAGCAGACCACTCTTACCCAGTCCAAAGATCAGGGCTTGATCCATCACCGTTATTTATCTCACTGCCCCATCCCAGCTCAGAACCTGGCTATATGCAAATCAGTCTGTCCCTGGCCCAGTGCATCATGGGAACAGGGCAGACCAAACTACCAAGCCAATTCTTTACCAGAAAGGAGACAAGCTACCGGGGACCGGTTTCTGGCATTTCAGCCTCTTCGGCCCGGCTTGCTTGAATCCTGATGGAGCAGTGAGAAAGGGACTCATGTCTGAGTATACCCTGCCACACCTATAGTGGCCAAAATCGATTTACAAAAGGGGGTGGTGATGAACAGAGTGTCTGAATTGAGCAGACCACTCTTACCCAGTCCAAAGATCAGGGCTTGATCCATCACCGTTATTTATCTCACTGCCCCATCCCAGCTCAGAACCTGGCTATATGCAAATCAGTCTGTCCCTGGCCCAGTGCATCATGGGAACAGGGCAGACCAAACTACCAAGCCAATTCTTTACCAGAAAGGAGACAAGCTACCGGGGACCGGTTTCTGGCATTTCAGCCTCTTCGGCCCGGCTTGCTTGAATCCTGATGGAGCAGTGAGAAAGGGACTCATGTCTGAGTATACCCTGCCACACCTATAGTGGCCAAAATCGATTTACAAAAGGGGGTGGTGATGAACAGAGTGTCTGAATTGAGCAGACCACTCTTACCCAGTCCAAAGATCAGGGCTTGATCCATCACCGTTATTTATCTCACTGCCCCATCCCAGCTCAGAACCTGGCTATATGCAAATCAGTCTGTCCCTGGCCCAGTGCATCATGGGAACAGGGCAGACCAAACTACCAAGCCAATTCTTTACCAGAAAGGAGACAAGCTACCGGGGACCGGTTTCTGGCATTTCAGCCTCTTCGGCCCGGCTTGCTTGAATCCTGATGGAGCAGTGAGAAAGGGACTCATGTCTGAGTATACCCTGCCACACCTATAGTGGCCAAAATCGATTTACAAAAGGGGCTGTAATGCCAGAAACCGGTCCCCGGGAGCTTGTTTCCTTCCCAGTGTAAGAATTGGCTTCTGTAGTTTGGTTTGTCCTGTTCCCATCATGCACTGGGACAGGAACAGACTAATTTGCATACAGTCAGGTTCTGAAACTGGGATGGTGCAGTGAGCTAAAAAACGGTGTTGGATCTAGCCCTGATCTTTTGACTGGGTGAGAGCATTCTGCTTAATTCAGAGACTCTGTCCCTCACCACCCCTTTTTGTAAATATTTTTGTCCACCCTAAGCGTGGAAGGGTATTCTCAGATGTGAGACCCTTGCTCATTGCACCATCAGGATTCAAGCAAACCGGGCCGAAGACGGCTGTAATGCCAGAAACCGGTCCCCGGGAGCTTGTTTCCTTCCCAGTGTAAGAATTGGCTTCTGTAGTTTGGTTTGTCCTGTTCCCATCATGCACTGGGACAGGAACAGACTAATTTGCATACAGTCAGGTTCTGAAACTGGGATGGTGCAGTGAGCTAAAAAACGGTGTTGGATCTAGCCCTGATCTTTTGACTGGGTGAGAGCATTCTGCTTAATTCAGAGACTCTGTCCCTCACCACCCCTTTTTGTAAATATTTTTGTCCACCCTAAGCGTGGAAGGGTATTCTCAGATGTGAGACCCTTGCTCATTGCACCATCAGGATTCAAGCAAACCGGGCCGAAGACGGCTGTAATGCCAGAAACCGGTCCCCGGGAGCTTGTTTCCTTCCCAGTGTAAGAATTGGCTTCTGTAGTTTGGTTTGTCCTGTTCCCATCATGCACTGGGACAGGAACAGACTAATTTGCATACAGTCAGGTTCTGAAACTGGGATGGTGCAGTGAGCTAAAAAACGGTGTTGGATCTAGCCCTGATCTTTTGACTGGGTGAGAGCATTCTGCTTAATTCAGAGACTCTGTCCCTCACCACCCCTTTTTGTAAATATTTTTGTCCACCCTAAGCGTGGAAGGGTATTCTCAGATGTGAGACCCTTGCTCATTGCACCATCAGGATTCAAGCAAACCGGGCCGAAGACGGCTGTAATGCCAGAAACCGGTCCCCGGGAGCTTGTTTCCTTCCCAGTGTAAGAATTGGCTTCTGTAGTTTGGTTTGTCCTGTTCCCATCATGCACTGGGACAGGAACAGACTAATTTGCATACAGTCAGGTTCTGAAACTGGGATGGTGCAGTGAGCTAAAAAACGGTGTTGGATCTAGCCCTGATCTTTTGACTGGGTGAGAGCATTCTGCTTAATTCAGAGACTCTGTCCCTCACCACCCCTTTTTGTAAATATTTTTGTCCACCCTAAGCGTGGAAGGGTATTCTCAGATGTGAGACCCTTGCTCATTGCACCATCAGGATTCAAGCAAACCGGGCCGAAGACGGCTGTAATGCCAGAAACCGGTCCCCGGGAGCTTGTTTCCTTCCCAGTGTAAGAATTGGCTTCTGTAGTTTGGTTTGTCCTGTTCCCATCATGCACTGGGACAGGAACAGACTAATTTGCATACAGTCAGGTTCTGAAACTGGGATGGTGCAGTGAGCTAAAAAACGGTGTTGGATCTAGCCCTGATCTTTTGACTGGGTGAGAGCATTCTGCTTAATTCAGAGACTCTGTCCCTCACCACCCCTTTTTGTAAATATTTTTGTCCACCCTAAGCGTGGAAGGGTATTCTCAGATGTGAGACCCTTGCTCATTGCACCATCAGGATTCAAGCAAACCGGGCCGAAGACGGCTGTAATGCCAGAAACCGGTCCCCGGGAGCTTGTTTCCTTCCCAGTGTAAGAATTGGCTTCTGTAGTTTGGTTTGTCCTGTTCCCATCATGCACTGGGACAGGAACAGACTAATTTGCATACAGTCAGGTTCTGAAACTGGGATGGTGCAGTGAGCTAAAAAACGGTGTTGGATCTAGCCCTGATCTTTTGACTGGGTGAGAGCATTCTGCTTAATTCAGAGACTCTGTCCCTCACCACCCCTTTTTGTAAATATTTTTGTCCACCCTAAGCGTGGAAGGGTATTCTCAGATGTGAGACCCTTGCTCATTGCACCATCAGGATTCAAGCAAACCGGGCCGAAGACGGCTGTAATGCCAGAAACCGGTCCCCGGGAGCTTGTTTCCTTCCCAGTGTAAGAATTGGCTTCTGTAGTTTGGTTTGTCCTGTTCCCATCATGCACTGGGACAGGAACAGACTAATTTGCATACAGTCAGGTTCTGAAACTGGGATGGTGCAGTGAGCTAAAAAACGGTGTTGGATCTAGCCCTGATCTTTTGACTGGGTGAGAGCATTCTGCTTAATTCAGAGACTCTGTCCCTCACCACCCCTTTTTGTAAATATTTTTGTCCACCCTAAGCGTGGAAGGGTATTCTCAGATGTGAGACCCTTGCTCATTGCACCATCAGGATTCAAGCAAACCGGGCCGAAGACGGCTGTAATGCCAGAAACCGGTCCCCGGGAGCTTGTTTCCTTCCCAGTGTAAGAATTGGCTTCTGTAGTTTGGTTTGTCCTGTTCCCATCATGCACTGGGACAGGAACAGACTAATTTGCATACAGTCAGGTTCTGAAACTGGGATGGTGCAGTGAGCTAAAAAACGGTGTTGGATCTAGCCCTGATCTTTTGACTGGGTGAGAGCATTCTGCTTAATTCAGAGACTCTGTCCCTCACCACCCCTTTTTGTAAATATTTTTGTCCACCCTAAGCGTGGAAGGGTATTCTCAGATGTGAGACCCTTGCTCATTGCACCATCAGGATTCAAGCAAACCGGGCCGAAGACGGCTGTAATGCCAGAAACCGGTCCCCGGGAGCTTGTTTCCTTCCCAGTGTAAGAATTGGCTTCTGTAGTTTGGTTTGTCCTGTTCCCATCATGCACTGGGACAGGAACAGACTAATTTGCATACAGTCAGGTTCTGAAACTGGGATGGTGCAGTGAGCTAAAAAACGGTGTTGGATCTAGCCCTGATCTTTTGACTGGGTGAGAGCATTCTGCTTAATTCAGAGACTCTGTCCCTCACCACCCCTTTTTGTAAATATTTTTGTCCACCCTAAGCGTGGAAGGGTATTCTCAGATGTGAGACCCTTGCTCATTGCACCATCAGGATTCAAGCAAACCGGGCCGAAGACGGCTGTAATGCCAGAAACCGGTCCCCGGGAGCTTGTTTCCTTCCCAGTGTAAGAATTGGCTTCTGTAGTTTGGTTTGTCCTGTTCCCATCATGCACTGGGACAGGAACAGACTAATTTGCATACAGTCAGGTTCTGAAACTGGGATGGTGCAGTGAGCTAAAAAACGGTGTTGGATCTAGCCCTGATCTTTTGACTGGGTGAGAGCATTCTGCTTAATTCAGAGACTCTGTCCCTCACCACCCCTTTTTGTAAATATATAATTGTTACTAAAGCACATACGTGTGTATTATTTTTACCATGTGTAGTTTAGCTAGGTTGTAGGGAGCATTATACACTATTGGGAATTACAGCAGAATTATAAGCTTTGAGTTTCAATGCAGAGTTTTAAATTGAATGACTTTACTAAATACAGTAAAACTGTTTTGTTAAGTTGTTGCTCTGTGCTGTCTCCTTGTTAGGCCACTCTTAAGAAGGGATGTGTTCTGGAGTGACCAAATCCATACTGTCATCAAACAATTGCACCATGCGTCTTAGTTTACTCCAACACCAGCCAGGGTAGCATGTGTAAGGGGAAGCTGTACAGACAGAGAGTTCTTTTAGGTCGACAGGCACATTTCGTGTAAAAGACACAGGCAGTCAACTGGAGAAAGGGAGGTGCAAGTCCTCTTGTAGATAACACAGCCAGTAACAAGGTTCAGCCTGGCACAGCAATCAAAGTACACATTTATGCCATGCCATTTTTTCTCTTTATGTCATCATTTGATTAAGAAGCCACTTGGTTATTTTGATTGATATTGGGCCCACTCAGTATAATCTGATTTTCTGTAAGGTCCTCATTCGCCCAAAAGATGTGTGCTATCCTTTCAGTTAATTTGTGGTTTTAAAGCTGGAAATATCCTACCTCTTGGCTGTTGGCAGTTAAACTGCCTTGTACCCTGTCTCAGGCAATCTAAAAACTTGAATACCTGCTATCTTGTTGGATTTGGTTTTCTTCTCTCCTTTTCCGGACTGAGGGGCCCTACAAAGTCATATGGTAATTCCAGAAATAGAACAGTACATGAATAAAACTCGGCTGCTGCTTGCAGACCTGAAATGAACCAGGTTTGTTTGTAATTCACCAGCAGAAAAGAAACGTTTTAATTCATTGTAGTGTGCACAAACTTCAGAAAGTATTTCTGCAAAATAAAAGCATTCTGAGGAGTGATATATAAACTAAAGAATTAACCCCTTGCGTGCGGCGGGAATTCCCCGCCCATGCTGACTCCGCCTTGCACGGGCGGCGTCATGACGGAACCGCTCCGTCATCAGCATGCAAGGGGTTAAAGTGTCCCAGTTCTGGTCAAGCAACAGAAAGTAAACAGTGCACATCTGAGGCTGGCTTTGCCTTTGAGATCTCTGAGTTCAGGGCTCGCAAGGGATTCTCGGGGGTTGCAGTGGTGACCCCTAGAGACCCCTAAATGACGTCTATGCTTAGAGATTCATTTAGAGCCTGGCACCGCTGTTGCTTAATGGTTGTGTTGATTTGGTGCCGCCTCTCCTTGCCTGGCAGTGGCTGGTGGGCAGTTTTTAAAGTTACCTGTCATGCCAGTGGGAGGGAGGGAGGAGGGGTAAAAAGTCACAAAAACTGCGCTGGGCGACATGGAGCGACTTGGTTCAGCAAAAAAATGCGATGATTAGTCCTCCACACCTTAGACAACCCACACCTCAAATTGGGTTGTTGTCTAAGGGTAATACAAAAATAAGTGTTCTTTATCCGATAAAACTTCCCCGTTCTCATAAGGGACATTTTTGTTTCTTTATCTGCTGTCCACTACCGCAGCACTATGCATGGCACAGATAAAAACCTGGTATAAGTGGTGCTAGGAGGCCCACCTTCAATAGAGCAGAGCTTCCAACAATAATTGCAATCAAACTGTGGTGAGGGGTTTCACATTGAGGGAGTTGGTGGTGGCTCCATCTTCAGGACCTCTAAAAGAGGTGGCAAATGCAAGCGGCTGGCCTACATGATTGACATCATTTTTTGGTCACTGTAACTGTACTCTCGCTGTCTAAATTACTCCTTAGTGACTTTAATTTTTTTATATTGTGTTTGTGGGCCTATTGAGGTTACTGGTGGAGACACTTGCTCATTTAGTTTCCACTTTAGTAACGGCATCATGCAATGGTACACATCAGTCTAGTATATTTGTGGGAGTGTTCGGTGAGCTCAAAATATGCCAGTCACTCCATTGCTCTACTGTTAGCAAGGCTTGCATTCTCATCTGAGGTACGGTTGAGATCAAAGGTATTACACCTCCTGGACTTAACCCCTTCGCTGCTGGGGTCATTCCCCTGCCAAGCTGGAGGGAGGGGGGGGGGCGCGCACAGCGCCCAAGTGCTCATGACGAGCGTCATGAGCCACGGTTCTCGTGTGCTCATGACGAGCTGAGCTCATCATGGCCACGCCCTTTTCAATAGAACGCTCAGCAAGCAGGGGAATTATCCCCGCGTGTGAGCGTTCTAACGGTGTGACGAGCTCAGCTCGTCATGAGCACACGAGAACCGTGGCTCATGACGAGCTGAGCTCGTCATGAGCGTGGGAGGGGTTAAAGGACCAGATTTACAGATAAATTGCCCCCATTTGCACAGGCATAGATGATTTATACAAGTCAAAAAAATAATTCCCTTTGGGGGAATTACCATAGACACACAGGTTCTTGCAGACAAAAAAATCGACTTACCAATATCAAATAGTAACAAGGAAGCAATGAAAACAATTAAAAAATCAATACAAGTGAAAACACTCTAGTAAAAGAAAATCTTTGGACAATTTATTAACATACATTATATTTTGTTAAAAATTGGGAAACACATACAGGACGAAACAATAATAAATAAATTCAACATTCCAATAAAAAGGAGCTACGGGAAAAGGACTAAATTCAAACAAAACGGTTATTTTGAATTTTCCTAACAAAATATAATGTATGTTAATAAATTGTCCACAGATTATGCAGAGTTGCAGAAAAATCTGCACAAACGAATGTAACAAAATGCGTACCTCACATGCATTCCATCGTTCTCCGCCAGTTCTGCTTCCGCACAAGTGAATATGCAGTGCTAAAAGGTCGCATAAATTATTCCTGTCAGGACTGCAAGCCTCAAATTCTGTATTTCTCATGTAATTCAGGAACAGAGGGGTGCTAAATGACATACATTATTACTCCGAATTTGGGTTAGAAATGTATTTCAGTGTATTGATATGTACAGACTCTTTAGTGCATATTACATGGTAATATGGCTTCTTTCATGGGTGACAAGTTAAGGCTGAACAGGTCTACTGACATCTGCAGACCCGGCCTTTGCACCAGTGTGGCTCACTGAATGCAGTGCTTATTAGAGCATATGATGCACACCCAAACTTGCACAGCTGGCCGGCCTTAGAATTCAAACAGGGGGAGTTGTTCTTCGGACATGGTCCTCACACCGCACAACTGTGCGGTACTGTACATCAATACGATGACACTATTTCCTTAAATTAATTTTCTGTTTTCATGCAAGAAACGCCATTTAAAAAAAAGTGCAGAAAATATGAATGCATTTCAAGTAGTACTCTGTGTAAAAAATGCCTGCTTGTAACAGCAAAGGCTTCCCAGGTTATCTTTTCCCAAAATTCTCAGTAGTGAAGCCATCCCAGGGTCCAAGCAAACCTGAGATGGCAAACGTGGCCATTGTAAACACATTTTTGTGAAGCCAGCCCATTCAGTCTGATAAAAGTTTTCATCCTACTCACCTGTTTTTACTTTTTTTTTTTTTTTTAAGTTTTATTGCAAGGAAATACAGCAAGGCGTTATACTGAACAACATACACAAAAAAAACATGTAAAAAAAAAAAGCAGATTGTCTTCAAGAAAAAGCAAGTTATATGACAAAATTTTGGCAGAAAACAGATTGGAATAGCGACTATAAAATACATAAAGTTAAATCAAATCCACTCGGCAATTGGTGCCCATATTTTTTCCCCCATGATTATTTTTTTTACCCCCTTGAGCTTATAGATAGCAGATTCCATATTAAACATAAGTAATAATTTTTCCTTCCACATAAAGAACGTAGGGGGATCCTGGCTAATCCATTCTTTGGTGATACAAGATCTAATTGCGGCCATACAAAGAAAAAGAAAATAAGAGATTGGTCTAGGCCGAGTAGTAGTGTGATCTATACCAAGTAGTACTAATTCATTAGTCACCTTTATATTACATTTCAAAATAATAGACAAAAAAGTTTCAATTTGTTGAAACAGCGATGATAATTTAGGACAAAAGAAAAACATATGCAATTCATCAGCTGCGTACAATCCACATCGGCTACAATTCGTACCTGCCGACGTACTCCATTTAACTACTTTTTTAGGAGTATAATAAAGGTTGTGAATACACATGAAGTGTTGAGATTTCATCATCCCGGTTATAAGACATTCTGCAGCCATTCTTATTGAGAATAAAATATCAACATCTACTATGCCTAGACTGTTGGCCCATTTAGTCTGGCATTGACCTAGATCATCACCAAATTCTTGCATTAGGCTTAAATATATAGGACCTATCCGAGGTTTTCTTTGTAAAAGCTCTAAAAAAGAGTTTTTAATCGGTGGAATAGCGGGATGGCCCTGTAGGAAGCTACGAAGTTGTAGGTATTTAAAAAAATCATTTCTTCCCACTGAAAAGTTGGTCATTAGATCCTGAAACAAGATCATTTGCCCATTACAAAATAAATCACACAAGTGCTTTATTCCTTTCTGCTGCCACCTATGCACAGTTAAATCATAAAAAACTTCTGGAAAGAGATACGTTGATACAAGAGGAGTGTAGAAATTTAATTTCGGTAATTTAATATGTTTTCGAATTTTCTGCCAGACTCCAAAGGCAGATTTCAAAGTCTTATATTTAGTTTTTTTGTAGTACCTGGGTTCTACTATTCTCAGAAAGCTACCCCTAACTTTCTCGCCCAGAAGCATTTGATAGATTGATGGGGTCTGGCATTCTGCAAGTTCAGTTCTTTCACCCAAAATGAGAGGACCAATATATTGTAAGACAGCAGAAAAGTAATAAAAAAGAAAATACGGTACGTTCCAGCCGCCACATTCCTTACTAGGAATCATTTTTTTAGCAGCTTTTCTATGGCGTTTGTAGCCACAAAGGAAGTGAAATGTGGTTCTTTCTAAAATTTTGAGGGAATGTAGTGGGAAATCCAGAGGAATTGTGCGAAATAAATATAAAACCTTCGGTAGAACCAGCATTTTTAAGATGTTGGAACGACCAAAGAGGGACAACCGCAGATGATCAAGACGCTGTAGTAAAGTGTTAATTTGAGTGATAATAGGATTTAAGTTACGCTCTGGAATCTTTTCTATAGGTAGCGAGATTCTAATTCCTAAATAAGTAACTTCTAAAGTAGTGGGGATATTAACTGGTGGGTTTTCTCCGGAGCACAAAACTTGGGTCTTTTCTAAATTAAGTTTGTAGCCCGAAAAGTATCCGAACTGTTTAGCAATTTGATGAATAATGGGTAAAGCTGTTTGGACATCTGTAGTAGAAATCACAATGTCATCGGCATAAGCAAGGACTCGGTAGTTAGTATTGGCTAAATATATGGGTTTAATATTGGTTTCCAAAAAAAATCGATTAATTAAGGGATCAATATAAAAAGCAAAAAGTAAAGGAGAGCAGGGACATCCTTGACGGGTACCTCTAGAAATTAGTAAAGGTGAAGATAATTGTCCATTAATTCGAATATATGCTTTTGGGGTAATATACAAAGTTTTCAAAGCTTTGACAATCCCCTGACCTAATCCCTTCCTGAGCAAAATTTCCCAAAGATAGTCCCAAGCAACCCGGTCAAAAGCTTTTTCAGCATCTAAAAATACGAGTCCAATATTAGACCGAGTTGCTTGGGACCATTCCAAGAAAGAAATCACACGTCGAATGTGATCGGCGGTGTCTCTAGCTGGGATAAACCCATGCTGGTATTTAGAGACTAAGGGGGAAATAATATTAGAAAGTCTACCCGCTAGGATTTTAGAAAAGATTTTGCTATCAGAATTTATAAGTGAAATAGGGCGAAAAGATGAGGGCAATAGAGGAGGTTTACCTTTTTTAAGAAACACAGTAATAATAGAATTGTGCCAAGATTGAGGGGAGTTACCTTGCTGTGCATTTAAACATAAGTCCAATAATTCTGTTTTTAATACATTCCTAAAATGTTTATAAAATTCTAGCGGAATGGCGTCAGGTCCTGCCGCTTTTCCTGAGGCTAGGGGCATTAAAGAGAGTTCAATCTCCTCCCAAGTAAATGGCAAATCTAGTTTCTCCTTCTCTTCAATAGATAGAATAGTATTCAATACTGGATCGACAAACTGATTGATCTGGTCTAAGCACTCAGGACGAACATCATCCGTATATAATTGGGAATAGAAATCTCTAAAAACTCTCAGAATATCTTCCACTTTGCTAACTGTTATCCCTAAATGGTTATCTATTTTATTGATACAAGCAAAAGCTGCTTTCTGCCTTGCCCTCTTTGCCAAAATTTTGCCCGAATTTTCTCCCACTTCATATAACTCTGTCCTAAATGCAGAGATTTGTTGTGCAAATTTCAAAGCATAGCGTTGGTAAATCGTATTTTTTAGAGCTACTAGTTTCTTTGTAATGATTTCCATAGATAACCCTTGCTTACATAACTGCATAAGTTGAATCTCTAAAACTCTAAGATTTTTAAGTTCAGAAGTTACCTGGCTTCGGGTCTCTTTTTGTTTGTTCAGTGAATAACTAAGTGTTTCACACCGAACCCCACATTTGAAGGTATCCCAAACTAGAATTTGAGGTCCTTCCAAAAGTTATCTCAGACCACAACCCTCTAATACTCAAGCTTGTCCTGAATATGGTTAATACTACCCGCGCATGGTCTTTCGATCGTAAACTATTGTACGACCCAGGCTATGTTGAGCGTATGAACGTTTGGATTCCAGAATTTTTTCTCAACAATAAAGGCACTACATCACCAGAAATAGTTTGGGATACTCACCTGTTTTTACTGATGTCTTGTTTTCCACTATTAAAGTTTTTGGGGAATAAACCGAGGCATCTTTTAAAACTCACACCTTTTTCACTATCAAGTACACCATTCACAAAAAACCAGCTCTGCAGTAACCAAGCATTGTAGCACACCAGAGAGGCACTCAGTCTCTGTGGTGGGGACCCTATGATGAAGCATGTCACCAACTAGGTTGATGAGTGAGGGTTCTTCTTAAACCCAAAGGTGTTTTCTGTTCGTTGTCCTTTCCCCCTCTTTCTTCCATTAATTTGGTCTCACTCTTCAGTTGTTTTTTGATAGTTACCAGGGGGATTGAGAGTGACTCCCGTAATTTCCCTCTCTCTCTTGTTGTTATATCCCCAAACCTGTGGTTAGCAATAACAAAATGTGAAATTTCACTTCCACAAAAAAGTGCAAAATATTGCCTCATTTTTAAAACATGAAAAAAACAAATTTAATAGGATTTTGGATGCATGATCAAAATTTTGCCCTGGCCTATTCTGGAGTGGTGTCATTTGTGCTAAATGCACTGTTTTGGGTTAGCAATTTAATGTTGCATTGGTTGGGCTAGGTTTGACTGAGGTGCATTGAGCTGCGATTGGATGGGTTTGCTTGGGTGACTTGTGAGTGACTGATCTACACTGGGCCGGAGAGCACCAATGGAGCTGTTTTGAGTTGGACTGTACTGAGCCTGGCAGGACTCGCATTGACTCAGCTCAGTCGAGCAGCCTTGACATCCTAGGGGGGGTTGGATTGTACTAGGATAAGACAAGGGAAAAAGAAGACCTGCTATTTCACTTGAAAAAAACACATACACTTTTTCACATGGACACCATGCCCATTCCCAGGGCCGGACTGGTAGAGAATATAGGTCCGGGCACCAAAATAGAAGTGCTCCCTTCATTGAATTAGACAGCCAATAAAGTGTCCCATGTTTGCAAAGTGGAGCAGTTTCGAAATCATACAGTGTGTATTTCAGAAGTGGTTTTCAAGGTATGGAGGACTGCATGGATTTGAGCTTGCTACATCCTTATTTGGTTCAATATCATGGACATAAATAGAAAAAACCAGCCCAGCACACCATAAAACAGGCCCAGAACAGTTGAAAAGAATCCCACACACTCACCAGTCAGATCAGCCCATTGGCACTATCTGATTGCACTATAGGCCAGTCCGACCCTGCCCATCTCCAGCAACTTATGTGACATTTTCCAATTCATTGGTTGTGGCACACATTGTACCACGTAAATCTAACACACTAAACAAGAACAGAAGCTTCCCACAAGAAAAATCCTCCATCACAATGTAAATTACTACACACATCTTCTTCTGTGCAAGTTTAGAAGGCCTTAATTTTTTTTTGCCCTCAATATACAAATGCATTTTGTATTCCGTAAAGAAACCCTACAATATTACTACTTCAAAACTACAAAATGCTATTCACAAACCTACTCCAGAGGATTGCTGTGCCACAGGGCCTGGCCCACTGTCAACCCCTCACAAGCTACCAAACCCCTGCCACGCATGGCCTTTAACACCAAAACATAAAAAGTGGGCCTATTGGCTTTATCAAGGGATGTTTTTTAGTTTAACAATGGTCCTTTAGCTTGAAAAAATTGAACAAGAATAAGCACAGGCTAAAAATGAAGACTGTGTGTTTTCTTCAGTGTCCAGCCGGACAAGGAAGCATTTATTTAGAAGAATTAGAAAATTAGCACATTTGAGGTGAAACAAGTCACACAAAAATAATTGGGCACAAGCCTGTACCAAGTCAAGAAAGGACAATACATGGGGGAAAGTAACAGGCAAAACAAGCAGGAGAAATGGCGGCTTACAATGCAATAAAATTATAAGTAAGCTCTATCCCACAGTAACTGCAACATAAATAATAAATCGAAAAAGCAGCAGTACTATGTTAAACAGTCGACGAACGTTTCGATCCCTATCACCAGTGGTTATACTGGGATCATCATCAGGACTAAATTAAATTGAGCTTTGCCTGATTAGTTGTATTTAGTAGGCCTGTGAGGTTAAACAGGGGGAAAAAAGGAAGAAAAAACAATTGTCTTAGAATTCACGAAATACAGAAAGACATATCAGACATACCTCTTTAGTTCAGATTGCGAAAATGGGTTTGTGAAAAATGGGATTGTGCACATGCAGAGTTTGTGCACTGAGCCTTAGGTGCTTGTATCCAAAGGGCACAGTTGTCATTGTGCTCATATTTGGGTGCACTGTCATGCAGTTGTGTGAATAACCTCTGAATTGCATCAAACCATTATATTGTGCCAAATGGAGAGAAAACGTGAGCCAAGTGAGAGCAGCAAGGGGCGGCTCGGCGTGGCACTTAGGTGTAGTGCAGGCAGCTAAATAACAGTGATTAAATAGTGATTAATTTAGCGTGGAAATTCGAAGGGGGCCGAACTCGAATTGCGGAGTTTACCTAGAAGGCCATGCTCATGGGCGGCGGTGGGGTCCCGATAACCTTTTAAGCAGGATGCTGGATCGGGTATCACTGTGGGGTTAAACAGGGGGGGTTTTAATGACCGCAGGAGGGGCAAGGCTTAATGCTAATAGTGGTTAAATGAATAAACCTTACTTAGTTTCGCTTGGTATTTCGCATATTAGCGTGGGATTTTAAAGTTGGAGCCTGCAAGGAGAAACAGCACCAATGCCGTGAGTAAGTCGGGCCGTAGGTGGCTACGAAAAGGGAGGTGAGGGGGTACAAGGGTACGGCGAGACGCTTACCGCTTAAATTAGCGTCCAGATGGGTCCTGTGAGGTTCAGCGTGATGGCTGGATCTGTGTTGTCGGTAGTGGGAAGCGAGTGAGGATCTCAAGAACCTCGCGTGCAAAGATAGAAGAAGGACTATGGTGTGTCAATAGCAAGATTGGGAAACCTTGGGCGCCATTTTAGAGTGGTGGTGAGGGTGATCGAAAGTGCTTTTCACCGAGTGTAGTCTGGCAGAGACAAGTTCATAGTTATACAGAATGCTGGTCGTTAGCATCGAATTAACAATAATTGAGAAAAACCTGATTTCGAGGATAGGCTCAATTACAATGGAAAATATATAGAACAACTTCAAGTATGGACTAAATTGCATGGCAGAAAAATTGTTAAAATAAAGAAATCTACGTGGTTATCTTTAAACAAGGCTCACAGTTTGATCAGCAATGTGCTGAAGGTGTATATTTCTATATTTATAAAAACAATCTGCATTTTAGCAAAAATACAAGTTGGCTTTAGGTGCACAGTCTTGGACATTTGTTATCAACATCTGTTTTCATTTTCCACATCATTTCATTTCGCTCACATGATTAAACAGCAAAACAAAGCAAGGGTGAGGGATTGAATTATATTAAACTGGTCCAATCTTCAGCCCTGTTCAAGCCTTCATGAATCGAGTTAAATTGTATAATGGACTTAAGTTCTTACTTATTTAGCAAATGTCCCATATTGCCGCCTCTTGGCGGGAGCTAAAGCACTTTCAGGACAGTCCATTTGATGTCGTTTTCAGAATGTTTCATTGTTGCGATGTGCTCCACCAGGGGTGCGTTAGGAGTACCACATCGGATGCGGCTCCGATGTTGCCCAATGCGGATCTTGACTTTCTGGCTGGTTTGTCCTATGTAGACTTTTTGGCAGGGGCATTGGATTAGGTAAATGACGTTGGAGTAGAAATTGCTGAGATCCTAAAACAAATTTCTGACTCAGACCCCACTTCTGATGCCAAGAAACTACTAGAGCAGATTGATAAAACTGTTGCGGACTTCCACAGAATCGAACAAAACAAAAAGTCTAACAAAATCAAGAAAGACGTGAAATTATACAATATTGAAAATACATATACATATTTTTATACTAACAAATCATACCAAAGGTACCAAAATAGCCGTCCGTGGGGCAGATTCAATAATCGCCAAAACCTAGTAGGTTTCTCGGACACTTCTGCAGAATCGTCAGACAGCTCAGATCCTGGGGAAGGTAGCAGCGCAGGTCGAAGGGGTGGAGCACATCAAAATACTTTTTTGTCCAGAGGCGCCCAGGATCCACCACAACGGGGAAAAGTAAAGAAACCCCAGCGATGGCACAATCCACCTGGCGAGCGCAGGACTCGCAACAATTACTACCAATGGTAGCCATAAGACCCGTTCCTTCACAAAGAATTGATACCATTCCTATTTTCAATTTATCCAAACATACCCTGGCTGACGACGAGCTATCCTTACTCATGAAAGGTCTCTCTTTTGTGCCTACCGTTCCACCTAATTTTATGGAACTGCAAACCGAGCTCATGAGATTTTTTCGCCGGATACGCCTCCATGCCTTTTTTCAGTTACATCCCACTCCAGAAAGGGTAACTAACACTCCCTTTCGTCCTCCTTCCACTTTCTTACCAACAGCCAGTATGATCCCGGCAGAAGTTGTCACTTTCGAGAAAGTTATTCTAAAAGAGCTACACATCATTCAAAATAAGAAAAAATTAATTCCCTACAATATCTCAAAAAGAGAAAAGAATGCAATTACCCAACTCAAAAATAATGAGGATCTGATAATCAAAAGTGCAGACAAAGGCGGAGGGATTGTTCTACAAGAGAAAATTGCCTATATTTCAGAAATTCTGCGACAACTAGAGAACAAAGAGCACTATAAAAAGTTGAGTCATAACCCTACTAAAGAGATACAGACCCTAATACAAAAAGTTACAAGGGATGGCCTGGATGCAGGTTTTTTGACAAAAAAAGAATTTAATTTCTTAAATTTAAAAACTCCCAGGATCCCGGTAATCTATACATTACCTAAAGTACACAAAGACGCAGACAATCCGCCTGGCCGTCCTATTGTTTCTGCATGTGGGTCCATCCTTGAACCCTTGGGCTCCTATGTTGATTATTTCATTAAGGATTTTGTCCCAGTGACCTCATGTTTTGTTAAAGACTCCATGCACATGATTAATATGATTGAGCATCACCCATACAATCCCACATCTGATACTCTAGTAACTATGGACGTAGAGTCCCTTTATACTAATATCCCCCAGACATCGGCACTCCATGCAATCCAAAAGATCCTGGATTCACGTCCCCGCCCTCACCCAGTGCCAAGCTTGTTCATCCTCCAACTACTCGAAATATGCCTCACAAAAAACTTCTTCTTGTTTGATGGCAGCTTCTATGAACAAGTCAAAGGGACTGCCATGGGCGCAATTTTTGCTCCAAATTTGGCAGTATTGTTCATGGACCAGATTGAGACCAATGTGATACTTAACCATTCCAATCCATTCTTCTTGGGTATAGGGTTTTGGCGCAGGTATATCGATGACATTTTTATCATCTGGAAACAGGACATAGATTGCCTGCGCCAATTCCTTTACTGGATGAATAATAATTGCATGGGACTGACATTTACCATTACCACCAACAATGAATCCATTTCTTTTCTAGACCTTACAATCTTTCACAGTGAAGGGGTCCTACTCACTAAACTATACCGCAAACCCACAGAGAAGAACACACTCCTGGCATATAACAGTAACCACCCCAGGGTTTTGCGTGACTCCCTCCCTTATTCCCAATTTTTGCGAATTCGGCGAAACTGTTCATGTAAGGAGGACTGCTTCCATGAGGCCAACACTCTAGCACTCAAACTTAAAGAAAGAGGCTATCCTAAGAAAATAGTGAAGAATGCCTCGAAACGGGCCTGGTATTGTCCTAGAGAGATTTTGCTCAAACCTAAACCGAAAACTGATGCAAAACGCATCGCATGTGTCTCAACTTTCTCTCAAATTTCTAACAAATTGAGAAAATCCATTCTGAAACACTGGCCAATCCTTAACTCTGGTGCCATTTCCATCGAAAAACCTGTTTTTGCCTTCAAGAAAAATAAAAACATGAAAGACCACCTAGTTAGGGCCGCTTTACCCAGTCCTTCATCCACTACCACTCTTGAAAATGTATGGGGTCTGTCCCCCATTGTTGGACATGTTAAATGCAGTGGTTGCAATAACTGTGACTGTACGATGGAAGGAAAAAGTTTCACTTTTAATGATGTTACTGTAAAAAGCTGTTCCTTTTCGAACTGTAACACCTCCAACGTCATTTACCTAATCCAATGCCCCTGCCAAAAAGTCTACATAGGATAAACCAGCCAGAAAGTCAAGATCCGCATTGGGCAACATCGGAGCCGCATCCGATGTGGTACTCCTAACGCACCCCTGGTGGAGCACTTCGCAACAATGTAACATTCTGAAACCGACATCAAATGGACTGTCCTGAAAGTGCTTTAGCTCCTGCCAAGTGCGGCAATATGGGACATTTGCTAAATAAGGAAGAACTTAAGTCCATTATACAATTTAACTCGATTCATGAAGGCTTGAACAGGGCTGAAGATTGGACCAGTTTAATATAATTCAATCCCTCACCCTTGCTTTGTTTTGCTGTTTAATCATGTGAGCGAAATGAAATGATGTGGAAAATTAAAACAGATGTTGATAACAAATGTCCAAGACTGTGCACCTAAAGCCAACTTGTATTTTTGCTAAAATGCAGATTGTTTTTATAAATATAGAAATATACACCTTCAGCACATTGCTGATCAAACTGTGAGCCTTGTTTAAAGATAACCACGTAGATTTCTTTATTTTAACAATTTTTCTGCCATGCAATTTAGTCCATACTTGAAGTTGTTCTATATATTTTCCATTGTAATTGAGCCTATCCTCGAAATCAGGTTTTTCTCAATTATTGTTAATTCGATGCTAACGACCAGCATTCTGTATAACTATGAACTTGTCTCTGCCAGACTACACTCGGTGAAAAGCACTTTCGATCACCCTCACCACCACTCTAAAATCCTCCATCATTCTTATTGATTCCTGCCCCTCTCATCGATGACCTCCTGCCCCTCGTTTTATTGCTTCATTTTTGTTTCATTCTTACTGCTTCCTGTCATTCTCATTCTATTCCTTCCTTTCTCACTCATCATGATGGCCTGTTTGGTAGTGGCAGACTCAAGGAAAAGGACCCCGGAGACAAAATGGCAGATGTCCTTGGGGACAGGTTAATGATTGCAACTGACTTGGATGGATCAATATTGCATGTGTAAGGCAAATGTTAAAATTCTCTCTTTTGCTACTGGAGTGTGTTAATAGGCAGCTCACACTCTCAGAACAGCGCTGCGAAAATCCTATTTCACTGGTATTAAAACTTGTGACTTTCAGGTTACACTCACACTATTCAGCAGGTGCCTTAACCCATTAAGCTTTCTCGCTTAGATTGGAACCCATAATATGCACGTTTCATGGAGATCTCCGCAGTAGGTATATTAACCTACGGATTTAACACAGTGACGCGCAGATAACATATAGCTCTATGCGGAGGAAGGATTAATCCATTGAGGTTTCTCCCTCAGACTTTGACCTTTAACATTGAGAGCTGTCACAGTTGTCATCAAATATTGCAAACTGTATTCAGATTCACTATCTGTGCTCCCTACCTGCCTGCTCTCCCTTCTTCATTTATGCCCTTAAATCTTCCTGTAAACATGGAACAACTTTCACTAAGCAAACTCCTACACTACTGGCTTTGATTAATGCTCATTTGTAGTGCATTTAGAGATATGCACTCTGCTTATTGCACTATAAGGATAGGAAATTGAAAAAGCTCTAAGCTGCAGAACCAGCAAAAATAAAATACAAATAAGCTTTGAAACTGCAGACGGCGGCATAGCACCTATTGATGCAATGCCATAGATTTAACCCTGGGGGCTCAGAAATGAGTTTCACCGCCTCAATCCCTGGATTAGGATTTCCTGGCTTTACATTTGCTCTGAGCATCAACGTTCACGGGAGGCAGGTGCCTGCCCTCAGTAATGTCTGACATACATCTACGGAGCCCAGCTAGTTAGGCATTTCCCTTGTATGGTGTTTTTCCGGTGGATAACTCCCTCCCCACGGACTTGTCTCTCCAAACCTAGCCTATCCATCTTTCCCATTCACTTGTACAGCTGCTGAGGGATGTAATAATAGTCAAGGAAGCTGCATCTGTGGACCTTCTTCTGCAGTGGCGTTGCCACCCATAGCTAGGACAGAGGCACATCTTAGGTAGCAGTGGGTGAAATATTTGGGAGGAATGCAAAAGGATATGAAAACCATCTATTGACGACATTGCAATCGTGTGGCACAAGTTAGTGCATTTAGGGCCCGATGTAGGTAGGGCTTTACCGATCGGTATCGGCCGAAAATACCGATTTTTGGCCCTTACCGATCGGTAAACAGCCATCGAGATGTAGGGAACCAAAAACAGAACGAATCGGATAGAAAACCGATTCGGAATGTGTACCGAATGTGAAAGAATCCGATACGTACATACCGAAAATCGGATATGTAACGAATCGGAAAAACACCGATTCGGTTACAAAGACCGAATCGGTCCATGTACCGAATCGTTAGTGACACCGAATCGGAAAATCACCGATTCGGTCCCACTACCGATTCGTTAGTGACACCGAATCGGAAAATCACCGATTCGGTCCCACTACCGATTCGTAAGTGACACTGATTCGGAAAATCACCGAATCGGTCCTACTACCGATTCGTTAGTGACACCGATTCGGAAAATCACCGATTCGGTCCATGTACCGAATCGGAAAAAATACCGATTCGGACATGATCCGAATCGGAAAACATGCCGATTCGTATGAATCTCCGATCGGGAAATTCCCCGATTCCGACAGTTGGGGAGATGTAGGGAGGCACAGAAACACCGAAACCGGCTCAAAATCGGTAGAATTCACTCGGTATTTACCATGGATTGCAATCAGGTGGTAACCAACTCCAACCCATATAAACAGTCCCAAAATGCATTGCAACTTGCAGGATGGCAGCTTTCTATTAGGGGTGGGCGGAAAATCCGTTCCGCTCGCGGATTTTGCGGATTTTCGGGAAATCCGCAATCCGCGAGATTTGCGAATTTCCTGAAAAATCCGCAAATCCGCGAGCAGCGGATTTTGCTCGCACTGCTCGCACTGTTCGCGTGAGTTCGCGCCCCGCGAATAAGTGCGAAATTGCAGAAATACGATTTTAGCAAAACTGAAAGTAACTACTTACCAGGTTCAAAAGTTCAGGCTCATCATTAGTAGCCATTTCCTGTAGTGCTTCCTGAGGGGCCCCTCCAGAGTTCAGTTGCCAGTTGAAACTATTATGTGACCCTGCTCTGAACCTCAGAATAGTTACACATATGCCACAAAGGTCCTGAATTACAGCTAAGGGAGACAAGCAGGAGCCAGGCTGGAAGTTAAAATCCATTAATCAGCCCCTAATTCATTATTGTCAGTTGGGGCAGGGCAGGTGTTGTAACTAATTTTGCAACAATGAAAGCACTTAGCAAGTGCAAAAGATCACTAATCAGGGCGCACTAAGGAAGCAGGTGCCAGCTAAAAAAATATTCTGTGACACATTAATCAGCCCCAAATTAATTCAGGTCACTTGAGGCAGGGAAGGTGTGCTTTGCTTTGCCAAAAATAATGTACACTGGACAACCAGAGGGTGTGGTGATGAAACAGAGGGTGGCATGGGTGGGCCAGAGGGTGGCATGAGTAGTCAGAGAGTGGCAGTGGTGACAGAGAGTGGCAGTGATGAAGAAGAGTGTCCCAAACAGGTTGGACACGTAGAAACAACAAGTTCGCAAAACTTGCGACCCGACAGGTAAGTTCGCAAATTGCGAAATTGTAAAAACCCTCGCGAACTGGCAGAAACACGGGCGAACACAAAAAAAAAAAAAAATCCGCAAATTCGCGGGAATTCGCGGATTTTGCGGATTGCGAGTTTGCAAATCCGCAAATTCGCGGATTGCCAATCCGCAAAATCCGCTCATGCTTACTTTCTATGTCATTGCGAGGCGGCTACGGCTACAGCAGGAAGGACTGAGGGAATGGCTAAGAAATGAACAGGTCTACAGACAGAGGATAACCCTGTTCATGCTCACTGAGGCTGAGATCCTACAGAGATACAGGCTGGACTCTGACACCATACTTGAGCTCATCAGGGACCTTAAGCCATACTTGGACCACCACACCCCAAGGGCACACGCCATCCCTGCGCACGTCCAGGTGCTATGCAGCCTACACCTGGTAGCGTCTGGCAGCTATCAAAGTGGAGTAGCAGCAGCAGGAGGGGTGAGCCAGAGCAGCCTGTCAAGGTTCTTCCACATATTCCTTGACGCCATGATAGACAGGATGGACCAATACATCTCATTCCCTGCAACCCACGCAGAACTGCTACAAACCAAAGCGGACTTCTACCAGATGGCACACTTTCCCCAAGTCATCGGTTGCATAGATGGCACGCATATTCCGATTTGCCCACCAGCGGACACCGAATACATATACCGCAATCGGAAATCGACACACACCATCAACGTGCAGGTGATCTGCAATGCCAAGTACACCATCACAGACCTGGTAGCAAAATTTCCAGGGAGTACCCATGACTCCTATATATTCCAACAGAGCGGCATATATGCACGGCTGATGGCTGGCGATTTTGGAGAAGGATACCTCCTAGGTGAGCCACATCATCAGACCCCCATAACACATAGTAGGTAGGTGTAATACATGTATGCATGTGTCTAATGTGACCCCTTTCTCTTCCAGGCGACAGTGCATATGCCCTCCGCTCATTCATACTCACCCCCTACCTCAGCCCCTCCACACCCAGCCAAAGGAGGTATAACCGTGCCCACATACGCACCAGGAATGTTGTTGAACGGACCTTTGGCATCTGGAAAAGTAGATTCAGATGCCTGCACAAGAGTGGAGGTGCAAGGCAGTATACCCCCATCACCTGCTGCAAGATCATAGCTGTATGTGCAATGTTACACAACCTTGCGGTCAAGAAGGGCACTGAGGTGGAGTTGTCTGACTACGAGGACTATGACGACGACGAAGCTGTGCCACTGACACAGCCAGCTGGGGTGTGTACGCCATGTGATGGCAGATACAGACGTGAGGAGATCACTGAGAACTATTTCTGACTGAGTACAGATGCAAAGACAGCTAAATGTTGCTTGGAAAATAAAAATTTTATTAGTGATGCACCACAGTTACATCACTGAAGTGCATAAAAAAATGGAGTCTGTCAAAACAAATAAAGTCCAGGGTTCTGGTATGATCATCCCCCCTTGCCAGCCTATTTTTTGGCCCGCTTTCCAGACCCACTGGGGTGTCCCTCGGCCCCCTCCGAATGGCCAGCAGCATCAGCGGAGCGCCTGGTGCTCCTCCTTGGCTCTGATGCAGCGCTGGCCGGGCTGCTGCGGCTGCTGCTGTCACCAGCATCACCCAGGTCCAGGGCAGGATTGGAGGCGGCGTTTGATATTAACATGGCCTCCATGGCCGTGGTGATCCTGGCCATCCCCCTGGTCAGCTCAGCAGTATGCTGACTCTGCACCGACTCCTGATTTGAGCTACGATGGCACAGCTGTGCGGTCGCCGCTGCAAGGCGGGCCATGGCCCGGTTGAGCACCCGGGCATCCCTCCTGCGCGCAACCTCATGCTCCTCCTGCCTGGCAGAGGAGTGGGTGATGGCAGTGGTCAGCCTGCCCAACCCTGCTGCCACCTCCTTGTTGCTGTCCACAACAGCCTGGAACCCCTTCACCAACTCCCCCATCTGCAGGTTGTGCTGCAGGAGCTGGCGTTGGCAGGCCATGGTGGATCTGGCCTGTTGGCGCTGGATTTTGACCATCTGGCCCTCCAGGCCCAGGAACACACTGCCCTCCCGTGCTGGTGCAGCAGTGGTGGTGGTGGTGGTGGTGGTGGTGGCACGGCGTCTGGCACTGCTGCCTCCGGCCTGCTGAGTGGGCTGGGGTGCCACTGGTGGTGGTGTGGTGCTGGCCGGTCCCGGAGCCCCTGCTCCCAGGACAGGTAGGACGGGTGGCAAGGCCACGGTTGTGGCAGGAGCTGTTGTCGGCGGAATGGTCTGCCTTGTTGGGGAGTTGTATGGTGAAAATTGCAAGGGGGGTGAGCTGGGCAGTACTGGGGAGTGCACTGCCTGGAAATCAATCACCAGGACTCCCTCCATTCCAAGCCCTGGGGTGTCTCCTTCCTCATCCTCTTCCTCCTCCTCCTGGCCAGGCTGGCTGGTGCTCGGCCCTGCCACTGCAGTATGTGATGTCGAAGCTCCCTCTGCTGCCACAGTGGTGCCGCCTGATGGTGCCCCTAGGTACAAAGAAGCATTTGTAAACTGAGTGCCGATGTATTACAGTCAGTACAATTATGGCATTCCACATGTCCTTGCATCTCCTTACACCGTGTCACACTGTTTCCTGTCTTGTGATTCTGCACTGACATATTTGGCTAACTTCTGCTGACTACATGTACCATGATGCTTGTCTCTTGTATGTTGGTGACAGTACAGTGCTGGTGTTTGCCTATGCATTGTGTCTAATGGGGAGGTGTCTGGTAGGGTGTGTCATGATGCGCATGCTTCTTACCTGTAGCTGTGGCCATCGCAGTGCTGTCCAGGGTCCCGATCCCTACAATGCTCTCCCTCTCGATGGTGCTGGAGACAATTTCCTCCAGCTCGGTGAGGGGTGGCGCCGGGTTCTTGCCTCCTCCGGTGAGTCCAGCCTGCCTTTGGAGGTCGGCCAGCTTCCTCTTGGTGAGGCTGCGGAGGTCATAGAACCTTTTCTTAAGTTCCTCAATGGACCTGGGGGTGACTCCAGCAGCATTGACCTTCTGGGCGATGTCTGCCCACAATCTCCTCTTGGTGCTGTCTGGCACGTTGAGGGACAGCTTGCCAAAGAGCTGGCGGTGCACCCTCACCACCTCCTCAACCAGCACCTGTAGTTCTGTGGTGGTGAATTTGGGCTTCCTCTTTTAGGAGGACTTCTGGCTTCCTGCCTGATCTGCCATATTCTCTTGCTCCTGCTCAGTCTGCAACCTCCTTCTCCCACTGCTGCTAACTGTGTGTTGGGCTCAGGCAGGCTTTCCAGAAACTTCTAGAAACTTCTTAATTGGCTGCACCTGCCAGGGTTGCCACTCCCTGTTTGGGTGGGGGAGGGGGAGCCACCTCATTGGCTGAATCGCCTATTGCCGAGTCTGCTTTTACCGATTCGGTAAAATCCGAATCGGTAAAATCCGAATCGGTATTATCCGATTCGGTAAAAGCCGAATCGGGTCATGCAATGCATTCCTATGGGCTTTTTTGCCATGGGTCTATGATTGCCGAATCGGTTTTTACCGAATCGGCTTTTACCGATTCGGTATTCGCCGAATCGGAAATATCCGATTCGGTGGTAGCCGATTCGGTATTTTCCGATTCGTTGTTGGCCGATTCGGTAATTTCCGATTCGGACCGAGCTGAATCGGAACGTACCGAATCTCATTACCGATGCCGACCGAATCGGTTTTCATTCGGTATTTTTTTCCTACATCTCGTTTTCCGATTTCAGAATACCGATTCGGCCCGCCTCGGTATTTTGAAATCGGAAAATCCCGTTTACCTACATCGGGCCCTTAGTCTACTGGGCGGATTTTGTTATTTAAACGTTTGGAGGATTTCTGCTCATACAACACCCCCACATGTTCAGGCAAAGAACAGCCTATCACCACAAAACACCATTAACCATGAAATACTGAAATTTTGTAAACACAGAAAAAAAGAAGTTTGATGATAATATTTCACACAGGACTAATACGAAGATTTTACGAAACACTACCTACTTAGTCCAATGGTATCTCTACCATTGTTGAGGCGTCTTCCTTGATTGCCCATTCTTTTCCATTCCTCTGCAGTGCGAATTGGAGTATAATAGGGACTCCCCTATGTTAGACTGACAGCACCTGGTTAATTGGCTTGTACCATGACATGCTCCCAGCACTATGGGCAGCTTTTCCCCACAGGGTGCTCACCAGTGCCATGAGTGTTTTTGTCCTGTTTGATCCAAGAAGCTGAGGTTGTGTAGTTATACCTCTATTGCACAGCTCCCCACATATCAGCAAGGTGAGGCTGTTGCACCTTATACCTCACATCAAGTTTGTAATTCCTGACATTCAAAGCATAATGGTCCCAACGTGGCATAAAGCTGGCTCTGGCATGATGGTTGGGAGAGTCCCTCAATCCCAACCATCCAGATATACAAATATTTTTGATCCTTAATTTCTCTAAATCTACTAAATGGATTTACACCAGATCACAAAAGGATGCTTTTTGGACCAAGATCTAGCTTCCGGTCAGTAGTTTTGAGCAATTACGTCGTGAAATGAGATCTGATTTGCTGCTACCACATCAGCAATGATGTGGCAAAGCCGTCTTAGGTCTTGGAAATCAGTCTGAGTCCCTAAAAAAATGTTAAAAATAGATAAACGGGGGAATGGTAGGGATACTCTGACTCCCCACCCTCCAGGCCTGTTGGCGGGTGCCCAAGTGGACTCTTCTCAGGGGCCACATTTTTTTTTATATTTTGAATTTTGCCACAGATTTGTGGAGGATATGTGCTAACAAAAAAAATACCCTATCCAGGGTGGGCGAGAGGCCTTGGGGGTTGGCGCTATTAGATATTAAGTGTAAGAGAGCACGTGACCCCCCTCCCAAGCTTCTTGGTGGCCCCGGGGACCTCATCCCCTGGCCCAATATAATCACAAAGGGGAGGTGGCACGTGGACTCCCCCTCCCCAAGCTTGAAAAGGCAAACCCATACCCCAAGGCTGAATACTAAAAAATAGGGACGGGAACACCTGGCCCCCTACGTGAAAAGGCCCTAGTAATCCCATGCCTTGGGCCAACATTAAAAGGAAGAGAGAGGTTCTGAATAAAATTGAGAAGGGAAAAGAGACATGCATTCCGAGCTTGAAAAGGCCCTGGGACCCCTTCACCTTGGGCCGTTTAACTGTTTTCTGGGGAGCCCACCCCTGGGACGCAGAATATTCCCATCCTGCAAGAGCACAGATAGGGGAGGCATGCCTGTTCCCACCTGGTGGGAGACTTGAAAATGCTCCTTTTGGGTGCGGACACACAAGCATTTCCCAGAGCATACACTCTAGGTATTTAACAGCAATTACCCAACCTATTTCATCAAGTAAAGGATTGAATCGGTGAGTGAGCTTTGGTATGAGCAGATGTAACGTCGAGTAAGCCTTTGAGGCGAACCCAGGACCATTCTCTAAATGAGAAGAATACGCAGGGCAGGGAACCTCAGATTGCTCCCACCTGATGGAAGCCGTAAAAACCACCTGCTTCTGCCGGGTGGGAGCAATGCTGACTCCTGCTGCACTTGGGATGGGGCAAGCAGGGGGACTGTAGGGGCTCTGGGGTTCCCTTTGCAGCCCCGATAGTGTTTTGTGGGTGACAGGGGCACCCACGTAATGTTCCGGGGCATGGGGTCCCGAGACCATTATTGCCAGGGGGAGCGGGGTTGCCATCCCACTCCCCTTAAAAAACAAAGGCCCAAGGGATGGGTTCCCCAGGGCCTGCAGTGGCTTGGGGAGGTGGTCTGCATGCTCCCTCCCCTTTAAATATATGTTTTGGCCCCAGGGTATGGGGTCCCTAGGGCCACTATTGGCTCGGAGGCTGCATGCTCCTTTCCCTTCACAAAAAGATTGGCCCCGGGGATGGATCCAGCAGGGCCCTATAGGCTCGGGGAAGAAGGCTGTGCACCTCATTCCCCCAATTTTTTATTTTTAAATACGGGCACCTGCAGGCATGCATAATGGGCGCTGGCAAGGAAGCTGGTGGGGCCACGGGCCCTGGGTCTCACCCCGTGGACCCCTCCAATAATGAACGGTCTGGATGTCCTGGGTTGGGCACTGGTTCACGCATGATAGATTTTTTTTAAATGAATAATAAATATGGGCAGGAGCCATTCATTTATTGTTCACTGCCTCTACAAAGGAGATCCCCATAATGCATTTAAAAATTGCATAGTTTCATGCTTGTGGTGCCCTTAGGCAAAGGCACCACCAAGCTTTTTTTTGTGTGGTGTGCGGCAGGATGTACAGCAGCCCCCAACCAACTTTAGAAAAAACTGAAAGTGACCCGACATTGAACTTATCAATCTTGTTTGATTGTTGTGGGCTAAAAAATGTTAAACGACAGACATGCTGGTTTTATTATCTTTTTTAAACTTTGAGATTTTCTTTTTTTTTAAATTCAGCCCACCAAATGCAATCACAAAAACAATCTTCAAAGAAAGACTTACACACATGTTGATATTTTTGATTTTATTACAAATGTATTAAACACTTTTATAACAATCACCATTATTAAACAAGGCATTGTGGGAATTATTGAAATATAGATGTGATTTAAAGAAATTGGTGATTTTAAGAAAACAATGATAGATCTGCTTTATATATATATTGATATGCTCATCCCTTGATAATTTTTTTTTTTTGGTATTTAGAACAAGGGAACCCGTATAGGTGGCAAAGGACCCCGGGTAGTACTAGTTTTTTAGTTTAACAATGGTCCTTTAGCTTGAAAAAATTGAACAAGAATAAGCACAGGCTAAAAATGAAGACTGTGTGTTTTCTTCAGTGTCCAGTCGGACAAGGAAGCATTTATTTAGAAGAATTAGAAAATTAGCACATTTGAGGTGAAACAAGTCACACAAAAATAACTGGGCACAAGCTTGTACCAAGTCAAGAGAGGACAATACATGGGGGAAAGTAACAGGCAAAACAAACAGGAGAAATGGCGGCTTACAATGCAATAAAATTATAAGTAAGCTCTATCCCACAGTAACTGCAACATAAATCATAAATCGAAAAAGCAGCAGTACTATGTTAAACAGTCGACGAACGTTTCGATCCCTATCTCCAGGGGTTATACTGGGATCATCATCAGGACTAAATTAAATTGAGCTTTGGCTGATTAGTTGTATTTAGTAGGCCTGTGAGGTTAAACAGGGGGGAAAAAGGAAGAAAAAACAATTGTCTTAGAATTCACGAAATACAGAAAGACATATCAGACATACCTCTTTAGTTCAGATTGCGAAAATGGGTTTGTGAAAAATGGGATTGTGCACATGCAGAGTTTGTGCACTGAGCCTTAGGTGCTTGTATCCAAAGGGCACAGTTGTCATTGTGCTCATATTTGGGTGCACTGTCATGCAGTTGTGTGAATAACCTCTGAATTGGATCAAACCATTATATTGTGCCAAATGGAGAGAAAACGTGAGCCAAGTGAGAGCAGCAAGGGGCGGCTCGGTGTGGCACTTAGGTGTAGTGCAGGCAGCTAAATAACAGTGATTAAATAGTGATTAATTTAGCGTGGAAATTCGAAGGGGGCCGAACTCGAATTGCGGAGTTTACCTAGAAGGCCATGCTCATGGGCGGCGGTGGGGTCCCGATAACCTTTTAAGCAGGATGCTGGATCGCATATCACTGTGGGGTTAAACAGGGGTTTTTTTTAATGACCGCAGGAGGGGCAAGGCTTAATGCTAACAGTGGTTAAATGAATAAACCTTACTTAGTTTCGTTTGGTATTTCGCATATTAGCGTGGGATTTTAAAGTTGGAGCCTGCAAGGAGAAACAGCACCAATGCTGTGAGTAAGTCGGGCCGTAGGTGGCTACGAAAAGGGAGGTGAGGGGGTACAAGGGTACGGCGAGACGCTTACCGCTTAAATTAGCGTCCAAGTACAGCAGATGGGTCCTGTGAGGTTCAGCGTGATGGCTGGATCTGTGTTGTCGGTAGTGGGAAGCGAGTGAGGATATCAAGAACCTCGCGTGAAAAGATAGAAGAAGGACTATGGTGTGTCATAGTTATACAGAATGCTGGTCGTTAGCATCGAATTAACAATAATTGAGAAAAACCTGATTTCGAGGATAGGCTCAATTACAATGGAAAATATATAGAACAACTTCAAGTATAGACTAAACTGCATGGCAGAAAAATGGTTAAAATAAAGAAATCTACGTGGTTATCTGAGTGTGGAAGCAGGTAGATGAAACAAAAAGGAAGCAATAAAACGAGGGGCAGGAGGTCATCGATGAGAGGGGCAAGAATGGTGGAGGATTTTGCTACCTCAGTTGAAATCTTGAAGGGATTTAAGTGAGTATAGATGTATGAGAAAACTGTGTCGAGGAAAGGGCAACACTGCCCAGAGATACCTATATAAAACTCCTAAAATAAAATAAAAAAATACATAAAATAAACTTGTGAAGCCCACTTTTATCTAGCCCCACTGCAGTCTGTTTTATGGCCAGGATATGGACCTGAGTTAACTCTTATTGGATTGTTGGATGACTTCATGTGGTCAATCGATGTGGGCAATGCTGCCAACTTGGTTATTTGCAACTTGTCAGCAGGATTTGATGCTGCACATCATCATATAGTCCTGGACCTCCTCCACATGGTATCCATGTACAAGTTTGACCATTGCAGCACCCTAGGAGCTTTTTATGCAATTTGGCAGCTTTCTAAGCCAACGGGTCTAGGAAATGTGTGGGGCATCTCAGTCAATTGTACACATTATATTGCACTATTTATACAGTTCTTTAAACCCCTGTCATGGCTGCCTAACAATTCGGAGTAGACGGGTAAGGAGCAATCTTGTTTATTGTGCATGGTTGGCAGAATATGGGTTTGTAGTGTGGCTTTTCTGGGAAGCATTGCTTAACGTATATGAGTTTTGGATGGGTGCTTCATTCGTGTTGCAGCAAAAACGTATCTGCACTTAAGCCAAGAGTACAAAGCAGAGGTGTAATCAATCAGTTATTTGTGAAGCACTTAAAATCACCCTTGAGGGTCTCAAGGTGCTGGAGTGCTGGCTGCTGCATGGTGAATTGCTCATTCGAACAGCCAGGGCGTGAGCCCTTTCCTGAATTGATGCAGCAATGGGGAGGTTCTGAGGTGCAGGGGGAGGCTTTTCTCGCCAGATGAGAGAAGGAGCGTCCTCCGTTGTTGGCTTGGCTGATCTGGGGGATATCACCGAGGAAGATTGAGGTGGTTCGTCGGTGTCTGTTTGGTTGGTAGAAGGTCATGTGCAGGTATGGTGATCCCCTGTAGTTTAGGGCTTCACATGTGTGGGTAAAAATTTTGAACTGGCACCTTTTCCGGATCACAAGTCAGTGAAGCTTCTTAAGGTGGGGTGTGATGTTGGTCCATCTAGGGAGTTTGAGGACGAGTCTTGCCACTGAGCTCTGTATCATTTGTATTCTCTTCAGGAGACATGCAATGATTCCTACGTAGGCAGTGTTCCCATAGTCAACCTGTTGGTAATGAGGGCCTGTGTGATGGTCTTTCTGGGGTTGACTGGAAGCCACCTGCAGAGTATGCATAGAGTGTGGAAGCAGGTAGATGAGAGTGTTTACACCTGCTGTTTCATAGCCAGCATGCTGTCCAAGATGATACTGAGATTGCATGGGTGATCTGTTGGGGTGTGGGGGTGGGCAGAGTTCTGCCAGCCACCATGTTTTGTTACATGGTGAGGTGTTTTTCCCAAAGACAAGGACTTCTGTCTTGTCTGTGTTCAGCTTGAGCCAGTTGTCCTTCATCCAGTCGGCGACTTTCATCATATATTTGTGGGAGTTGGCTCTGGTGTTGTTAGGGTCTTCTGTCAGCTAGATAATGCGCTGAGTGTAGTCGACGTAGGAAATTATGTTGAGCCCGTGTAATCTGACGATGTTGGCCAGGAGGGTCATATATGTGTTGAAGAGGGTAGGGCTGAGGTGATCTCAGGGCCTTAGGGGAAGCCGCAGATCTTTTTGAGTATAGAGGTGAATGGAGGAACTCAGATTTTCTGTTTTTTTTCGGTGAGGTATGAGGCGATCCATTTGAGGGTGTGTCCCTGGATTCCGATGCTGTGGAGTCTGTTTATCAAAATGTGGTGGGAGACCATGTCAAAGACAGCTAAGTAGGACGAGGACTTCTGTTTTGATGCAGTCCAGGAGAGCCCTAATGTCATTAGTGGCTACAATCAAGGCTGTCTGGGTGCTGTGGTTTGCTCGCGAACCACATTGAGAGGGTTCAGGAGGTTGTTGTTTTCCAGGTGTTTGGTGAGTAGCTAGTTTAATGCCTTCTCAAAGGAGCTTTGCTGGAAAGGGGAGCTGAGAGACTGGTCGGTAGTTCTTGGGGTCTGCTAAGTCCACGGACGGTTTCTTCAAGAGGGTCCTTTCTTCAGCATGTGTCTAGTCCTCAGGGAAAGAGGCTGAGGTGATGGAGATGTTCAGGGCTTTCTTGATGTCCTTACCAATTGTCTTGCTCCCGAGGTTGAATATGTGATGTAACAGGTGTCAATAGGTGCTCATGAGTGAATGGAATGATGGAGATTGTGGCTTGGGTTGTGAGAGGGTCCCAGTGGGTGAGCAAGTGTTCAGGATTTGTGTTCATGGGTGAAAGCCAGCTGACGCTGTTGGTGGCGAAGGGTTGGGGTTCAAAGTTTTCGTAGATGACAGAAATCTTGGCGTGAGATACATAGTTTTCTGTGTAGATACTTGCCGTCCAGTCAAGGAAAGGATAGCCTTTCCTTGACTGTGTCATGTATTATGGAACAACCAGCCCCATCACCACCTATTGGAATTCAAGGTGACTGAGGATGATTCTCAGTTAGGGAGTTCTAGAGGTTGGCCACCTGAACTGAGAAAAAAGTACTTTGAGACTTTCTACCATTGTTTTGTCATCGAACAAAAATATATTTGTTACAAAAAACATGGAACATTTCTCTAAAAGACTTCAATTGAAGAAACATTATGGGTATGATACAAAAAACAAAAAGGTACATAACCCCATGAACAATAACATATCTCACAACACCACTCCCTAGAGCCCATTCTGCACCATGTTTGTGTTAGATGAGACAAGCTTTTTTTTGCAACGAGGCAGCCCTGCTATTTAAATGTTTGTCCAGAACGGGTAAGAGCAGTGCTCTCATATGTTAGAAAAATTGTTGCCTTCTTGAAATGTTGGACAAATCACCTTCAACATGCACCACTATCCCAAAGCATAAATATCCACAGAGCTCTCTCAATGAATGTCTAGCCTACCCTGCACTGTGCAGCTCTACCTCAAAAGTACTTCAAAAGTAAAAAAAAACTCCCACAATAAACTACAGTGCCATCTAAGTGTGCACTGGAATCTTAGTACTAAGGCAAACAAAAAGCTCATAAACGAGCCTCCCTGTGTTACTGTATGGGATTTTTAAGTGGAACAAAAAAAGCAAAATTCATATCTGTGTTTGAGCTAAAAGTTTTCAAATCTACACTAACCATTCAGAAGAGAGCCAGCTGAAAAATGTGAATGAAAACAAGTCCCCTGCTTACTTAATTATTTGGAAAGTACTTCTCCCACAATTCTACTTAAGTTAACGAAAGGAAGGAGGACTGTGGATAATGTTTTTATACTCTGTCCACCACAACAACAAATGCTTTGTCATACTCACCTCCCAGATAAAATAATTCTAGCTCTTAAGGTGACAGCTTGCGCCTATTTGTTTGGTGTTACCACTACTCTGTAGTTTCGTAGACAATCCCAGGGTTTTGATTTGTAAGTGGTACTAAGTGGAGCTTAAGTTTGCCATCTCTGCAGAGTGGGTTGATCTAGAGTGTTTGGCAGAAAGACAGAAGGGTGGAATTGCCCTGGAGGTAAGCTCTCTGGATTCCTGATTGTTGTCATCCACATAGAATGTGTAAAGTGACTACAACTTTCTGAGATTACGAAGTTGTTAACGATCAGCGTGATGCGGATGTAGCAGCATGCGGTCATCATCCAAAGACAAGAGCTACACACAAGTCAATGACCCACAGATGTGCTCTTTACAAAGAGAAGGATAGTATGGACGATGACACTGCATTCTCACCTCATCATGCATTGTCAACTCTGCAAAAAAAGTGCAAGGGCTTATTTCTATCAGTAGTTACTGCTGATTATCGAGAGTGCATAGATGATCATGGTGACAGATTCCTACATTTGTGGTCCTGTGGGATTATGCAGGTTTATCGAGCGTGCTATCCTGAAGCTGAGCAGGTTTGAGTCTAGTGATAATCGTTGATCATGCACAGCCTCTGTTATTATTCTTTCATTTAATGGTTTTACCGTGCTCCTGGGAATCGTTCCCTGCTCGGGAATGTGGATTAAAAACTCTTCCATTGCACCCTCAAACCTTTGGGGGAGGCTCCCTGGGTACAGGTAGGTGCTGCTGCTATCAGCTTAATTCAAATAAAGCAAATCTTCTTAAAGTTCCATAAACGTATTTTATTACTTGAATGTCTTTCTTGCACATTACAGTTGCTTCAATCGCTTAATGCACATTAAAGTTTTTCATTTCCTTCATAGACACTCCCCTGAAGAAGGCTCTCAAGCCGAAATGCATAGGGAGACTATGATGTGCAGTAAGCGATTCAAGCAACTGTAATGCATTGTGGGACTTGAAGTACTACGCTGAAACCAGGTCATACATGTGTGAAAGAAACACATTCAAGTAATAAAATAAGTTTATGGGACTTTGAGAAGATTTGCTTTAATTGAAATATGCTGATAGCAGCAGCACAGACCTGTGCCCAGGGAGCCTCCCCCAAAGATTTGAGGGTGCAATTGAACAGGTTTGAGTCTAGCCCCACCTGGGGCCTAGTGGAACTACCCAAAAAGCCAGGTCTTCAGCTTCATGACGAATTCAAGACGTGAGGAGGAGGCTGTTTTATGTAGCAGCTGGTTATTTCAAATTTTAGGAGCGATGTGGGAGAAAGCTCGACCGCTCAATCTGGTTTTCCATAATCTTAGGATTTGTTGACATAGGAATATGGATGAGCTTTTGTGAAAGCAGAGTCCATTGTTGAGGTACACTGGACCAGTGTTATGTAGTGCCTTAAAAATGTGGGTGAGGAATTTGTATTGTGCTCATTTGTGAATGGGAAGCCTGTGGAGCTCCCTCAGGTTTGGTGTGATGTGAGTGTGGTGAGGGAGGTTGAGAGTGATTCTGGCCACCGAGTACTGAACAGTCTGCAGCCTTCTGGCGAGTTTTGTGTTGATCCAGGCATAGAAGGTGTTCCCGTAGTCCAGCTTGCTTGTGTCTATGAGAATTTTCTGGGTGCTGATTGGGAGCCATCTCAAAATCTTCCTCAGCATATTCAGGGTATGGAAGCATAAGATGGTGACAGCATTGACCTGGGCGATCATGTCATGTTTGCTGTTGATGATTATGCTGAGGTTCTTGGCCTGGGTGTTGGGACTGGGTGCCGGTCCCAGCTCTGTTGGCAAGCAAGTGGAGTCCGACGGTGATATGTTCTTCCCTAAGCTCATTATTTCGGTCTTGACAGTGTTTAGCTTTAGACAATTGGTCTATATCTAGTGGATGATATAAGTGACGCAAGAACTGAATGTGATCTGGGTACTGGGCAACTTGTCCATGAGGGATAGAATGAGTGTGTGTGAGTGTGGAAAGGAACCTGATGTTGTGAGAGCAGATGATGCTGGCTAGATGGATCATGTATGCGTTATAGAGGGTTGTACTCAGGGAGGACTCTTGAAGAACTCCACAAATGAGGTCAAGGCCTCTGAGATGTCAGGTGCCATGCTTACTGGCTGGGTTCTTCCAGTCAGGAAAGAGCAGATCCATTGGAGTGAGCATCCTTGGAGTACAATGTCTTCTGGGCATTGGATGAGGATGGGGTGGGAAACTGTGTCAAATGTTTTGGAGAGGTCCAGGAGGATGAGTGCCACCAGGTTTCCTTTGTCCAGGGTCATGCGGATATCATCCATGGCAGTGATAAGGGCAGTTTCCATGCTGTAGTTGGGTCTATAACCAGACTGAGTGGTGTTGAGGAGTTGGTGGTCATTGAAGTATTCGGTGAGGTGTCTGTTAAAGATTTTCTCAAAGAACTTGGGCGGGACTGGTAGCAGGGTGATCGGTCGGTAGTTGGCGAGCATTGAAGGGTCCGCAGATGGCTTTTTCAAAATGGGAGGACAGTTGCATGTTTCCAGGTATCAGGGAAGGTTGCGAAGAGGTGGAGGCATTCAGAATGGATGTGAGCATAGCACTGATGGGTTGCAGTCTTCTGGAGTAGGTGTGCTGGTGGCAGAGGTCCAATGTGGCTGGAGTTTATGGTGGCGGTGGTTTCTTCTTAGGTGATGATACGTCATGTGGTAAGCATTGGTACGTTGGATAAGATCAGGAGTTGTTTGGCAAGATCTGTCGGGTCCGGTTGTGGGGTCAAGTTGCTGTAAATGGTAGTGATTTTGTTGCTGACAACTTGTGAGAGATTGTTGCAGAGGTCCTCTGAGAGTGTGAATGAGTTGGAGGTGGCCAATAGGGAGGTGAAATCTTTGCTTCTGTTGGTTTTAGCATCAATGAGGTCCACCAGAGCTGCGCATTTGGTAGTCCGGATCATTTGGTCGGAGCATCTTAAGGCAAATTTGAAAGTGATCTTGTCTGCATTGTCCTGTGCTCCAGTTGTTTGCATTGGGGTTTCATCAGTCTGAGTTCCTCCATGTTGGTGTGCAGTCTTGGTGGTCAATAGATGAGAGTGCCGTTTAGGGGTGAGTTGGCTGTGACGTGACACTTGGGTGTCCGGTGCTTCATGTTGGAGGATGATGTGTCCATAGATGTGGTGCAGCTGAAGGAGTTCTTGTGGAAGATGGTGATTCTGCCTCCAGGCTTGTGAAGTCTGTCTGACCTGGCAATCCTGTTGCCAGGAGGGTGATTAGCTGTGGTGTTGGCGGGGTTCAGCTAGATTTCAGTGAGGAAATGTAGGTCAGGGACATTGTCGTGCACAGGTCCCAGAACTCTGTGATATGTTTGGTGAGTGAGTGGGTTTTTTGGGAGCATGCGTGCGAGTGTGGAGTGTTGTGTGGAGGGTTGCAGAACTGGGCGAGTGTGGCGCATTGGGCACTGTTGGTACGGAGAGTGGTGGGTGTGGCTAAGAGCATGAAAACCTACAGGAAGCACAGGAGAATGCTTCCTCTATGTTGTGTGGTGAGGTGAGGTACCAACAAGTGGAGTTGTGACTGGAGTTGAGGGCGCAGAGGGTTGTAGCATGGTAGCGGCAGAAGGGGGGAGGACTTTCGACACTCTTGTGGTCACAGCTACCAGCAAATGCTTGCTTACTTGCACAAACATGTGATGATCGGAAGTTTACAATTTCTCTAATCCCACTTGAATGCATTTTACTTGCATTCAAGTCACAATTTCATGGGGGGGTCTCAAAACAACTTTCGCATAAGGAGTACTGAGCCAACCCAAATCAGATCAGTCTCTACACAGAATGTTGCTATTTTAGCTTTCTAATTTCCATTTGTTTTTCCACTGCTCCGGCTGCCTCAGGGTTGTGGGTTCACTAGAATTGCTGGTCCATTCCCAGTGCCTTGTGACCCAAGCAGTGACTGAATAGGGGAAGTGTGTTCCTTGGTTAGAAGAAAGTAGCCTTGAAACTCCAAACCTAGGTATGCGCTCTTTCAATAAGCACTTAGCCACGGTCCATGCATCGTTCTTCTTCACGGTTATGCTTCTGTCCATCCAGTAAACATACGGACAAATGCCAATGCATACCTGTATTTGTTCGAGGGAGACCTTCAAGACAAAGAGCAGTCCCACTGTGAACATCAAAATGCATTGGTCTATTATGATTGTGGCCAGGGGGCGCAACTTTCTATGAATTAAGTTATAAAGAAGAAAATGAGAGTGAATACTATTATCCTCTAGTATTATTGCTTACAACCCTTTCTTTCCCCGACCACATAGGGCCTTATGAACCCCAGAGGATTAAATGATTGAGGCACCATAAAAAAGCCTAAATCCCTAATAATATCCCTGTTTTGAATCTGCAGTTGGACACGTACATTTGAATGTCATGTCTTTATATGTTCTTTTTTGTTGTTAAATGAGTTGTCATGCAATGTATGTCTAAATTATGTGTTGATATGTTTAATGTTTATGGAATTGAAATGTAAAATTGTATTGTGTTAAATGTGTACAAGATATATGTTTATATATTTTTAAAGTCGCATTGCACTGAAAAATACAAAATAAATATCAATTAATGCTAGTTCTATATATGTTTTTGCTTGTATGGTTTGAGTTGAGTGATACACGTAGATAAAGAATAAAAAAGGACGTAGAGGAAGGAGATGGAACACATTTAAATAGTAAACAAGTACATAAATTGCATATCTGGACGTATATAGGCTATATGGTCCACAAAAATAACACATACAGTTATGGTATAGGGGGTCGTATTGTTGTATAATTCGTTTTATTGATCCTGCCCCCTAGTTTCTCAACTGGATCACCCCATATATGATAGACATCAGACCTACTAGTAGCATTTAATTTACAGGCTTTGGGAACATGGAATACCATTTACTAGGGAAGTTTGGATGAGACCACTAGAGACAGGTAGTCAATCTAAAAGCAGTAAAACAAACTCCAGATCTGACATTTTGTTTTGGCTTGTTTGTCATTTCTTTTGAGTACTCCATTGCTCTGGAGACAGCAGACACTTCACCAGGGGGAACTTGGATTCCAACGCGGAATACTTCCATATAATTTCCAAACTAGGACTTAAAAGCTTTATTTAGTTTTTCTCTGTTCATCTGCGGTCAACAATACAAACCTGACAATTTTAATACAGAACCTTGGCCTTTCTTAAAAGCTGATACATACTTTCTTAAAAGTAGGACAGCCCCCTTGACCGTCATAGGTCTAGCGACATATGACATGGGGACTGTGCTTTTTCTGTGGCAGCCCCAAAACTATGGAATTCTCCACCTCTGACTAAATATTTACTTTACTTTAGAAAACATTTAAAGACATGGTTATTTGGGAGTTAGAATTTTACTTCATTGGTTACACAGCAGCTACTTTCTAGGTGGTATTTTTTTCCAGCAGCAGAAATTAGGGTGACCAGATTCTCAAAACAGAAAACGGAGACAGGTCATAGACATAGAAGTAGGACTACGGTTTGCAGTAACCTTCGACATAAAAGTAGGACAAGTTGACAGCTGTCATAGACATAGAAAAAGGACTACAATGACAGCTCCCTCCGCAGACCGAGATGAAGCATTACATACGACAAATCAGAGGTCTTTTATTACTACTTGCAAGTCCCTTTGTAACTACCAAAATTCATAAACTTAGACTTTTGGTCTAAGGTTACCATTGTGAATCATGCCCAAAGTACTGACGCTGTTAAGACCAAGTACAAATCAGCTTGAAGTGCATATTGTCACTGCACTCTAGCACTAAGCAGTGAGCCCACTCGTGTAGACCTCCCCATTCTGCTGGCTTACAAGGCCAAACACAAGTTGAATTTAGGCAGGAGAGGAGTGGCGAGGCAAACGGAAGGGCTGCCTGTAGATCTTAAGAATGTACAGAATGAGTGACTCCATTGTATTGCCTCTTGGCCACACACACACACCCATGAGTCACACACAGACTTGCACATAGCGACCATCAATGAAACGTACACACAACATGCATGGCACAGCACCTTTTACAGGCCGGCTGATGTAACATGATTTCTCTGCGCTGGCCTAGATGCTCACTTGACACTGCTTACTAATGCCACTACACATGATCTATCATCTCCCACATAATTTCTTATTAGTAGCTCAAGGCTGCCGGCCGCGCGGGACTTGACCAAGTAAGTGTGTGCATCAGTGGGCCTGAGGCTGGCTTGCCCAAAATGCTAGGGGAGGGGTGCTCCAGTCTGCCCCGGTCAGTTTTCACTTGACTTCACTGTGGAGCGCCAAACACCCCTACTGTGCTGTAGTTGGACGATAAAAGGAAATTAAATTAAGAGCTTACAAGATGCTTGTAGGTGTCTCTCGAAGGTGGTGCCCGTGTTTGTGAAGGCGGCTGATACCCAGATGTATACCGGTGGGACATGACTGCTAGCTAAACTGAAGATGAAGTGCATTAAAAACACACTAATTATTGGAGCATGTGTTAGTGGAAAATAGAGCAGGACATTTATTTTGTATATTAACTAATTTGTGCTGAGCGGCCGCAAGTTGAACAGGCCATTCCTTAAAGAACTTTGGGGCACATTACCAAGCAATAGCGGTTTTAAAATTATAAACACTACAGCGCACTAGCGGTTGGCTGTACTTGAGACTTCCCTTCGCCTCCTGGTGCTTTGCTGCAGCCGAAACATTTTTTGTTGCTCAAATTTAATTTAATGTAATATATTTCCCTCCTTCATTGCTTGATTTTGCTTGCTAAAAGTGTCACTCGTAGTCCTTCAAATGTCACTCATAATTACATTGAAAATATGAAAATGTCTAACATAGCAATATAAAACCTTGGTAGCCATGGCTGCTTAGTCCTGCTAGCTAAGGACTACCGTCTGATTTTCGGACATGAGTGTTTGCAAAGTCTAATCCGGCCGGGATATTTCAGATGAAGATATTAAACAACGTTAGGGCAAGCATTTAACCCTGTTTCAAGTCATTTATACCTTCCTGGATATGCAGTTTCCATCACCAAGTTTTATCCTAACCCGTAGGTGGTGCTGCGTTGTACAAAGAGAAGGGAAATCCTGATAGAAAGGGTCTCTCTTCAAAGGATTTCCCTTCCTGATACAACGCTCAGCTCACCTAAGTGACATCACCTTAAGAAAAGAGAGCATGCGAGCGTCTGCTCAACCGAAACACCAATAAAAAACCGGGACATTTCTATGTTTACCCCGGACACTGTTTAAAAACCTGTTCTAGTAACTGAGCAATGAATAGAATAGAATAGAATTGAATAGAACAGTGCAGCCTACCTCTGAATGCTCCTGCCTTGGCTAGAGACGTTGGGAGCTCTTCCACGAAATTGTCACAGTCTGCATCTGGCTAGCAGTCTAGCAGTGTGGGGGAGTTTGATAGATGCTCCCCTAGAAGTCCCTCTTGTAGAATTGTTAAAACCAAAAGACGTTCACTGTTTAGCTCTTGTTTCATTGTGAAACTCTGCCATGTTCTCCCCTCCCGGGGGCTTTGTCAGCCCCGAACAGCTGAAGACGGGAGGAAGAAGACCTTGTGTTAAATTAACTTCACGTGTGGGAGCGTGTAATCGACAATAATTTTTAGATATGGAAAATCTTTGTCTTTTGTCATTGTAATTACGTGAGAGTTTAATGTGTGCGCAGCGTGTGATTCATTTTAGACTTGATTACAGACTGTCGAGGGGGTCTTTGTCTTTGTAGACAAACTAATGTGCAAGAAGGAACCGACATTAAGACAAAGGCTGTCTTATCTAATACACCTGCCTAATTCCTCTCTTGTGATGCAAAACTGCAGCCAAGAACATCTGAAAAAGCAATCTTGTCGGGAAGCCTTGCTCAAACTTCAACCAGGAAGTGAATTCCAAATAGAACCCAGAACACTGAAGAAAAGTCTGAAAAGAAATCCAAAAGCAGAAACCTTTGACGTGCGGTCACCCCCGAGACATCAAAAGGCTATTATTAAGAACAAGTCAGTAAAAAGGTAGTTGGGGGAGCTAGTGAGAGGTATTAAAACGCCCAGCACCTTCTATACAGTGTCATACCACATCATAGAATCGGGCGGTATCGAATTGTCCACGCTCTTCATTTAGAATCCTGCACCTGCTGCTGCCCCAAGCTCCTGCAATCAAGCATGCCTAAAAGGACAAAGGTCACACCACACCTGAGGCCACAATCCCACCACTGTCATATTGGAGCCCAGGCACAGCGAATTGTCACAGAGCAAAGAGGCTCGAGTGTGGTGGACAGAACTAGAAGTCATTGAAACACTACTACAGTGGAGCACGCTTGCAGCCCGAAGTAGGGCTATCCTCAGTGGCGGCCGGCATGGCTCACGTTGATGAGAGTGGGGGAGGGCACGCGTGGGAGGGTTGTGGGCAATGTACAAAAAAAAGTAACCACTTACCTTGCCACTGGGTCCCGCGTCTCTGCTCCTGCTCTCCTCGTCTTGACTCTAAACACAGGAAGCACAGCCAAGCTCCCCTGACCAATCACAATGCTGAAATGCAGTGTTGTGATTGGTAAGCACTTAGGCTTTTCAGACCAATCACAACACTGCAATGCAGCATTGTGATTGGTCTGAGCGTCCTGGTTCGACGCTCAGCCAGGGAATGGAGGCCTGTTCATGTTCTCCATGTTGTAATGCCTGCATGGAGAACAGGGAAAGTGCGCATGACTGGTCTGGGCAGCCGAGAGGGCTGGCCAAACAGTCATGTGCACTTAAGAGTGGACAAACCACTCCTGCTCCGCTCCGAGAGCAGAGCAGAACCCCCTTGACCGCCCGCCCGCAAACTAAGCAGCACAGAAACATAAAATGATAATAACTTAAGGTTATTATCATTTTATGGTTCCTTTACATTGTACTGCTTAAAAGCAGTAGGGCAACGCTCCTCCGCCATAGCGGAGGAGCCACCACTGGCCATCCTGTATGCCAACCAAAACCTGAAGCATCTAGGTCCTCCTGGGTCTTTGCACAAAGACTGCCTTCTGCGTTAATGCCGGCTTATGCAATAAGTGGTACAGTGTGGCCGTCAGCCCCCGCATGAAGCTGATCGCATATATGCCAACATTTTATAACTAAAAAGTGGGAGCTTTTGAAAGAAAGGATTGGGTATGTATTTTCCCCGTTGAGGTATAGTGAAGCAGAAGCCAATTTTAGGCGGGAGACCGCTAAAATAAAGCTGTTTTTGTTATAAAAAGTCTTGAGCCTCCCATCTGACTCAGGTCTGTTTGCATGAATGTGGTAAAGATTTAGGCTGTAAGTTACATTAATCAAAATGTAATTCAACAAAAAGGCAGTACTCCTGTCTGAACTTGCCCCATGCAACATGAGGCCCACTTCAACTCACAACTGGTCCCATGCCTCAGAAAGCAGGGCTCAATACAGAAATTGTGCACCTACTCCCCAGACTGCTGTAATTTTGCAAACTGCTCCAGACTGTACTCCTTACTGCTGCACACCTCTAGCACTTACTGCATATTCTTGATGTGAGAGAACAGGTGTCGTATAGCTACATTAGACGAGAATCACTAAAGCCTTGTACAGGCTGAAGATGTTAAGCACCAGCAACTCCCAGACCCACTAGTATATGACAACTAAGTAGGAATTGCATCCATGAATTAAGCTCTATAATACATACATTTCATCTACATCGCCTTCCTGGATGTTGCACAGTGAATTGGTCCTGCTCACATCAATTAAGGACAATACAGGCATCTGTCATTTAAGTGTGACCCATTTGGTAACACTATCCTGACAGGTCCTCTAAAATTAAATCAATCAATCAGCTCAGATTTGTAGAGCGCAGCTTATCACCTGCTGGTTATCTAGGCGCGTCGCCTCTACCACCTGAAGGGCAACATAACTCGAGTCGATCATCACTATTTCATCAAATGCCAAGAAGCTCCCTTGACATTCCAAAGAAGCATCCAACATTCAGTCTGCTCACCCCTCTGGCATCTTGGCCCAGCCCTCCACGCTCCCTGGAAATGGTCTACCTTCCCCAAAGTGCCCCAACAAGTTGGCAGTGGCTCTTCAGCAGTCTTGCAGTTGCCCACACGTAGCACACACTCAACCCCCAAAATAGCCTATATGTTCCATGATGACACATCCAACGCTCTTCCTCCATGCGAAAGATGGGTTGCATGCTGATGAAGGATACAGGAGTGGGAGGTTCACCTGTGGAAGACTTGAGAAGATCAACAGGTTTTCAAAGACTCTCACCTGGGAGTCAAGACACAGCCAATGGTGGCCAAGCATTGTGACGATTGTGACCCTGCAATGCACTCTTAACTTGTATGCAATAACCACGGACTGTTCTGCGCTGCTGCAGGGCAGCAGACCAATACTGTACTCTACATACATGACCCTGTTGTGTATGCATCAAAAGATCCTGGACTTCTCGCCATCTGTGTTCGTGCTTTGACTCACCATCATATTAAACTATGACTCGAGCAATGATGTACTGTTGCAGCTGGCATTGTTTCTTCAACTGTTCACTGCTGTCTTGCTGATTGGCTGTGACACTGAAAGGATTCTAGTGGTTCCCTATTTAGTTTTGCTTTATTTTCCCCTGTTGGAGATTTTGGCTGTTCTTTGCTTTTCGGGAGGAATGTAGGGGCATATTACCAAGGGGGACGATAGAATTATCGCAGCTTAGCGGGCGTTTTCAGCCGCTAAATCGGCGATAATTGCCTATAGCCCTATTAGCAATCTGTCACTAACTGATGTTAGCGACAGCTTTTAGGCGATAGCGAGCGGTTTGGGGACTGCTCTGCATGTCAGCGATGTTTATCGCTAATGACATGCAAAGTGGGCGAACCCAACCAGTTAGCGACTGAAAGCAGTCGCTAACGTCGCTATCGCCTATTAGCAAGGCAGGCGTAGCGTTGGAAATATTTGCGCTAAGCGCGAATATCTTCAAATACTAACACCTGCCCAGACCAGTTCTTCGCCATGTTATCCAATGGGAGGTGGATTACATGGCTAAGAGCATTTTGTCGCTAATGCGTGAATATCGCATTCTCAGCGATATTCACGCATTTCGCCGCTATCGCTGGATATTTTAGCACAATGGAGAAAAACGTTGCTAATAGCATGTTTTCTCAGCTAACATATCCAGCGATAAAAAAAATTGTCGCTAAGCCTATTTAGCGATAAATATCGCTACTTGTTGGTAATATGCCCCGTAGTGCCATGAGGACACGTTACAGTACAGCTCCCTATTGAAAGGCACAGCATCCCATATATTGGTGGACAGGCGGCCTGTTTGCCAGTTGGTGTTTTAAGATGGGTTTGTAGGTTTTAAGAACAGTCCTCTATGTTGCAATAGTGTTTCAGAAAAAAAGAGGTGAGAGAAAAGTCACTGACTAAATCGTGAGACAAAAGCCAAGAATCTTACCTGGGCGTGGGTTTCACGGTAAAAAGGTAGAGGTCCGTAAGGGAATGTGGCTCACCTGCAGGAAACAAATACAGATTTGAAATATGTTTAGTTCCCTGACGAAAGCGTCGCACTGCTTATGTTTTTTTCAGTATCCAATCACATGGGAGTTTCTTGTCTTTTCAATTCAGCATCCACACTGGAGGTACATGTGAAAGCAAATCTGTTGACTGCGCCAAAGGCGAATGGAAATTGCTTAGACATTCTCAAGGGGCCATGTTCTGCACAGTGACCGTGTACTTGTTGAGTTTAACCCTTTCATGAGTAGCAGCCATTGTCAAGAAGACCAACTTGTTTGGCCTGTTTTATGTGTATATGTGCTTTCTTGTAATAGCCTTATTTTGTTTGGTGATATGTGTCGTTGCCTAACAGAAAACACACGTAAATGCATCCCTATCCCTGCACACTTAAATTGACAATTTGCACATGCTCTGTCTTACACAAAAACACAGACCTGCAAGGAGTCAGGCAAAACACACGGGGGCACATACATACACAGGTGGACGTTGGTTGGTTGCATTCATGATTGTGTGCAGGAATCAATGTATGGTTGGACAGATGTGGTAGCATATGATGGTGAGTTAATAGCTAGATGGATGGGTGTGTTGCATAGCTGGATGAGTGGGTGAATAAATGCTTCTATGCGAATTGATGATGCACATACAAAGATGGATCAATGGAAGAAGGAATAGTGTTAGGAGTGCACTGGCCTAGGGGTAGTATTCAACAGGGCCTAGAGTAGCCATGCGTAAGATTAAGTAAAAATATGACTATGAGTGAGTAAACAAAGAATAGCAGAATAGAATTAGCCATAAATTGAAATAGAAGTAGGCATAGTAATAAACATGCATTTTGGTGTAAATGTCGTTGGAGTCCGACAAACAGTAGGACTAACATTGGGAGTACACATAGAAGTAGGAGTAGGATAGAGTAAAGTGGAGTAAATAGGAGAGGATAACAAGATAAGGAGTAAGGAGAGCAGTATGTAGGAATAAGCATGATTAAAACTAAATGTTAGGAGTAAGAGCTGGATTAGGTATAAGTAGGAGTACATAGAAGAATGTATGTATGAGGAGCAGAAGTACGTAGTAGCATGTATGTGTGTGTTCCTATGTGTAGGCAAATGCCTTTTTGGCATGATCATCCCAATTTTTGTGAACTGATGCTGCTATTTACTCTGTGCACAGGGGCTATGTTATTCAGGCCCCAGTGATTGTCTTTTGACCCCTAAAACATGTTGAAAATAGGTATACTCCTGACTGGCATAATTACCTTACCTGTCCTTGGTATATTGTAGAAGGTGTATTCTGGGTCTGTAAGCTAAATGTTACTAGTGGACTGCAGCACGTATTGTGTCACCATTAAAGTGAGAATCAGAAACATGACTGCAGGCCTGCCACCAGTAACCTGGCTGTGCAGTTTTAAACTGCCCAGAAGACCTGTCAAAATAACCCCATTTGTCAGGCCTAACTCTTCCTTACATTAGTAAGTCACCCCAGCTAGGCTTTAAATGCCCATGAGGCACTGTGCATGATATTTAAATTCAGGACATGTAAACGTTTAATGTTAAACGCCCTTACAGGGAAAATGCCTAAAAAGCCTACAGTGGTAGGATAAGCTGTTCCATAGAAAAGCCTGAGGATACTTCATTAAGGGTATTAAAGCAATTTCCTCCTAGGAACCAGATAAGAAGTTCATCTTTGGACCTTTAAGAATATTTATTGCAAAAACAATTTATTGGTAAAGTTGGATCTGTAACACATATTTCACAAAAGGTACTTAAAAAAAATTAAACACAAGGAGATGACTGACGGAGCGCTGGAACTTTTCAGACAATCACCCCCATTCATAGATCTGGGTTGAATCAATCATCGTTCTGTAGCTCACTTTGCGACCCCAGTTCAGACACAGGTATAGGCAAATCAGTCTTGACCCTGTACCTCATGGGAACAGTCCAGCCTGAACTGCCAAGCCAGGTCTTCCCTAGAACGGAAACAAGCATCCTGGGACCGGTTTCTGGGAAACACCCTTCATCAGCCAGGCTAGCTTGAATCCAGTGGCAAAGTGAGCAAAGGGCCCACGTCTGGACAAACCCTGCCAACTTAGGGGGAACAAAGCAAACATAAGGAGATGATGGAGGGAACGCTGAAACTTTTCAGACACTCACCCTCAGTCACAGATCTGGGTTGAATCCATCATCGCTCTATAGCTCACTTTGCCACCCCAGTTCATACACAGCTATATTCAAATCAGTCTTGACCCTGTCCCTCAGGGGAACAGGCTAGCCCAAACTGCCAAGCCATGTCCTCCCTGGACCAGAAACCAGTATCCTTTATAAGTCAAAATAGTCCAGGTTAGGTTTTCTTCTATATGAAATATAAAGTAAAAGGTATTTTTTAAATCTATTCGATTATGCTACATCCCTCAAAAGATAAAGCAGTACAATGGATACACTCACCCAACTTGAGCGTGATAACCAGGGTTGATTGATATGTAGTCCCTTAGTACATCTCCATTCCATTCTGAAACACAACAAACAAAGCATAATAGGTCTCCGTAATATTAATATGACCACACACATCTCCATTAGTTCTCAGCACTCACCGAAATGCAAACCAACGTGGCGCATTTACTCGAATCCAGCTCCATAACAAACATTTCCCCGTTCACGGTTCCCTTTTTTAAAGGTCTACCGGTGAAAGTCACGTGTCCACATTAACCCATCCTTCGCAGGACTACACAAATTTCTTTTCCAAATGTAGCGCCATTTTGTAATATAGCGAACAGTATTCTTTAAAACTAAGACCGTGTAACCTCGTATCCACTTTAGTATAAAATTACAATAACGCTTACCCAATCATGCGTTATTAGCACCAAAGCCTCGCTCTCATCAAAATGCAGTTATAGTCCTATGCCTCTTTAAAATTCTAATCCTTCACATATTGTTTGATTCAAATGTTAAAAAACAGGGCCTCTCATATATTAGCCCCATGTGAAAATATTGTTCATGTTTTTAAAATCAAGTCACAGAAATACAATGTATATTGGCACTTGTGTCCCAAGTGAAGTGAAGTGAAGTGAAGTGAAGTCCCTATACTTATTAAAGTGCCGTTCCCGTGTGCTAAATCTAGATAGTTTGTATATATATCTTTGTACTATGTTTCATTCCAAATAATATTTTGAGGAAGAACCATCACCCAATAATTCATGATGAGAGAAAGAAGATGAAAGGTATATAAAAAAAAGTGACATTTTAAGAGGTGAAGATACTTAGGGAGGGAAGAAATTCCTAGAAAAGGTAATATCACCGAATACGCAATATTGAGCTATAACATATATGTTCAACAATTTAGTCATCATTTGGAACCCAAAATTTGAAGTTTTCATTATACACCAAGTTTGTACAAAAGATAAAAGGTATATGAACATAGTTATTTCCAGAATACTGTGAGACAAACCTACAGTCATTACTTCAGAAAGGACAGTTTGAGGGATATAAAACTATTCATGCGCTTTCTTGTATTCTAAATGTATACAAATCACACAAAAAGAAACATTCATAATTAGATTCCTGTCACATGCACATAAATAATGTGTCCTTAGTCACGAAGGAAGATATGCAATTCCCTATCTTGATTGAGTCCCAGTTCTACAGATCTTAATTTTATCAACCGCTTAGACTCCAATTTCCTAAGGGCTAGACCTCTGTCTCCACCTCTGATATTTTCCTCTGCTACATCTATACCATGAAAACTAAGTTTCATGATCTCTGAAGTTGTATGCATGTTGGTAAAATGTGTAGCTAGTGGATAGTTTGTATTTCCATTTTTGATAGCTCTTATATGTTCCTGTATCCGTTCTGTGAGGAGCCTAATTGTGCTACCCGCATAAATTAGGCCACAAAAACATCTGATAAAGTAGACAACAAATTTGGTATTACAATTAATACATTGAGGAATTTCATGTATCTGACCTGTATTGTAAGAGAAACTCTGTTTTTTTATTTTCAGCTTACTGGCAGACATTGCATGCGGTGCATTTATAAAAACACTTTGTGTTTTTCGGCAACCATGTAGCATTGCCTGTATTTGATGGTGGGAGATAGCATGGACATAGCCTATTACGTATGGTCTTGTCCCTTTGATAGGTGACTTGAGAGGTTTTTTGTTATCCACTTGCCAGACTGTAATCAAGTTTTAGAAGATGCCAGTGCTTATGTAGTATTCAATACATCTTTTGACTACAGGAGGTTTATTGCGTGATAAACGCGATGTTATTTCTCTCCGGTTTATTCCTTTTATTTGTCCTCAAAAGTTTATTTCGACTACACTGTTTTATCTTATTTTGTGCCTTCACTAGAATGCTATTGTCATATCCCCTTTTAATGAAACAGGATTTTAGACTTTCCAATTCACGTTCAAACGTAACATCATTACTGCAATTTTTCCTTAGACGGGTCATCTCCCCGAATGGAATAGCCTGAATTTGCATACTGGGGTGTGCACTCTCTGCGTGCAAGGCAGAGTTGCACGTGGTGGATTTACGGTACAACTTAGATGCTATTTTGTCATTTTCCACATATAGAGTTATGTGCCAAAAATGTATTTCAGTCTTACGTTTTTAATTAGTAAATGTTAGATTGTATTCATTGTCATTGAGATATTTAAGGAAGTGTTTTAGGGTTTCATCATCCCCCATTCCATATCATGAGAACATCTATGAATCGTGCCCAATAAATAATGCTCTCCGTCATATGTACCAGGCAACTTTTCCATATATGATGTTGCTCAAAGAATCCCATATAAATATTTGCAAAAGATGGGGATAATTTTAACCCCATTGCAACCCCAGAGCATTGTTTGAACCAGCTACCATTGTGTAGAAAAAAGTTGTTCTCTAAGATGGTACGTGTCAAGTCCAGGACCATTTGGGTACGCTCATATAAAGTGGCATCCCACTTAGACAAAAAAATATGTAAAAGCCTCCACTCCCTTGTCTAAAGGTATACAAATACAGAGCATTTACGTCGAATGTAACCAAAGTAAATTGATCCAACCAAGTGAGATCTAATTTATTCAGAAGGTCTTTAGTATCTAGAATAAATGAAGGTAGATTTTGTACTTTTGGTTGCAGGTATATGTCAACATATTCCGACATGCGTTCTGTTGGTGACCCAATCTCTGAGATGATGGGTCTACCCGGTGTGGAGGTACAATTTTTATGTATCTTTGGCGATGTATATATACATGCTTCTCGTGGTGTTGGGTTGAACATGTATTTATATTCCAAATCTGTAAGGAGACAGGCATTCCGCCAGTAACTTAATTTCATTTTCTCTTAGAGTAGCTACCTCTTTTAATGGATTATGTGGCACTTTACAATAAGCAATAGTATCCATTAACTGGTTGTCTATTTCCTTAATGTAGTAATCAATATCAACAAGGACAATATTGCCCCCCTTGTCTGCCTCTTTAATCACTATATCTGTGTTGTCGGATAGTTGTTGTAACACAATTCTTTCCTCTTTGACCAAATTATCTTTGTATTGGATATGTTTGTGGTGAAATGTATCCTCAAATTCATACAGGTCATTACATACTGCCTTATAGAAAGTGTCTACCAGATTTTCAGATGGTAAAATAGGTACAAATGTGGATTTATTTCTGAGTCTACTATCTGTTTCCAACTGTGTTTCTATACTGAGATCTTGTATAATTTCCCTGATAGTTGGCACTTCCCCTGTACTTTCATTTAGTGACATTAACAATTGTATGTCCTGAATATCCTTTCTTGTTTTGTTACTTTCAGTTACAGAGAAAATTGGCACAGCACACAGTTTTTGCTTATCATTAAAAAACTTTTTTAATTTTACTCCACGCACAAATTTGAAAAGATCAATGTGGGTCTGAGTAAAATCTGGTTTAGAAGTTGGACAAAAACTAAATATTTGTTTTAATACTTTTTGTTTAGTAACAGACAGTACATGTTGAGATAGATTAACATTTGAAATGTCATAACTTTTGTTAGTCATATTCTTGAAAGCAGACCCAATTTTATCCATAGGCATAGTGTCTCTTTCTGTATCTAGTTCGTTTGATTTTTTAATTAAATTCTTTTTATTAAAGGATTTTTAAATATTTGCCACCCTCTGGAGCACAGAAGGGGCGTGAAACAAGTAAACGATACAACATAGCCATGGAATATTCATACCATACATCTTCATATAACATCAACATAAAGTAATTTAAAACTTACTTTTCAAAACAAAGTATATCATCAATTATAATTAAGATTAACTCAATATCCTAGAGCTTATATAATGAATTTGATATCCTTTAAATACATTAAGTATACACCAAGTATTATCTGTTATATACAGTTTATATACAGTCTATATACAAATACAGTTTATATACAATTTCTATATACATCATCCTTCTTCCTTCCATTTCGTTATAGCCTCCCATATTTTCAAGCCTAGTCTCCTCGAGTTTTTCCCCCTTCTAGAGTAGATTGCTCTTTCTAAATTGTATGTACTCAACAACCTGGCTAGCCATTGGTGAAATGATGGTGCCGTTTGATCTAACCATGCAGATGCTATACATAGTCTATACACTGCCATAGCAATGAAGATACAATATTTCCCTGCTTCGTCTTCATTACTACCATCTGTCCCTAGTAATATAGTCACGGGTGTTAAATTAGCAGCTATTTTTAATGCCCTTTGTAAAAACAATTCTATTTCCTTAAGTAGTATTGCTAAGTTTGGACATGTTGCAAACATATGGATAGCATCCGCATTTGCACTCATACACCTGGGGCAGTGTATACCATTTGTCGCTCCCCATTGTGCTAGTTTAGCCGGGGTATAATAAAGCCAGTACAAGGTCTTGTATTGTTGTGCCTGTAGTGATGCAGAACACAAAATATTTATCCCTAAGACTAATGAGTCTTTAAAGCAATCTTGTTCTATACCCAACTTCACTGACCAGCTTTCCCCCCATTTGACCATGTCATCTGTTCTATGCTCGTTTAACTCTGCGTAAAACCTTTTAATAGTGCAATCTACTCCACTCTCTATTATTTCTAATATATTGTTTTTTTCAAATCCTCTCGTCCCCCCTCTTTTATTTTGTAAGAAACTTCTTACTTGTAAGTATTTAAAAAAATGACTTCTTGGCAAATTAAATTTTTTCTGTATTATTCCGAATTGTTTCATCCCTTGTGTCCCCATATTGTCCCCCATTTTTATTACTCCATTTCGAAACCACTCTCTATATATTGAATCGGAAAAAATATCTCGCGGAAATGCCCTGTTATCATACATCCTCGTATACCTATTGAATTTACCCAATCCAAATTTTAAACGCCTTCCATAACTTGTGAGCTCCCACCAACGTCTTAAAGCGTGTTCTTTTAAAGTATAACGTGTCAAAATTTTTCAAAAAAATATTCTTAGTTTCTTCCCCCATCAAAATACCGTATATTGCTAATGATCCCAGATGATCCTCTCCTTCTGCTTCGGCTCCCCCTATTAATCCTATCATATACTGTAGAGCAGCAGCCCAATAATAAAGCTTAATATCTGGTAGTGCCCAACCTCCTCTTTCACGTGGAAGTGCCAGGAATCTCGCCGCCCTTCTAGTCTTACCTTTGGACCATATGAACTTGTTAATCATGTTCTCGATTTTTTTAAACCAGACATTGTCAAACCATAGGGGAATTGTTCGAAAAAGGTATAAAAATTTTGGCATAATTAGCATTTTTATAATATTTACTCTTCCAACCAGAGTAAGATGGAGATTATTCAATCTGTCCAGCTCACCCCCTACTTTCTGTATGATAGGACTAATATTTAGTTCTACTATTTTTTCTAGTGCTGAGGCTATAATTATTCCCAAATATGTTCCTGTCAGTGCCACCCTGGAATCCTGGCATGGTGCCTTGTTGTTTTTTATAATTTGTGTTTTTCCAGTGTTCAAGGAATACCCAGACACTTTCCCAAATTCTTTTGCCTCTTCCTCCACATATCTTATAGCCTCTGTGGGTGATAATGTTATAACCGCCACGTCATCAGCGTACGCCAGAATCTTACACTCCCCCCTGAGTGTGACAATTGGGGGAATATGTCTATTTAACTCCAGTTTTCTAATTAGCGGATCTAAGTATATAGCAAACAGCAAAGGAGAGCATGGACACCCCTGCCTTGTGCCCCTCTCAATTTTTACTTTATCCGTTAACCCTGCATTAATTCTAATTGCAGCGCTCGGGTCTCTGTATAGTGTCTTTATCGCTGTCAAGAAGCCGCTGCCAAATCCCACTTTTTCCAGAACACTCCATAGGTATCCCCATGACACACGATCGAAGGCTTTTTCAGCATCCAATAATAGTACCGCAAATGGATCCCCATTAGCCTCCGTCATGTCCATAAGGGTAATTAATTTCCTTACATGGTGCGTGGTCCCCCGCCCAGGAATAAAGCCGTGCTGATTGGTAGTAACTAACGGTGTTATTACACTGGCAAATCTAATGGCCAATACCTTTGAGTAAATCTTCGTGTCTGTATTCATAAGGGTAATTGGTCTATATGACCCTGGGTCAGTCGGTATCTTTCCTTTTTTGAGGATAACCACTATTTCAGCCTCAGACCAAGTATTCGGTATTGAGCATCCCTTCTGTGCTTGTTTAAAAGTATAGAGAATATCTCCTGCCAACTCCTCCCAAAAAACTTTGTAAAATTCTAACGGAATTTTGTCTGGGCCAGCAGCCTTTCCTGCTGGTAAACTCTTCATAGCTGCTTCTACTTCTTCTAATTCCAAAGCGGTATCTATCCTCTGTTTCTCTGTTTCATCCAACTGTCCCCCCTCATATTCATTCAGATACTCCATTATGTCTTCATGATCTTTTATTTGACTCTCAGAGTAGAGCTTCGTATAGAAGCTTCTGAAGACTTCCCTTATTTCTTGTACATTAGTTACCATCGTCCCTGAGATATCCTTTATTGCTTTTATTTCACCTAGAGATGCCTTCTGTCTAGTTCTAGCTGCTAACATTTTTCCAACCCTTTCATTCAGCTCATAGCAATTCTCTCTATTCACTGTATATTGTTTCGCAGCCCTTTCTGCTATGTACTCTTCTGCTGCCGTTCTTAATTTTACAAGTTTCATAAATGGGAGGTCTAGTGGGTCTCCATTATAAGTTTGTCCTGTCCTATTATTTAATTCCTCCTCTGCCGACAACAACTCCCTCTTTATCCGCTCAGATCTTTCCTTTTCCTCTTTCCTTTTTCTAGCGCCAAAGCTGATGGTCTCGCCCCTTACTCCGGCCTTAAAACAATCCCACACCATCCCGACCGGTGCTGTGTGTCTATTTATGTTCAGAAACTCAACTATCCATTTCTTCATATGCTGGATATATGCATCCTCCACGAGCAATGCCCTTTCGAATGTCCACTCAATAGCCTTCCATGCCGTTTTCATACCTTTCAAGGTAACGATGAGAGGGTTGTGATCTGAAAAAAGCCTTGGTATTCTTTCAATCTCTGCCCCATCCATGCGTTGAGTACTAATTAAAAAATAATCCAATCTAACGCTTATCCTATGAGGCGATGAATAGTATGTGTACCCATTTTGTCCCGGGTTAAGAGTATCCCATACATCTAATAATCCGTTATTCCTAGCTAGATTATAGACTGCTTTAAAAACTCTTCTCTTCCTTCCTTTGTATTTAACTGGGGGTCCTAACCCCAACCCCAAGCCTCCTGCTCCATTGATGTTAAAATCACCCCCTATCAGTATGAAGGGTGCCCAAGTTGCCAGCTCTATGTCAATTTCCTCAAAAATCTCCGGATCATCCCCTGTAGACCCATAAATAGACCCCAGGGTGACCCATGTTTCTCCGACCATACACTCTACTAAAGCCCATCTACCCCATACATCCTCCCATTTTTTTCTAGTACATATATTTCTTTGCTTTGCCATCACAGCAACCCCCCTGTTCCTAGTGCCCTGCCTAGAGTGTGCTATAACCGTTAGCCCTAACTGATCTAGAAGCCTAATTTCAGATAGCTGTATATGTGTTTCCTGTAATATTAAAAAGTCCAATCTTAATTGTTTGATCAGGGATGCTGCCTTCTGCCTTTTTACCCTATCATTGAGACCACATACATTCCATGTCATAATACGAGTACTCATCCTGGGTTTTTAACAAATATAACCATAAATTTAGTCATTTTAAGAAAAAAAAACTTGACGCAGTCTGTTGCCACGACTTTATAACTCACAAATTTTTCTTCCATTTTATTAATCTTCTTGTTCCATAGTGTCTCTTGTGCTCTATATTCCCAAATTCCTCTGTGTTCCTTGCCCCCCCTGTGCCCCCCACCCCTAACCCCCACCCTGGCTGTCCCACCCCCCCTACAGGCAAATAGGTCCAAAGGACCTATATGTGACAGCTGTGTCTGCTTGGATACCGCGCCCCCCTGCCCCCCCCGCCCCCGTTGTCTGCTGTCCATTGGCAGAGAAAGAAAAAACCAAAACGTGTAATTTATTACTATCTTTCTACATATTATATACATCAGAATTCTAAAACTGTTCTGTTACTGTTTCTACTTCTCAGAATTATACCCTAGATCCTACTATCTTTTTGCCAAAAGGTCTACCACCAGTTCACTATCAGCGTGTGCTTGGGATTGTGAATGAGTGTGCGGGTTCTTTTCTTTCAACCATTCCAAAAATTCAGCTGCCCTAATTTCTGAATGGAAAATTTTAAATTGGCCGTCTCTTACCACCTTCAGTCTACTAGGGTACAGTAGGTATGCCTCACAGCCAATTCTCTGGAACGGAGTTATTAACTCACGCAATCTCCATCTACGCTCTACCGTTGTGTGACAAAAGTCTGGTCTGGCAAAAAATTCTACCTCTTGGTATCTACATTTTGTCTGTGGCCTTGCTTTCCCCATTATCTCTTCCCTCAGCAAATAATTGCCCACATATATTAGAATTGCTCTGGGTTTATTTGAGCCAGCCCCCTTCCTCTGTACAAATGGGAATCTGTGAACACGTTGGATTTCTGACTCCCAGTCCCAGCATTTTATATCTGGCAGTGCCCCCTTAAGAAGCTCTATTGTGTAGGCTCTAATATCTTTTCCTTCTCTTCCTTCCGGAATACCTAAGAGTCTTACGTTATTCCTCCTCTGCCTGTTCTCAAACTCTTCAAGCTTCCATAACACATCGCTATTAGTTCTTTCCTGCTCTTGTCTAAATTCCTTCCAGCCTTTCATTTCATCTTCCAAATTCCCTGTTCTTTCTTCAACTTCCGTAAGTCTCCCTGCCAATTCTGTACATGCCTTGCTTACTTCCCGAAGGGAAATTTGTATTTTTTTACTTTCCTGCCTGGCTCTCTGACTCTCTACCCTCGCCTCAGTTTGGATTTGTTTGAGCATTGAAAAAATCATTTCAAACCCCTTAGGTGAGTCTTGGCCTTGGGAATGTGACTGATTATGAGCCTGGGTATGGATCTGGGTCTGAATATCAGATTGCCCTTGCCTAACCCCCTCCTCAGTCCTCCGTAAAAGGCCCGTAGTTTCATCTATGCCACCAGTGCCCTCTTTGTACATCTGAGAAGTGGCTGCGTAATCCCAGTCTAACCTTTTTGCAACGCTAATAGCAGCTGGGCTTATAGATCCTTTCGCTCTTCTCCTTTTTTTGGTCAGGACTTTTGGTTTACGTTTTAGAGCTATGTCTTGTATAGAGCCTGATGTAGTAGTAGTCCCCGTTTCCAACCCAGACACTGTCAGATCGCTTCCTGAGTCTGCAATAAAGGGATCCGACTCGCCTCCCCCAACCGCCCCCACCTCTTCCCCTTCCTCTTCACCCTCATTGACAGAAAAAAAACATTCATCACTAGGAGAACCAGTTATGGTTTTTGCTACCTTAGGGTCACTGACAATTATATCCTTCATGTTATTAACACCAATATCGCCAATGTCACCATTTTCGTTGCCATTACCGTCGTCATTTCCGTTACCACATCCTTTTCCAGCCCCCCCCTCCATCTGAATGTATGCTTCTACTACCCTCTTGGCCACTTTTCCCTATTACAGGTAGGTTGATAACAGACATCTTATGAGTGTTGAGGCTACTTTCCCCCTCTCTTATCGCCTCAGTTAATGCCTCTGTTAAAGTCAATACGTTGACTGCATCTGCTCCGGGAGGTAAAGCATCCTCCCCAGCATTCTCCTCAACAATGTGTATGGCTCTGTTATCTTTCGCACTGCCAGAGGCCTCATTAATAACAATGACCACGCTGCCCTCTTTAGCACATCCTCTTATGTCCTTCTCCAAAAAGTTCTCATCCCTCTCCTGAATTAGACTTCCTTGAGACAGTTCAGTGTTTTTATGTGCTTTTTCATTCAGAATAGTCACGTTTTCTGTCCCTGTCAAAGCACAGGATACCAGGAGAGTGCTATCTATCACTTTCATAGGGGCGCCATATTCAGGTTCAAAGACAAATTCGGGCACAGAATCCGGTTCACCTTCATCTTCTAGTCTCCCAGATTGTACCCTTTCTAATTGAGCTATGGCCACATTAGTATCCAACGCCTGAGAGCTAGCAGTAACAGGAAAAAAGGCCTCTGATACTAACGGCTGCCTCAGGTTGCCTTGTTCAGTTAATTTTGCTTTATTTGCTTTAATCACAGCCCCTTTATTTTTTTCCTTTTTCTTTGGTTTCTCCCCCACAAAGCTGCCAGCCTCACTCCACGCTGCTTTCTCCTCTCGCAAAACCTTCGAGTTTTTTGGCGCCATTACACGCCACGCACCTGACAGCGCTGCTGCTACCAAGCTCTGCTGCCGAAAACGCCGCTGCCTCCGTAACTGCCGATAGCTCTCCCTCCAGGAATCCGCCTTCACCATCAGCTGACAAGCATTGTCCAATACACGGGTCAGCACTGCATCTGCCGCCGGGAAGGTTAGTGCCTCCGACAGTGCCTGTGCAAAGAACCACATCGGCCGGCTTCCTCTTCGTCTCTCCTCGTATCTGTGCTTTCCTTTTTTCAAAATCCGCCGAAATCCACCGCAGCTCCGCCAGTACACAGAATAGGTGCAATCCGGTGTTTTTTAGCGTTTCTGCCACATCGGCCGGCTTTTCTCTTCGTCTCTCCTCGTACCTGTACTTTCCTTTTTCAAAATCCGCCGAAATCCACCGCAACTGCCGCCAGTACACAGAATAGGTACAATCCGATGTTTTTTTTTAGCGTTTCTGCCAATCGTTCACCTCATTGCTCTACCCGGGACAGGGAGCGACAGGGAGCACGTCCTCCACCTACAGACTGTCAGCGGCCATCTTGCCTCCAAAACAATTCCTACTCCGTTTGGATTTGGCATTTGAGACCTGTATCTAGTTCTTTTGGAAGCGTGATGTTGATCGAGTTATTCTCTTGTCCTCTTGATTTATTCCTGTTCTTTCTCCCCCCTCGTCTTGTTCTTTTGTTGCTACATTCTTTTTTGTAAAAACCTGACCTGGTTCCCTTTCTGTACTTTACCAGCTCTTCTAAAAAAGATGATGTAGTAGTTGTCTCTCTCTCTCCCATGTTTTCACTATGTGCCTCACTTGCTTCACTTGTAATGCTTGATAGGTCTGACTCACTTGCTGTGGTCGATAGCACAGGTGCTACTTCTGCTGGCACACGTTGTTGTTTTCTAGGTTTGAACTCATCAAACTTTTTAGCAAATGTAAAGACCAGGTTCTTTCTAGTCATTCACATCTCTCCTTAGCTTACGCATCTTCTCATCACGGATATTTGCCTGATGAGCATTGAGAACATCCTCTAACATTTTGTAGTTTTTCTCTGTAGCCTCTCTTAAATTTAGTGATTTGATCTTGTCCTCCGGTTGTTCAATCTCACTGAAAAGTTTGGATCTCTTTCTGTCCGCATGTCTTATTAGAATGTCTATAATTCCAAAAGATGATGTTAAAATTATGTTTTCCCACTAACTAAGTTAATCTGGTGAGTTTTAAAACAGAAAAAAGAAATCAATAAAACAACAGTGGACTTAAAGAAATCAATAAAATAGTAGTGGAATGATTATTGTCCATGAACCTTTTTACTGTGGATTTCCACTAAGAAAAGGAGCGATTTTCAAATTTGGAGTGGTCGGAGTATCTAAATAATTTCATATACTGTTTGAATGTTATCCGAGGACCTAATAGTCCATTCCGCTTACTAAAGAGGGTGCTGACTTAAGGTTCTATTGTTTCACAAGAGGTATTATGATTAGAGGTGAAATCCAGAAAGATAAGATTCACCTTGGTGTGAAAATACTCCACCAATTTGTTGCGGAAGGATTGGTCTGGATTAAAAGTACTGCCATTAGTCAAGTTAGACAGAGGTTTGACTGTTTTTAATAGCTCTCTGGTAGAGACTTTAGCTGAGTTTATCAGTAAAGTATTTGAATTTTGCTGGAATAATTTGCACTTTATACTCATTAAGAATCAATTTATTCTTCATCTAAATGCTAGTTCTGGGCCTTCAGCCCTTATTGTGCCCCATTCTTAAGTAGCACTTTAAATATGTCTGTTGTCTGCCATTGCAACCTATGTGTGTGCATTTTAAAACTGCCATTTTAACATGACAAAGTAAACCCTCTGCTAGGTCCAAACCTTCCTTTTGAAATACATATACGTCACCCATAGGGTAGGCCCTGAACATCCCAGAGGATAGGGTGCAATGTATTAATAACGTTAGACATGTACCCTTGAGTTTTCCATGTCCTGGTATTGAAAATTACTTAAATTCGTTTTTCATTACTACATGACCTACCTCTCCCATAGGATAGCATTGGAGTTAACTTATTGCATTTGATAAGTGTAATTTCCAAATAGGAACAGGTAATCCATTCATATTTAGTGTCTTTGGAATTGTAATGAAAAATCCTAACTTATTGTGAAGTAGGATGCTAAATTACAATTTTGAAAATGCCACTCTTAGAAAGTTGTCATTTTCCTGCCATATCCTTTTGGTGACTGTAGACTGCCTTTGGCTTACATGACAGAATGTAGTTGGCATTTGGGCTTTATGTATTCTTCCTAGACAGCCAGACCCAATGAGGAGCTTAGGTGAGACTGAAGGGGCCATCACTTGCAGGATGGAAGGGAGGAGCTAGGCCCAACCCCGCTTACACTTGAATAGCATGTGTCCTTTCTCCACACACACAGCTGCATATCCCCTGTAGTTAATCTGGAGCCAGGGCCAGAAAGGCAGGGCACATGTGCATTTCAAAGGCATGTTCTAGAAACTTCTCCCCACTTCAAAGGCACAACTGGATATAAATACTGGACCAGGGGCACCAACTCTTTAGTACACTTCTGAACCTGTGAATAGAAGGGCTGCGATACTGCTGAAAGGACTGCCACTCTGCTGGACTGCGGATCTGCAGGACTGCAACCCTGCTGTGATGACCTGCTACCTTATTGCCTGAGTGAGAAGGACTGGACCTGCATTTCTTGAACCCAAAACCCAGAGTGACTCCAAAGGCTAGTTGGCTGGCTACTTCATCTGCAATCTCAGCGACACAACAGGCTTCCAACGACCTTGCACCTGAACTCTGCCAACTGTGAGTTTACCCTGCCAGGTGGTGCCACCTCACTCCTGGACCCTTGGAAGTGAGCTTAAGGTGCTCTGCTAGCTTGTCTGGATCCAGCGGAACCGATACATCTCCTCTGTTGAGCAATCCCGAGCAGACACAACGCATTGCTGCTGCAGCATGGATTGGGCCCATCACCAAGAACCACATCATTCTGCAGCTCCCAACACCTTCAAAACTGTCGCTGTGTGGCATATCCCCGGGAACAGTCCCTTGCAAACCTCATAAACAGCAGCCTTGATGATGATGTTGGATTTTGCTTCACAGTCTCACAGCTACTTGGAACCGACGCATGGCCTGAATTGCACGCCGCATCCTCAATACCAGACTTTGCATCGGAAACCCCGGACAAAGGGATCATCAACAATGATGCAGGCCTTCGCATTGCAACCTCGCCGCATTGCGAAACAAACACATCGCTTTGGCTGCAGGATGCATCTTTGACTCAGATCCTTACAACACTCCGCAAACCAGGATATAAGGTACTCTGTTCAGTGGACTTTACTGGGTCCCTGTGGCAGCTCACGTACCACCACGATCGACCTGCACATGTGACTTTGTCCTGGCCCACAATATATCCACATTTGGCGCTTTGTGCTTTTTTGCTCTATTGTCACTAAAATCTTTAGAATTGCATATCTTTGGTACTGATTGGAGTTTTGTCATTTTGATCTTGTGTTATTTATTAAAGAGAATTTAATGTTTCTAATGTGGCGTGAGCCCGTTTTTGGGTAGTGTTTTCATTTTATTACTGTTTGAAGTGTTACACAAATACTTTACATATTGCCTCTAAGTTATGTGTGACTGCACTGTGCCAAGCTACCCGAGCATTGAGCAAAGTTTAATTTAGGTTTGACTTGTACCTTACCCTGAAGAGGATTGTGGTTATTCACACCCCAGTCAACCAACAACCCAATCTCTTACATTACATTTGTCTCAGTCGATCAGCATACCATAGTTGCCTGTTTGCGCTTATTGCCGCTATTTTTATTGACAAATTTTAGAAATTCACTTTTCAGGTTCCCCTTATTAGATGTTTGTTGTTTTGGTGGCGTTTTGTTCTTTAACATATTCTCTGTGTTTATAAATTTGAGTGGGATTTTTATTGTGTAGTGTTCTCCACTTTTTAAATATGTTAGTACCTCTAAATGCTTTGCACATTCTCTTAAGTTTTGCCTGTCTGCTTTGTGCCATATTTACCAGGGGTTGAAACCTTTACTGAACCTAACAAGAATAGGGACATTGCTACTTGGGGTGGACGACCATCCACCCCAGCTAATAATCCACTTTCCCACACTATGTATGTATATGCTATTTCTTTAGCGCACACCTACACAAAAGGCAGCAAAGGGCTCGCTGTACAGTGTTAAAGACAAGCATAAAGGAAGTTGGGCTGTGGACAGTTAATGCATTGTGATGTTGTGTTCTTTAAAGTGATGAGCCTTCACCTATTTTCTAAATTTGGATGGCATTTGGGGCTGCCCTGATGGATACAGTAATGCTGTTCCAGAACCTTGGTGCATAGATGGTAAAACGTCTACTGCCTTGTTTTGTTTTCATTTTTTCACACCACTACGGGTCTCATCATGATTTGCTCATAATGTTTAAGAATGCGTCGGACTTATGAGTTTGAAGGTATTCAACACATCTGAAAATTATCAGATACATTAAATAACTCAACATTTATTACATTTTGGCAGGTTAAACCTGCTAAAATGTAACAGGGGACAACATATAGTATTTACAGTATCATTAGCATTTTAGTGCATTAAACACCTAAATCTGCATGTTATTCCCCACGAACATGTCATATGTGTTATTTTTCGCACACAATAAATGATGTACCCAATGGTAACTTTTTTTATTAGGGGAGATAAATAATGCCTTAATTTGTAATTAGACCCTTAGTCTCCAGTCTTATGATTTCCTGGCTGCAGGTGAGTCAAGAACCACCAGAGATGTTGCGCTTGTCTACAGGATAAGTTGGTTGCTGATCATGTGAGTGCCTTGTAATTCATTGAGCTGGTTTTGAAGATGGTGCGGTCAGCAAAGGAAGTCAATAGAGTTCCATCACATTGGAGGTAATGTGATCGTACTTCTTCAGGCCCTGGATGAGATGGCTGTATCGTGTAAAATGCCCTTAAGGGGGTGCCGGTGTGGAGTCTGGGAGGCCATGGAGCTGGCATTACCACCATACGAAGGCAGGAGGGTGAGGGTTTGAACAGCAGTTCTGAAATCGCTTTCTGGAAGAAGAGCAGGTACCAGGCAGTCTTTGTAGGTTTTGGCAATGGGTTCTGTGAGATTGTGGTCATTTCCATTCGCTAAAATTTAGAGTTCAAAGCCATCAATGTTCATGTCATTGAGCTAGCTTAGTACTATTTCTTGTAGTTGGAAAAAAAACAGGAGTAATGTTTTGGTTGAGCATGTGATACATATCTTTTAGGCCCTATGGGTGCACATGAGAACAAACTAGTGTTGAGTGGAGAGTTAAGAGGAGAGTGCCACTATGCCTGTGAATCCCATATAGACTCCAGGGTACATATGGGGGTGGTATAGGCAACTGTTGCCGAAAGCAGCTGAGACATCCAGCAATATCCGGAGGTAGGAGGTCATCTTCACCTGTGGTCAAGATGGCACTGTCTACTATGTTTAGGGTAGTGGTCTCTCTGCCGCAGCATGATCCCAAGCCACACTGGTACTTGTGCAGGAGATTATCATTGTTGTGATCTTGCAGTAAATCGGAGACTTATTTTTCAATGATCTTGCTGTCAAATGGTAAGTGAGTGTTATCGCCCAATATCACTTCTGGACTCCACCATTAAGGTTTTTGGTCGAGTGATTTTAATTAGGCTTCAAACGTGGGCTGTGGAAAAAACAATAATCAGTGATTTGCAATATGGTTTTGGAAAGGGCTCAGTAACATTGACCAATGTTTGAACTTGCATATCCTAATAGAAAAATATACAAAAGCCAAGGATGGTCGCATGTTTTTAACTTTTGTAGACTTATCGTCTGCATTTGATTGAGTCTCACATAGTAAACTTTGGCTGGTTATGGAACAACTAGGGGTAGATACATCAATTATAAATTTCCTCCGGGAACTTTATCTAGATGCATCCGCTAGAGTTAGATACGGAAAAAATGGTGAATGCACAGAAACATTTGGCATCGCTAGGGGAGCATGGCAAGGCTGCGTCTTGGCTCCGTTTCTCTTTATGGTCTACATTATTGATGTGGAGACTACATTGCTAAGGGAGTGTAAGGATATGCAGATGGTGGGGAAAAGATCAGTCCCAGCATTGTTTTATGCCGACGACGCAGTCTTGATGGCCAGAACTCCACTGGCCATGCAAAGTATAGTCACCTCCTTTGCAGATTTCATGATAGGTCTGGACCTAAGGATAAACTGTTCAAAGACCTTTACCATGACCTGTGGCTCGGGTGCACGTAAAAAGAGAAAGGCAATTTTTATCGGTTTTTCCTCAGTTGATTTTACCCCAACTTTTTCTTACCTAGGAGTCTTGTTCGACCACACGGGTCTATGGAATAACACAATCAAGACCAGAAAGTTATTGTTCTGCAAATCAATAATGGCCTTAAAAAATGTTAGTACAAAAATTGTCAGGAAACCTATTGGGGAGATGCTAATAGTGTATAAAGCTACCTGCGTAGCAATTGCGACATATGACGCAGGATTGTGGGGATATGCAAATGCAAAATCACTACAGGTGGTGGAAAACCTCTTCATGAAATACCTCCTATTTTCAATAGGTCCATCTGCCCCTTACCTTTGGTCCTGATGAAGACCCCGCTGCAAGGATTACATGACCTGCATTGTTAAGAGGGTCGAAACGTCGACTGTTGTTCCTTTTGTGGCAACTTCACGCCAATATTATGTAGATATTGTACATAGTGTTGTATGACTCTTTCGATTATGGATGTCATTTTTTCTGACAGTGCTGCTATTTAAATTATAGCTAAAGAGGTTTTTTTCGAATGTTGGATTTTACTGTCACTTAAACCCTACCACTCCCTCATCCTCTTCACTATCACTTCCCGCTTTCCCGCCCGGGGCACTGTATGACCGTCAATGTGGTTGATTGCTCTTAATATGTATTCATTACATTTGTTCCCTGAGTGAATTAAAAACTCTGTGGATAGATCATTTTTTCTTGATTCATTCATTAATGGTTTAAATTATTTTGTGTTCTCACTGGGACCCTCTCCTCCTAGTAACTATATAACCCAGGTCCCAGTGACTCTAGTTGGGTAACCCACTTGTCTATACTCTACTTCGAGCAGACGGTTGTCTGCGAGGTTCTATTTCTTTCCAAATTTATTTTGTTCACATCACAATATGGTAGAAAGAGAACTTTTGTCCTACTCCGAGGACTACATCGGCAAATTACTGAAGAATCCCGATAATATCTTCTTCCCTTCTGACATTCCTTCAATTGACTTCTCACTGAAGGATAAGATCTCGCGCCTTGAGAAGAAATTGGTGCGCACACGGTGGCACGGCCACTTGCTCACGAGGTACCTGAAAGAAAATATAATCCCTGTCGGATTACAGATTAAAATTGAGCCGGCTATCTTTATAGAAGTCCCTAAATTCAGAGAAGGATTCAGCCACATCTCAAATAACTGCTCACGCCATTGGATGGTGCTTGGCGTGGAAACAGCTGCAGAGCAAGTTCAACTAATCACTGCGGAAATTAAGGCATTAAAAGCGGAGATTGCTGCTGACACCAACTTTGCCAGTGCTAAAGACACTTTAACTAATCTAGAAGCCACACTCAAAGACTTTGACTTAACCACCCAAACCCGTAAACTTGAGAAGTTAGCCCGGGACATCAGATTATACGATAAGAAAAAGACATACCCGTACCTACAGGACGACTATTACCGCCAAGACACCCAAGGTCGCTTCACCAATAGAGGCCGAGAAACTTACCGGGGTAGACGGAATTTCCAAACATTTTTCGACTCATCTTACAGTTCCGAGGGTGAACCAGAGTCGGCCGGTCCGAGTCATCAATACCAATATTCGGATTACAACTATCCACCTCAACAATTTTCTCCTTTTTTAGGTCGGGGATTCTGGCGACCCCCCCGCGGCAGAGGCAATACATGGCCCCGTGGTCAACACCAACGTGGTACCCAGCAGAATCAGAGCAACTGGGACGGAGGCCGAGGCCAAACCTCAAAACAAGTCAGGTTCCAACCAGAACAGCACGGCGAGAGAGTGACCCGGAACAAAACCTATCGTTGGTAGGATCTCATGAAACTCTGAATCCTGTTGTGAATATTTCCAAACAACCACTCACAGATGCGGAACTGCAGGTACTGAGTAAAGGACTCACCTATGTTCCAACACAAAAACCGGATGATTTTGTCATACGAACTGAACTGTGTAAGTTCTTTAGAAAAATATGTCTAAAGTATTTTTTTCGTAATACTGTAACTGAGCCCAAATCATCTGTTACTGGCTTATGACCCCCATCTACCTTTGTCCCACATGCAAGTAGCATGTCTAATCAGATCCTAACATATGAAACGGTCGTTTGGCGTGATGTCCAACGAACTCTACAGGATAGAACCTTCATTAGGTATAATACCAGCAAACCTGAGAAGCTAGCCCTACAGTCCTTGGCCAATAACCATCAAGTGGTGATCAAACCCGCAGACAAGGGTGGAGCTATTGTAATTCAGGACTCGTCCACTTACAAATCAGAAATCCTACGTCAATTACAAGACGAGACCTGCTACAAAATACTGAGGTCAGATCCTACCAAATCCATTGCATTGGAGATTTTGGAAATTACTCAGGAAGGCCTTGATTTGGGTTTTATATCTGAAAATGAATTCTTGTTTCTGAACAACAAACACCCCCGCCTGGCAACACTGTACACCTTGCCTAAGATTCATAAAAATATGTCAAACCCTCCAGGTCGCCCGATCGTGTCTGGTTGTGGTTCTATATTAGAACCACTTGGAAAATACATAGACTTTTTCTTGAAACCAATGGCAGAATCCACTCCTACGTATCTGCGAGATACTATGCACACCATCAACATCATCAAAAATATACCATATGATCCATTGACTCACAGACTAGCCACTTGTGATGTGGTCTCCCTGTATACATGTATTCCGCAACAAGAGGCCCTCTCAGTAATTACCAGATGCCTGCAAACACGTCCTGCACCCGTCCAAGTTCCCTCGGAGTTCATCATAGCTCTGCTTAAAATCGCAATGACGAAGAATTTTTTCCTATTTGACAATAAATTCTACCTTTAAACTTCCGGGGTAGCCATGGGAGCACCCTTTGCTCCAGATGTGGCCATACTATACATGGCAGCCTTCGAAGAAGACACCGTCCTCAACCAATTGAACCCATTCAGAGACCAGCTAGGCCTCTGGATGAGGTACATCGACAACGTTTTATTGATTTGGCGTGGCAACCAGGAAGAATTAACCAGATTCTTTACCTGGCTCAATCAACAATCTCAATCTGTTCAGTTCACTATTCAGTCTGATAACAATACCATCAACTTTTTGGATATCACTATCTATCACCAATCCGGTTCGCTCTACACTAAACTGTATCGTAAACCTGCCGAAAGAAACTCCTTATTGGCCTACAACAGCCATCACCACGTTGCCCTCTGGGACAATTTGCCCTTTGGGCAGTTTCTGAGAATACGAAGGAACTGTTCTAACAAAACCCATTATTTCTCAGAATCAGAAGATCTTTCGAATCGTCTGCTAAACCGGGGATATCCAAGACGCCTGATAAAGAAAGCACGCAAACGTGCATGGTTCTATCCCCGTGAAGAATTACTATCACCACAAGATAGAACAACCCAGCAGTGCAATCGTATTGTTTGTGTCACTACCTTCAACACCAAAAGCAACATCATCAAACGGATCATTAATCAACACTGGCACCTGGTCTCTGAAGATATCCAGCAACGGGATACACCTCTCCATGCGTTCAAAAAGGCTAAAAGCATCAAAGACTATGTGGTCTGCTCCTTCATGCCCACAGAAAATCAACCCACGATCACCTCAATGTGGAATCTACCACCAGTCATTGGGCATTTTAAATGTGGTCATTGCAAGGCCTGCGACTCAGCTATTCAAACTAAAGAACTTTTACATCTTCATCTGACAGTGAAACTCAGATCTCTCACCAATTGCAATTCAAACAACATCATTTATGCCATTATTTGCCCCTGCCAGAAAATTTATATTGGCCAAACCCAACAGAAGGTAAAAGCACGGATCCTACAACATATGAGCCGGATACGCTGCGAGGTTCCTGGCGCACCTCTGGTGGACCATTTCAAATTAAACTCTGGGTCCTCGAGATGGCAATATCTCAGATATTCTCATCACCCGTGAACTAAAATGGATTTACTTCTTCAACTCCATTGAAACGGGTCTTAACGAACAGGACAGTTCTTTCTCTCAATTAGCTGTACATCCATAAACTGAGGCACCCTGTTCAAACACTCACATGGCCACATCACGTGGGCACATTTACCTTTCATAGATTGGAATGCTATAAACCCTTGTCTCCTTGGCCCTCAGTATCCCTCAGTCCTCAACATCCCATGGGGAGGGCTATATTTTGAGACACCTAGACCCATTCTCATATTGGAGACTTATGGTACACTAGCAGTAATGTTATGTTCTGTGTATACACTCTGTATGTGAATCGACTTAGTTTGAGGCTTTACCCTCCTGTGTAGAGAGGTACGCCTTTCTATGCTTTGATTAATTTCCTGGATACCACACTGAATGATATGCAATACATAATATGTATGACTTTGTATAAATGTTTATTTCGACCAATCAGACTACAGGCTTTTACCCTCATGCTCGAGAGGTACGCCTTGTAGATCTCAACAGGTCTCTTGTTATTACTATGTCTTTTGACTCATTGGCAATTTTCCAATATTCTAGATTTGTATCCTTCCGTGGGGACATGATGATTTAATTTGATAAATTAAACAATCCCTCTTCCCCCCTTTTCATGATCTGTAATCCGCTATTATTCTCCGTTAGACACAAGTCTGTTGTTGCGCTCCATTGTTCAGTCACGCACCATGTGACTCGTTTCCATGGTTACTTTACTAACCAGGAAATAGCGCAGACATTGTTTGCCCTCGTACGGAGCTCCTCGTCCCTACTCGAATGAGTAAGTACCAACCCCTCCCCGTCCTACATCACGCAAGATTCCGTGATTGATCAGGCACTTACTCTGGCCTCTTGTATTTTGTACCCTACAGACGGATTGTGGATTTATTCCTCATGTTGCCGATAATTTGTTCAGCACCATGTTAGTGCCTCACATAAAGACCGGTAATGCAAATGCTACTTACCAGTATGCATCTGTTCTTGGCATGTAGGGCTGCTGACATTCATATCTGTGCATAGATCGCCGCCTAGTGTTGGGTCCGGATGATTGCACATTGTTGTCCTGGAAGAGTCTTCGAAGTATCACGAGATAGGTGGCTCCTCCCCTGGACTACAGTGCGCATGGGCATCGCCTCCATCCCCAGATTGTTTTTAGCCATTGGCAGAGATGGAGTGAAGTACGTGAGTGATGACCATGCTATGAGCATATATATATATGAATGAATACTGCAGCTGCTACAGGCGCCGGGGAGGAGGGTGGGCGATATGAATGTCAGCAGCCCTATATGCCAAGAACAGATGCATACTGGTAAGTAGCATTTGCAGTTCGAGGCATGTGGGCTGCTGAATTCATATCTGTGCATAGAATACATAGCAGTCCCTCCATTAGCGGCGGCCGCCCGTGCCAGCTGCAGCAGTCTGAAAAAGTGTTTTGAGAACAGCCTGCCCAACAGCTGCCTGCTGTTTGGAATGCACGTCTACACAGTAGTGTTTAGTGAAAGTATGTGTGGTAGACCATGTGGCTGCTCTACAGATATCTTCTAAGGGAATGTTACCTAGGAAAGCCATAGAGGCCCCCAAATTCCTGGTGGAATGGGCCCTCGGTGGGATAGTGAGAGTGCGCTTAGCTTTAGCATAACAGATCTGAATGCATTTCACGATCCACCTAGCGATCCCAGCTTTGGAGATAGCGTTTCCCTTGTGGTGTGTGGCAAAAGCAACAAAAAGCTGCTTGGTTTTGCGAAAATCTTTTGTCCTGTCTACATAGTACATCAAGGCCCTCTTAACGTCAAGGGTGTGGAGCATCCGCTCCGCCAGCGTCTCTGGGTTTTGGAAAAACACCGGCAACTCAATTGTCTGGTTCATGTGGAATTGAGATACAACCTTGGGTAAGAATTTAGGGTTAGTGCGTAGCACAACCCTGTTAGCATGTACTTGGAAGAAAGGTTCTTGGATGGTGAGCGCCTGCAACTCGCTAACCCTCCGTAGCGATGTAATTGCTACTAAGAACGCCACCTTCCAAGTCAGAAACTGAAGCTCACAAGAGTGCAGTGGCTCGAAGGGAGGACCCATCAGCCTTGTAAGAACCACATTGAGGTTCCATTCCGGAGCTGGTGGGGTCCTTGGTGGAATGACTCTTTTGAGTCCTTCCAGAAAGGCCTTGATGGCAGGTACTTTAAAGAGTGACAGGTGTTGCCTATTCTGGAGGTATGCTGCCATAGCAGACAGATGAATGCGGATGGAAGAGTACGCCAAATTGCATTGATACAGGTGGAACAGGTAACAAATGATGTTTTGAATGGAGGCATCTAGCGGGTCAATATCGTGGTTGACACAGTAGATGACAAACCTCTTCCATTTAGCCGCATAACAAGCTCTAGTAGTGGGCTTCCTTGCCTCCCGAATGATGTTCATGCAATCGGGAGGTAGATTGAGGTAGCCAAACTCTAGGACTTCAGGAGCCAGATCGCCAGGTTGAGCTGTTGCGGATCTGGGTGCTGAATGTTGCCATGGCTCTGCGTCAGAAGGCTGGGAGTGAGATGAAGCCTTTGATGCGGTACCACGGAGAGTTCCAGAAACGTGGTGTACCACGGTTGGCGAGCCCACGTTGGAGCAACTAGGATGAGAGTCATCGAGTGCTGCCTGAGCTTGCGTGCCACCAGCGGTATCAGAGGTGCTGGGGGAAAAGCGTACGCAAATCTGCCTGACCAGTTCATCCACATCGCATTGCCCTGTGATTGCGGGTGTGGGAACCTGGCGGCGAAGCTTTGGTATTTTGCGTTCTCCTTTGTGGCGAACAGGTCTATCTCTGTATGACCCCACCTTTGGAAGTACGGTTGGAGTACTGATGGATGTATCTCCCACTCGTGCATTTGGTGGCTGTGCCTGCTGAGCAGCTCCGCCATCTGGTTGTCCTTGCCCGGGAGATGCTCCGCCATGAGGAAGATGTTCCTCTGAATGGCCCACTTCCACATGCTCTGAGCCAGATGAGACAGCTGTGGAGAGTGTGTGCCCCCCTGCTTCTGAATGTAGTACATGGCTGTCATGTTGTCCGTCCGGATCAACACGACCTTGTTGCACAGATGTACTTTGAACGCCTTTAAGGCCATGAAGATTGCCATCAGTTCCAACACATTGATGTGCATCTTCCTTTGCTGTAGTGTCCATAGTCCCTGCACTGTGTAGTGGAGTACATGCGCTCCCCATCCCTGGAGAGAAGCGTCCGTCGTCAGGATAATCTGCGGCACAGGCTCTTGGAATGGTCGGCCCTTGCAAAGGTTTTGTGGATTCCACCAATGCAGAGAGTTGTATGCCCGACCGCTCAACAACACTAGGTCTGTCAGTTGCCCATGAGCCTGAGTCCACTGACGTGCAAGGCACTCCTGAAGCGGACGCATATGTAGTCTCGCGTGCGGGACAATGGAGATGCAGGAGGCCATCATGCCTATCAACTGCATGAACACCTTCGCGGGAAGCGAGTGCTGAGGTCTGAATCGTTGGATCAGCGTCTGGATACTGGCGATTCTCACTGAACTGGGCTGCGCAGTGGCTGCCAGAGTATTGATTGTCGCGCCCAGATACTGTCGCACGTGGGCGGGCTGGAGATGGGACTTTGGGTAGTTCAGAGAGAATCCCAGATCGTGCAAGAGATGAATGGTGCGTGACACGTGGTCCACGCACTGCTGTTCTGTCTTTGCTTGGATGAGCCAGTCGTCCAAGTAGGGGTAGACGTGGACGTTCTGGCGACGGAGATGCGCCGCCACAGTCGCTAGGCACTTTGTAAATACCCTTGGCGCGTTGTGACCCCGAACGGCAGAACCCTGAACTGGTAATGCTGGTCTTGAATCGTGAATCTGAGATACTTCCTGTGGGAAGGATGCAGGGGGATATGAAAATATGCATCTTTCAGATCCAGCGTAGCCAGGAAGTCCCCCTGCTGAAGCAGAGGGAGCACTTGCTGTAACGTGAGCATATGGAAATGCTCCGAGAGAATGTACCAGTTGAGGGGCCTGAGGTCCAGGATGGGCCTGAGGGATCCGTCCTTTTAGGGGATTAGAAAATACAGGGAGTAAACCCCTGTTCCCCTTTCCTGCAATGGAACGAGCTCTATTGCCCCTTTTTGCAGCATGACTAGAACTTCCTGCTGCAACAAGGTCAAGTGCTCGCCGGACATAGGACGGCTCCTTGGGGGTATGTTTGGTGGAATGGAAGTAAGTTCCAGACAGTAACCGTACTGGATAAGAGACTTGACCCACCTGTCCGTGGTGATGGATTTCCACGCTGGCAGGAACTGCTGGAGTCTCCCCCCGACCGGTGTTGTATGGTCGGGGGGCAGTGACAAGACGTCACTGCTTGTTGGTGGTGGTGGACCTGGAGCTGTTGTTTCCTCGTCCCCTGCCCTTGACATTATTGCCTCTGTAGCCACCCCTACCCTTGTTGTTGTACGAGGTTTGGGTGTTACTCTTGTAATACTGTGTGGACTGCGATGCCTGACCCCTTGAGGTGCCTCTGGAATTTGAGCGGCGAAAGGAACCACTCCGAAACTGCTGATTTTGGAGGGCCCCCATAGATTTGGCAGTTTCCGTATCTTTTTTCATCTTTTCCAGCGTCGCATCCACCTCAGGGCCAAACAAGTGGTCAGGATTAACTGTTTGATTCAGTATTGTTGTTTGAATATCGGGCTTGAACCCCGAAATTATAAGCCAAGCATGCCTTCTAAGCAACACACTGGTGTTGATCGCCCTGGAGGCTGTATCTGCCACATCCAGCGCACATTTTATGGATGCATTCGTAATGAGCTTTCCCTCCTGAATCAGCATTTCCCCTGCCTCCTTGTACTGGTCAGGCAAGTGTTGCAGTATTGATTCTAAGGTGTCATAATGAGCCCTATCATAGCGTGCAAGTAGGGCCTGTGTGTTAGAGATTCTCCAAATATTCGCTGCCTGTGCAGCGATACGTTTCCCTGAGGCCTCGAAGATCTTGGACTCTTTGTCTGGGGGAGGAGCGTCACCAGTGGTCTGCGAGTTCGCCCTCTTCCGAGCGTTGGATACAACCAGCGAGTCCAGTGGCAAGTGTCCCTTGATGTATGTTGGATCCGAGGGCGCTGCCTTATATTTTTTGTCAATGCGAGGGTTGACGACACGCGCCCGGGTGGGCTCCTTGAAGACCTCCGTTGCGTGTTTGAGCACCCCCTTGAGCATTGGTAGTGTTTTGACCGACTTTTCAGCCACTGAGAAAGTGTCAAATAAAAAGTCCACATCCACAGGGTCTGAGTGCAGCTCGACATCGTGGTTAGCCGCAGCTCTTTCGATCAGAGCGTTGAAGGCCGCCGAGTCCTCTGTCGGTGATGTCTTGGCCGCAAAAAGTTGCGTGTCCTGGCCCGACTGCGGGTCCTCCGGGTCGCCTCCGGCCGACCACGGTACGTGTTCCTCCTCCGGATCCGAGTACGCCGGATAGACGTACTCGGCGTCCTCCTCGTCCGCATCGCCTGCGGCGGAATGCGTCGGCGAGTGTCCTAGGGCTTGTGGAGACATAGGTTCCATCAGGGCCGAAGAGTCCGCAGAGTCCCTCTTATGTTTGAGAGGGATCCGGAAATGTTCCAACACCGGCTCAGTGGTGATTTTCCTCTTGAGGAGAGACAGTTTCCCAGTATTTGCGTCGATGATAACCTCTCGACGTTCCTCTTCAGCAAGTGGCTGGAGCCGAAGCTTTGACACCACTAAGGCAGCCTTCGGCGTCAATACCTCCTTTGAGGGGCCGCCAGGTTTTGGCGCGAAAGCCTTCGGTGCCGACTTTGGCGGCAGGGTAAAACGGATAGGCGTTTGCGCCTTCGCCGGCCTCGGTGTGAGCTTAGGCGCTACAGTGTCCTGAGTGGGAACCACACTGTCCTTCCGTATCCGCTGCAGGGATTCCGCTACCTTCTTTGTGATGGCAGGAGAAGGCTTGACTGGCTCGAGCGATCCTCCCGCGTCGAGAGTCGGATCGATGACCGGCACCTTTTTCGGGGCCAACACCTCATGCGCCTTGTTCACAAGGGCCGGCGCCGGCCGAGCCCTGTGCGCGTCGTCGGCATGACGCTTCTTCGGAGCCGTCTTCGGGTCCGTGACCCCTTTCGGCGCCGACGCAGCCGCGTCGGTCGACTTCGTCCTCGGCGCCGACCCCGAGGGCTTCGGGTCGGCCATCTTGGCGTGGCTCTTCAAGTCGGCCATCTTGACTTTTTTGGAAGTTGACGCCTCCAGAACCTTCTGCCCCAGCGCAACTTTCACTTTCGTTTTCGCATCCAAGGGTGCGTGGCCAGATGGCTTCACTTTCGTTTTCTTAAACGGGAGTGTTGCCTCAGAAATGTCTGTGACCGGGCCCGGAGGCGGGGACGTAGGACTTATAAGTAGATCTTGGGTAAGGCCCGAAGGCGATCCCTCGACCTGGGCCGTATAAAGGGGATTGACCCCTAAGTCTGGTTGGGGATGCTCCTCCTCCGAGCTATCCCCTACGGTGGCAATAGCCCGATCGTCGTCCCCTACCTCGTCGGCGACTTCGTCAAAGTCCTCATCACCCGCGTCGTAGGCATCCCCTTCGGACGCGGGACTAGGTTCCGAACCTTGTACGTCGTCCTCGTCTCCGACAGATTCTTGGAATATGTCGTCTGGTGGGGGCGCCGCGGTAGCCGAGAACTTAGCCTGGAGCCGACTGGCCCGACGAATCTTCAGAGTTTTCTTGCACCGGAACTTCTTCGAACACGCCATGCAGCTGTCTTCGTCATGGTCCGGTGACAAGCATGTATTGCACACGGGGTGCACGTCGAGGTGTGAATATTTGGAGTTACACACCGGGCATTTCTTAAACGGTGTCCGCTCCATAGCAGAAGTGTAGTGTAGGCCCGTCCGCGCCGAAAGCACGCGGAAGGGTAGCAAGAGTTCGGAGCTGAGAGTCAGAAAAGAACCCGAACGCAACTATACCGACGCTCAGCCTAAAGACCTTTTGGTCTCGAGTAGAAAGTTGAACAACTATCGGTTCCGACAGAGGGAACCGAAACACATCCGAACCCAATGGCGGAAAAAAACAATCTGGGGATGGAGGCGATGCCCATGCGCACTGTAGTCCAGGGGAGGAGCCACCTATCTCGTGATACTTCGAAGACTCTTCCAGGACAACAATGTGCAATCATCCGGACCCAACACTAGGTGGCGATCTATGCACAGATATGAATTCAGCAGCCCACATGCCTCGAACGCGCCATTGTGCCTGGTTCAGTTTCTAACACACCATGCGGAGATTTCTCTTCAATATCTATCCTGTTTTAAATGAAATAATATATTTATTTGTAGGTGCTGTCTCCTTGTCCATGACAATTTTACAACATTATTGATTATTTGAAGGACCGTCAACCCTTGTGGTATGTCCCGCCTTTACTACTATATGTATGGTTACTTAGAGCATGTACTAGCGCTATGGTTATTAATTAAAGCCTAATCTTTCCTTATATTGTAGCTATATTTAGAATGCTGAGATGCCCCGTGATTGTCCAGTTATATTGAAAGCAAAGCTATTGTGACCTTGACGCCATTTTGCTCGAATTTATATGAGAGGACTTCAACCTTTATGGTATGTTTTGCTCCTTACTCCACCATATTTAGCTATGCCAACAGGCTGAGAATAACCGCCAGCAATTTCTTCACTCTCCCTGGCACCTTATACATCATTCCGCGACGAACCAGCGCTATGGTTGGTAATCAAAGCCTAATCTTTCCTTGTAGCTATATTTATTATGCTGAGATGTCCTGTGATTGTCCATTTACATTGAAAGCGAAGCAATTGTGACTGTGACGCTGCTTTGCTCGATTTTACATGAGAGGACTTCAACCTTTATGGTATGTTTTGCTCTTTACTCCACCACATTTAACAATGCTAAAAGGCTGAGAAATAACCGCCAGTATCTTTTTCATTCTCCCTGGCGCCATATACCCCATTCCGCGATTTATATCAATTCGCATCCTTAATCCCTAGGTGCGGTCCCTCCTTATATGAGGCCTCTACTCAATAGCGACGATCCGAAGCACGTCCAGGCTCCTCAACTGACTCTTAGGTAACGTTTGAACTAATTCAGGTAATTGCACTACAACCGCATTCCACCTTGATTGTAAGTGGTCTGCCTACCTGCGTGTCCATTTCCCTCCTGGTAGCTGAAGGATTCTCTCTAAATTAACTTGTTTGGATTAATCAGACTTAATTCCACTTCCTAATTATATAGTGCATTTAGATGCAACCATTACCGATTATTTAGTCTACTTTAGTAATAAATATTGTCCGACTACCATTGTGATAAACCCAAGAGGCTGGATTAGTACCCCTCTAACTTATATTTATTTTCAATAGGTCCATCTGCCCCTTACCCCTGGTCCTGATGAAGACCCCGCTGCAAGGATTACATGACCTGCATTGTTAAGAGGGTCGAAACGTCGACTGTTGTTCCTTTTGTGGCAACTTCACGCCAATATTATGTAGATATTGTACATAGTGTTGTATGCCTCTTTCGATTATGGATGTCATTTTTTCTGACAGTGCTGCTATTTAAATTATAGCTAAAGAGGTTTTTTCGAATGTTGGATTTTACTGTCACTTAAACCCTACCACTCCCTCATCCTCTACACTATCACTTCCCGCTTTCCCGCCCGGGGCACTGTATGACCGTCAATGTGGTTGATTGCTCTTAATATGTATTCATTACATTTGTTCCCTTAGTGAATTAAAAACTCTGTGGATAGATCATTTTTTCTTGATTCATTCATTAATGGTTTAAATTATTTTGTGTTCTCACTCGGACCCTCTCCTCCTAGCAAAGAGCAACAAGGCAGAGAGAAAGATAAATGAAAGGTAGAAAGAGTGCTGATCTGCAAAGAACGTGGAGAAAGATGTGAGGTGGAGAAAGAGAAGTGAGGTTGATAGAGTTGTAGAGAGGGTGAGCCACAGAGAGTGATGAGATTGAGAGAGGTGAAGCAAAGGGTTGTATACAAAGGAGGAGAAAGATTAAGTGGAGAGGGAGAGTTGAACTAAAGGAGGATGAACAGAGAAATATATATATAGTGAAAGGAAGTAGTTATTAAAGAGAAAGAGAGTGTAGGTAGAGCAAGAAAGTTGGGAAGGGAGAGCAAGTAGGTAGAAAGAGAGGTGAAGTAAATAGTGGTAAGATAGAGAAGTGTGTGAGAGAGGCAGGTATAGAGATGAAGAGATAGAGAGCTGAGGCAATGAAAATGAGACTGAAAGAATTATAGTTGAAGGATAGATAGTGAGTTTACATAGATGAAGTAGACAGGCAGAGATGTAGAGGAAGGCATAGAGCGTCGTAGAGAAAGATGAAGCCATTCGAGAGAGGTAAAGAGAGGTGGGGTAGAGAGAGAGGTATGGAAACAGAGGTGAGGTAGACGGAAGAGAGGTAGTGTGTTGAATCATAGAGATGTGTGTCAGTAGTTTGTCATAGTTACAGGTATAGAGAAACGAAAAAATCGGAGTAAGGTAAAAGAGGTTTGGTGAAGTAAGAAGGAAGACGAGAGAGAAAGAGGTAAGGCAGAGAAACCGAGGTAGATGGTAAAAGAGAGAAGTGATATACGAGTAGTCAGTGGGGTGATTAGAGAAGCGAGATAGAAAGAATGGTAGGTAGTTAGTGTTTTAGGTAGAGAGGTGAGGTACAACAAGACAGAGGAAAATAATGAAGTTGAATTAGGTGAGGTAGAGAGACAAGGTAGACAGAGGGAGTTAACAGTAAGTTAAAGAGAGGCATACAGAGAATTGGAGAAAGGAGTAAAGTGGGGTGAGTAAGTTAGGGTAGAGACAAATGATAGGGTAGGGAAAGAAAGGTAGGCAGAAACTTTGAAATTCGGGAGGTAGGCATAAGTACAGAGAAAGAGTCAGGAAAGTAGACAAAGGTGGGATGTAGAGACTGAAGTGAGCTAGAGAGAGCAACTGACTGTCCGCATCACTTTCCCAGGAGGCCCCTTGAAAGGTGGTGATCCTGGGAACTTGCCTACTTTACCAATGTCATAAAGCTGGTCTGATCAATGGTGATTCCTGTGGTTCATTTACGTCCTGCAGAATTTCCGGCTAATGATCCCACCCCAATTTTTCAAAAACTTGCTGCCATAACGCATACTTTTTTGTGGGCCGGTAGTACTCTTTGCATTGCATCTGATTAAAGATGAGTGTCTCTTTATGACGGTGGAATGCGGATGGTGACTATCCACCTCTAATACTGGTCAGCCCACATTCTGGGTATTAATGATTGACTATGATGTGCATGGAGTGAGCCGGCCTACCAGACAGAATTGTCCATACTTGGCGTAGAAAATATTATGGGCATACTGTACGTCTCTAACAGTCAGCAGGGTAGTGTTTATGAACTGGCTGTTTGGGGCTTCATTTGACTGGTTGGAACCAAAAAGTAACACAGTAGACTCCGCAATGGCCTGGACGGTGATTAAGGCAGACTACCCGTAGGAATAGTAGAGTTTAGCAAATGGGACATGATCGGCATCACAATCCAGGAGAACATCTGGCAGGTGTTGCATATGAAGTCCTTTCAGGAGTTTGAGACAGATTCAGCCTAGTAAAAACCCAACTTTACAAGTACCTACAGCTTGGCCAAGCCTTCAAGGGCCATCGTCCCGAGCTCCTAGATCTTCCAGAACACACTCCACCTGAAGCTCGCATCATGAGGAGTCCATTGGGGAAATGGTGGAATTACACAGACTTATGCACTGGATGAATTTCCTGTTCTTTAAGAGGAGTGGGAAGGCTGGGTTGGCCCCCTTGATGACTCAGACTGGAGGCAATTGTCCCTCCTGAGATTTCCATCTCAAACCGTCTAAGGATTATACAATTGAAATATTTACATAATGCATACTTCGTATTTCACACCTAGACACTTGTGACATGCCGCATGGCTCCTTTACTGCTCCTGCTGCTGCTGCACAAATCCTGATGTAGATTTCAGGAAACATCCATTACAAACCAATCATTACAACGCACTACCTTTACAGCACAACTGTTACAACGCACCTGCCTTTACAACACATGCCATTACAAAGCATGCCATTACAACGCATACCATTACAACGCATGCCATTATAATGCATTATAAGGTACGTAATGGAGATATTTTAGTTTTAGGGTGGGTATGGATTTGGGGGTACATGGGAATGGTAATTTTTATCCCCACACTATCCAACATTTTCCCTACTGTTGCACTCACTGGAGTGGGAATGGTAATTTTTACCCCTACACTCCCCAACACTTACCCTACTGTTGCACTCACTGGAGTGGGAATAGTAATTTTTACCCCTACACTATCCAACACTTACCCTACTGTTGCCCTAAACATATTATGCGTTGTAATGGTATGGGTTGTAATGAATGGGTTGTAATGGTAGTTTAAAAAAATGTGTTGTAATGGCATGTTTTGTAAAATCATGCTATGTAATGTAGTTGTGATGTAAAAACTGTGTTGTAAAAGCATGCGTTGTAATTGTTTGCGTTGTAACATCATATATTTGTAGATTCTTCCATATGGTTTGGAAATGCCCCAAAATTGCAAAATACTGGCAAACAAATGGAAATGTACTGACTCGTATCCTAGAAAAAAAAATAGTGGCCCTCTTGGGGATCCTTGATAATATAAGCAGTACTAGTGGGGAAAGGGCACCATGGCGAATGGCCATGGTAATCGTCAAGACAGGTGTTGCATGCACACAGGGCCAGCTTTAGTGCTTGTGGCGCCGGGTGCGACAATCATTTTTTGCGCCCCAAACCATGACCACCTCCTCAGATTCTCTCACTACCACTGGGCAAAAGTGCCCCTCATCTCTCCAATCACTAGTTAGTGCTAAACACAGCGCCCCCCTCCACAGGTCAGCGCCCAGTGCGGCCACACCAGTGGCACTGCCCTAAAACTAGCCCTGCACGTTCATGGAAATCACCACCCCTCTCGCATTGTTGGAGTGCCAGGCAGTGAAGGACTGATGTTCAAAGCTTAAAGAACATATCTAGAGAGCTAAGGGATACCCCCGCACCCACTAAGATTTGGGGAGGTGATGGGAGTATTACGGTTTAACAGCCGAATGACGTACCGTAGAATGAGAATGGGTTTTGAGGACATGTATGGCAACCAAATTGGTAACTGTACAGGATGCTTTGGATTTTTCATTGCTTACAATGTCACTATAAATGCAATAATGCTGATTATAAAAAAAAAACTCTGATCGTGCTTGAAATATTATAAATGCAAAATCCAAGCTTTGACTCTGAGCGGATTGCAGTTGAATCAGAGTGTGACTCCAGTGGAATATGCCTCATTTTCCCACTTTCCCTCACCGCCGTGTTTTCACAACGCAGTTGTTACAATGACTGCCTTATAACAACGCAATACCATTACTCCGCAATTCGTTACAACGACTTGCGGAGGGGGGCGCTGGATGTTGGAATAGTATAATTTACTATTCCAAATCCATTCTGTGCGTACAGGAGGGATTTTAAATCCAACACCTTCTCTCCCCCATCGCAAGTCATTATACCGACTTGAGGGGTAATGGTATTGCGTTTGTGATTGTTGTAACGACCGCGTTGTGACAACATGCGGGGGAACGGATGCGGGGTGACTGATGTTTACCACTCCAGTGCACTGCTGAATGCTCGTTTGATTCTGCGCAGGGGAGTTCTATACCCTTCAACCTTTGAGAACAGCTTAGGGATGAGTACCAAACACTAGCATTGTCGGTGACCCCCGAGGCAGTGCAGGACGTGATGTCACATGACCTCTGACCTCACTAGCTTACCGTAGCTGTCAGGATTTGTAGGACAGAATATAATCACAAAGAATACAGTTGACAACCATAGTTGTCCACTATTTCCAATGTGGATACTGAAAAGTATCTCAGTAATGAAACAGGGTGAAAAAGTAGGGCACTGGTCCATTTGTCAGAATGGCTCAGTAATCTTGACAAAACAATAATGAAATAGGCTTTCATTGATAAGACAAATAGGCTAATGTGTCACAATATTCTGTGGTGTGGGCAGCCTACCCCCTCAATCGACACAGCAAGAAACTAATGAGTCCAGTTCCTACCAGGATTCCTGCTCAGTGCACCAGCGAGCAGGAGAACTGCACAGCAGAGATGCTGAGATCTCCCCAGGCTGACAGACACATAGGGAGAGGATGTGGCGTAAGGACCAGAGCTGCTGACTCTGGAGCTGGCGAACCAAGTTTGCGTTTCAGCGTTGGCTCAACATCCAGTGATTCTGGGCAAATCACTTAATATCCCTGTGCCTACCAAAAATGAATGTGTTCTTTTAACATTACTGGTGCTCATGTAAAGCACTCCAATATCTTCGGGGGAGTTCAAACTTATAAAACTGCAACAATTTTTTTTTAAAAACACAGTGGCAGTGCCCATTGGCTGTTGTAAGTGTAGGTAACGCGGAAGTGGTCAAGGCTTGAGGCAACATCACATACAGTGAAGGACTGGGTTCTTTTGGACCCAGCGGTGCCAGGGCACAACACCTGAAACCTTCGTGGGTAACCTGCTCCGGCGTACAAGTCACAGAGACACGGGACACTTCCTTTGACGTCAAAGATTCAAGGTTTATTTGCTGCAGGGAACACAGAGATCACGACAAGTACACAGCGTGCAACTTGGGGAGACTGCTTCAAATTGGTTCTGCGGATCGCTCCTTTTATACAGTTTTTACCCATAGGATAACATGATACACAAAAGTTTACAACCCGGTTCCCACAATTATCCCCCAGAGGGGTCGCTTTGGTCACTTTGAAACACATCAGGTCCGGAACATAAGTGCGGAAACATTTGGCGGTTCCCAACTGTAAAAAAAACATCTTCCCACCATTAGCAAATTCCAATCAGCAGTAAAATAGATCGAAATAGGAACGAAGACAGGTGCAGAGGAAGACGGAGACAGTGGGGAGATCGGAAAGGGTGTAAAAGGGGAGGTATCGGGAAACACGAGATACAGGCATCAAAGGGACGTGCCTAATGAGATGCACGGCTGAGACAATAAGTCCGTGCGGCAAGATGAGCCTCGAGCGGCACCATCTGCTTTACAGTAGCATCCCCCTCATCATAAAGACACTTACAAAGAACATGTGTCTTCCGCAAATATCTTGGGAGTCCCAGGGTCGCGAAGCGGACAGCGTCCGTTCGCTGGCTACTTGAGGGCAAGAGACAAAATGGATGCCGTATCTAAGATGGAACCCGTGGGTACAGATGAAAAACCCACATAACAAACGAACGGTTTAAGTTAGCACAGCGAAACTGCGCACACTTACTAAACTCATCATTTGCGGTTCATAGATACCAGACTCGACCATATTCATGCGAGTCGAAAACACCACTTACAATTGTCACGGAACCTCAGACGCTCCTTTTGCCCTCATGTAGGCAAGCACTAGTCGGAATCATATTCGATATTCATCAGACCATCGAGATGTTGCTGTAGCATAGCTCTGTCCAACCGAGTCCCCTTGGTAACAGATGGTTGTCTCATACACGTTGTAGCACAGAGGCCACATAAGGCAGGACCACACTGCACACAAAGGCAACACGTGAACAGGAACACTACCACAACTCCAATGATCATCAGAATCTTCCAACCCCAAGTCGACATCAGGCCCCAAAACCATCCAAGTAGCGTCCAATCCCCTACATCCACGTGTATGGATTCGGAGATCTTATGCAACCTCGAGATGGCTTGATAGACAGTTGGAGCATTATCTGGAATGAAAATGCAGCAGCTCGAATGGATCACCTTACATACCCCACCGCGATCTGCTAAGATGACATCTAAAACCATACGGTTTTGTAACGTCATAAGTCTCTCCGCCTGAAGTTCTGTGGTGATATTACCAAGGGCACTGGCAGTAATATTAGCTGTCGATTCTACCACTCGAGTCAACTGTCTCAGGTTCCTACTATTGACCATAGGTCCCCAAAACGGGAGGAAACCCTTGAAAAAGTCTCCTGCCTCTTGACCGGCAGTATCCTCTTCACTAATTACGCCTCGCACAACTCTAGTCTTATGATAATCGGCATCTACAGTGAACGTCGGAGGCAACAGATTTGCAATAAAACATGAGCCCATGAAGTCAGCGGGCAACCATGTGTATGCACGATCATAACAGATAAAGTATGTACCCTTGGCAGCCAGAAACACAGGGGACGAGAACATCGGCAGAATGTAATTTTCAGTGCAAGCACTTGCTCCAAGTCGGGCTTGCGATCTTCGGCCACGACCCATAAGACAAAAATTACCAGTGTGGGGTACGACCCATATTGGAGGCGAGCTTTTAAGCTGCTTCTCGCTAGTGAACACACTATATTCACCTCTACTTAGGACTCTATAGGCTTGTACCTCTTCTTCAGGGATAAGCGAAGGATCATAGATCTCACTATCTAAATCCTCTATGGCTATCGACAAAGGTTTCTGATACGAGGTAGGGCCAGAGTAGGGGGAACGTGGTTCTCGAATGGGGTGGAAACCCAGTGCGCTTCGAAACATTGTTTGAAATGCTCGAGCTGACCCTTGGGAACTATACGGTAACACCAGATATGGAATTCCCTTGTCCGTAGTATGTGGCATCAACCCACACACCCAACAATTAGTAGTGTTAACCACTAACTGATGCTGATGGAGGAGCTGAATAAAGGAATTGTTGCGGAATTCTACACGTCTAGGCTGCTCGTGCTCCGGTAACATGTGAAAGGAATGGGGAGAAGCAGTAGAGGTAATATTAGGGTAAGGAGTAGGAGTAGGTGTAGCAGGTAAGAAATAAGACATCGTGTAATACACCCCACCCGCCAATAATGCAGAAGCAGTCAAAAACAATACAAACAATTGGAATATGAAGCATTTGGTACGACTGAGTTGCTGCAGCTTGAATCTGTGAGCCTTAGCTCCCTCCAAATCATTCAGCTTCGAGAATGCCATTCCCTACGACCGTCCGCAACGTTTCTTGACGCACTTCGTTCTGTGCAGCAATAGTCAATCCCTAGGAGTTCCTAGGAACCGACGGCCTTTAACCTAGCGTCAAGACCTACTGTCCAGAAGGAAGTACGCGCGCGGCCCTACGGCCTTCAATACACAATATGTATATACAAGCACAAAGTCTCTCGGCTGTGGAAGTAAAAAGATACACAAATCACAGTGATACGAATGTTCAAAACTGATCACGGGAAACGGGGATAATGTAGTTGTCAATTTCAGCAAAGCAAGAGAAAAATTTTATTTGTCCTTAGTGCGAGATCGCAAAGAATATCGGTGTTTCCCGGGACGTGTCTGCTCGTCGAACAAAGGATCCGTTGAAGAGACAGCGTCCTGCTGATCAGTTGATTGTTCTGGTCTTGAGTCTTTTGCTGACAATGTTTCAACAGTGGCTTTCTGCTGCGCTGAGGATTCTCCAACAGGCTGTGCGTCGCTGAAAGGCACAAACGCCGGCAATGTTTCTGTTTCTGTTGACGCAATGCCTTTCCTTACCCACGGGTCTGCCGGCAAAGGGATAGGGACTCGCTTAGTATGGGTGGCATGCACCCAGTTTTTACGCCCCTCAAGACGAACGGCAGTCCTCGTGGCCAGGAGCACCTGGTAAGGTCCGGTAAACCTTGGGTCCAGATTATTCTTGCGTGAAAAGTTTCGTGTTACCACCCAGTCTCCGGGCTGGAGCTGGTGGCCTGGACCCTCCGTCTGCGTCGGCAATGCGTCGTAAACCTGTTGGTGAATTAACCTCAGTTTAGCAGTCAAGTCATGTAAATAGTCGATCAACATTGGATACTCAAGATCAGAAAACATTCCTGGCCTAGGAACCCCCCACACATTCGCAGGACGGCCGAACACTATCTCATAGGGACTAAGCCCTATTCGGGAGTGTACCGTCGCCCTAGTTGACAGTAATGCTAAGGGTAAAGCGTCAGGCCACGAAAGACCAGTCGTAGCCTGAATCTTTGCTAGCTTTAGTTTAAGGGTGCCGTTATACCCCTCAACTAATCCAGCTGACTGGGGATGATTGGCGCTGTGGAATTTTTGATTTATTCCAAGGCCCTTACACACACTCTTCATCACACTTCCAACAAACTCACTTCCGTTATCTGACCACACGACTCTAGGCATTCCATACCGAGGAAAATATTCCTTCAGTAGGATTTTCACAGTAGACAAAGCAGTATTGTCTTTGAGGGGATAGGCCTCGATCCATCGGGAGAATGCGCAAACCACAACTAAAACGTATTTCAGGTTATTGCATCGCTCCATATGGATGAAGTCCAATTGAATCACCTCAAAGGGATATGAAGGGGGAGCAAAACTGCCAGGAGGAGTTGGGGTTCCTTTGCCAGGATTGTACATTATACACACCATACAATTCTTCACCAAACGTTCAGCACATTTCGTAATGCCATCATTCTTCCACACAGCAGCCAGCAACTTGCAAATACCTTTCGCGCTAATATGTGCTAACCCATGTGCCATTGTCACAACGGCCAGCACATACGCATCAGGCAACATCCATCTTTTCTGATCCGACAAATCAATCCAACAACCATTCGCATCCAACTTTCCCGTACTTTCTTTCCACTTCGCCTTTTCAGTCTCGGTGGCCTCATTCTGAATTGCTTTCACACTCTCAATAGTGTCTTCACACATACTCGATTCTGTGGGCCACCTAACCGAACTCGTCACATACATTCGAGTGCTAAGGTTCCGGGCAGTCTCCTTAGCAATCTCATCCGCAAACGCATTACCACGACCAACATCATCCGTCACTTTACGATGCGCACTACACTTAACAATCGCAACTTGCATAGGCAAAGTCAATGCATCCAAAAGATCATTCACAAGCTGGCCATGCTGTATCTTCGTACCGTGCGACGTCAAGAAACCTCTCTCTCGCCACAATCGTCCAAAACTATGCGCTACACCAAAAGCGTATTGGCTATCGGTGTACACATTCACACGTTTCCCTTTTGCTAACACACATGCTCTAGTAAGAGCAATCAATTCCGCAGCTTGGGCAGAATTCTGATTCAATCTTGCAGTTTCAACAACAGTGTTCAATGTTACAACAGCATAAGCGGTAGTCACATCGCCATTCGGCAACTTAAAACATGACCCATCCACATACAGAGTGCCATCCGGATCTTCAAATGGGGTGTTTTTAAGGTCCACTCGACCTTTCGTTTCCTCTTCAGTCCTCAAGTAGCAGTCATGTTCTGCTACTTCATCTGACTCTGCACTAATTGGTAACAAAGTTGCCGGATTTAGGACATTACAACGTTTTATCTGAATGTGGCTTGCCAAGAGCGTCAATTCGTACCCAGACAACCTCGCACTCGTCAAGTGCTGAGTTTTCGTTCGATTCAAAAGAGTATCGACTGCATGCGGAACCATCACCGTAAGCATATTATCCATGACCAATCCTGCTGATTGTCGGATGGAGACCGCAGCTGCCGCAGTTGCTCTCAAACAACTCGGCAATGCTCTAGCTACTGGGTCCAAGGTTGAGGAAAAATATGCACATGGACGTTGCTTACCACCAAAAGGTTGCGTTAAAACACTCAAAGCACAACCTTCCCTCTCGTGAACATATAACGTGAACGGCTTACCGTAGTCAGGGGTACCTAACACAGGAGCCGAACACAATGAATCACGCAGTTCAGAAAAACTTTTCTGGCATTCTTCCGTCCATGGTAAAGGAGTGGAAACATCCTTGCACGTAAGAGCCACCAATGGTTTCGCTAGCAATGAAAAATTAGGAATCCATTGCCTGCAGTACGACGTGATACCTAGAAAGGCACGCACATCTCTTTGGGTTTTTGGCACAGCCATTCGCGCAATCGCTGCAATTCTCTCTGGGGTCAATCTCCTTCCCTCCTTTGACAATAAGTGACCTAGATAGGTTACTTCTTGACAACAATATTGGAGTTTAGAAGGTGACACCTTGTGATTTAACTCACAGAGATGTTGCAGCAATGACACCGTAGCGATTTTACAAATGTCCTGAGTATCAGCAGCCACCAATAAGTCGTCGACGTATTGGATTAAGGCCGCACCAACCGGCAACCGAAACGCATCCAGTTGACCCTTCAAGGCTTGACTGTAAATCGATGGACTTTCACAGTAGCCCTGAGGAGCGCGTTTAAACCGGAAGCTACGTCCACCGAGAGAGAAACCGAAAAGGTCCCTGCTCTCTTCGGCAATCGGGATGCTGAAAAACGCATTTTTCAAGTCAATCACCGAAAACCATGATGCAGAAGCTGGAATCAGAGTCAGTAGCGCCGTGATGTCAGGCACAACAGGAAATTGAGGAACCACAATTTTATTTACCTCCCGTAAATCGATAACAAAGCGATAAACAGGCGGTTTTGAAGGATCAGTACGTTTAAGAATGGGCAGCACAGGGCTATTGCACACGTTTCCCCGAGTCTCTTCAATAACATCTTTCTCGATCAAATCATAAATGATCGCTAACAAAGCTCGTTCACCATCAAGGGAGATACGATATTGGGGGATACGCGGCAATCGCACATTGGCTTTCAACTGAACAACATAAGGGGAGATATCAAGTAGGCCCACGTCATTTGGACCCGTCGCCCACAAAGACGCAGGAAGAGAACTCAATTCCGGTGGGAGCTTATCGAGGGACAAATACATGGGAGAGACTACCCTCTCTCCTAACGTAAGCTTTACACCCGCAGGAGAACAATACAAAGTTGCGTACAAACGTTTAAGCAAATCCAGGCCCAAAAGATTTTCGCCACAACCCGTGGTTAAAATCAACGGAGCTTGGAGCTCACGTGGCCCAATTTGAAGGGGCAAAGGGCGTGAAACTGGATTGCTAACGGGGGCGCCAGAGAATCCAACGGAAACATTTGTTAAGCCAGACAAAGGTGCGCCAGGGAGTTTCGAATGCATGATAGAACTTTTCGCTGCACCAGTGTCCAACAGAAAAGGCTCAATGACGCCCGATGTAGCAACTGCGACGTAAGGCCCTCTCTGATCAACCGGAACTGATACCACTCCCTCTCCTTGTCTTTGGCTGTCCTAGTAATTACTGTCGTCAGTTCCCTGATCGACGTAATAATCATCTACATTGTACTGCGCAGATCGTCCTTGCGATGATCCACGTTGATCAAAACAGTTATTAGAATTTGATGAATTGTCTGAGCGATCGTTTTGAGCACCACGACCTCTACCACGTGATGCCTGCTGGGAACCACCACGGCCTCCTTTAGACGAATTACCACTATTACGTTCATTTAAAACAGGGCAATTGAATTTAATGTGTCCCTCCTGTCTACAATAAGCACATTGATTGTACCCTAACGAAGATCTTTGGGAGGAGGAATCATTACGCGGCTGCGATCGATTCGATTGCGACTGCGATCTATTCTGTTGGGGCGCATTCTGATTAGAACGCGGCGGATACGCTTGTTGCAACAACACTTTAGTTTTCAGTTCTTTCGTCTTTTTGTCAGCACGGTCATTCTCCTCTTTCTCCCTATTCTCATAATATTGTGCCGTAGCCAATATCTGAGCTGAGGTAGAAACGGCCCATGCACTCTCCGAATTCTTTAATTTATTGCTCAAATCGGGCAACAAATTCGACACAAATTTATCCACAAACAACCTTTGTCCACCCTCAGTACCCATATCCTGTCCACTGTGGTCAATGAATGCTTCCTCAAACCTCGTAAAGAAGTCCGAAACACTCTCGTCTTTCTTTTGTTTGCAAGCTGACAATTTGTCCCAATTTACCCTCATAGCTGGCATAAGAGTCTTCATTAACGTTATTATTCGCTGAGGAAGAGCAGTAATCAATTGGTCGGGTTTAGTAGCAGCCACTTGTCCAGCATCTGCCGCTGTAATAGCAGCCCAATCACCGCCTAATTCATTTGCGTGATCTTGATGGCGAATCTTAGCCCATACCGGTTGCGGTACGACGTTGCCAAACAACATGTCGATATCGGCAAGATTCATTACCGTAGCATCTACGAGCTGCGATAATTCCTTGTAATACCCAGTAGGATTTTTGCGAGGATCGGGCAAAGATTGTTTCACCTGTAGCACTTCCGAACGTTTCCATGGGAGATGTATCCACACTCTCTGGAAATGCGCCGCTGTCGCAGGATTAGCATTAGGATCAGCCGGTACCCAAACCGGCGGAACTTCACGCATAGGATATTGGCCAGACTCGTCTGGTTGGTTTTCAATATCCTCGACAAACAATGCATGAGGTATTGGAGCGGGACGGAAAGATAGTAACCGCTCAATAGCACGTCGGACGTTAGTATCTACTATCAGTCCGTTTGCGAACTGAAGCCGAAGTTCAGACAGGGCGGTCAGCACCTCGTCAGGCGCATCGGCCGCTATCTGATCATGAAGGAACTTGCACATTTCGTCAAACACGTATCTCTGGGTTGGTATGTTAAATTGACAAAACGTTTCGAGGACAACACGGGGTGGATTTCTGAGAGGGTTTACCATCCAACCCATCGCCATATTATATAGCGCAACGCGTTCTCTGTTACCAGGAAGCTGACTACGTCTCTGAGGACCATCGGAACCAGCAGACCCATGAACAGGTCCAAGCGAATGAAAGAAGCTAGTCGCAAGGGGAGAATTACGATTACGAGTAGAGGGAGAGAGATATGACACAGGACTAACAAGAGAAGGAGTAGAGACAGTAGCAACGACAGGGGTTAACAAAACAGGAGCAGTAGCGGGAGCAGGAGTATGTGGAAGTGGAGGAGCAGTAGGAACAGCAACAGGCAAAGGAGCAGGAACAGTCGGAAGAACAGGTGCAGGTTGAGGAACAGGCGGAGGAACAATAGGCGGAAGAACAGGTACGGCAGGGACCACAGGAACTGCGGTACCCTGTACGTACGGAGGTGGCGACTTCATAAGATAGGACATTAAAGGATCCTCAACTGCCTCTTCCTTCTTATCCGACTCCGTAGGCAAAGCAGGATAACATTTATCTATGGTCATACGCTGTAGTCTTTCAAACACTTCCTTATCCTTATCCTCCTTATCACGCTGGAACTGCTCAGCTTTCTTCACTATGGTAGCAACATTATCTCGCTGACTACGTTTATTCTGTCTGATCTCTTTCTGTCGGGCTTCTTTGCGCCACAACCGAAAGGCATCAAACATGGCCGGCCTTGATTTACGTTCGAACAGCTTCATTTCTAGATTATCTAAGATCGACGCCTCGAAGCTACCGTGAGGTGGCCAACGAAGGTCGCCGTCTTTCTTTGTATATTTAATCCAATAATCGTTAAAGGTAATCGGGCCTAGCCCATGTTTGCTATACAAGTCATAAGTAGGAGTCCCAACCGGAGGTATCGGACACGAGTCCTCCAGTCGGGAATCCGCACCACAAGGTCTAAAACAACTAAACAAAGTACTGCGACCAGGCATCTTGCACACTAGCCGAGTTTCACAAACTTCAAGGGTTACGGGATTTACCAAGTCCCAGCAAAGAACAAAACCCTCGGTTTTTGGCGGCTGCAGTCGTCAAACAACACAACAAAGTACCAAGAACCACAAGTGCAATGGAACCATGCAACCACTAAGTAACCACAACCAAGAACTCTGGGAGCGACCCACAAATACTTAACTCAAAGATCGATGGCGTCACCAGGAAGGCCCGTCAATCGTCTCGCTATACCAAGGTCTACGCCAGGCGCCAAAACAGGTCTACAGTCAGGGCAGCAGTCCGTCGCAGCCGTCAGGAGGCGGGAATCTTCGCGGGAAAAGTCTTCGGGCCACTTATTTCGACAACAGGATCGATGAAGCGGAGTGCACCTTCCCTCGGAGATTTCACACGAAGTTCCTCACGATCGTCGGGCTTGGACCGGTACCACTGATGCAGCCCCACGTGGGCGCCAACTGAAGGACTGGGTTCTTTTGGACCCAGCGGTGCCAGGGCACAACACCTGAAACCTTCGTGGGTAACCTGCTCCGGCGTACAAGTCACAGAGACACGGGACACTTCCTTTGACGTCAAAGATTCAAGGTTTATTTGCTGCAGGGAACACAGAGATCACGACAAGTACACAGCGTGCAACTTGGGGAGACTGCTTCAAATTGGTTCTGCGGATCGCTCCTTTTATACAGTTTTTACCCATAGGATAACATGATACACAAAAGTTTACAACCCGGTTCCCACAATTATCCCCCAGAGGGGTCGCTTTGGTCACTTTGAAACACATCAGGTCCGGAACATAAGTGCGGAAACATTTGGCGGTTCCCAACTGTAAAAAAAACATCTTCCCACCATTAGCAAATTCCAATCAGCAGTAAAATAGATCGAAATAGGAACGAAGACAGGTGCAGAGGAAGACGGAGACAGTGGGGAGATCGGAAAGGGTGTAAAAGGGGAGGTATCGGGAAACACGAGATACAGGCATCAAAGGGACGTGCCTAATGAGATGCACGGCTGAGACAATAAGTCCGTGCGGCAAGATGAGCCTCGAGCGGCACCATCTGCTTTACAGTAGCATCCCCCTCATCATAAAGACACTTACAAAGAACATGTGTCTTCCGCAAATATCTTGGGAGTCCCAGGGTCGCGAAGCGGACAGCGTCCGTTCGCTGGCTACTTGAGGGCAAGAGACAAAATGGATGCCGTATCTAAGATGGAACCCGTGGGTACAGATGAAAAACCCACATAACAAACGAACGGTTTAAGTTAGCACAGCGAAACTGCGCACACTTACTAAACTCATCATTTGCGGTTCATAGATACCAGACTCGACCATATTCGTGCGAGTCGAAAACACCACTTACAATTGTCACGGAACCTCAACAGGATCAAGGGAAGCACACGAATGCTGAAATGAAGGAAAGTGACAAAGAGAATTGGAACCAGGAATAGGAAAAACAACAAAGTATTGGGAATGCACGATCAAGTGATGATCAGGTGATGAACTGGTGATGAACTGGTAGGGCAGTAGAAAGCCGAAATAATAAGGGAAATCTCCATGCACCTACCCATATAAAATGTTAATATGGTAGCTCTGCCCTGCTTACCCAGGAAGATCAGTCCCTTGCATGGAAGAGTAACCATAACTCCTATGCTAGTGTCCATGTTGCCGTTTTCCTCAGTCTCTATACCACACCTCTTTGGAACTTATATGAGGACCTAAACCCCTTTTAGGCACCAGCTTACAAAATGCCCTGTGCCCTTGCTCCCTTATGCGTCCTGCTATTCGTGATGGTTGCTAACAACAGAACTACTTAACTACACCACACAACATAATCTAATATCACACTTTCAACCTGCACTGTTGCCGGTGGCACACCCTATAGTCTACAAGTCACAAAGCGAATACCCCTATCATTGCAACACATTTTCCAAAAATGCACTGGACTACGTTTGTCAATATGCTCATCAAGCCTTACATCCACTGCCCAGCTCTTCCCAGCAATCACCGCTACTCTCAAGGTCAATTGATTGTAACCACCATAGTCTCAAACCTACAATGTAACAAAATCATTATTCAGATGGAAGGGTTGTGTGCCTTTGCATGTGATCTGTCAGGGCCGTTGACTGGTTCCTAACATGTGATTTACACCCTCAAATTGAAACAAGGTCCAGTTATACCCTGTCTCCCCATCGCAAAACAAGGACAAAGATTGTTTGATTTCCATGCTCTGAGGGAGAGTTGCCTGGTTGCTTCTAGGATCATCATATACATTTGGATTTATGAAAAATGTCTATGCTCTTTATTTATATATAGTCTCTGAACCTGATATACAAACTGTGTTTTGTAGTACACAAAGTAATATTACAGTAGCCTTATCAATATACTACAAAATGCTCTTCACAAAACTATGGCCGAACACCTCCGTGTCTTCTATTTTGCTTGTGTAGAGATCTCTTCCAAGAAGGTATTGGTCCCAGTAGTAAATGTGGGAGGGACCAGCTGGAGTGGTAGAACGCAAACTCCCAAAATAATAATACTAATGCTATTCACAAACTACACATCTAAAGTTAACACAGCCCTAAAAAACAAGCTCAAACATTCTCTAGCCCAGCCTTCAAGTAAATCAAGCACCCCACATGCCCAACCACTGGTACTGCAACAGAAATAAAATATCACCCCATAGGAACTAATGTTGAATAAATTAAGTATAAATGAAGCTAGTTTGACACTTATACACACACACACACATATATATATATATATATATATATATATATATATATATATATGTGTGTGTAGTGATGTGTGTATATATATTTTATTATTTTTAAATAAAAAATAAATGAAACTTTTATTTTAAAAAAATCATTATTTTAAAATAACATTTTTAAATGTTACATAAGTTAAAGAAAGTGCACACTTGTTTTAGTTCTTTTATAACAATTATTCATAAATTCATGTATTGAAATCAATTTATTATTTAACACTAATTTAATTTGATGAAATCATATGCTGTAACATTTTATTTTATTAGTCCTAGGTTAATTATATCTATTTTTAACCCCTTGAGCACAGGTTTATTTCCCGCGCTGTGTGGGAGAAATAAACGGTGGGCGGGATTCTGACGGCTCCCGGCCATCTTGCGCACACACCATCCGTGACGCAGGACGGCTGGGAGCTATCATGAGCATGCAAGGGGTTAAGTAATGGATAATTATATTACAAATTGAAATAATGTTTATATTTGTAAAGACAAAAGTTTAATATTTTCTCTATACTTTCAGATAGGGAGTTCTCTGCCTTGGTGGCGGAGACCACCAACAGTTAAAAAGTTAGTAGCAGTAACTTTACACTTGTAAATTCTGTGTTGGGGCCTCCACTGCCTGAATTGAGAGGATTGGAGACATGTAAATCTACACTTAGGTGCAAATCTACATTCAGAAATGGTAAATAGTTTAAGTGCAGAGTTAGACAATGTATGAGTAAATATACACATAGGTAAATCTCCCCTTATATATATTTCCCTATGTGAATTGGGTCCCTTAGACGTTTATATATACTATTAACTTATACTGTTCGTACACTTGGGGGCTTAATTCTATGATCACCACTTTTGTACATATAATTTACTCATCTTCCTTCTCTGCACCGCAGCCTTCTTGAAATAAATTGCCAGCTGTCATTCTGAGCCATCATTGTGGCAGTCAGTGGGTGTGCAGGGACTGTTGCACCCATGCCAAGTCTCTCGCACTCCGCATGTGTCCTTGGCTGGTTGCACTTTTTTCAGTTGGATTTGCAGTGACAGTCATAGATCACACTCAGAGCACAAGTTAGTTTTTTTAGTTCCCCTGTGTGCTGGATTGACCTCAACATGGTGTTTGCAGGCAGCGCTGCTCACATGATGCATCCAGGGAACACAACACCTATTGATTTCAGTGGCCTGCATACATCACCAAAAAAATAAAAAAGCTGTTGCAGCATAGTGTAGACCATTAAGGCCACAGGTACTGGTACTTTAGAATAATACCCTGACAGTACCTTCTCTATGCTGCAGTGCACCTGCACCACAAGGCAACTTACTAGCCGCAGTGACAGTTGGCTACCAATGGATGCCAACCATGCAGCAGCTATCTTGCAACTGACAAGTTGCCAACTACCAGTGGGTGGAACCAATTGCCTTGTAGATGTCAGGGTAGACGAATGGTGAATGATGCCCACCAAATTCAGGTCTGTTAAGAGGCATCAAGGTCAAAGGTCATAATGTGAAGCAGCCGCTGTCCGTGCAGGTAACAACAGTGAGGCCAGGTAAAGGGGGGATTTCGAGGGGCGATGCAGAGGGAAAATTAAATAAAGAATTAATTTCCCCTCTGCATCATCCTTTAAAACCCCCCCTTACACACCCCCACCGCTGCACCGTTGTTACCGTCACGGACCGCGGCTGATTTGCAGCCTGTCCTCACAAGCACCTCAGAGCTAAGCCAAGTGTAGGTTCCTACTACATTGAAAGCACAGACAGAGGGCCCCTCATATGACAGAGCTGTCCTGTAAGTACATTCACCCATCCTTTCTCTCACAAAAAGTAACAGGCAAACTGGACACATATTCCAAAACTAGGAGAAGCTGCACCCCTCTTTAGTGGTGACTGAGACGAGTCAACATTCACATCAAAATATTAGGGGAATGAGAGTTTGAATATTGCTGCAAAGTGGCTCCGATATATTCTCCCACATCTTAATGTACACACAACAAGATGCAAAGCACCAGGAAAAAGATTTGTAAGGAGTCCTCTGCTTTCATCCCAGAATCAGAAAAGGTTCTGATGATTTAGAATCCTTATTTCTTGTATTTCCTCAAAAGGAAGTTAACACCCAAAAACACTATTGTTGCATTATTCTCCTCCAAAGAAACACAGGATTTCTTGAGTAGGACTGAATACAAGGACAAAAGCATGCCTCGCTGTATCACCCTGCTGGTAACTTTACTGTGGAGTGCTTTAGTAGAGTGATAATGGGTAGGATACAAATTGCCATCGGTGGAGCTAAAACTTGTGAACAAGGATTAAAGAAATTGCACCGGGCATATAGAATCACTCCAACAGTAACGGGGCACATCCCCCATTCAAGATCCTGGGGGACAGAGAATCTTTTACTAAAGATAGCTCTGCCTGGCTGTCAGGCAATCACAAGTAGTTGGTCACCTTCTGTCATAAGGGAGACCTTAAGGAAAGCACAAAAGGTATACAACGAAAACTATGAGTCGAAACATGGAGTCAAGGGGGCTGACCTAAATCGTGGTGATTGTGTGCATGGCAAGTTAACATAACCAACCAAAAAAGAGACAGCAAGTTTAGCAAATTATTCAGTTTTCTTCTAATGCTGCAAAATTAAGTGTCAGTGGAGTGTCGCATTTAAGTGAATTGAGGATGTGCAATAAAGTGATGCAATGGAGGGAGGAGATCTGTTCCATTACCTGCAATAATTGGTTGTGGGGAGATGATCTTTGTCGGAACAATTGGGATTTATTTCCTTCTGAACCTGGAAGCTCTAGCAGAGAACAGTGAAGTTGGATTGTTTCATAGAGAATGTGTCACAACTTGATAATATTTCCAGGTATGGTAGACCAATAAGCTTACCAGAGCATTTGAAGGACAATGTAGTAGGGTAGGCTTCCTACTGACCTTCATAAGGATGGTTTGATACGTTCATGTGTTTTATCCTTATTATCTTGTCCTCCCACTCCCTTTGGAGTGCCATGATACGTCTTGAGTTCACTGTAAAATAGTATGTATTGTTAGCTTGTGTTGTTCTTAAATTGTAACTTGTATTGTGGCTTTAGGGGGTAAGATGTGTGGTGTTGACATTTCATTTAGTCTGGTGCATGGCCAAATATATGTTCGAGCCTTGCAATTGTAACCTTGGTGAGGGTGGAAATTACTGTGATTCATTCGAGAGTTGGTAGCTAAAGGAGAAACAACCATAACCCGACCTGAATAAACTCCGCCTCTTCACTTACCTTCTGTCGCCTCGTCATTACAGAGAGGCCTCCGTGCAGGTGGAGAGGCTAATTAAATGTATTACATGTTGTCACCAGAATTAACATGAAGCTTGAAATTAAATTGGCGCAGTTGAAAACCTATGTTCCAGTGGTTTGAATTAACAAATTACTACATGATATCTAATAAAATGTTGTTCTGCTAATAGCTTGGTAATAGAGGAACCGACCTTGCATTTGCAATGAAAAGCAGCGTCGGAGGGTGGCTGAGAACAAGAGACAGAGAAAAGGAACGAGGGGCAGGGAAACCGAATTAAAAAGGCACTGAAAGGAAGATAGAGACAACAAAGCATAAGAAATCAGACACAGATGGAAACCAGGGATGGATAGGGCGTTTACTCCACCGGGCATTTCCCCGTTGGGTAAGAGTCTTTGGAGGCTGGTTTTGAAGGCCTGGCCACCACTGGAGGCCCTCTCACTTTCCCTAGTTCCCCGAAGTTTACCGCAGCAGCTATGGTGAGGCTGGAAGAGAGAGAGGAAGAGAGGGAGGGAGGTGAAAGGCAGAGAAAGTCACCAGAGCAGAAGATGAGAGAGAGAGAGAGAATGGATGGATGGATGGAAATAGAGATAGCACAAGGAGAGGGATTGAGCGGGGATGGTTTGAGCATTTCTGCTTGAGTGGCGTTTGGTTCCCCATCCGGCCCTGACAAAAAGACTGTGGCGATGAAAACCGAGACTGAGATGAAAAGATAGGTAAGAGAAGACCGTGGAGGGATGAGCAGAGAGAGGCAAGAGAAGGTGAGAGACATTTTTAGATAGAGATGGGCAGGGAGGGGACGTGGGCAGCGCCGGACTGGGAACACAAGCCATCCCTGGCAATTCTTCCAGACCAGCCCGGGGAGGGTGGCGGAGTGCTAGCAGCAGTGCAGCACTGCTTCTGCTTTAGCACTGCTGCCTGTTTTGTTACTGGGGGGCGATATTGCAGCACTGCTTCAGAACTGGCACCCAAGTAACAAAAACGGCCTCCACAGCTTGACAACCGGCCCCACCCTTCCAGCCCAATGGGAAAATGCCAGGTGCCCACTACGGCCAGTCTGGCCCTGGCCATAGGGGCAGATAACCACACAGCTGGATTAGAGAGAATAGTCACTAATGGATGACCGAGACATAAATTGAATAAAAAAATGGGGGACTAGAGAAAGACATGTCAAGAGTGAAGACCGGAGGGGAGAAACTGGAAAAGAAAGAAAATGAGAGCGATGAGAATCTAGACATAAGTAGGGTAGAAAAAAGGATTGAAGGGAAGAGAAAAGGCAGGAGAGGAGTAAAAGGAGGGGCTCAAAAGAAAACAAGGAGGAAAAAGAAGAAGAAAAATGTGGGGTTGACCACGAACTGGGGAAAGGGAAATACCGAATAGGAAAAGCAGAAAACTGCAGCGGCGGCTCCTCCGTTATGGCAGAGATCTGTCGCCCCCCTCCCAGCAGATGAAAAACTTGAAAAATGAAATGATAATAAAACAGGTTTATTATCATTTTATTTTTCTTCACAGGACTGAGTCTTAGGGGCAGGGCCATTGCGATGACAGGCAAGGAGGAATAGTGGCGGGCACTGCTGCAAGTGCGCATGTGGGTTTGGCTGGCCGTCTTAGGACGGCGAAACCGACATGCGCACTGAGATGTCTCCAACCCCAGCTACGGTGCCGGGTTGGGGACAGCAGGCACAGGCTCCCAGTCTCTCTGGTAGTGCAAATCTAGCCTGCTCAAGCCACCATCATAAGGGCAGCACCTGGATTGGCCATAGGGGAGTCTGGGAGCCTGTGCTGCTGTGGAGCCAGAGGAACAGAAGAACGGCAATGCGGCGGGTTGCAGGTAAGTTCTTTTCCTGTTGTTGTTGGGGCCATCCACCCCCCATTCCCATGCTCACCACGTTTCCCTGACACCAGCCGCTACTGGAAAACTGAGTGGAATGTATATGCAAAGAGCTTGTAACTATTAATGGTCTCCTGGCGATTTGCCTTTAAAATGTACCGCAGCAACAATTAGTCTCAGCCATTGCCAGTCGCTCATGCCACGCTCCAGTTCATCCTTTATAACCCACCATGCCACCTCAGAGTAAAATGCACTGAGTGAAATGTGGTCTAGAATTCAGGGGACAGTGGGAATGTACTAGAGGTACGAAGCTGAAAATTGTTATTTCAAAGGGGTGTATCCCTCCAGTGCAGACTTTATGGTGGAAGCGTGGAGAATGTGAAGGTACAGCAATTGATTTGGAGATGGAGACTTGTTTGAGAGCTGCCCCGTGCACAACTATGTATAATTTGTATTTTCACCTCCTGAGATAAAAGTGCATACCATACATATGTGAATGTCTCATCAGCAGAAACACGAACACCGTCACATTGGAGTTATTCTGGTTGTATGAAGACACTAGGATAAATTGAAAACGGTGGCATGAATGCCTATGCTTTTAAAAGCAGTTCTTTTATGTCCGCAGCAGCTCTTCTAGTAATATCATGACTTGCCCACGGCGCCTCACTTAACCAGAACTCCATTGCTTGCCAAAAGAACAAACATTAGCAAAGTCCGTAGGTCTGGCATTGAAGGCCAGCCTTTTAACTTTGTCTCAGCTTGTTTTGTTTTTTCGTAGTTTTATTAAACATTTTTTGGTTGTAAGAGGTACTGGGCACGTGGCAAAATAAAAAAAACTTTGGCTAAAAGCAAATATATGTTTTTGTGGTCTCTATAAGCACACATTGCCTTAGTAGTCCTCAGCACTAAGAGGAACTACTTTGTATACGGATGTGCTCCTTGTGAAAGAGTAGAATGCCATCATTCACAATGAAGTTAGCCAGTAGCTGAAGCGGGCTGTATGCTGTAGTGAGTGAAAGAAAAACATGAATGACACAACTGACCAACAAATGAAGAGGACTGAGTGAAAGCCCCTATAAGAAAGTATATTATTCCTTAGTAAAATTCGAAGGTCTTAGCTATCGTCAGACCTAGCCGCCAGCAGTGACAAGTATGGGGCTGCTGCTCATGGTGGTGTTGATATGAATGGAGTGCTGGAGCCCTCTACCTCACTGGTGAGGCGAGGAAGGGAAGTGGCCTGCATAGCATTGTGAAGGAGATCTCCCCCATCTAAGATCGTGACCATATCATCACATTCCCATTTAGACCATCTTACATTAAGGAATTAGCCCCACAATGATCAACATTCTAGTTTATTGTCCGTGCCTCTCTAGAGCACTTCAGTGTTGACACTGAAAGAGCACTTCTGCAGTGCATGACAGTGGGAGCCTCCAGAAGTACTTGGAGTCCCAGGCGGATCCCCTGCAGTGCCTGACCAATGGCCTATCAGCTGCATACTAGCCAATGGCCCATTTACCCACTGCAAATTCTAAACCTGGGCAATACTCCTTCGGCTGATAGAAATTGTGAAATATGCTACAAATAAGTAGAGCCTGAAGGGGGTTTACCCAAACAAGCCAATGAATGGAGGGAGCTGCATCATCTGTTGCCAGAATCCTAGAGCGCTTATTCACTTAACACCATCATTACTGTGCTGAAGAACTCAGAAAACAATGCAATCATGACGAGCTCAGCTCGTGATGAGCGTACGAGAAGTGTACCTCATGACGAGCTGAGCTCGTCATGAACATCGAAGGGGTTAAAATATCTTTGTGATGTCTGGTGGTGTCACTGGACCACAAAACTGCACTTGTTTTTCCATCAGACTGTAATGCCATGTCAGTTCTTTGCTAACGTCGCAGACCACTGAATGTTCCCCAGACTATTTAAATGCCTCCATAATCTTACTGTCCCACCAGCTAATGGATGCGTTTTCTGTAAAGATATGTGCATGCCTTCTGTTGGTCTCCTTGGAAGCTATCCTTGTCCTCGGTCTCACCCATGTCTCTTCTATGCCCTGCAGAACACACCATGTTCAGAGCAGATCTGTATGGGTTCAGTGATGACGCCATCAGTGCACATCCGAAAACCTGAAGATATCCGAACACAAGATCAGCTGCTCCGCCTCGCAAAGGACTTCATCGACCAATACTACTCATCTATCAAAAGGCAAGTGGGGGGTGAGGGGGCCACATGAACAAAAGGGGGAGACCCTGTGGGAGAATAAAGACCTAGAGGAGGAAAGGGAGAGGCTCTTTGAGGAAAATAGAGACGTGATAGCCACTGGTGGAACAACATGCGTAGAGGATAAGGTACTCAAAAAAGAGATACTGAGTGGAACACTCCTAGACGATAGGATGAATTTCAGGAACATGAGGCTGGCTGACTGCAACTGTTGGACAGGAAGAGACACAGGGTTGAATACAGGAATCGGAGGTCCCCACAGAGAATTCACAAGTCAAATGAGAGAATAGGGTGACTACGACAGAGGACAGGGTGATGTTCAGGGACTTTGAGTCTCATTCACAAGGGACACACTGAAGTAGATTTAGGAGACTCAGGTGGTGTACGGAGGGGGACCCTGAAGAGAAACATTGCAAGCGGGCACACCAGGGAAACGAAAAGCTGTGGAGGTCTACAAGAAATAGCAGTTAGACTCAACAGGAAGAGGGAAGACCCGTATGTGACACTGACAAAAGCGATGGAAAAGGAGGGACTGAAAGGGTACATATAATGGAGAGCAGCAGAAAATCAATAAGGCAAAGAAATTGACATTAACTTTATATTTGTCAGGAAAGGAGAGCGTCATGAGGAAGGAAATCAGGAAGAGATGTAATGGATACTAGAGGAGGCCCATTGGGGAAAAAATATAATATTTTATTGGGTGGAGCGGGAGGTCCTACCAGGAGCAAAGAGAAGAGGAGGATGGAGACCCAATTGGGAGGCCATGATACACAAGTTAGGGAGAAGTTATGGAGGGAAAGTGAAGAGAGATAAAGAAAAAGGCAATTCACTGTGGGGGTATAATGGAGGCAAACGTGTGGGTGAGGAGTGATGCTCAGGAAATGAATGATGAAAGTAGCATGTTAATATGAATATTATATATATCCTTTTTTACTCAAAGACCCCAGTTGTAAAATATATATATAAATATAACTATTTTCATTCAAAGACCCCACTTAAAGTCAATTTATGGTTAGCATTTGTAATAACACCTAAAGTAAGTCACAGCTGAAATTCCCCAGTTATGGTAAGCTGTGCAAACCATGGGTTACCCAAAACATAACAACATAGAAATCAGAACAGTGATGGGTGTATTGATTCAATTAATCTCAGCCACTGGTAATTACTCTGAGCAGCAAATTAGCCCATTGCACCATGCCACTTCAGACAGAAATGGGTCATATGCAAATCAGCCTTGGTACTGTGCCAATAGGAATAGTCTAGCCAGAATTGCCAGACCAGGCCTCCTCTGAACATATCACAAGCAACCCATAGAACAGTTTTTTGTTTTCTTCAATGCAAAGGCTAATGCGCACATTTAATGATATGCTCATGGCTTTCCCCTTGATGTAACAGATGGTTTTACAAATGATGTATATGTATCTCACTAGTGTCATGACATATTCCCTTAACATTAAGTAATGGCTGACACAACTATTGATAAACTATGATCCCTTTTTTTGTAGGTCCTGTAAGTTAAAAATGTGGTGTGAAGTCAACCTAGGGCAATAACAGCCGTGAATACTCTCCCACAGTTATTGGCTTGAGCCGCAAACTGGGGTACCAAAAAGAGGGGGGTGGGGTTAATAATTAATAGCTGTTATTACCCTGCAGGTAAGTGCAGTCAGGCTATTGGCCGTCTTCTGTCACTACCAACATAGAACATGCAGCAGGAGTAGGAGAGGGAGATGGGTATGACCTGAAAGACAGGATGAAAAATCTGTTCATACCCCTGCAGCACCTATTCAGCTTCCTTCTCTAAAACTGCCATTTCAGACACTGATTTCCAGGCTCCTCCACTTGCTTTTATGAAATGGAGTTCAACCCTGATTGTCAGAGAGAAGTCGAAAAAAGTAAACAATTATTTTTGTTTTTCTATGTTTCTATGGATGATATTTTATTGGGTGGAGTGGGAGGTCCTACCAGGAGCAAAGAGAAGAGGAGGATGGAGACCCAATTGGGAGGCCAATGCTTGGCTACCCAATGATTTGCAAACACAAAGGGATGATGGATGGAGCACTGAAACTTTTCAGACACTCGGCCCCAGTCACAGACCTGGGTTGAATCCATCATCGTTTTTTAGCTCACTTCACCACCCCAGATCAGACCAAGCCACATGCAAATCAGTCTTGACCCTGTGTCTCATGTGAACAGTCCAGACTGAACTCCCAAGCCAAGTTTTCCCTGGACCAGAAACAAGCATTCTGGGACTGGTTTCGGGTTAACGCCCCTAATCAACCAGGCTAGCTTGAATCCAGTGACTAAGTGAGCAAGGGACCCACGTCTGGTCATACCCTGCCAACTTAGGGCAAAGAAAGGAAACACAAAGAGATGATGGACAGAACGCTGAAACTTTTTAAACACTCACCCCCAGTCACAGATCTGGATTGAATCCGTCATCGTTTTTTAGCTCACTTCGCCACCCCAGTTCATACCCAGCCATATGCAACTCAGTCTTGACCCTGTGCTTTATGGGAACAGTCCAGACCGAACTGCCAAGCCAGGTCTTCCCTGGACCAGAAACAAGCATCCTGGGACCGGTTTCGGGGTAACACCCCTCATCAGCCAGGCTAACAAAGTGAGCAAGTTGGCAGGGTATGCCCAGACGTGAGTTCCTTGCTCACTTTGCCACTGGATTTAAGACAATTTTATAGAACACAGTGATAACAAAACATAATTGGGGAAATTACATTACAATATTTTTTATTGGAATTAGTAAGTGTGCTGTAGTTATATGGTTGTAGTTGTGTCCTGCCTTACGTTGTGTTAGCATTGGTAGCTTTAAAATTCTATATTGAGCTAGTATAAGCCCCATCTTTATTGATCAATGTGATGTTCTGTATTGGAATGCCCTGGAGCTTATGTTGAATTGTGATTCAGTTGGAGCGATCTTCTGGGCCTTGTACAGTAATACTTGTGTTGTCTGTAATACTTCGTTAAACTACTTAATTGGCCAACTGCAAGCTGTTCATGCACTCTTATTACACTTCAGTAACATGCCCAGATTGTTGTTACCATATGTCATATTTCAATAAAAGAAAACTAGGATGGTTTCCAAACAGAGATGAATCACAAGTAAATGATAGAGTGCAAATAGGGTTTTTCTTAAAATGGAAATCACTCGTTTTAGAGGAATTTAGGATGAATGGAAATAGTACTCCCTCGCTTTATAGTTTGTTAGGAACAGTGTCCCCTCTTTGGAGCAACTTTTCGAGTAGATCTCATAGTAAAAAGAAAACATAGGAAAAGTGTCACATATGCAATAAACAGATAAGAAAGGAACTTGCAGTGTCAATATAAGTAGAGAAAAATAGATGTAGTCGTTTGGGAATGGTCTAAAAGATTTACAAAAATGAGTGTGATCATGTGTGTTGTCCTGAGAAATATGAAGGCGAAGAACGAGGGTGTTGACAACTTAGCAAAAGATTACTGTTTACCCCATGCACAATATTCTGATAACTAAATCTATAAGAATAATATGGATATCGTTTTCGAAATGTCTACGAGAATGGGGTAGAGATACACTATGTAAATATCTTCCCATATCTAGGATATACACATTTTATTTTTAACTAGCAGCCCGTCCCGACATTGTCCGGGTATCCCCGCTGTTACACTGACTCTCCTCAGCCTCTTGAGAGTTCAGTGCGTGACAGCGTGCACGCTGCAGGTGTGTGAAAGAGCAGCCTGTTTTTTTTTTATCCCCGCTGGTACGCTGACTCACCTCGGCCCCCGCCTGAGCACCGTAGCAATATGTTATGGTGTGTTGCGGCTCCAGAACGCATCCAGGATTTCCGGCCCATTTTCCACGAATGCCGTGCAAATGCCTTGCCCGAATCACTGACAGAATTTCGACTACAAAAATATCGACCTACAAGAATATCGAGTCAACAATATCGAGGGCAAAAATATCGACATCCTATCTACAACATGGTAAGTACAGAAATATCGAAAAAAAAATATCGATGTAAAAAATATCGATGTTAAAAATATCGTTTTCTTTTTATATATAAATGTAAAATTAAGTCTATAAGACTAATAAATAAAATAAACATATTTAAAAGTATCTAATAATATTTAAAAGTAATAAATAATACATATATTAAGAATACATTAATTAAATATATACAGTAAATATGTAATATATATACACTGAATAATAAGTATTAATAATTATTTTACGAATTTATAAATTAATGAAATATATTCTAATTTACTAACACATTTACAAACATAAAAGAGTAACATAAATAAAATGTAAGTAATATAAAAAATAAAATAAATATTTGATATTTTAACCATTAATTAAATAAAACGTTGGATAGCGTAAGGGTAAACATTTCTATTCCTACTCCAGAGAGTACAACAGTAGGGAAAACTGACCCTGAACTCAAAAACACCCCTTTACCCAAGAACTGAAACTGACCATGAACCCTAAAAATACCCCTTTACCCAAAAACTGAAAACTGACCCTGAACCCAAAAAATACCCCTTTACCCAAGAACTGAAAACTGACCCTGAACCCAAAAAATACCCCCTTACCCAAAAACTGAAAACTGACCCTGAACCTTAAAAATACCCCTTTACCCAAGAACTGAAAACTGACCCTGAACCCAAAAAATACCCCTTTACCCAAGAACTGAAAACTGACCCTGAACCCTAAAAATACCCCTTTACCCAAGAACTGAAAACTGACCCTGAACCCAAAAAATGCCCCTTTACCCAAAAACTGAAAACTGACCCTGAACCCAAAAAATACCCCTTTACCCAAGAACTGAAAACTGACCCTGAACCCAAAAAATAACCCTTTACCCAAAAACTGAAAACTGACCCTGAACCCTAAAAATACCCCTTTACCCAAAAACTGAAAACTGACCCTGAACCCAAAAAATACCCCTTTACCCAAGAACTGAAAACTGACCCTGAACCCAAAAAATACCCCCTTACCCAAAAACTGAAAACTGACCCTGAACCCTAAAAATACCCCTTTACCCATAAACTGAAAACTGACCCTGAACCCAAAAAATACTCCTTTACCCAAGAACTGAAAACTGACCCTAAACCCTAAAAAAACCCCTTTACCCAAAAACTCAAAACTGACCCTAAACACTAAAAATACTCCTTTACCCAAACTTAATTAATATTATTTAATTAGCAATTAATTATTAATGAACAATAACAAATAAAGTAAATATATTAGCACATTAGCTGTAATTATTATAATTTAATAATTAATATTATTTTTCCCAATTAATTAATTAACAGTAATTAAAAATGATATATCAATAAATTACTCTAATTAATGTAACTAATTAATATGATTTAATTACCAATTAATTAATAATGTTAAATATGTACAAAATAATAATAATTAATTAACTAATTAATATTAATTATTTCCCAATAAATTAAATATAAATTTATAAAAACATATATTAATTAATTAATTATTATTAACTTACTCCCCACCCCATTCCCCTATAAACCCACATCCTGCTACAGAAAATATATATCAATTAATCAATTAATTTATTTCCCAATTAATCAATATTAATTAGCAATTAATTATAATTAATTAATTAATCCTACTAATTATTAATCAATTTACCATAATTAAATTACTTCCCACCCTATTCCCCTATAAACCCACAACCCCGCTACAGAACATATATATATCAATTATTAAATTAATTACAATTATTTTCCTATTATTTTCACATAATTACCAATTAATTATAATTTATTAATAAATCCTACTAATTACTAAACAATTTACCATAATTAAATTACTTCCCACCCTATTCCCCTATAAACCCACAACCCGCTCCGGTACAAAAACATAAAATTTACTTATAAAATTATTTATTATTATATAAAATTTATACACATATAATAGTAATTATTTTAAATACTTAAATTAAACATATAACACATACATAATAAAAAACTATACAATAACACAAATATCGATATTAGTGTCATCGAAATTAGTAACATCGATATATATGCTATCGATATTACTTACTTCGATATTACTTACATCGATATTAGGTATTTCGATATTACTTACCTTGGGTCGATATTCTGTCCTACGATATTCTTGCCTTCGATATTATGCACCTTCGATATTTCAGACTCGATATTATGGTAGGTCGATATTTCCAACTCGATATTTTGACTGTGTACCGCCTTGCCCATCACTGTATGCCCACGCCCCCGGCAGAATGCACACGCCCACAAGGAATTAGTGTGAAGGCTTTGTTTTTCGGAATGCCGTTTTAATGTCGGAATGCCGCGCCCATCACTGTATGCACACGCCCCCAGCACAACGCCCGAGAAGAACACCCACGCCCAGAAAGGACTACTTTGCCCCTAAGGTTCTTTTACCCTTCTAATGTATATGGTGGGCAGCTGTATAGCCTATGTCCATCTGCTGCAACTGTCCTTTCCAATGCTGTATTGGGTGTTGTGATTGGTGCTGTGGTTCCCGAGATTACCCGCCTCAAAGGTTTGGGCTCGCTCTTTATAATATTAGTATAGATTACATAATATTTGTAAACATATGAAGAGTCATGCATAATAAATTATATTTTTGATTTGAAAATGTAGGCTAATTGTGAATTTGTGGATATAAAATTTATATCATACCAATTGAGTATAATTGTTAGTTAGGGCAACTCATGTTATTGTTTGAAACTTATAGTGAAACAGCAAGTTACGGTTATGCAAAATATAAGGGTTGAACTGGACATAGTGGATGATGCAGCAATGCCATATGATAACATTCCATGGTTCTTTCCCTGCAGGTTTGGCTCCAAAGCCCACCTTGAAAGACTCGAAGAAGTTCGCAATGAAATAGAAGAAACCGAAACATACCAGCTTAGGGACACAGAGCTGATCTATGGGGCCAAACATGCCTGGAGAAATGCTTCCCGCTGTGTGGGCAGGATACAGTGGTCCAAGCTGCAGGTAAAACCTAAAAGCACCCAACAAACATCTATGAATAGCCATGAAAGAGAAGGGTGGACAGAAGTGGGTGTGATTTTTTTACTGCCATGCAGTGACCTATAGTGATATGCAAGGCACAGTTCCTGGGTGCAATAGTGAGATGGAGGAATCGAAATGCCAATTAATGTTCTTCATTACATGCAGTGGAACAGTGAGATCTAGTTGCCTTGGAGGGTTAGCAGTGCCGACAAATGTCCTTTATGCCAAGGAGAGGTACGGTGTTGCTAAACTGTGAGATGGAGGCATAGCAATACACATGAAAGCTCCTTCTTGCTTGCAGCGAAACAGTGACATGAAGGCATGGCAAAGTTCACACTTGTTCTTAATTCTATTGCATTCACATACAGTATGTTCATGTTCAAATTCCTTTATACAGTTAATAAAAAACCTTTAAAACATATCACAATAAAGACAATAAAAAAAGTTAAAATGACAGAATGCCATAAAAACCATTTCATCAGTATTAAAAACACAAAGAAGAGTTAAACCATTCTTAGGTGGCTTCTGCATTTCAAACTTTTTTTTCTGCCTCTAAGGGCCCTGACAAAAAACGTGCCAAAAAACAAACTAGTGGGCTCAAAAGCATTTGAACTTAGATCAGGGCCGGTCTTACTTGCCAGAACCCCTTTCCTTAAACCAAGGGTAAAATATAGCGGTGATTGCAAAACATAGTAATACAGTGCATTGTGTCTTAGAGCAATTTTGATGGCAAACCAGTGCGGCAGTGATGTGGAAGTGGTGGTAAATTACTTGATCTGGGCTCATCACACAACAGTGTAACCAACATTTCCCCATTAGATAGTATGAGGGGGAGAAAGGCAGGTACGAAGTTGACACCTGCGTGGTTAACTGAAAAGGGAGTGAAACAGTTAGAGAAAGCAGGGAAAAAATGATTGGGACTTCGGTGATAGCTGGTGATTGCGTGGAGATGAAACATGGGAGAGTGGCTGGTGGACTGTCCAAGTTTTGGGGGCCTTTCAAGGTCAAGGAAGTACATAAGGATTACATTATGTTGGAGAATGGCAATAAGTGGAATCTACGCAAGGTAGCGCCGTACCAGACGGTGACTGTGTCTATGACAAAAGTGAACAAGGTCAGGGGGAAGCAGCAGGTTTATGTTGGCCGATGATAAGGTAGTACTCGGTAATTCCACTTGCGGTGTGAGACGTGCAGTGGAGAATGATGGAGGAGATGTAAGGGGGAGGAGGTTTTCTGGGATTGATGCAAGAAGACAAGGTTTGGATTCCAAGGGTGATGTTGGGGTGGGGCTGAAACTGCAACTCCGGCATGCAGTGATGCTGGTGTTCCTGTGAGGGCAGGTGAAGTAAGCCAACCCAGAATTCGTAGACTGAACTTTACTATGGACTATGAGCAGGTCTCTAATTAGTTACTCCGTCATTGATCCAAACTTTGACTTAACGGACAACTCACATAGTCCTGATACAAAATCCTCAAGAGATTCCCCTGCTTTCTGCGGATGGGTGTAGAACCTGTATTTCAACATCACAATATTCTCCTCTTTCGCAAGCTTACGTCATAAGTGCATTTTCACCTCCTGATACACATCCTGCACCACTTGACCATCAATGTCACGGACATCAGGAAGATATTTGAAAACATGATGGCCTTCTTTGCCTATAGTCCCCAACAGCACAGCTTTCTTTCTTTCAGCTGAAAACTCATGGCCATCTAGTGCAATTAAATAGTTCTCAAACACATCGATCTATTCCTCCCAAAGTAAGTTGATCATGGTACTGAAGAAACGAAATGGAGGAAGATGCCATTTTGAAGGAACTATAGGGAATGTTGTAGACACACACAAAAAATAGATCTTCCTCTGTATTTTTTCCTTATAAAACAAATGGAGAGTCACTCTTAAGGTACTTTCCTCTAACTTCAACTGGGTATTGCCTGTGTCATGTGACGTTCAGAAGGAACACTGGACTCAACAGGAAGAAGACGTGTGCTGACAGTTTGCGTGGTGATCTACATGCTGAGAAAACAAAGGCCACTACACTAACTAAGCACATTGCTTCTGGGGCACACGAACAGTGGAGTGCTCTCAGGCAGGCTTGCGTGCAGCAGGCTTGTTGGTATCCAAGCAACATTAGGTGCACTAGAGGCAATGGTCATGCGGCCGGCACCCAATTCATTTTTGCTTATACTCACAGTTCGCTATGGGCATACCGCTAGGCACTACACCTGTAAGGGCTTAGCCCCCAGTCTTTTCCCAAAATCAAATACTGAGGCTACTGTTCTGGCCAAAAAAGTCTTTCAACCCTTCTATGTGGGGGCCAAGAACCCTTCTCATCAAAAATAACCCCCAAGTACAGAAAGGTAGGAACTCTAGTCACTTCCTGGCTTTCTCCAAGTACTTTTTTCTGGAATTTATTTTTTATAACCAATAGCCATAGTATGGGATTTGGAGTAATCAGTGTTCATGTCTAGAGAAGATATAAACTCTGTGAAGGATATACAAAGTCACTGGAGGCCCACCGCTGTTCTAGCTATCAAGACAGTGTCATAGGCAGGTATGATGGCAGGAATAAGGTACAACCCCACCAAGGAATATTCTTAGAGGTCACACTCAGGGATGGGCATAGGTTATTAATATATAGCGTAAATATGTGCGGGGCTAAAATACAGCCTTGCCGGACAATTTTATGCACTGTTTTTTGAGATGTAGAGACCCATACTGTTTGAATCTAACTACTACTGTGAGGTCCTGATGGAGTTTATGGAGAAAGTTTAGACAATTGCGATCAAACCCTAACTCAATCAGCAAGGAAAATAATTTAGCTCTGTTGACACAATCAAAGGCGGAAGGTAAGTCCATAAAAGTAAATGAATCCGCCTTTTGAGGCGATTGAGGCACTGATTGAGTGTGTCTTTCCCCTGTCTGAACCCGTACCAAGGACAGGAGATTATATTGTTTTGGTCTAGCCAATCGGATAGTCTAGCCAAAATCACTCTGCTCAGGACCTTAGCTGTGAAATCAATCAGGGAAATCGGCCAGTAACACTGGGGGGGGGGACTGGTCTTCCTTTTCAAACGTGGATAATTACACACCTCAAAAATGAAGTGAGGTGACCCTTTCTCCAGGCGGCATTAAACACATGCATTAACATTTTAGCCCAGACCATGGGATCCTGTATAAATAAATCAGCTTGGGCCCATGTGGCCCTGGCGTCTTATTCTTAGCCACAGTTGCAATGGCAGCTGCTACCTCATCCTCCATAAAACAAGAGGAAGAATCCCTTTTCAAGGATCCCGTAGGAAGGTTGGCGGGACCTTTGATAGACTACCATAGGTCCATGAAAAATGCTTTATCCATACATCCGGGGAAATTGCACAGGTTATTTTACTATTCGTTACTCCAGTAAAAAAAGGGGTGGTTAATGAGTTCCCAAAACTTCACACTATTGCTGAGTGTATAAGGATGCAAAAGATCCTCCTAGGCTTTCTCTTTAATTTCACTTTTCCGAGTTAACAAGGCATGCTTGTAGTCCTTTCTTCTCCTTGCTATCTCGGCCCTGAGGCTGGGGTTTCGCTTTAATGCAAATAATAGACTTCGATGTGCCTCTGTGCAAGTGGATCCAAACCATCTCTCACCCACCGTAGCTCTCTTGCTATCATTATCCCTGAGGTTATAAGCAATCTGTTGGATATTCCTACTAAAGGGAATCATAAGGAGCTCATCATTCGTGGTATCCTTCGTACACAATTGAATGCCATATCCACAGGGAGAATAAAGGGAGTGTAAAAAGGAGTCAAGGTAGACTTTGCTCCATTTTAATCTGCAACCCTGATCTTGTGGTTTGATGTCACTATTGCTTGGGCTGGTATCTTTGCTTGAATCAAAAGTCCCCCACTCCAAAGATGGAATTAGACGGTTATGATCACTAAACTCGGACCATTGAACCTTGAAGCTACACACAAACTGAGCTAAATCGGCTGAAATAAACCTGTTTTCAATGACCGTGTTAGCCCCTCTCCCATTAAATGTGAGAATGGTTTCTCCTTCTATACCAGCTCTTGTGGACACCAAACTAAAATCTGTAAGGACATCATCGAGCATGCTTTCCTCGATAAAGTGCTCAAAATGATCGCCCAAGTTAAAATCGATTTCATGAGGGTTCTTGGAATTAAAATCACCCAATAAAATAGTTGAATAAGGTCATTTATGTTTCTCATCAAATGCTTGTAAAAAAGACCTTATGGCCCTCAAATGCTCTGTAGGGGTACCCGCACAAAGGAGTTATAAAAGTTTAATAACAAGATACTAGGTAGGCCCTGTGTGTACCCTGGCCAGAGTCTGCCTGAGTAGAGGTGCACCGTAATTGCAGGGATATCAAGGTAAGCAGGCCACATTTGCCCTACCCCCAGATGGAGGTTCTGCAGGGGAAAAAAGAAGTATAGCCATCCGTATAAAACAGATTTTCAGGATCCCAGGTTTCCTGCAAGCCCAAAATCTGGTAGTCTAAGATTGTCTTTATCAAGGCCTCATTATTCCTTTTATTACAAAGCCCAGCAATATTCCAAGTGCAGATTGTTAGGAAGAGTGGACCTTTATCAGTATCTTCGACCATCGGGACCATCCTAATTCCAACAAACCTCTCTGTAAATTGCAAGGGGCTCACAGGATACAGGATTAATCGGTTGTTACTATTCAGGTCTTCCAAAGCTGAAATCTCTTTCTCAACTGTAGTGTTGATAGAATGCCCCTCTTAGGGGTCTATCCTACCATTGTGCTCGGTACTCTCATTTCTATGGGCCCCTATTCCAAGTGCAGCTGCAAGTGGATAGAAAAAGCCTAGCAGAAGCACCGCAAGATCGCCGACATACACAACAGCTTTGACGCACAGACCACGCACCCCACCACCGAACCAACGCCCGCCACCGCCACCCTCTGCAACTGGACCCCGATCAGCACCGAAGACACTACCCGCACGATGAACTCCATCCACTCCGGGTCACCAACCGACCCGTGCCCACACCACGTCTTCAACAAAGCCGACGCCACCATCGCACCCCATCTCCGAGACACCATCAACTCCTCCTTCCACACCGCCACCTTCCCGGAGAGCTGGAAGCACGCCGAGCTGACCGCCCTCCTGAAGAAACCAACGGCAGACCCCACCGACCTCAAGAACTACCGTCCCATCTCGCTCCTTCCTTTTCCGGCCAAAGTCATCGAGAAGACCGTCAACAAACAGCTGGCCGCCTTCCTCGAGACGAACGGATCCCTCGACCCCTCGCAGTCCGGGTTTCGAACCAATCACAGCACCGAGACCACCTTGATCGCAGCCACCGACGACATCAGAACCCTGATCGACAACGGGGAAACAGCAGCCCTCATCCTCCTGGACCTCTCTGCGGCATTCAACACCGTCTGCCACCGAACTCTAGTGAAGCGCCTCAGCAACATCGGAATTCGAGAAAAAGTGCTGGAATGGATCATCTCGTTCCTCACCGGAAGAACCCAGAGAGTCCGCCTCCCTCCGTTCAGATCCGAGGCCACCGAAGTCATCTGCGGCGTACCACAAGGATCTTCACTCAGCCCAAACCTCTTCAACGTCTACATGAGCCCCCTCGCAGCCATCGCACGCCAGCACAACCTCAACATCATCTCCTACGCCGACGACACCCAGCTCATCCTCTCCCTCACCAGCGACCCCACCACCGCCAGAGCCAACCTACATGAAGGGATGAAAAACGTCGCCGACTGGATGAGGAACAGCCGCCTTAAACTGAACTCGAACAAGACGGAAGTCCTCATCCTGGGATCATCACCCTCCGCCTGGGACGACTCCTGGTGGCTCCCGGCCCTGGGCACCGCTCCCAAACCGACGGACCACGCACGCAACCTGGGCTTCATCCTGCACTCCTCCCTGTCTATGACCAGACAAGTCAACGCCGTCTCATCCTCGTGCTTCAACACCCTGCGCATGCTCCGCAAGATCTTCAGATGGATCCCCACGGAAACCAGGAAGACCGTCACCCAGGCACTTGTCACCAGCCGACTTGACTACGGGAACACCCTCTACGCCGGAACCACAGCGAAACTTCAAAAAAGACTCCAACACATCCAGAACGCCTCCGCCCGACTCATCCTCGACATCCCCCGACACAGCCACATCACCGGACACCTGAGAGATCTGCACTGGCTCCCCGTCAGCAAGAGAATCACGTTCAGACTCCTCACCCACGCACACAAGGCTCTCCACGACCTGGGCCCCAAGTACCTCAACGACCGCATGACCTTCTACACGCCCACCCGCCAGCTACGATCAACCGGCCACGCACTCGCCACCGTACCACGCATCCGTAGAGCCACCGCCGGAGGAAGATCCTTCTCCTACATGGCTGCCAAGACGTGGAACTCCCTCCCCACCCACCTCCGGCGAACCCAAGACCATCTCGCCTTCAGGAAGCAGCTCAAGACCTGGCTGTTAGAGCAGTAACTTTCCCCTCCCCCAGCGCCTTGAGACCCTCCCGGGTGAGTAGTGCGCTATACAAATGACTTGATTGATTGATTGATTGATTGATTCCAGAACCCTAAACAGCCTTAGAAGCACAGTGCTGCATCACACGCCCAGCAATATCAGAATGGCTAAAATGTACCATAATACAGTACCCCATAACTGAATTATGACCAACCCACCCATATGGCCATGATGATGTTATCCCAATCATATCCACCCATCCCCCCTTTAAAAGTACACCAATGTTTATCTTTACAAGCGAGGTCGTAAGTGGATTCCACCATTTCCGGTGTCGGAGGGAGAACACTCGCTAAAACAGCCACCAATGGGATAGATTCAGGGGGGAGATGTAATCTTTGTGTCTCTCCATGAGCCTGGAGAGGAAGGGCTACAGCATCTTGTGTGCTACATTGGGTGGGAGGAGTGTTTGTCAGGGATAGGGGTCTGTGACTGAGGGGGAGACATAAAAATAGGTCCAGCACTTGCGGAAAGGTCCCCTGTGCCAAGGTTAATGCCCAAGTGTCTCGCATCACAATGTGAAACAGATGGACAATGAGGTGCCGTCTGTAGAGTTGCTTGGACCTGCCGTTGGTTTCCCACAATGCTCCCCAGTTGCCTCAATGCAAAATCAGGTGCAGTTGAGTTTGCAGGGCAAATAATCTTAATGTTATGGGAATTGTGGGTTTTAAGCATAGGCGGGATTCTATTAGTCCCAGTCAGTCCTTCATCGGGCTTAATTGGACTTCTATGATCACCGACAGTACTATACATTTCTTCACAGTCAACATATGCCAAAAACTAGGAAGTTACATCCTTTCCAGGACCAGGTAGGCCTGACTGTGGATTCAACTTTGCAATGTGGCCAATAGATTTTTTCTGTTTGGAAGCCGGGTAAAAGGGGGAAACAGAGCTGTTAGGCCTCACGAGTGCCGGAGAAGATCCCGCACTGACTGTGCCAACAGTGGCACTGTATGTGAGAGTAGAGCCACAAGAGGATAGAATATCTCTTAACCTTGGGAAGCGACCTCCTCTGTTAAACTACAATCTTGAACTGCATCAGTTCTGTTTGCCACTCCTCCAAGACTATTCGCCTGCCCTAGCGATGGCCTGCACTAATTAAGGCAATTTCGCTGGACCCAACCCCGATAGCACACTCCAGCATGGTGTCAATGCTTGTGGGTTTGGGACAGAGGACATAACATCCAACTGACTTTTTGCAAGCCCATTCTGAGGAGGTGAAAATATGAGGACAATCTCACCAAGATATTCCAGAAATGAATCAACCATATCAGAGAGGTGACCCAGCCCAGCCTTGTCTGGCCACAGACTGGTACAGACAGGCCTTGCCCTTGGCCCGGGCTTTGCTCGCACACGTCCTGTGCTGCAGGGAGAAAGGTCTCACTCAATCAGCAGCTGCAGGGAATCAGGGCAAAGTCAGTTGTACCCTGGAACAGGGAGTCCCACCAAGGCAGAGAAAGCAGCCAGCAAAGCACCAGCGAGCCCCGAGCTGCAGGGGAGAGGCAGTGATATAAGGACAATGGCAATTGCGCCCCTCCCCTGACCATCAGCAGCTGAAGGGAATCAGGGTAAAGTCAGTTGTTCTCTGGGAAATGGAGTCCTACCACAGCAGAGAAAGCGGCCAGGAAAGCACCAGCGAGCCCCGAGCTGTCGGGGGGGAGAGGTAGTACTATAAGCACAATGGCAATCGCCTTACCCAATCAGCAGCTGCAGGGAATCAGGGAAAAGTCAGTAGCCCCACCAAGGCAGAGAAAGTGGCCAACAAAGCACCAGCGAGCCCACATACAATATAATCAATTATATAACCATAGGAGGAGAATGACCTTGTTTAATAGCGATATCGTGAAGAAGGTTAAAAAATAGAATGCAAGTTTAGGAACAGAGCTGCGCCTGCTCATCTGATCTCCCAGATAAAAATAACACATAACAAGAGTTTGTTTAAAAGCCCTTTGAATAACCACCCACCCCAAACCCCATCGAAGTAGTACGGCTAGGCATATGGCCATGTCTGTACAAATGTAATAGCTACTGATAACAAAGGTTTTATTCAATTTGCTCAAACGTTTGTTTAGTTAGAGCTCTACATATATATATAAGGCACAGCTTCAAATAGCAAAAACAACCTCCCTTTTTTGATTTGCAGGGCTTGCAATGCCCTGCTTAATGGCCTCACATGTCACTTTCATCCTGATTTATTTTTCTACCGAATGCTTGCCGTATGTCTTAGTGTGTTACTTTCAGATTGATTACTTCTTTGGTTTATTTATGCGAGCAAATAGTTTCATATTGGTTATCCCTACTCAGAAGGGTGACCAACTTCCTTCGGCACTGTTGTAAAGGGATGGATGTTGGGGTTGTCAGATACCAACCGAAAATATATAAGTTAGACATTATATATTCATTGTATGTATTTGTGGTTCAAATATTTCCGCATAATGGGTGCCAGTTTCATATTAGTGAAGCATAATGGTACCCCAGGGACTTTTTTCCTCGAGAATAAATTGTATCCAACAGATCGCGGGCTAAAAGGTGCAGTAAGTCAATCTAAAAATTAAGAATGTTGACATTTCAAACTTTAGAAGATGGTATAGTGTTAGTTACTTAGGTTTCAGTATTAGCAATTTCTACACAGGTTTATAAATAATTTCCTTTTTTTACATTTATTATGTTGTGAACATGTTTATTGGTGCAGCTTGGTAGAACAGGATGAGAAGTACATGATTAAGAGAGACTTGCTTGCATTTTTCGGTTTTATATTTCCACACCCATGGTAATTTAACTCTTATGAAATGAGATATACTAAAAGATTTCTCATGACATTTGTAATTCTTCACAGGTGAAAATGTTTTATATTGAATTTCTGTGAAACGTTTACATTGTATGTTAAATGTATTTTCCAGTATTCATATGCAGTGGCCTTGATTATCTATATCACATGTAAAATATTTCAATTCTATTTTTGTTGCTAATCTGAACTCTTAAATCGTATTATTGTACTCACTTACACAATAAATAGCCTTAATTTCCAATTGTAAAATTGTTATCAATAAACCAAACCTATTAAGTTAAACCACCCAATCAACTTTCTAAGCAGTTTAATTTGATTGTTTTGATAAAACATAAAATGAAAAAAAATCCTCATTTCAACATCTGCACGCTAAACAACTAGACAATGGATTGTGCATCTACAAACAACTTTAAGACCGTATAAATCATAAACCATTGAATTTTGCTGGTAAATACATCAGATCAAGGTATTATTTTGCATTCATTACACCAATGGCACTAATCAGACCTGCAAACCTAATGTGTTATGCCGGCTAACAATTAATAAATGAAACATGGCATTAGTTATACCCAACGCTATGAATGCATTGCTTAACATCAATTGGACAGAAATGACTGTGTTTGACTAGGGCGTAAAACACGAGTTAAATTCAACCAAGAAATCAATATTTCCGGAATTCTTATTTTCATTTCAATTAATTTTAATTCTGAAATTAATGTGGACGTTTTATTGCTTGCTACATTAACTAATAGATTCAAAACAAACACCTACTCATTAAGATCTTGAATTTACAATTTGGCAAGAAATCTCTATTTAACAAAACAAATATATAAATGGATTGAGGCACATGAACAAAAACATTTGCCAGGTTAGTAGGAGGCACATATGAAGCTGCTACATTAACATATATTACAATGAATGTGTTGAATTAATATCCTCAGTTTAGTTGCCTTTTAATATCAGTTGGCTAAAAAAAGACATTATTATTTTCAGTTCATTTAATTTATTTCTGTGCGCACATATAAAATTCGATATGAAATGCAAATGGGGTGTCATCAATATGTGTTAGCCGATTTGTAATCCCTGTTCCCTTTCTGAAAGCAGAATGTTGGAGCCTACAGCATAATGCAAGAAAGGATGTAAAGTTTAAATTGACGTTTGTAATAATTGTTATGAGTTTGGGTTAAAGTAACTCGATAAATCACTCTTTTTATTGCATTGATAGTGGCAAGGCTGGCGATTTTCTCCAAATGTCTGAATGAGTCGCCAGTTAGGTAATGGTATTGTGTATTTATTAACGAAAAACACTTGATAAATCAATGTATGATAGAAAATATCTATATATACATAAACTAAAGAATGTCTGTTTGTCCTTTATGCATTACTAAACCATTCATCCGATCGGCATGAAACTTTGGTAAGTTGTTGACTCCCTCGAAGGTTTCTGGGAATTTTTTTTTTTTTTAAGTTGTTGAGTACACTCCCGCGAAGGTTTCTGGCAAAAAAAAAGAAAGAAACATGTGGTAAATATCGGCCCCCCGGCTCCCCAGGGCCCTCATAATCTTTCCAATACTGAACGTTTAAAGTTTCCGGTGCGACTCGCTTTTGCAATGACCATCAACAAAGCACAAGGGCAATTGCTGCAAGTGTGTGGACTAGATTTGGAGAATCCGTGCTTCTCACATGGACAACTGTATGTGGCCAGCTCACACATCGGAAAACCTTCTGATTTATTCGTGTACGCACCAAACGGAAAAACAATAAATACCGTGTATCCACAAGCACTCAAATAAATAAACAGAATTAAAACAACACTTAAAAATGTTTTCCATATTAAAATGAATAAGTTTCAATAAAAATGACACAATGTAAATTAAATAATATCATAACAAGTTTCCTTAAATATCCTTTCTTCTGAGATCGCAGAAACACGCGACGGGTAAGCTAGTACTTTATAAAATGTTCATGAATTGTTTGCATAGATAGTCATGGTCTGCAATGTATAACATGCCATATTGTTGAATATGTATGGGTTGTAATTCTTTCCCTTTTCCGTCTTTCTGTGTGCTATCGCAATTCTAAGGCCTCATTGGGGCTAATGAAAGCAAAGAGAGCAAATGCTAGTGAGCCTTGATGGATTAATGATTTGAAGGGAATGGAATGATCTTACAAATAGTTTGTTCTATAGTCACTTCTGGCGTGGGATAGTCTGTGAACGTTTGATTTACTTATACCTGAATGTTTAATGGAATGCTTAAGGGTCCCAGGTTAGGCAGTCTGCGTGCAATACACATGTAATATAAAGAGATGTGCAATCATTCATAAAATGAACAGTTGATTTCTTTGCAACTCTATAGTGGAGATACGTTGCCTGCAAGAGCTAGAGGTCTAATGCGGTCTACAACTATTGCAAAGCCTCCACAGGAACAGATTTGTGTCCAAATTTGATTAATATCTAAAGTTGGCATTTGATGAGGTCTAAAGTAATCTTGATATTGGATTGTAATTTGTAATCCATATCTTTATTCCAAAAAATTATGTAACTAGTCCATGGAAGTTCATGAGAAGGTTGAATTCCAGAACCATGACATAGCATTCCCATATGACTGGTGGTGCACTCCATGTGTGTCATTTGATATATCAATCCACACGGACCCATTGTTCTAAGCAGAATGCATATTTTGGGGTAAGTAGTGAGTGAATACGACAATGCAGGAACAATGACTCCTGTAAATTAGCAATGACAAACCATCTTACTAAGGGAATTAATTGTATAATATGTGTTTATTCCTATAATAGTAGAGAAATGGATTCGCTTTCAGGATTCAGAATTTTAGCTTCAACTAAAAATGTTCCCATTTTTCCAGAGTAAGAACCAAACTGTTTTGTTCTGTTTCAGGTGTTTGACGCACGCGACTGCACCACAGCTCATGGCATGTTCAACTACATCTGCAACCACATCAAGTATGCCACCAACAAGGGTAACCTCAGGTGAGTGTGTGGCGTGTGATTTATAGAGGTCCATCTGCTAAAAAAAATCAACCGTACTGGAAATGAAACGGCAAAAGGACATTCAGGCACACTAGAAACAGTGAGTAGAGCTCACTTTGGATATGAAGCTAAATGCCCATGTGGATATAGGTTTACAGTCTTTTAGAAGTATGATCTTTGGAATCTTAACGTTCATCAAAGAAGAAGCTCCTCTAGAATAGCAGTAATTAAGACAGTCAATCTGTCTTTGTTTGCCTCGCCCCTGAACACGAGTTAATAGTAATTCACCAACACCGTCATCATTGGGTTACTGTATTATTCTTGACCGCCCCCCCTCCCCACCCCCCCCTCCCAGGCTTCCAAGCACTGTATCACAATGAGAACAAAGCAGGTGCCTAGTGAGAACAGATGTGTTTTAAGCACATTTCAGAAAGGAAGCAGATGAGTTCCACAACGCGCAGTGTTGGTCTGGAAAAGAACAATCTCCTGTGCTTGCTTTGATAGTTATTGGTGTCAACAAAGAGTTGATATAACTAGTTCTGCTTGGTTTCTGAAGTGTCATTTTTTCTTTAAGGCTCTGTCAAACAGTAACTTGTGAAACAGGATTAGAGCATTAAATTTAACCCAACAACGAACAAGCAAAATCAGCCATAATTCATACAACTTTTCTTGAACTCTCCCCTTAACTCGAGGAGGACCAAAGACAATAATAATGGGGCCAGCTCTAGAGCGACATCTTCAGGCCTGAGCTCTGTCTTATTCTATATTTCATCTTTGGATTCAAACATATTACATCAAGATGTCAATTCCCCTTCATTTGCGGGGAGTTGTATAGGATACAAGGATTCAGTGAGAGATTCAATGGTTTTTAATGGGAAAGTTACTACAAAGCTGAAGGCATTTGCACTACAAAAGGATCTGGTAAGATTTGTAATGGGCATATCAGGGGTGGATGAGGTAAAGGTGATGCACCAAAGCACTAAAAGAAAACAAAATTAGTCCAATACTTGACCTTGAAACCCAGATTGGTGCTCAAAGACAAATTGAACATGTTAACCAGCCCACGCGACTACACGTTACATTTTATCCCTCATACCATACCATGGAATTTATGGCTATTGAAAGCATTTTAACTGCGTACAGTAATACCGTTCTGGTCCATGCAGAACACAGCGTTCAATTTTACACCACTTGTGCAAAGTAATATTTGAGATCTAAAATGTGAAAGGATGGGGAACTTATAGTACAAAAAGAGACGTGAACATTTGTGCTTGGCTCCCTATAAATCTACAACATGCTCTGTTTATAATTTGGCTCACAGAGTTCTAGAGTAGAAGAGGGGCCACTCATTAAGACAAAAAGGAAAAAGGTTGAGTGTTTGAAATACATTTCTTACTGTGTGAACAGCAGATGAGCTCTTGCTGGCTTGGCTTTTGTTTCAATTTAAGATAGAAGAATTCTTAGCAAGCCCAGAATGCTATTTAAGGGCTTGGTTTTAAAGCTCGTGGCTCCTATGGCATTCAGACAGTGATGCATTTGTGTAAACTTACAAGCATAATTATAAGCGTATTTTTTTGTTTTTTCGCCGGATCCCCACTGACAACTATCTAGATTCTGTTAAGCGAGAGGCTGGCCAGTTTATTAATCCTCCTTTCTTCAGCCAACTACAGAATCGATTCCCAAAGTTACTGCCTCATCGAAGTGCAGAAATAGCAGCATTCTCAAGTTCCCTGGGCTCTCTCTTTTCAGCCCAATACAATGGAATTGAGGGTTGAATTACTGCAAACTGTTACTATTTATAACATTGAGATATAGGCTAAAATTGCGAATTTTGAGAATCAGGCCATGCGAGCAGAGGCGCGAACATCGTCTTAGAGGTTAATTTGTACACCAATACTAAGAAAGGTTTTCAACTTCCCCCTTAATGTTCCAAACATTGTTTGACACATTAAGGGAACAAAATCTATCCTACGTGTCACAGGTTCTGATCAGGGCCACCATGCTGAACTCTACAAATGGACCACCCCCTGTAATCAAAATCATTAAGTAAACAAACCTTCTGACAAACATGATGATGGGCTTCCTATTCATCTCAAGAAGAATTCAAAAAACCTACAGCGTCCTGCCTTCTTTCTGGAAACAGCTTAGTAGTGCTGGGAGTAAACAGACTTTTTACCTGATTTTGTTTAGGGGCGAGACCAGCCCCAGAAAAAGTTCAACAAACAGCCTCTATGGAGGAAAAGGTTTACTCCTGCGTCTGCCCAGTCCAAAGGTCTGAGCAAAATCTGAAATGTCTCACTTGAGTTAAGGTATATTCAGAAGTGGTCAAATCCACCTTGAGCAAAAGCAGCCAGGTATGGGGATAATGTTGTTACAGCCTCTTTAAAACTTAACGCTGCAACGTTCAATATCAGTAAGGCTTTCCGATTATTCAGTCACCTTCTCCCATAGCATGTGGTGAAAATAACTCCCAGAAATGTATAAAAATGTTAATCCAACAAGCTTAACAAATTCAATGTAGCCTGTACTCCAGTGCAGCTGTGGAGCACTTGTACTACGGCAGGCGTACAAGCAGCTACACTTAACACTACCCACCAACCACTGCTCACCTGGAGGGTATTAGTCTAAAAGATAAGGGGATGCGGGTCCGCAAGTCTCCCAGGCACCCGCCTCTTTAACCAATCATTGAACTTAGTGAGGCGCCTGAAGCGAGTTGTTTTAACCAAGAGTAATACATTGGTTCTGACCCCAATGTATTCCACTAGGAGCCCTTATGATATTCACAGTAGAGGGAATATTCGTCGTCTATTGCAGTCCCACCAAGACCTCAGATACTTAGGCTCAAGTCCAATCCCTAGTGTGGGATTTATACCCCATTGGATTGAAGGCCATAATAAATCTTCTCTATTAAGTTAGAAGTCTGCAGAACAGGCAGTCGTAGTGCTGGTACACTGCTCCTTCTTTTTTTTAAACTGGGAAATATCGATTACAAGACCAAGCATCCCTCATTATCCTGCCATCCTAGAGACTGAATATTTAAACTGCATAATCTTGTCCATGGCACAATTGGCCTCAGTTTTAAGAACCACCAAGATTGCACACCCCTCATTAGGCGGGCAGCTATTACCCATCATACATACTTACAACACCATCCTGATGGAAAAGAACGCCTACTTAATACCTTATAGGCCAAATGTGACACCACCTTCCTGTCGGTGAATGTCTAAAAAACAAATGTAGTAATATCGTAAAATAAATGAAAAAACTGGATTTGGATATTCATTGGTATTTCCATTACCTGTGCTGTTAGAAACAAATATCCTGGCACTTTGTTATATGAAAGAAGCGGCTACCACTTTCACTTAGCCTTTTTAAAGCCAAATTCGACATTACTCTCAGCTGGATTATCCCTGGTACGCAGCTTCTCTTGTACCCTTTTTGGAAGGAAAAAGGGCTACATTTCTTCCAGACATAAGATATGGTAACAAAGTCTTCCATAATAAGCTATCATCCTGGCTCGACCTTGCCAAACGCAATTTATTTGGGCGAATGTTCAGCCTCCCACATTCTCATCACAAGTTCAGGTCCCATTATAATTTGACCTGATAGATCAGCTGCGGGTCTGGGAAGCCTCATTATTCCGATGCTGGCACAGGAATAAATATGCCAGAGGTTGGGTTATAAAAACTATTTTGAAGGACAAGCTAAACACTTAAATATTAATCTTAATAGCTTGCATCGGATTCTGAAAAATGCCTTCAATATCCTGTGGAAGGAGTCAGCCTGGACCTGTCTCATAATCATTAGAGAATTATTTTGAAAAAAGTGGTGAGTATAGATCTTTGGTGATGCACCTTCACTTGTACAGCAGTAGAAAAATGTTCATTTGGATCCGGTGCTTTACATCAAACCAGCGAGCCAACCATACTTTGTCCTGGCCATAGGAGAGTCCATTAAAATCGATTATCTGAGGTTTGGCTTCCATGATTTCAGATAAGCCGGCCAGAGCTGGAAGTTGGAGAAAAATCATGCTCCATGTACCTTGCGCAATATTAAATCAGACAAAGCGTCCCACTTCCTCTCTCTTGGCTCGGCATTAAAAAAAAAAAGGATCGAAGAAATGTTTTAAAGCCGGCATTTCTCAAACTTGGCATAAGAACACACAGAGAGGCTGTTGAGGAATGCCGCAATTGTAATGACGAGTAGCATCTGGCAGGTGTGTGAAGTTAATGCAAGCTGTGCAGCATACATTTTTGACAGCACTAACATCATCTGTTAAAATGGCAAGTACAAGCCTCATCTCCTCAGCACAGTTGATGAGCTGGTACAGCAGTTTGTATACTGCCTTTTTATACGTTTTTCCATTGAACTCGTCATTTGTTTTGGACCAACGACCAGTTGTAGTTTTAGCGTTTGCTCACGAGGACTGGTTCTTTCTTCTGTTCTGCTCCTTCATTCCAGGATGTATTTATCATATGTGTTTAATGTGTTGCCTTGCACATTTTTCCTTGTTTTGTACCTGTTTTTACGTTATTGCTCTTTTAATATTTTTGTAATATGATTTGAAAACGTGGTCCTATGTATTAATATTGTTACTAATTTAATTGACTACATAATAAAATTAGACTTAACTTGAGGTTTCTATGCACATTCACCAAAGGTTAATTAGGAATAGTAAATGGATTTTATTCCTATGAAAATTCCTCGCGGAATAATTCTAACCACTATGGTATGTCCTAGGAGATCATGGGCAGGGTTCCCTTACACAAGCCTGGGTTGTAATATAGCTGGAGGAAAATTAAAGTCTTATTTTATGCATTAATTTCGCACTACCTACTGCTGTTTGGTTTTTCGTCACCTGGTTTTATTGGGTGTGGGAGAACAAATACAATTTTCCAATCAGAAAAATTACATGAGACTTTGCCTATAGCCATGCCTTTTTTTTTATCTAACGGGGGCTTCATACAATGCTTCCCACATTATTTTAAAAACTTGCACTTTCCTCTCCTACTACCCCCTCCAGTCACACCCCACCCCACGCACTGGCCACTTCATACAACTGTCATGCACCCTGTCCAAGTAGGGACCCTTCCTGCTAGTCATAAGGGATAACCCTTGCTCATCGTGAGCAGACTGGCTTCTCTTAGAGGAAATGTGTTAAGTATTACTACCCAAACACATTGTGAGAATACTACAAATAGACACCACACCAGTTTAGAAAAATAAAGTACCTTTATATAAACCAAACAAGACCAAACTCCAACCTACATAGCTCAAAATATGACTTTTAGTAGGCTTCAAGCAATTCTGTCCATAGAAAACTTTGGATGCGTGATTTCTTCACAAAGTACCTCAGATGCGTCGAAATCCACAAGGCAAAACAGCTGCATAGGATGGAAGTGTCAGAAAACACAGTGATGCGTCCATTCCTGAGTCCTTGGGAGACGATGCAATAGTTCTGCTGCATGGAGGAGAAGTGATGCGTTGAATCCGGACTGTAAGCGGAAGTGATTGATCGATTCTAAAACGGTTCTGGTCTGCGGGTGCTGTATCGGAGATGAATGGTGTACAGGTGCGATTCGCGGAAATTCTGACACAATGGAGGAAGATATGTTGGCGGCAAACCGGCACTTCATCAATTTCTTCAAGCACAATCCCACGATGCATTGTTTCTTTTAGTTGCGGAGCAGGGATTGCGTTGGAGTTAGGGTGGGGGTCTCAGACTTTGGAGACTGGGGCACTGGACTCTGCGTGCAGCAATTGTGTGCTGCATAGATATCCTTGGCCGCACAGGGCTGTGTGTCGGCAATTTTTCCTGCACGGCAGTGCTGCATTACAAAAGTCAGCCCCAGAAAGGAGAAGCATCGATTTTCAGGTTTCTTCAGTTCTTAATAGTTGTTTGCAGCAGGTGCAACCTCCAAGGGCCCAGACCTGGGTTTGGCATCACAAGGCAGGTCATAACTCCCAGCTGTGGAGTTTAATGATGCTGCAAGTGAAGTCTTTGTGTCCCTAAGGCTTCTTAACATGAGGCAAGCTCCACATCAAGCCCTTTGAGATACTCTTAAGCAGGATACCACAGCAGGGCAAAAGTTCAGTCCTTTCCCCTACCCATAGACAGAAGCTGCCAGTGCAGGTCCACCCAGCAAGCAACACACAGCAAGAGGGGGCAGTACACTTCCTGGCACCTCTTCAGGTCTTCTTCTTGGCAGGGTCCTCTTAGTCCAGAAGCAATCTAAAGCTCTCAATTTTTAGGTCTACTACTTAAACGCATTTTTCTCTTTGCAGTCTTTATTCAGAAAGTCTCTCTTGCTCAGTAAAACCAGTTCTGTCCTCCCTGGTCCAGCCACATTACACCGGGTTGAAACAGCATTGTGCAGGGCAGCCACAGCCTATTCAGGGGCTAGTGAATAGGCTTTGGCTACCACTCTAGCCCAGGATGGCTAAACAGTATATATAGGGCACACCTCAACTCCCTTTGTGTGAGCGCCTGGAGTGAATCCACAAACAGTCCGTGTGAGTCTAAAACCTGACCTTGATTCCACAGGCAGGCAGAGGCTCAGGATGGTTAAACAAGAAAATGCCCATTTTCTAAAAGTGGCATTTTCAAACGCACAATTTGAAAAATAACCTTACTATAATATGTCTTATTAAATTCTGAGCTCAGAGAGCCCAAACTCCAATTCTCTAGCTGTTCCCAGTTGAAAGTTACACTTGTAAAATGTTACAAGGCAGCTCCATTGATAGCCTGTGGGAGAGCTATTCCTTGCACTAGTGAAAAACGAAATTGGCACTATTTCGCTATCAGGGCATGTAAAACACATCAGTACAAATCTTACCTTTCACATACACTGGACCCTGCCCATGGGGGTACCTTGGGCCTACCTTAAGGGTGCCTTACGTGCCAGGTGGACATGGCAGGTAAAAACTGCATGTACAGACACTGCAGTGGCAGGTCTGAGACACATTTGAAAGGGTACCTATGTAGGTGGCACAAAAATTGCGGCTGGCCCACTAGTAGCATTTGATTTATAGGTTGTGGGTGTTAGACCTGTCAGCTTTTTGGGTGGACTCCCCTTATATTTTTTATTTATTTTTTTGGTCCCTTTCTGCCTCCCATTATTTTTGTCAACCAGCCCTTTCTTTTTGTGTGGCTTTAGGTCTCCGGGTGCCCCACCACTGCTATCCAGTGCTAAGGTACAGGTGCGCCTTTCTAAAATGGTGGACGGGTTCCTAAGATGGACGCCTGTCAGGAATTACCTCAGAGCTTTTGGGCCATAGGATAACATTGGAGAGTTCCAGAACCTTCCAGGCCCTTCTAGTGACCAAGGCCCAGGCTATATAAGGGTGGACACTGGTCGGCCATTTTGTTCATGTCTAGGCTGGCTGGAGTGTAGACTATAGAGTAGGGGGATTGTGACTCAGGCTGACTTGATTGCTCTTAGGGGCTGCTAGTTAGTAGTGGGGGCTGCCCTCCTTCCTGCTGATCTTACCCTGCTGGAGGAAAAGGAGAGAGTACCATTCCCAGATGTCCACCAGATGAAAATAACTAAACTATATAACTAACCGATGAGAGTGATCTGGCTCTACCTCAGGAACCTTTGAGGGTGGTGCTGCTGGAGAATTTGTCAAGCGGAAGCAGGAACCTTGATTAAACCCCCTGGAATAGCCTGGAGATATAAAACTTGCTCTGACTGGCCGATTTGCCTCATTGGTGTGGTGCTGTACTACCTGAGGCTACAGATCGCTAGCTCTGACCCCAGTGTCTTGGATAGAGCTCTTGTATTTACCCCTTTCTTCATGCCTTCCTGAGCTTTTGTGTCACCGAGATTGCGTGATTGAGCGATTCCCGCTCAAGGCGTGAGGAGAGGTGGAGCAGCGCCAGCCCGGGAGAGACGCTGGGCGGGGTCGCTTAGCAACCAGACTACCGCCCAGCGCATTGCTTCTTCTTGTCAAGACGGCGCTTTGCTGTGGCGGAAGTAGGGCGGCTTGTCAGCGTTGCCAGGTTGTCCCGCGGCTGACTCCCCAGCAGATCAGGAGAGTGCCCAGGGTGTGGCCTGACAGCTGCGAGGCCCAGGAAGAGTTACAATGCGGTTCAGTCTCAGCCCCCGCTCTGCTTCGGGTAGAGTGTTAAAACCCGAGCGGGGAAGTAGGAGGAAGACCGGACTGCCGACTTGATCCCTTGAAAAAGGCGCCGGTCGGGCGCAGAGGTAAACCGGGAACCCCCATAGCGAAGGGCAGAGAAGGAAAGAAATGAAACTGTGTAGGGAGTGGGAGGTCTGACAAGGAGTGGGGAATGTGACAGAATCCAGGACCAGAGGAATTCACTCGACGAACCAAAAGTGACTAATTAAGATTTGTGGGAGTAGATAATAATCCTCAGACTCCCCCAGAGGTAGATCCCACTTAAGCATATTTCTGCCCAGTGGTAAAGGGGAAGTGCCCTCAAACTCTCCCTATTGGTGACTGGAGAATAAATGTCTTCTCCAGATTAATTCAGAATGAGAAGAAGGAAAAACCCTGCTGACATGGAATGTCATTAATCTTTTATGCTTAACAGTTGCACACATTTGTTATGCTATTAGTCAATGTGCCTTTTTGATCAGAGAAATAACACCCAGATACAGTTAAACCATTCAATGAATATTGTCTACTGTTGCTCAAGCTGAATGTATTTAAGATTTAGTTTTTTGGTCTGCCATAAGTGATATGATGTACTGTCCAGATACTGTATTTAACTTTTGAAAAGAATGGCCAAGAACAATTTGCTGAATATTGAAATCCTCATTTGACCTTCTCAATATAAAGAGATAAAGCTTCAATATTTTTACTAAACAACTCAGATGGTGTGGTGTCATTTTTGGTGGGTTTGCACTGGAGTGCTGTAGTGAGTGTGATGCAAGCACGACACAGTCGCCTTCCTGATTTAGCCTTTCCACCCAGGACCATGCTACCCTAAGTGGACCGGCAGTCCCGGTTCCAACAGTGGGCACACACAGTGCACTTTACTATGGACTTACCAGTAAATCAAATATGTCAATCATGGATATCTAATCAGAATCACAATTTACACTGGGAGCCTATGCACGTTAGCACTGATTAGCAGTGGTAAAGTGCCCAGACTACTAAAGCCAACAAAAACAGATCAGAAAATTAGGAAGCAAAAGGCAAACAGTTTGGGGATTAACCTGCCAAAAGGGCTGGGTCCAACAGTGTATATATATGTATATATATATATATATATATATATATATATATATATATATATATATATATATATATGTATATATATATATATATATATATATATATATATATATATATATGTGTGTGTGTGTGTGTGTGTATACACGCCTACACTCTTACAATTGCTTATTGCAAGTGGCCCAACCAGTTTTACTGTGCCCCAGTGTGTGTAATCCCCAAATAAATCACTTCTAGAGACCCCACTGTAGCTACTGCCATTAAAAAGAGAACAAAGCTACTTGTCTAATTTGCCAATGAGATTGAACTTCTACATATAAACCTCCTGCCAGAAGATTAATCAACAGATGCATGCACATTTTAGACATGGTAAACTGTATTTTCCAACTCGTAGAGCTAGTTTCTCCTTGTCTAGTTCTCCCATGGGAAGGACCTCTTTGAAGCAGGTCTTATCACCAAGGACTTAGCACTAGATATGATGACTTCACAGAATGTGTGACGCGAAAAGCTACTGATGCACTCCACTTGATCTGGAGTCTCAGTCTTGACCTCCAACTCATCAGTCTTTGCTTCTTTGCTTTGACTCTAGAGTATCTTTCAACCAAACCAGTTCTACTAGTACTACTAACTTGCCATCCAGATTCTGAACTGAGTGTTAACCAGTATTTACATCTGTATTTTCAACTACCTGATATCAAGATCTGCAAGTAAACCGTTGTCTAAATACACCACGAGCTATGAAGAATGATTAGCTCTTTTCTTTTGATGCCCAAGCAATTTCTCTGGGAAATTAGATGACATTGGGAATAGCCAATGAAATAATTCTGCCACTATGCAGTTGGATATATAAATGAGGCTTGGATAAGTTGAAACTCCTCTTAAAAAGTTGAGTGTCTCGTACATCAACTTGGCATATGTAAACATTGAGTCAAAGGGAGAAAGGCTGCAGATGTCATAGTCTGAAGAAGAATATACGCTGCAGTTAGATGAGATGGAAGTTAGGACGACTGTAAGAAATTTGATTATTTCGAGGAGCATAATTACAACTTTTGCCACGATGAACCCTCAAAGTGGCTAAATTAACCTGTGCTCAACCCCCTGGTAGCTATTGCTGAGAGCACACAGGCTTATCTAAGGGCAGTTTGTAAAGCAAGTATGCAGTACCAAAACAGTAATGAAGTCAAAATGCAAAACAATAAAGATCCCAAACTGAATCAGGAAAACAGAGCAATATTTAATAAACAAAATGTCTCCAAAATGACAAAGATCCAGTATGGAGTCCTGGAGATGTGAGTTTTTAAAGTGTTAAGTAGAAACAGCACTAAAAAGCGCTGATGATAGTCAATGGTCGTGGTGGACTAGTACCTAGGTGCAATTTGAGGCTGGACGCAAAGGAGTGCAGTTCGGATACACCAACCAGGTTCATCTCAGTCATAGATTTTACCTTCTGACTTGGGACCCAATTTTGATTTTGGTAGTCAAGCCTTTCTCCGCCTTGGAGTAAAATACTCTGTCGCACTGGTGGAGGTCCCGATGGGGATTTCTAGCATTCACAAGAACTGCCTTCAAGGGTGTTCCCGTGAATGCATTGTAACTTAGATGTATGACTGAGCTGTACTGTAAGTTTTCAAAAAGAAAATCCCAAAGTGGGATTTTTTTTTTTTTAAATCGAGAAGGCATGCCCCCCTAACTATGGGGAGCTATCTCGCATGGCGAGGGTGGAGTTAGACAGTTTTCACTGGCCCTTTTTTCCTGGCAGTGATCAGCAGTGAAAACTGACCTCTATGCCCATCCATCTAAATTCGGAGTGTGGACATACAGGTCAACCTCACCTCTTACTCCGTTGGAGCAGTGTCACCATGGTGGAGACTAAATAGTCTCCGTTGTGGTTATACTAGAGCTCTGGTCTTGTCCAAACCGTTATATTGACGGGATGCCATCTCTGTCATCGTAAGGACAGAGATTGCTTACCACCAGTATATAAATAAGGCCCCGTAGTCTTTTATGTCCCAATCCACTACTGAAGTACACTTCTAAAGACCCCAAGCGAGGCACTGGGAAACATCACTTACAACGCATTTATTACAACGCACTACCATTACAACGCAACCATTACAACACAAACCATTACAATGCATTGCGCTGGGGGGCGCTCTAGGATAGGGAATATATTTAATTTACTATCCAACACCTTCCCTACTATCCACGGGGACTGGAGTTGGAATAGTAAATTAAATAAATCATTATCCAGCGCTTAAAAGCACTATGCGTTGTAGTGGTATGCGATGTAAAAACCGCGTTGTAACAGCAGGCGTTGTAATAGCCTGCGTTGTAACTACACCAATCCGAGGCACTTAGAGACTTGAAGGACATCAAGCGAAATCCAATGGCCGGGTCCAGCCAGTCCAATTGCCACTGATACGATAAGGCCTCTTGCCCGCTTGCTGTCTCCCTGTAGCCACACAGAAGGTCAGCCAACTGGCCTTTTTTATCACCTTCTTGTATTGCGTACAAGAGGGAGCAGGTCCAGTCCTTCAGGCCTCCTCTCAGGTCACAGATATCATGTCCAGTCTTTTTCTGATCTTCTGCAGATCCAGAAAGTCCTCTGAAGTACGTGCCTGTAGGTTCCAAATGTATTCCTTCCACTAGGTAGTGGGTGGGCATTCCCTAAACAATGGGGTAAATGTTCCCAGGGGTAATCCTATCCACTTTTTCAGCAGATCCTGTTTTCCTTACTGCATATACACCCACAATGTCATATATAGGGGCATTTTCAAGTTGGTAAGAGTCTTCGGCCACACCAAACTTGGGCTCTGAGTGTTGGGGGTGTGCATGGAGAGTGTACTATAGTAAACCTAGTCGCACTATGATAATCCTAGTGTCCTCCCACTTCTAACATAAAATCCAGTTTGAGGCAGGCACTATACCTACAACACTCCCAGAGACAAAGGTTTGGTGGGACTAAAGCAGGCTCCTCCAACAATGAGATAGTGGATACACATGAATTGTTTTTGGCATCTTGTTTTCTCACTTTTAAGGTTGCACCAGGTGTTATATGTTGCTCAACAGACCTGTTGATGCCCACAGCCCTACCTTGCATATTCTGTGGAGTTCACAGAACTTATTCTTGATCATTCAAGACAGCTTTTGTTTTCTCCTCAGAGGCTTTTCACATGTTTTTCACACTCATTCAAGGGCAAGTATAGTCTGAGAGCTGACAGAGACTTATTCTAATTTGGTGCTGACAGTTCAGGGAGGTAATTGGTAACTTTCTAAAAGTTCCTTTCCCTTCATATTTATTAAAAGTCTGACTTCACCATTAGAGAGGATTTTTAATAACTATTAAAACTAGTTGTTTGATTATGTTTGTAGCTAGTCTCTTTCCTGATATACGTTATTAGTATTTTAATCTGTATTCTGATTTTCTATTTAGGAAAGATAGGCCTGCCACAACAAAAATAACCTTTATGGTTAAGTCACTTTCGGGACCTTATAATATTACATTTCAACATGTCCCACTTTTGAATCCCATACACTCTGCTTTGTGGGTTACAACTCTCACATAGGAGCGGCTTACTAATATTTAAAAGGGAGGTCTTTAACCGGTCAAAAGGGTTCATTTTGTCAGATCGCAGTGCATGTTCTGCAATGTTGCAGTCATGCTACAGTGGTAGGCCTGAAGCCATGTTTGCACTGTCACTATAGTGGATGGTAGAAGAGGTGCTACAGTCCACTAGGTGGCATTTGACTTCTAGGCCCTTGGGTACGTTTTATACCATATACTAGAGACCTATAGCCAAGTGAACTATACCAATTAGGAGTATCCAATTCAAACATGTTTAAAGGATAGCAAAGACACTTTACTACTGGTTATCAAGGGTAAAATGCACAGAGTTTTAAAGCCAACAAAAATATAGGGTTTAGCAAAAGATCAAACATCTGGGGTGTCCATGCAGAAAAAACAAATTTCCTACACTGGCTACTGAAATGTCCCTGAATCAGTGTTGCAGAAGGAAGGATACACTTTTGAAACAGGGAGTGTTGCAGGGATTCTCCACTACACAGAACTATGCACAGGATTATGGGACCCCGGTGTAAAGGGTTGGGTCTTCCTACCACCTTAGTATCCACAAGGCCAGTACTGACTAGCTATAGAGTCACACATGCTCTCTTACTCACTCACAGAGAATCAAATGATTAGACACCCCAGAACACAACACTCCCAGATCTCTCATGAATTGCGGTAACAAGACACACCCTTTTGCTCGCAGTCTTGTACTCGTCAATAATAAGATCTGACAGAGACCCAAAATAGTTTAAAATATTTATTTTAACTAACCTGCAGTATACGTGCCACGACAAACAGGAAAATGCATAGTACAAAAACAGTATAGCACCCAGTCCATAAATCATGAAGGGAAGTGTCATCATAAAAAATACAATGAAGCCTAGCCTCCCTCTTCTTGCTAAGAAGAAGTGGTGATATATGTTAGAAGATCTCAGGACTTTGTCAGCAGACCCCATACCTTAGCTTAAAGATGGTAGATCTACATCATAGATGCTATCTCGCTCTTCTCCCAGGCGGTGCTGACTTGGGTCTGAGTAATGCACCTTTCTCCGCTTGTCGAACCTGGAGGAATCATTATTGAGGTTAAGGAAAGTGGGCCCTGCCTCATATAGCATGTCAGTCACAGACGGAAAACAAGAAGCAAATGTCCAAGCTCAGAAGTTAGAATTAATGGGAACAGTGTTCACATCAATGATCAGCTAAAGCAAAACCAGTATTGAATGAGTTCTTATAAACCTGTACACATGCAAAGCAAGGCATGATCTGATAATTCATTCTGGAACCCTGGTTACTGAAGTTCAATGGATTGCCAGAAAGTCTGAGGAAAGAAACCACTCTAGTCTCCTTTCGGAAAAGACTGAAAACTTTTTTATTTAAACAAGTTTGCCAGTAACATGTTTCGCAACCTTCAGATACGCACTAAGAGACCAGTGGTATTTGTGTGCTATATAAGTGTTATTAACATAACATAACATGACAATTGATAGCTACAGATGCTGCGCACTACAAAGAAAATTGTTAAGATGTTTCTGGTACCTCTGAACTTCTGTGGTCTGAAGAAGTTGAGTGTTTTCTGGTAAACGACAGGTGCCCATCGTTTGCTCTGATCCCCATACTACATATCATTGTTGCATTGGCAGTCAGTCATCTTCCTCTACTATTAGAGCAAAAATGGAGAGATATGTTTGCCAAGGGACAGTTTAGAGCGCACTAAACCACAAGAGTTTCTGATCTCATTGGAATTTTGGTTACCACTTAAGCCATATTAGAAGGGAGTACTGTGCACAACAGGAAATGAGTTTGAGATAATGCAGAGTGGTGGAGATACTTATTTACTAGAAAGACAAACAGGTACCTAATATGCTGGCGACTTCATTTTGATGGGATATCATCATTTGATCTGGTCTCTATTTCCTCTTCATTTTCCAGCATTATGCACAGGGAGTGAAGCCGGAAATGACCCTTTTGTGACTGGTCTTGCTATGTACTTGCTTACCTACCCTACGGGAGTGATATTCTACTTTCTCCTCTATATAAGCCCCAAATATTTGAGAGTTCTCCCACTCTATGAAGAGCTCATATCTCTGTAATCCAATACTGAAATTACATCGTTTCAAATCTTATAATTTTGAAAAATTCTGGAAATATTGCTTCTTGGCTTCCCCACCTTTCCTGTGGTCTTTGTAATTGCAAAGACATTGGTTATAAAGCCTAACTCATGCACAAATTAATGTTAGAGCACTATCTGCATTGTCTATTCATCCCCCCAGCAAAACTAGCCAAGCTAATCTCCCTGTCTGCCACCCGTTGATGCTGATTTTATCAAGATAGACTTTGCTTTGTCAGTTAAGCCACTGTCGTCTCTGAGTTATTCAAGATTGCACAAAGCAACATGGTTGAAAAAGTGAGGTATTCACATCTGCCCCTTCTGTATCATCTCTCAATCCTGTAAAAAATTGGGTTGTTGATCAATCAATCAATCAATCAATCAGTGCATTTGTAAAGCGCGCTACTTACCCGTGAGGGTTTCAAGGCGCTGAGGGGTGCTGCTCCTGCTCAGAGCCAGGTCTTGAGGAGCCTTCTGAAGGAGAGCAGGTCTTGGGTCTGCCACAGATGGGTGGGGAGGGTGTTCCAGGTCTTGGCAGCAAGGAAGGAGAAGGATCTGCCGCCGGAGTTTGTTCGCTGGATGCGTGGGTGAGGCTGGCGGAGCGGAGCTGGCGGGCAGGGGTGTAAAAGTTGAGTCTGTTGTTCAGGTACGCTGGTCCGGTGTTGTGGAGTGCTTTGTGTGCGTGGGTGAGGAGTTTGAAGGTGATCCTCTAGTTGACGGGGAGCCAGTGCAGGTCTCTTAGGTGGGAGGTGATGTGGCTGTGGTGGGGGATGTTGATCATCAGTCGGGCAGAGGCGTTTTGGATGCGTTGTAGTCGTCGCAGGTGTTTGGCCGGGATTCCTGTGTAGAGTGCGTTGCCGTAGTCCAGCCTACTGCTGACGAGGGCTTGGGTCACTGTTCTTCTTTTTTCGGTCGGGATCCACTTGTAGATTCTGCGATGCATGCAGAGGGTGTTGTAGCAGGAGGAGGAGATGGCATTGACCTGTTTAGACATGGAGAGGGAGGAGTTGAGGATTAATCCTAGGTTGCATGTGTGGTCCGTGGGCGTTGGAGCAGTACCCAATGTGGTCGGCCACCAGGAGTCGTCCCATGCAGAGGGGGTGGGGCCTAGGATGAGGACCTTTGTCTTGTACGAGTTCAGTTTCAGACGGCTGCTCCTCATCCACTCGGCAACGGCCTTCATTCCCTAGTGGAGGCTGGTTTTGGCGGTGTGCGGGTCCTTGGTGAGGGAGAGGATGAGCTGGGTGTCGTCGGCATAGGAGATGATGTTCAGGTCATGCTGGCGGGCCACTTGTGCGAGGGGGGCCATGTAGACGTTGAACAGGGTCGGGCTGAGGGATGAGCCCTGCGGTACGCCGCAGATGATGTTGGTGGCTTCGGATCGGAAGGGAGGGAGGTGGACTCTCTGGGTTCTGCTGGAGAGGAAGGACGTGGTCCGGTCCAGGGCCTTCTTCTGGATTCCGGCTTCTTGGAGGTGTGTTCTTAGTGTGCGGTGGCATACCGCGTCGAAAGCGGCTGACAGGTCCAGGAGGATGAGGGCTGAAGTTTTGCCATTGTCTAGCTGGTGCCTGATGTCATCTGTGGTACAAAAGGGGGTGGTGATGGACGGAGCATCTGAATCAATCAAACACTCACACCCAGTCAAAAGATCTGGGTTTAATCCATCACCGTTCTTTAGCCCACTCTGCCACCCCAGTTCAGACATGGCTAAATGCAAATCAGTCTGACCCTGTGCCTCATGGGAACAGTCCAGCCCGAACTGCCAAGCCATGTCTTCCCTGGACCAGAAACAAGCTTCCGAGGACCGGTTTCTGGCATTCCAGCCGTCTTCAGCCCGGCTAACTTGAATCCAGTGGCAAAGTGAGCAAGGGACTCACGTCTGAGCATACCCTGCCACACTTATGGCGGCCAAAAGCGGTATAAAAGGGGGTGGTGATGGACGGAGCATCTGAATCAATCAAACACTCACACCCAGTCAAAAGATCTGGGTTTAATCCATCACCGTTCTTTAGCCCACTCTGCCACCCCAGTTCAGACATGGCTATATGCAAATCAGTCTGACCCTGTGCCTCATGGGAACAGTCCAGCCCGAACTGCCAATCCTGGTTGGGGAGCGTTGAGTGGATCTGCTTCAAAGATGCACCATGCAGCCGAAGCGATGGTTTAGTTCCGAAATGCGGCAAGGTTGCAGTGCGATGCCTTTTTGCCTTCTCGTCATCAGCAGGGCTTCCGATGCAAATTCTGGCATCTGATTTGCAGCACGCGGCTGGTGGCGTTGGTTCCGAGGAGCTGCAAGGTTGCGATGCGGAGTCGGGTGGCGTTGTTGAAGCATTGATGAGAGGTGCAAGGACATGGGCTGTGGATGTGCCTCGCTATCAGGGCAAGGGCTCCGGAGGTGATGCAGGTCTTTGCGACAGGTCCCATCCATGCAGCAGTGTCGGTTCTGCTTGAGGATGTGCTGTTCAGCCTAGGAGATGCAGCGGTTCAGCCCGGGAATGCATTGCTCAACAGAAATAATGCATCAGTTCTGCTGGCAAGCACCTTAGGCACACTTCCAAGGGTCCTAGACTGGGGTGGCACCACCTAGCAGGATAGACAACCAGATGTCAGAGTCCAGGTGCAGGTTTAAGGTTGTTGGAAGTCTGTATGTCCATGAGACTTCAGATCAGCTAACCCTTGGCGTCACTCTGGGTTTAAGAGATGCAGGTCTCACCCAGGCAGGAGGGCAGCAGGGCAGCACAGCAAAGTATTAGTCCAGCAGAGTGCAGTCCTTCAGTAGGCACAGCAGTCCTTCTTCCTAGCAGTGCACTGATGCTCTGCCTTCAATGCCCTGGTTCCAGACTAACTACAGGGGTATGCAGCCCTTTGTGTGGAGACAGGACACAGCCTATTCTGGTGTAAGTGAGGCTGGGCCCAGTTTCTCACTCACATCCTGTCAGTGATGGCTGACTCGGTCACACTTAAGCTCCCATTATGTGTGGCTGTCTAGGTGGAATATACAAAGCCCAACTACCAACTACACTAAGTCATGTGACCACAGGGGGGGCGTGGCTAGCAGGCCAACATGGCGGACGGAGTTTGCTGGTGCTCTGGTGCCGCTGGGGGAGGTAAAAATCCTGTAGCCTACGCCGGGGGTCATATCCACCTGGAAACGGTTGTTTTCGGAGGCGCTTCTCCCCCGACTGCTCTGCTGAAAACACTGGAGCTCTGGTGACCGGGGATCCGGACTTACGCCGTGGCTGACAGAGGGGCCTAGTGTCACGCTGCAGACCGGGGCCTCGAGTGGCATTGGTGCCCGGAGAAAGAGGACGGGGAGGCGACAGTGCACCGGAGCCTCCGATCCTGAAGGCGGACACCTGCACCTGGGATCCTGACCCTGCGGCTGCCGAGGGGCAAGGACGGCGCCTTGTGTACCCGGGCGTCGGGAGGAGGAACGGAGGCTGTGGGCGGACCGGTGCTGCAGGCTGGGACGCTGAAACGTGGGCGCCGAGGGCCTAATATTCCCGCCGCCGGCAGTGCCTACCTGCTGCGGGCCCCCCCGCCTGGCTTGCTGCCTGCCCGAGCTGAATTGAAGGTGAGGAGCCCCGGGAGAGTGCGGGGCGGACCCCTGGGACCCTGCACTGGGCGGCGAGCCGGGTCTCGTTTGCCATTGCTGCCCTGCTTCCTGAGAGGACGAACTGAGGAGAAGCGGGGACCCCTGGATTGGGGACTGGATCCGGCTGGGGCGCCCTGGAAGCCTGGCAGGGACAAGGCTGAGATACGCTGGTGAAGGGACTATCCCCACGCGGTGGGCTGAGGACTGGGGCGCCGGGGAAGCATGCAGCAGCACAGCTAACGCCCCCCAAAGCCGCAATGTTACTGCGCTACAACCCATTCCATTCGTAACTACATTGTGCCCATACATAGCTGGGGGCCCAGGCGGGGCGGCGCCCAATTGCTCCTACTGCCGTTCTTGACCGCTGCAAATGGCCTGGTGAGGAGAGGGACATAGCGCTTCAGGGTGGTAGGCCCAGTGAAAACCCTCGGTGCTCATATACGCTGGGTGAGGTGGAAAGCGGCCCCTCCCCCTGGCGGAGACGCGGACACTACCAATAGCTTCCCCAAGGTGGGAGCGCCAGGTGAGACCGGCGGGGAAACTACTGGGACATAAGACGCACACTAGACGGCAGATACTCGCCCTGAACCGCGCTCCTACCGCCAACCAGGCGACTGACGTCTAATATGGTGCGCAAAGGCGTGAAGAACACGGAGGGCAAGGAGGGTCCGGGCATAGGACCTGCCCAGGATACGGACCCTGGGCGTTCTGCACCGCTGACATTGACCTCCAACATCTCAGAGAGCCAGCAAGGCGACAAACTAGACCTTATACTAAAAGAGATCAGACACTCTAGGGCCGTGATGAAGACGCAGATGGGCCCCCTCACCACTAACCTATCCTTGCTTAAGGCGGATCACGAGAAATTGGCGGATAAAGTTAAAGATCAAGGTCTGTCTATAACTGAACTCGCCCGACAGTGGCGGAACACACGGACTCCATCCAAGTGATCCAACGTCAAGTCAAAACCCTGCTGGACCGCGTGGAAGACGCGGAAGGGCGCAATCGGCGCAATAACATTCGCGTTATTGGCCTGCCGGAAAGAAGCGAGGGGTCCCGGCCGGCAGAGTTCATGGAACAGTGGTTCCGAGATAACGTTGCCCCTGAGGGTCTGTAGCCGTTCTTCTGTGTAGAGAGGGCACATAGAATCCCAACTGGCCAGCCAAAACCGGGACAGACACCACGGCCGCTTATTGTCCGGATCCTAAATTACCGGGATAGAGACATGCTGCTAAATCAAGCCAGAATCAAATCGGTCATACCGTGGGAGAATAAACAAATTTCACTGTACCCGGACTATACCACTCAAGTGCAAAAACAACGGTCCTCATACTATGAAGTGAAACAGAGACTCCAAAAGGCTAAACTGCGCTACGCCTTATTGTTCCCTGCACGCCTAAAGGTGATCCACGACAAGAAGACTCACTTTTTCGAAAGCCCCACGGACGTGGAGGAATGGATGGAGGTGATGAACATCGAGGAGCGACCGGACCCGACGCAGGACTCCACAGGCAACGGATCCAAGGAAGACTCGACTCAAGGGGAGACCGAGAATGGCGCCCAACGCACTCATCCGAAGCAGCGCAAACGGACCGCCCACCAACAAAAGCAGGGACAGGCTGATGCAGTGGCAGCGGTGGGATCCTTCAGAGACGACTGTGCGACAATCAACACGGACACTGAGGATAGCACTGTGCACTCGGACTCGGATAGCAGTATGATCCTATTTCCGACGGTGACGCCGAGAGCCGCGGATGAACTTATAGACAATGCCCAAGAGTAATACCTCCTATAAACCTGACTTGAGACTTGAATACAACACAATATCCTTTTCCGTATGAAATAGGGGGGCGGCGGGGATGGGGGAGGAGGGGAAATGTGCTTGCTCAGAATATGTATGTGGCCCTTTATTTGCTGGCGAGCACCGTGCGGCCTGCCCTGGATGGGGAGAGAGACTCAGATACGGGGATCGTGCGATGCGATTCCTGCGCCTCCTGTGCTCGTGCGGCACATAGCTGCAACGGGCTGGTTCTGCCAGTCTGAGGCCGCCCTTGTCCCCCCCTCCCCTGACCCTTTGCTTCCCCCCCTCCACGAGACGTGGCTACATACACTGAATAATTCCGAAAGAACTCTCCCGGCGGCGCCGTTGAGCCGGCGACATGACCGAGCATGGCACTATGGACACGGCAGGTGCTTGGCCGACCCCCCACTAGCGTATGCACTGTTACTTGTTTACTTACGTTCCAATGTTTCTGGTTCGGCACAGCAGGGTTTAGAGGCTGCGCCTTCACAGTTGGGGTTTGGGATAGGGAGGGTACTGTCTCCTGGTGGGCACGGAAGAATCACTCAATAGGACATATGGGAACACTACTTGTGACACCAACACCGGGCTATGGCTGACACACAAGGAAAGTATAGGCTGGTCACCTGGAATGTGAGAGGGCTGGGGGCAGTGCAGAACAGACACAGAGTACACGCTTTCTTGCTACGGCAACGGGCACATATAGTGTTCCTACAAGAGTCACACCTGACACACTCCGAGGCACTCCTATTAAGAAAGAAATGGAGGGGTACTGTTTTCTCTACAACATACTCTGCCTTCTCAAGAGGGGCCACGATATGGGTGTGCCATGGTACTCCATTTGTGGAACTGGAAAGGCGGACTGACGAACAGGGACGCTATGTGTTGGTGAGAGGCACCTTGGACGGGGAGGTGGTAGTGCTGGGCAGCATTTATGCCCCGAATTTTGACCAGGATAGGTTCCTTACTGCAGTGGGCCGGGCGTTAGCGGATTGGGTGGACGTCCCCTGGATTTTGGGTGGTGACTGGAACATGATCTTAGATGTGACCCTCAACAGATCACACCCCCCCCTCCAGGCGGCGGGAATACATAAACTATCAGAGTCATTTGGGACGTGGCTTCGGGGTTGGAGACTGGCGGACATCTGGCGCACACTGCACCCGACACACAAAGAATACTCATGCTACTCCCCTGTACACAAATTACATACCAGATTGGATAGGTTTGTTTGCTCTAACTCTGTAGTGACTAGGTGCGCCACAGCAGATTACCTTGCCAAAACGTTCTCAGACCACCGACCGCTGGCGATTGACCTACACTAGGGTAGAGTACCCTCACCAGCTCCTACCTGGAGGCTTAACCCTGCGCTGCTCGAGGATGGCCCGTTTCGAGCACATATAGCTGGCGCCTTAACTGATTACTTCAATACCAATTGGGATTCTGCATCCTCGAACCTAGTGGTGTGGGACGCAATGAAGGCTGTAATACGGGGGGCTGCTATAGGCCGACAGGTGGGAGCCAGACAGGAGATCCACGGTAAGCTATGCGAGGTGGAACAGCGCTTGCGCGACCTAGAAAATGCGGTGGGGCAGGACCCTGGCCGTACAGCTGAGCTACAGCAGTGTAATATTGACCACGCAGAATTGCTAGAAACCCTGAGGGTGATGGACTATGGGGCCTATCTGAAAAGACAACAGGCGAAGGCGGACAGATCCGGCGCTCTGCTTGCCCGGCTGGTTCGGGATGCCCCCGAATGCCCTACCATAACGACGATTAGGAACGCAGCGGGTACACAGGTGCACACTCAAATGGGGATTAACACAGTATTTAAGACTCACTTGGAGAACCTCTACGCCCCCCGCTCTGTAGGGACCAGGGAGGACATGACGGGATTCCTAGATGAACTAACGCTCCCAGTGCTGACCCCGGGAATCGAGGCGGCTATAGCCGGGCCTATAACACAACACGAAATAAAAGTAGCAATCCATACACTTAACCGGGGCAAAACCCCGGGCATGGATGGCCTGCCAGGGGAATTTTCTCAATCCTACGCTGATTTGCTGGCCCCCGTCCTGGAGAAAATTTACAACACCGCCTACGAGGTTGGCCACCTCCCGACTACCACCATGCAGGCCTTGGTGATCTCTATCCCGAAGCCCGGCAGGGCGCTCAAGATGTGGGTAACTACAGACCCCTATCCATGCTCTGCACGGAGTACAAGATCCTTAGTAAGGCTATTGCCATGCGGATCCAGGACCACCTCCCTGGCCTGATCCATACTGATCAATGTGACTTCCTTCCAGGGAGGAGTACCTCCCAGAACTCGAGGCGACTCCACGCTCTCATGACAAATACACCTCACAACTTACCACACGCTGGCTGCATAGCCCTTGACCTCCGCCAGGCTTTCGATTCCCTGACGTGGGACTTCATGTTTGAAGTCCTGCATCGTTTTGGGTTCCCAGAGGCCCTTATAAAATGGATCCGCTTATTGTACAGAGGCCCGACGGCTAGGGCACGCACGGGAAGACACACATCTGACTGTTATGAGGTCCATAGGGGCACACGGCAGGGCTGCCCACTGTCGCCACTGCTGTTTGTGCTGACGTTGGAACCCCTGGCTATTGCGTTTCGCAATAGAGCTGCGGAGGAAGGCATACCAGTAGAGGGCACAGACCACATGGTCTCAATATATGCTGACGACATCTTGGTATTTCTCCGGAACCTGCGAGGGGACCACTCGCCCCTGGTGACTGTTTTCAGACGCTTTGAGATCATATCTGGACTGGCTATAAACCCGGGAAAGTCCCTGGGCTTCTTCTTCCGAGAGGGCCAACAGCCCCCCCACATACAGTTCGGGGCCTATGAAATTCAAGTGGCACCAACCACGTTCAAATATCTTGGGATACAGGTCTACCGGGACCCAGAGGCTCAAATTGACGGTAATATCCGTAAGGCCATTACTGGCCTGCGAGGTAGCATAGGTTTCTGGACGTCCCTACCCCTATCAGTAATGGGACGGGTGGCGGTCTCGAAGATGGTCCTGCTCCCCCGCATATTATATTACTTTGTAAACCTGCCGGTCCTGCTCCCGCGACAGATTTTCACCACACTTGATACATTACTGGTCAGCCTCATATGGGGATCGGGGAGAAGACGAATCAGCCTTAAAAAACTGCAACTGAACACCAGACGGACGGCCTGGGCGTACCGGACCTGCGAAGCTACTACTATGCCAGCCAGCACCAATGGTTGACCCGATGGGTGGCGGGTAGAGACTTGCATGAGATCGCTTACACAACGGACTAATTAGCACGTGGAGACCTGCACTCCCTCCTCTTGCCCACGCTAGGATCCCCAGAGACTGCCACCCCCTCCTGCATGTGGCCCTGACCTGCTGGAAGAAATCGCTGTCATACACGGCGGGGACCTCTCCATATGCGGATAATATACCTCTACTGGGGCTCCCGACACCACAGGGGACTCTAACACAGCGCAGACTACGCCCCTGGACGGAGGCCGGGTTGGACAGGGTGGGGGACCTGTTCGGCGATGACACCATACTGGACCATGCCTCTTTTGTGCAGGTCACGGGAGCCCCTTCACGCTTATACCTCCTACACGCCTCGGTAACGCACTACATGCGACGGACCTGGGCCCCACAACGTACAAAACCAGATCAACACGAGTTAGTACACCTCATGCATTATATGGGCACGGGGGGACACCTAGTGAAATGGCTGTATGTTGGTATCAGAGAACATGTGACGTCGCCGATCGCCACACTCAGGGAGACCTGGACTGTAGACGCGGGTGAAGACATATCGGACGGAGAGTGGAAGATAATTCTAGGTCATCATAGAAGGGTATCTAGGAATGTTAAATTTCAGTTCATACAAGCCATGATTCTCCATAGAGCTTACCTTACGCCCCAGAGACTACACAGGATGTTCCCTACCGCTGCACACTGCTGCCCGAGATGTCAACAAGACGAGCCGCATATTCTTCACATGCTATGGGCATGCCCGAAATTACATACTTACTGGGGGACGATCAAACACACGCTGCACTCCATAACAACACTCCGGATCCCGGAGGGAGCATTACCCTGTCTACTAGGGAACAGGAAACGGCCCAAAACATGCAAGGCACAACTGAAGTTTGCGGACCTGGCGCTAGTGCTGGCGATCAGGGTGCTCACTATGAGATGGAAGTCGCCCAGGGCCCCGCAAGTAGCAGTGTGGCGCAGCGACATGCTGAAATGGGGTAAAGCAGAATCTGCAGCTCTGCGGGAGGAGGAGAGCAAGGGCCTTCGCAAATACCCCATAGCACAGGAATGGGACCTAATGCTGATAGCACTGGAAGAGACAGACCTGGACAGCCCAGGAGACCCGGTGGGATGAACTTACACAGATGGCAGGGGGGGTTGAGGCTCACGAGCAATGGGGCAACTCACTGGGGTTAGACCAGACCTAGGACCTTAAACAAATCCCAGATAGACAGAGCCACCTTGGCCCGGGATATCGAGTGTAGGAGAGAGACCAACCAGGAGACAGAGGTTGGGCGGGCGGGGAGGAGGGGACAGTTGGGGTTTGCCAATAATGAAAACCATGATTATGGTGTTTGAAACACATACTTGGGATGCATTCGGGGAATGTTATGATAAGTAACTCACAACTGAAATGTTATACCCCTACAATTAATGGTTAAGAAAATGGAAAAGACTGCTGAGTGATATGATGTGCAACTGAACAGAAATGTATGTCATCCTGAAACAGTCACGAATAAAGAGTTTAAAAAAAAAAGTCATGTGACCACAGACAAGGCGAGCTAAGGCAAGAAAAAGCTATCTTTCTAAAAGTGGCAATTTCTAAATTTGTATTTAAAATCCGACTTCACCATCAGTTAGGATTTTAAATTAGGATTCCGGAGACACCAAACTTGAACCAGTTATATCTTTCTGTTTGGAAATGACACTTACATAAGACAACTCCAATGTTATCCTATGAGAGAGATAGGCCTTGCAATCGTGAAAAATTAATTTAAGAGTTTTTCACTACCAGGACATGTATAACTTAAACGGACATGCCTTACCTTGCTTCTTAAATACATTGCACCCTATCCTCTGAGCTGTCCAGGGCCTACCCTAGAGGTGACTTATATATATTAAAAAGTAAGGATTGGGCATGACTAAATTCTTATTTTGCCAGTTCGAAATGGCAGTTTCCAGCTACATGCGCAGGCTACAATGGCAGGCCTGAGACGTGTTTAAAGGACTACTTAAGTGGGTGCCACAGTCAGTGCTTGCAGGCCCACTAGCAGCATTTAATTTGCAGGCCCTAGGCAGATGTAGTGTACTGTACTGGGGACTTAAAATTAAATTAAATATCTCAATTGGGTACAAGCCAACATTACCATGTTTAGAGGAGAGAGCACCTACACGTAAGCACTGGTTCGCAGGGGTAAAGTGCCCAGAGTTCTAAGGCCAGCACAAACGAGGTCAGAAAAAATGGAGGAGAAATGCAAAAAGCTGGGTGGAAAACCACCCTACGGTTGACAGGTATAACATGTCCCTTCTAAAAAAGCTTGAACGTAATGCTTTGTGCACCGATCTCGCTGACAGCACTATCAAACATCTGCCAAAAGTAGAGGATCCAGTTGTACGCATATGGCACAGTGCAAAAACTATTTATGTCTCTATTCAAATGGCTATGGTTTGAAGTGAATGGATTTACACACCTGCTAGGTATTCAAAGAGGATAATTAGCAGGCATAGTTACCCACCACAACTATATAATTCAGCAGTAGTAAATCTCACCCAAGGGTAGGGGAGTTATATCATGGTTCGGTTGGCCTTGTTGTTGTATGACACACCTCACGAGTAGGCCTGAATGGAGGTCGCACAATTTCACTCTGAGGAATTCCGCAGAGTTATCAAAAAACTCTGTCAAATTCTGCAGAGTTCCGCATGCGGACAGAGTATTGCTCAGCCATCTAAACCCCTTCCTCCATTTCGCAATCGCCTTCGGTGTACAACACCGCACTTGTTCAATTGAGGCTTACCTTGTATGTGCAGCACGGTGCGTTTATATGTGTGGCTGGGGGAGAGGTGGTGTTAATATTCACTCTGCAGCTGCATGTGGTGTATATCTGCTGCACTTTTCACGTTTTCGCATTGCATTTCTGTGGAGGAAGCGAGCCCTGATATTTGTAATATAGTGCTCAATCTATGTTTCTTTAATGCATTTATGATTGGTAAGATTCTTTGTGTATATGCTATGCTTGTATGTGTTTCCCTTTAATTAGCACCATGGAGATGGAATGCTACTGGTCTGTGAAGAGTCAGCTGCATCTGACTCCTGCTTGCTGATGAATGAGACTTTATACTATTACCTTGGATTTCCCTGTGGATTTATTCACTTAGGGCCAGATGTAGGTAGCCCAATACCGGTCAGTAACGGCCAAAATTACCGAATTTTGGCCGTTACCGACCGGTATTGGGCTTTTTAGATGTAGGTGGCTACAAGTTGGTGGTAAATAATGAAAACCTTTGAAAATGCATTTTTTTTGCTTTTCCATCAGTGCGATGTGGCACACATACATGCCCTAAGGGCATGTATGTGTGCCACATGTGCACCCATAAACAATTGAGGGGTGCAACAGGGTGTCAAAGTGACACCCTGCCACCCTTCAATGTTTTCCCCCTTTTACCGAATCAGTATTTACCGATTCGGTAATTGCCATTCATTCCTATGGGTCCAATTACTGAATCGGTAAATACCGATTCGGTAATTTTTCCCGAAAAATTACCTACGTCCCATTTACCTATTCTTAAATACCAAATCGGTATGATTCGGCATTTAAGAATAGGTAAATTAGTCCCAACATCACTTTTAAACCAGGACTTCTAAAATTTCTTCCCAAATTTAAAAGCAACTTTTCACGTGAGTGCCTTTCAAATTCACTATTGGGAAGTGAGCATTCGCCACATACCTCACCTGTTCTTTTATTTATTTTTGGAAGGGTTGGAAGGCTTCGATGTGGGCTCCTTACAACTTAGCTCTCTTAACACTCTGACTTGGTAAGTTTTCTTACACTGCCAAGGCAAGAGTAGTACATTCATGAGAAAAAGCAATTTTTAAGTGATTTTGAAGATGTAACTTTTATGAGGACTAACTCTCACATGTAATCAGTTCTATTTTTGTAAAGTTAACCCTGTCTGAAGCTACTTAAAATTCCTTTTGGACACAGCGCATTAGTAGAGGCAATTTACTTCGTTTTAGTGTGTCTATAACTCTTTGAAACTTGTGTGAACATCTCTTTGGGAGACTTGACTTGCCAAAAAGACTTTCTCTCTCAAAACTGTGAAATTTGTAAAGGACTTTGTCTCTCAAGACTGTGACATTTGTTGGAGCGCTGTTGAAGTTCATTTTGGTTCAAGCTCTGTGTGTACCTCTTTTATCGAGATCTGCAGATTCAAGTGCAAACACGTTTGTTCGTCTACATTGCACTTTGGAAGTATTCGTGAAAATCTTTTAATTGCTCTTCAATGTGGAGTGCTTAAATGAACTGCACTAGACTGTCAGTGAAGTAATTTTCTACTATGACTTTATTTTACTCCTAATTTCATACATTGATTTGAAAAAGGGAAAGAGCATCTCACCTTCATAAAATAACATTAAATAACGGCCAAGTAAAAGTTTGCGTCCGACGGTGCAGCTTGGAACTCTGGTGTTCCTTCATTCCTACATCTCAAAAATGTTCGAAGTTTCCCTGACACAACGAACTTCGTCACGTTACGTTGCATTCAACGTGCATAATGTGGTGGCCATTTTGGAAAAGATTTCTGAAGTTTGGAATTTAACGCTCTAGCTTTCAAAAGCATATTTATTTCCCACAGGCTTGGAGGATCGCTTGGTATAACGGACAGCGCTTTCTCAGCGTTATGTTTTTTATGTAATTCAGGGGGCTTTGAGATTCAAGTTCATCTACATATTTTTTTTCCCTCTATGTAATTTTGTTCATGCTTCCTTCATTTAGGCATTTAAGAAGTTAAGAAGCAGAGAGAGAGAACAAATTGTTCAAGATAATATCAACTGCTGAGACATTAATTTGTATCGCTTTTCTCTCACTCAACCTACCACCCTCATTTACAACATCTACTGTTTAGAGTTTTATAAATGTTTTGACAGAGTACCCATTAATTCCAACATAACTCTTACCGTATCTATTGATCCCCATGATGCAAAACGATGCCACACCACCTTTCTTTTTGTCCACACCGGGTGATCCACCCATCAAGTGGCAAAAATGGAAGAAGATGTTTGAAAGGAACGCAACGGTATGTGTTACTAACCTAAGTGCGGAAAGAAGGACTGCCTTATTGTTACATTGTCTAGGATCAGAAGGTCAGGAAGTTTTTGACCATCTTCCAGACATTGATGATGCAACTCTGAATGAATATGAAATATGTATTAGCAAGTTGGATAAACATTACTTCCCTAAGGTGAGCACTATCCAAGAAAGATACCATTTTGGCCGAAGAAATCAAAATGATGGTGAAACAGTGGAAAAAGATATCACTGCGTGGAGGAAATTAGATTCTTCACGTAAATTTGGTGCCTTAATTGAAGAAAGAATTAGAGATCAACTCATGCTAGGCTGTAACACACAAAAAGTAAGGGACGACATTTGGCAAAAGGTTGAACCTTCTTTAGATGAAGTAATTACTTTTGCCAAACAAATAGAACATTCCCAAAAATGCACAGAGATTATTCCAAAACATGAAAATAATGGTGAAGTAGTGCATGAAGTAAAATTATCCTCTAAAGGAAATAGTACAAGAAAAAACTTTAAACATAATTCTGAAGCTAGTAGTTCTCGTTCTTTTCAAAACAACACATTTCAGCCTAAATGTTTTCGGTGTGGGAATCTTGGTCATTTAGCAAATGACAAGAAGTGTCCCGCACTAAAAAGCATGTGCGCAAAATGTAAAAAAACTGGTAATTTCACAAGTGCTTGTCGGACAAAGAAAACCAAAGCAAAGGTGAACTTAGTTTCTCAAGATGATTACATAAATGATTACTCTGATTCAGACTTTGATTGTGGACAGATAGTCTCACAAGCTTCCGGGAAATATAAAAAAGGCCCCTTTGATGTGGCGATGGTTGAAGGTAAAGGGACCGAATGTTGTTTGATTCTGGGGGCAAAATATTGACTATTTCAAGGCAGTTTTATTCCCAATGCTTAAAAGACAAGGTTAAGATTGTTAAAGCGGATTTCAAACCCCTTGCTTATGGTGGTGAGCCCATCAAACTTATAGAGTATTTTGAAGGACTGATAGAATACAAAAGGAGATTTACTGCTGGTAAAGTTTATATTTCCCACAAAGGTGATAGCATATTAAGTTAGCTTCACCGAGAAGACCTTTGTGTCATGTTAGATCCAAATAGTAATCCCCCAATCTTATTAAAAGAGAAATTCAAGGTAAATTTAGTTTATACTAATGATAGTAATGCTGACTACATCTCCAACCTTAGGACATCATTCCCCAGTGTGTTCAGCAGCGAACTGGGCTGCCTTCATGGTTATACACTTAAAATCAAATTAGTTTCGGGAGCAGTGCCAGTTTCAAGTAAAGTTTGCAGTATACCATTTTCTGTGAAGGAAGAAATGAAAAATCAGTTGGATAAATTGAAATCTGATGGTATTATAGAAGAAGTGGAAGGGACTCAATGGTTGTCGCCAGTAGTCGCAGCACGCAAGTCTGAGGGAAGTTTGCGTCTGTGCATAGATTTGAGAGCTTTAAACAAGCAAGTTATTGTTAATAGGTACCCACTTCCCAAAAATTCTGAAAAGCTCATGTTATTAAAGGATGCAAACGTCTTTTCTACTGTAGACCTGAAATCTCCTTACCTCAGATCATGTTAGATAGTGAATTCAAAGATTACACCGCCTATATCACTCCATTTGGTACTTTCAGATTCGTGAGGTGGTCTTTTGGTTTGGTTTCAGGCAAGTCAGTCTTCCAAAGGGCGATAGAAAAGGTTTTGCAAGATCAACCTGGTATGAAAATTTATCAAGATGATAATCTTTGGAAGTAATGATAAGGAACATGATTTGAGAGTAAAGCAAGTGTTAGAAAAATTCAGTCAATACAATCTTACTGTCAGGTTGGACAAATGCAAATTCAAAAAATCTTCAATAAACTATCTTGGGCACACCATTTCAGACAAAGGTATGGAACCCAAACAAGAGTAGATTGAGGCCATACATAATTTAGCTACTCCAACTAATAAAGATGAGTTAATGAAATTCCTTGATATGACCTAATACTACAGTAAGTTTGTACGAGGGTTTGCTGAGAAAAGTGTCAACATGAGGATGTTATTATGCAAAGGAGTTGCTGTTAAATGGTCTTGACAGTGTGAAGAAGAATTTAACAATTTAAAGATGCATTTAAAAAATACTCTAAAACTAAGGAGTTTTGATCCGTCTTTGAAATACGTACTAATTACAGATGCAAGTAGGAAAGGACTTGGAGCGGTTTTTCAGCAAGAAAAAGGTGATGAGGTGACTGTGATCTTATTCTTTCTAGGAGTTTAAAAGGGGCAGAACTCAGATACTCTGTAATAGAAAGAGAAGCACTACCAGTACATTGGGCCACAAAGAAATAGAAACATTTGCTTTGGGGGACAAGGTTTAGTGTAAGGACAGATCACAAACCTTTATGTGAAGTTTTCAACAAAAAATGTATTGATTCAATATCTAGCCGAATATCCAAATGGGTTGTGGCTCTTCAAGCTTATAATTTTGATGTTGAGTACTTACCCAGTGTGAAAAACTGCATTGCAGATACCCTTTCAAGGCTTGTATGCCCAAGGTGAATGATTTGATCACCCAGGATGATGGTTGAATGAATGGGTGTGTAATATTGAACATGATGGCATTAAAGAAGAGAAGTGGAGAGAGGAGTGCAAGAATGATGAAGTTCTTAGAGAGTTGTGCTCTTTAATTAAAAAGGGGTGGAATAAAAAGGTTGATGGGGACGTGGATACATTTTGGAATGTTACAAATGAATTGTCTGAAGTTGATGGCCTTATCTTCAGGGGTTCAAAATTAATTCCTCCTTTGGTTCTTCGAGGAGAATTAATTGAATTGGCTCACAGAGGTCACCAGGGCATGTCCAAAACAAAAGAAAGGCTGAGGCTTAATTACTGGTGGCCTGGTATTGATCTTCAGTTTGAGCGATCCATTAGGGAGTGCATACCTTGTACTCATAGTGAGAAATGTCTCAAACCCAGGGTGCAACCCATGGTTATCAGAGAGCGCCCTGAAGGTCCATGGCAAGAATTAGCCTTAGATATTTTAGGACCAGTCACTGGTGATGGTTGTGAAACGTATGTGTTTGTTTTAATCGACATGTACTCAAGGTGGCCAGAAATCAAATTTACCGAATTCATTGATTCCAAGCATGTTTTTTCCTTCCTGAAAGAAATGTTTGCACGAGAAGGTCTACCAGGATGTTTAATAACGGATATTGGTGCACAATTCCTGTCAGTTGAATTGGAAAAGTTTTTGCAAACATGTTCTATAAACCATAAACGTTGTTTACTTTATCATCCGGAAACGAATGGTATGGTGGAACGCTTTTTTCTTGTACTTAAAGAACCAATTTCTATGTCAAAACAGAATGGGCTGGATTGGAAGAAAGAGGCAAACAAAATGGTTGAGGTTTATAGGTTCTCTCCTCATGCAACGACAGAACGCACCCATTTTAATCTTCTTAAAGGAAGACATCCTAGCACTCTTGCAGTGCCTTTCTAGGTCAATGATATTGTATCAAGGAAGGAAAATGTGTCTGTAGACGATCTTTGGAAGCTTAAAGAAAAAGATAAAATTGTAACACGCAAAAAAAAAATGATGTCAGGAAAGCAGTCAAAGTTACTGCTACTGTGGTGAATGTTGGTGACTGGGTAATGATCAAAGCCTCATTTGGACGGAAGGCATTTGGGTTGTTTCAAAAACCCCATAAAGTTATCAAAGTTTTGATCAATGCAATTAAAACTGAGGATTCTCGGACTTGGAACCTCAATAGGGTTGTTGTCATCAAAAACACTTCCCTTTTGGGAAATAATTCCTTTGTTCAACCACCCTGCGGGTCTTCTCTCCCGTCTAGCCATCTGAGGGTCCCATCTAGCCATCTGAAGGAAAGGAGTGCAAGAACCAAAACTATGCCAATGAAATTCAAAGACTTTGTTATGAATAAATAGTTTTGATATTATGGAAGGAAGGTATGTAATATAGTGCTCAATCTATGTTTCTTTAATGCCTTTATGTTTGGTATGATTCTTTGTGTATATGCTATGCTTGTATGTGTTTTCCTTTGATTAGCACCATGGAGATGGAATGTTACTGGTCTGTGAAGAATCAGTTGCATCTAACTCCTGCTTGTTGATGGAGGGGACTTTATACTCTCTGGATTAAACTTACTTATTCTTACCTTAGATATCTCTATGGATTTATTCACTTAATTTTACAATATTACAGCAAGTAGGAGGCCACACAGATTGAAGTCAGCATGTACATCTAGGGACATTTACCCCACATCTGTCACCCCTCCTTGTGTCCGCAGATCTGCGCCCTTCTCACCCCAGAGCAAGTAACAACCGCCACACAGGGTACCTAGGCTTAAAAAAAATGTCAGGCTCTGCACGCTCCATGGGCAGGATTGGGGGCCCTTCTCACCGTCAGCTGCTGTGGTGCTGCTTGCTGTGTGCAGTCAGCTGTGCTTGTTCCCAGTGCTGAACACTCACCACGTCACGGGAGAGACCTGGCATGCGGGCAGCACCACACACATCCTGCTAGGCTCAGCCTCTGCCCCTACATTACCATACGGCACAGCTGATCCAACCACCAAGGCTGAGCAGGAGGGATGGCTCACCAACCATTCCTTACCTCCATCTGCGAAGGCTCGAACAAGCTGCCATGCGTGCTGCTCGTAAGGAGACCCCTGCGTTTCCACCTCACTTGGAAGGCCCATATGAGGCCAGAACTCTTGCTCTGCATCACAGAGTCCTGAGGTGTTTTCTGCGTCACTGACAACCTCAGTGCGACGTTACAATGCAGGGACAATGGAGGCTGAGTGAGTATTTAAGGTATGTGTCTCTAGGAAAATAACAGAATTAGGAGTGGTGTCCGTCAAATGTGGCCATACTTTATATGTAAATTCAACTGCCACAAGAATTTGATGGAATTCCTTGGAAATGAGCAGCACAAACTAAATGGTGGGTGCCCTATTGAGATGCACACTTTTGTCCAAAATTCTGTCAGATCCGCATTCGGCATGCGGTATTTTCATTAAGCGTCATGTGTTTGAACAGATTTGAGAACTTTAAAGTTTACTAGGGGTGAGCGTGCCGGTAAACATAGCTCTGTCGGTGGTTGCAGAGTTTTTGTCGAACTCTGTGCTCCAAAATGAGCGTAGAGTAGCAAAACTCCATGAACTCTGCCAGCAAAGGCGAGTTTACCACTCACCTGCTGACAGGTGCAAACTGCACTCCAGCTCTTTTTTACCCTGGAAATGGCTAGAGATTTGCTCCTGCAAATGCCAGAAGCAAATCGCTGTTCAGGGTGAGAAAGAGACTGTAACAACCAAGACTTCTGAGGTTGGATGGGATGGGAAGTTGTTTTTCAGCAGAGAACAATCTTTCCCAGGGAGACAAAAAGAAATGATGTGCTATTGCGCAGTGTGGCTGCCTTTACCCAATTCGAAATTGTACTGTGAGTACAATTAGGGAAGTAGCATCTTGGAGACCCAGCGTGAAGTAAACTGTCCACTTTGAAATCAGACTCATCAACAACAGCTCATCCTTCATGGCAAAAGATCAAATCTGTCCTCTTCTACTGGCCTACCCAGCCCTCAGCCTAGACTGCATGAAAGAGTAACACCAAGAGGAGGTTCACTCCCCAATATGGCTGAGATACCCGCCACCCCCTCTCAACACAATCCCAAAAAGGAGGAAAACCGGAAACAGTTCTTGAAGTTTTTGGAAGTGGGAGGGAGTGACCCTCCCGGCCGTATTTATTAAAACAAAATTTAAAAACATTAAACGTTTCATGTTATGTACAATTTCATTACCACATTGCGATGTTTGGCTAACCTTAACATATTCTCTAATACAGAGGTTCTCCTAGCCGAACTAGCATCCTACAAAACATTCTCTAGAAATATTGAAATTGTACATCCTAACGTTTAAGGGCCAACGGCAAGGTCATAACCGGTGTCAAGATCCCTAACCAGACTTACCCTTCCCACTTGGGAGGGGCGACAGCACGGAGGCTTACCTCAAGTGCAACTACTACCAATTTCCCTTGACTTGACGGGGGCACTTAAGAACTCGACGCCATTTAAAGGTCGTACGAAGACTCGTGTGAGGTATCTAGAAGGTATCGTAGACCTCCCCCCAACCCCACACAACTTACCGCATCTGCCGTCGCAGATGTCACTGGCCCCGGGAAATTACCCAGGAGGGGGCTGTAACCCCTCCTACACAGGAAGGGGCCTTGACCGCCTTTCCTTTACTTCCGGCGACCCATCCTTAGAAGGGACCGCCTCCCCATTGAGGGGCCAATGGCCACCTCACCCGAGCGCTCCCATCCGTGTTGGGTGACGCCCACTCATAGGGATCTTCTAATTAGTGCTCACCGATCATGACCTTACCGCCTACCAACAATAAATACGACAATGCTAATAAAACCTAAGAAAACATTGGTCACTACGACCGAAAGAGCATGTTTAAGATTCAACACTATATCTGAATCACAGTAATCGCAAAACCTACACAACATACACCATTCTTTATTATAATCAACATGATATTATCACAACCTGTAAACGAAAACGGAATATTAATCAACTTTATTACAAACAACTGGCTGTCCACAGGGGCTGGTGGGTGGGTCAAAATTGGCTCTTCGTTCTGTCCCGAGCTCACGTGTAGCGAGGAGGTGCAGCTTCAGAGCACAAGAACAAGAGGACGTCTTCTGGTCTTGCGTCCCTTTTTATCCGTCTTCAGGGCGGGCGAAAACCCGCCCCTGCCTGCCCCGAGGGCGTGGCTGGCTGCGTCAGTGTCTAGGCCAGCCCACTCTAGGGCGGGAAAAAGCGCGCCCCGGCTACGCCGCTTCGGGCATACCAGCCGAGACGCGTCTCCCGCCCAAAAATGGCTTCCCGGGGGGATCGAGGCACTCCGCCATACGTTCGGGGGGACCGAGTGGTCGCCCCTTTCCATATGGCTGAGATACCCGCCACCCCCTCTCAACACAATCCCAAAAAGGAGGGAAACCGGAAACAGTTCTTGAAGTTTTTGGAAGTGGGAGGGAGTGACCCTCCCGGCCGTATTTATTAAAACAAAATTTAAAAACATTAAACGTTTCATGTTATGTACAATTTCATTACCACATTGCGATGTTTGGCTAACCTTAACATATTCTCTAATACAGAGGTTCTCCTAGCCGAACTAGCATCCTACAAAACATTCTCTAGAAATATTGAAATTGTACATCCTAACGTTTAAGGGCCAACGGCAAGGTCATAACCGGTGTCAAGATCCCTAACCAGACTTACCCTTCCCACTTGGGAGGGGCGACAGCACGGAGGCTTACCTCAAGTGCAACTACTACCAATTTCCCTTGACTTGACGGGGGCACTTAAGAACTCGACGCCATTTAAAGGTCGTACGAAGACTCGTGTGAGGTATCTAGAAGGTATCGTAGACCTCCCCCCAACCCCACACAACTTACCGCATCTGCCGTCGCAGATGTCACTGGCCCCGGGAAATTACCCAGGAGGGGGCTGTAACCCCTCCTACACAGGAAGGGGCCTTGACCGCCTTTCCTTTACTTCCGGCGACCCATCCTTAGAAGGGACCGCCTCCCCATTGAGGGGCCAATGGCCACCTCACCCGAGCGCTCCCATCCGTGTTGGGTGACGCCCACTCATAGGGATCTTCTAATTAGTGCTCACCGATCATGACCTTACCGCCACAGGTCCGGATAGTTGACCGGCTATCCGGACCCCCCACAAAACTTCTACCTAAAGGTCATGTTTTAACGTCTTTAACCATGCTAAGAAGTCTCCTATGAGTAACTCATTTCCCACCCGCGACAAATGCACCCCATCCCCTAAATACATACTGTCATCGTTAATACAACCATGCGAGATAGAATGCAATGTCTTGGATCGAAACAGCCTACTCACTTTGTTATTAAGTTTTCTAACAGAATGGTTCAAAGCGGGAATCGAGATAGCCCCCCGCCACACTTTTCGTGGGATTATATGAGACCACGCAATTATGCACCCCGGAACTTTCCTCGCCAACCAACTTACAGTGGAAAGCATTGCCTCTAGGAGAAGTCGTCTACCGGTGGTGACCAAATCATTGCCCCCTAAATGTACTATGACTATAGACGGCGGTGACCTCGTCCGCCCTAACAAACCCTCAAAGAATACCTGAAACTGGTCAATACAGAGGCCGCCTCTTCCGCAGAAGGACACCCTGTACCCGTATTCCCCAGCTACGTGAATCATGTCACCTGCTTCGAATACGTCTGCGGCACGCCTCACGTATGAGTGGCCCACGACCCACACCTCCTTTCTCACAGCCGGTGATGTCTGACCGCTGGCCTGGTGTTGGGTCGACTGCATAGTCCGCCCTGCCTCGTAGGCTTGCGCAACTGAAAACCAAACAAAAGACAAAAAGCGTGAGTAAACTATTACAGCTTCACAACATGTGCAACCGCACATATCTCTTATAACAATTGGAGGACCAACGCCCCACTCGTTTTACTTGTTCAACATTAAGACCCCTGGCTGTAGCTTCAGTGGCAGCCCCTATACGAAATGAATGGGTCCCGAATTCGCCCGGGTCTAAGCCCGCTGCGGTAATTGACATCGCGAGCACCCGCTGAAACTGAAACTTCGTCAGTGGGGTGGCGTCCGCGTGTCTCAACAATGTCCCTCCCCATGATGCCACCCTTCGTGCTAGGTAATCCTCTAAACACTGTACCGGACACATGGAGGACCCAGGAATTCTGCGAATGATCGTGCAGTCTCCCATCCCATCTTGATCGGTCTTGGACCTGGCAAAGGAGACAATCATCGCTTCACCCCTGATCTGAACGTGTTCCCGGCACAAACCCCCCACCACATCCTGTTTGTTCCTTGCAACCAGCTCACTTATCCTCATCGCCCCGTGAAATGCCAGCGTAAAAGCAGCTCGGAACAAACACGTCTCGAACTGAGACGAGCATGTGGTAGGGAGTGTGGCCAGCAACTGGGACAACCTATCCAGACCTATCGGGCGCCTCTCATCTACTTTGCGACCCTCAAGGCGTTGCCACCCACGCAGCGCCTTTTGTACCACAAAAGACGCTGTCGGGTCCTGGATATTATGGGCCCTGGCAACGAAGGAAATGGCAGCACGATGCCTCTGGGCCGTCGCCACCGACTTCCCAGCCCTACGCAAGGACATCAGAAAATGTACTACCCATTCCTCCTGACCCCAAAGCCCCTCTCTCTCACACCCCAAAAAGGCTAAATAGGCCCGGAACGCCCCTTCATATGCCTTCCTCGTCCTTGGTGCTAGACTCTCTCCCACGAGGTGACGAAGTTCGGGGCACCGAGAGACCAGAGAGCTTCGGGGAAGGGTGCCGGCTCTGGGTCCGCTGAGGGAAGGAAACCCCAGAAAGCCTGCATTTGAAAACGAGACAGTGCGTCAGCCGCCTGATTCATCACCCCTGGGACATGTTTTGCTCTGAATATCACGTTCAGTTGCATACACAGTAAGACAATTTCTTTGAGCAACCTTAAAATCAGTTTACAACGTGCTGCCTGACTATTGATGCATTCTACAACGGTCATATTGTCAGACCAAAACACGACAGAATGATCTTTGAACCCTTTGGGCCAGGTTCTGAGGGCCACCAGGATGGGAAACAGCTCAAGGAAAGCAATATTACTCGTCAGCCCCCCTTCATGCCACCATGTGGGCCACCTTTGTGCCGACCATTTTGTGCCGAAAATGGCGCCAAAGCCCATGCTTCCTGCTGAATCCGTCCATAGACCCAGCTCTTCAGAGGACACGGCTGGTTTGTTCCAGACGACTCGACCATTGAAGTCCGCCAAAAATGCTAACCAAATACGCATGTCTTGGCGGACCTCGGCCGATAATCTCGTGCGATGATGACCCTCCTTTAGGCCAACCATCGCTTGGGCAATTGAACGGGAAAAGGGGCGGGCCATTGGGATCACCCTCAGGGCAAAATTCAACTTCCCCACCAATTGTTGCAATTGATTCAGCGTAACTTTAGATGCATTTATACATACTTGCAGGGCTGCCCTGAATTTCGACACTTTGGCAGCTGGTAAACGAAAACAACCCTTACTAGAGTCCAACTCGATCCCCAGAAACTCGAGACAAGTCGTGGGACCCACAGTCTTACCTGGTGCCAATGGCACGCTAAATTGACCCAATAACACACAAAATTCAGACAAGGCCTGGCCGCATTCGTGATTTCCTGCGGGCCCAAGGAACAGAAAGTCGTCAAGGTAATGCATTACATTTCGGAAACCCGTTTTCTTCGAGAATACCCATTGCAGAAAAGTACTGAATTTCTCGAAATATGCACAGGATATAGAGCATCCCATTGGCATACACCTATCCATGTAATACGATCCCTGAAACATGAATCCCAGAAGACGCTGGTCGTCTGGGTGTACCGGGAGCAACCGGAACGCTGACTCGATATCTGATTTCGCCATCAACGTCCCGGGCCCCAGGCGATTCAAAATGGCCACTGCTTCATCAAATGATGCGTATCGCACCGAACATACCTCTGGATCAATTGCATCGTTCACCGAAAGACCATGTGGAGCTGACAGATTATGAATTAATCGAAACTCACCTGGGTCCTTTTTGGGGACCACCCCTAACGGGGAACAGACAAAATACGGAATTGGGGGTACACTATACGGGCCGTCGACCCGTCCCCTGCTAACCTCTTTCTGAATTTTATCTCGTACTACAGATGTATGCTGCAAGACGGAAAGTTGATTCTTGCACGTCCCGACACCCTGAAAGCCCCCTACCGGGATGCGGAAACCATATGTAAAACCGTTCCGCAGCACCCCAGCAGAAGTACGATCTGGGTATTCACTGAGCCAGGGAATCATCGCCAAGGTATCAATCGGGGTTGGTAAAGGCGCCCCTCGGACCATATTAGACCTGTTTGGCGCCTCCTCTACCCCCATTCTCACCCGTCCTGGCTCTGCACGAGGACTCAGGATGGGACGACCCGCAAGTACTACATTCGTGTTTGAATTTACAAGATCCCGGAGGCCTGGTACATTTACCCTTGTTGAAATTGAAACAGAAACCCCTTTTCCCTGTATTGCCGGTAGGTCTCGAGTAATCGTCGGTGCTCGTACCTGACCGAAAGGGCGTCCCCGCATTTTGGCGGGAGTATTCAACAACATTGCCACCTACTAACGGCATCTTTAACATTCCTGACTCTTTCATTTTATCCCATGTCAAAGAATCATAACAGTCCCACGTTAAACTCTTGTTATGCTCCTTTTCTTTCCTGAAAAGGTTGTCATAACAGAACCAATGGTTACCTTGATACGCTGTCGAGTAACCCATAATTCGTGACTGGTAAATTGGAAACTCAGGAAGCAACTCGGGCCTACGTTCCCCCAAAATGGATGTAAAAATTCCCCACGCATTGCCCCAGTTGCCAATATTCTCATTTACCTTAAAGGCGGCCATTTTTGCGCGCCAAACACTCGGATGCATTAGGTCCTTCTGACTCTTAACATGCTCCACTTCATAATGATCGACAAGCAAGGAGAAAATATTCACATACTCCCCCGCCCAAATCTTTTCCTTTACTGCCAAAGGAACATGTTGCCCCAATTTCTCTCTACGAGAGGGTGCTGACTCATCCCTTGCGATCGGCAATGGCCGCTTACCTGAACCGGACGCTGTTTCCGCCACTTGTGGCTTGTCTATCACCGCAGCCGGTGCGGGCACTTTGGCTGCATCTCTTTTTTCCCGCAACTGTTTCATCAGCGCCTGTGCCTCGGCTGCCGTGGCGCCCTCACTACTATCACCCAACCACGCTGCTAGCTGTGCTGCCAGCTCGGGGGGCATATCCTCATTGGATGTCGGGGTGACGACAACGGGGATCGGATTCCCCTCCATCGGTACCGGGGTCGGCGCCTCGAGCGGGGCAGAGGGAACCGGGACGTCTCCCCCGGCTGGAACCCTTCTTGGCCTCTTTGGTCTCCCTCCAGCCGGTGGATGCCCTGATCCGTCCTCCCCGTCTCGCTCCGCCAGCTTCTTCTTTATATCGGACATTTCCTTAAAGAGAACCCGAACCATCTGATCAGTCGTCATTCTTTTTGCGCCTTTCTTGGGCATCTCTCCAACGAAGTATCTAGAAGACAAAGAAAAAGATCAAAACGCTCAAAATTGGCTCTTCGTTCTGTCCCGAGCTCACGTGTAGCGAGGAGGTGCAGCTTCAGAGCACAAGAACAAGAGGACGTCTTCTGGTCTTGCGTCCCTTTTTATCCGTCTTCAGGGCGGGCGAAAACCCGCCCCTGCCTGCCCCGAGGGCGTGGCTGGCTGCGTCAGTGTCTAGGCCAGCCCACTCTAGGGCGGGAAAAAGCGCGCCCCGGCTACGCCGCTTCGGGCATACCAGCCGAGACGCGTCTCCCGCCCAAAAATGGCTTCCCGGGGGGATCGAGGCACTCCGCCATACGTTCGGGGGGACCGAGTGGTCGCCCCTTTCCATAATGTCTGTATAAATACTAACACCCACCCAATCACTCCCTTACTGAGTAACACTAAAAAAGCAATATTACTTTTAAATGATGTGAAAAAAATTAGCTTTATAATGGCATGCTTTATTTAAGGTTTGCCCATAACTGGAGATAACATGGGAATCATAGGATAGCATATAAATCATAGGGGAGAAACTACTGTTATTGGCATTTTTTGTTTATCTAACATTGTACTCTTCTCGCTAATGTGAGTTCATTTATTGTTCGTCATCCAGTTAGGGGTAGCTGTGCACGCGTCTTATTTGTTCATTTACTGAGAGAGTTATGTTGGCTTTTCTATCATGTTACAATACAAGATTTTATTTATTTCAATGGGTGCTAGATCTTTACATTTTTGGGTTTTCTTCTTCCTGTGTTTCTTGGTTCCTCTGTCACTTATTCAGTCACACTGATTCCTGTTTACTACTACAACTCTCTGAGATTGCATGTCCACATTAAACATCTGTGTTTCCAATGCAGGTCAGCCATCACTATCTTCCCGCAGAGGACTGATGGCAAGCATGACTTCCGTGTCTGGAATGCACAGATAATCCGATATGCTGGCTACAAACAACCGGATGGCAGCATCCTCGGGGACCCGGCTAATGTTGAGCTGACAGAGGTAAACTTGCTCATAGTTACTAGGAGAATACATAGTCTCAAGTGTGTCAACAAATCTTTAAAGAGGTCATATAAAGTTTGGCATTCTGACAGTTGTCCAACTGGTGCTTCTGAAGCATGGGAGGTTGAGTTGGCCTATTTGGGGTTCAAATTCACGAATTCACAGAGGAGACAATCATTTTACGGACTCAGCAACACTGTCACCCATTTTAGGAATTTTCCTAAAAAATATTCATGGAAAAAGTGTTCCTCACACTTCTACCCATTCATGACTTCAGTTAGAGACTGAGCAAATAGGCCACCTAAAAAGTCTGGGGCAAACCTAGACTTCCATTATCGGCTGAAACTAAAATCCAAAATTTGTTCTTGATCTTTTCTGAGTGGAATTTTCCATATCCTTTATTGAAACGTCTTCTACTACAAGAGCATTTTAAAACCCTTCAACACTGTGTATTTCAATCTTGGTGACTGGGACTGACTTTTTCAATATTTTGCTTAGCTCTTTCCTTAGCCCTTGCCTTTTCTATCACATATGCAGTGTCTTGTCAACGAATTTTCAACCTCCATTCCCTTTTTAAAGTTCTATTTCTCTTACTCTAATTGACTCCTCAGTTAGACTCTTGATCTTAGGCTTATATTGTGCAATTGGATCCTTAGCCTTTTCTGTGACTGTCTTAACATTTAAATCTTATTGCGTATTTGAATTCCACAGGCAAATGTTCCTGCGTTTTATCAAAACTAACTAACCATGCTTAGGTTTCAATTAGACAAACCTGGTGCCTTACTGTTGCCATAATGGGAAATTATTATTGCTTGGCAGGGTATCTGTAAAAGATGGTGGAAAAGTCAGAAGTGCTCTTTAGTGAATCCAGACAGTATTGGACTTTCTTTCTGTCTAAACATACCAGCCATTTCAGCTTCTCAGTTGGTGTATTTTACCTCGTTTGAAAGCTGAGGGTTGCACACTCACCCTCAAGAATGAATCCCAGTTTCATTCAGTTCAGTCTCTAAGTATAAAGACCCCACCCCCTAACATATGATCTTGAGTGGCCCCAATGTCCATTCCTGAGTCAGGCATATATAATTAACTTGAATCTCTTATTTTGAGTCTACTGATCAACTTTACTATTCCTGTTTCGTTTTCTGTAACTCCATAACAATTCTTTTTCATTGAACTGGTATCAGCTGAACACCAAAGACACTCCTATAAAGGGTAGATATCGATTGTTTCACTTATTCGAATTCTATATGGGAGAAAAATTATTTTCCCGGGGAAATTAAGCATAAAACTATGGTCACCAATGAATCGGACGTTTTTTCTTTACTTTCAAATTGATAACTCGACAGCAGTTAAGATGTGAGGAGTTAAATGTAAGAGAAGTTGCCATGCTTTATTAAATTCTTTTATGAATAAGGCAAATATTTCTGTGCTCTATTATAAATCTGGGAAAAGTTTGATACGTAAAAATTTGGGTTTCTTAGATAGTTGGTTTATTGATTGCAAATTCAGAATAGGCATTAAAGTGTTAATCTTAGAAATGCATTTTCTCTTTAATGTCATCAGGTTTTGATAGACTACAATAATGTAAATGTGTTATTCTCTAGATGTTAATACTAATAACTATTTTCCACGTTTTTATACTTAACAGCACCCTTTTCACCTTCACAAACCCCAAAACTAAACAACCTATAAAACCTTAACACCTGAACAACTGTAAATTAACATATGGCTGCTCTCCGGTGTTAGCTTATAGAGTTATTTTATAGAGTATCCCAACTACAATGATCCTGCAAGTAACTACCTTAGTGTTCCTAAATTCCTCTTTCTCAAATGTTCTCATGGAGCTCTAGATAGGCAAAATGAGGCATGTTATCACAGTCTAAAACACCAAACTAATAATCTGAATAAATGCTTTTGGTGCAAAGGCAGAAGTTCTCTCACTTATATAACTGCTTTATTTCCATTAGCAAAATACTAGTTAAGTTGTGTATAAACCGTTTATTTTGTGGTATCTAATTTAATAGAAAACGCACTATGAGGAATTATGCTTATCACAAAAACTATAATTTATGTTGATATAATTCCCACAACAGTATTTTTCCAACTTGACTTCTAATTTGGTGGATTGAACCAACATATAAGAGAATGGTTAAGGTGGCATTGAAGATGACCATCGGTGACTCGATTTTGTGGTGCAATTTCAGTTTCAGCCACAAGGTTGGGTACACTATACGTGGTGGTACATGTCGAAGCAAACTCAAAGCTGAAAATAGGTCAAGCCACCACTCGGTCTTGACCACTATCTTGAAGACATCAAATCCACAGCTCTAAGCTGTCAGAGTGGCCACCTCCGCTCGGACCTGATAAAGGAGGCTTCCCGAGGACATGTCCCAAAGCTCAGTCGATGATCGGAAATTCAGACTTGTCCCTGGTTCAACATGGTAGATGTTGCTGAGTTAACAAATTGAATGGAGTAACAGCATTTTTTAATGGCATAGGCTCTCCTTAACCCTCTACCCTTAGCACAGATTGTCTTCGGTCAGCATTACTCTGATTCCAGGTCTTTTACAGTTACTCCATCCGTTACTTCTTGATACAGGTTGCTCTGTACATACGCTCTAGCAGAAACTGGTCCAAATGGCCCTGTGGACCAGGTTAGGAAACTGGCTACTAGAGTGTTTTTTTACAAATACTTGGTGCAGTGAAGCAAGTCAGTGATAGTCACACATTATCCATTGTTCCCATGACAGGAGATTGTCTGCTGTTTACAGCTGGTGGTCGTTCTACCCTATTTCAAGCAAGTTCTCAGTTTTCAGTGGGAATAAAAACAGGGGTTTATAAAAGTATAAGCAGCATACTTGTGGGTTTTCCAAAAAGATTCAGTAAACATATTCTTCCTACCTTTAACTTTAGAGTGATGCAGTTCTTGTACAGTCTTTTCTGTAATGCAAGGTAGCAACAAGTCCATTTCTACAGATATCTGCTTTCTACCCGAACTCAGATATTCCAACTTGTCAACTTCAAATGAATTCCATTACTGTATGTCAACATTTTCACAGAAAGTCTTATAGTGATAAGCCTCTTGGCTTGGAAAACCTATCGTCCTGTAAAAAACAATTATGACCTGCTTGCTTCAGTCTGATGTACAAGCAGTGCTCCGAGGTCACCGCTCCTCCCTTCTTTGCGTCTAATGTGTGGCTTCCCTTTGAAACTTGGACACACATATATTGCTAGACGACTGACAAAAGGTGTAAAATGAACCAGATTATTGGAGGAAACGTGTAATGAAGAAATGGTTTGCTTCTCGTTATATTGCTGTAGTTTAAGCACATAATACCACATAGCTCAAAATTCATAAAACAAAAATTGACCGATGCCCTCACTTACAGGGTTAAAAAATAGACCGGCAGAACCACCAGGTGGTGAACTGTTTTAAATAAGTGCTGTTGTTTATAAATAAATTCTGGTTCTTACCACTGGCACAACCTAAGTACCATAGCCTCTCAGGCTAGTAAAGCTACTTTACGATTACTGAGTTATTAATAGTTTGACATATCCCCCTGGCAGTTTAGAGTCATTACAAGGTTGCAGTGGAATATAAATAGCTAGATTATTTGGCTTTGTAATTTTTTTAAGCCATGTTGTACAGCTACGGGCTGCTGTGAATTATGGCTGAAGTAAATGATGAAAAAGTGCTATGAATAATATTTTTACTTTCAAACATGCTGCACAGCAGCCGTGCTGCTGTACAACATAGCTGAAAAGACATAGACAAACCCAACAGTTCTTGCGTAGGTAAGACCCATTGGCTATGCCAATGCTTGTTTTATCTTGAATCTGAAACTTGAGAATGGTGTAGTTCTTGCGAGTGACACAATTGACATGCACATCATTTTCAAAAGTACAGTTTATAACAATTCGAGGACTACCTCGAGAGCGTTTGTAAAACTTTCTCTTTTTAGGTCACGGCTAGGCAGCGCTTGCACTGACTCTTAGAGACATGTTGCATCTACTCTGTGGGGGTTAGAGCCTACCCAGAGGCGCTTCCTATTTGCTGACTGCATTGTCACTCTCCTATTCTTTCTCCTCACTGGTTACCATTTTAGCATCTGTTTGAGGGACTACTTCGTTCTTTCTTGAAAAGCAATTGACACTCTTGGCCCTGTTCTTAGATCCTCGCGATTGCTGTAAATTCTAAGTCAGACACTGCCTGTCTTCGCTTGTTCTATTTTCTTTGCTTTCCTGTCTGCTCCGTCTCCCTCTGCCACATGTCTGACATGCTTTTGCTGTCTTGTGATTCTGCACATTATTGTTCACTTTATCGTCCTATTGTTTAATTTTATGGACTACAATATGCTCTGAATTCAGCCCTCGCATAAAGAGGATTTTCATTCTGTTTACTGCTTTGTCCTAACGCACCAGCAAATGATTCCTCGCATTACCTGATAAGTTTTCCCATCTACTTCCACTCGGCGATAAATGCATTTCCCTTATGCATCAGTAGAGAGGCTTCAATAAAATGTGTGAAAATCGCTTACCCTCAGTTTTTATCTGATAACTTTTAATGTGCTCCCTGAAGCAGCTTTACCTGAAAAATCCAAACGCGAGCAGAATAAAACATTTTTGGGTTTTGCTGTCAGCAGCGCCCTCGGAGAAACACTTACCCGAAAATGCTAAATCACGGGTACTCATAGTACGGCCCGCGGGCCGCCAGCGGCCCGGCAAGCTTTCCCTGGCGGCCTGCGGACCTTGTAGACATGTACCCATGTTTTAATATTTTTTTTTTTTACAGTGTCAGCAAACACCCCTGCGGCAGCGGGACTCAGACTCTGCTGCTCTCTGGGAGCCGGGCGAGTGGGGCTGCAGGGGTGCTAAGAGGTGAACAAAGCCTCATTAACATGCAAATGGTCGTTTAAAGACCTGTGAAGTGCTCGGAAACGTCCCCGATAGTTGCAAGACTATGTGTGTTGATGAAGAGTGTGGTTAAGGATTATTTTGATAAACGTTTTGATTTCGGGTTCATTCCACTTTATTTTCGCTTATATAGGGGAGAAAGAGGATTTGTGTATGTAAGTTAAGCTTTATATATTGACTATGTTATTAAAATAGGTTGTGAGACCTATGCCTGACTCGGTTTACTGTTCTACATTAGAATATTAACACCAGGATGGTTAAGCTTGTGGAAGTTGAAAGATGCTAGCCGGTCTATTGGGAGTGTTCTGTTTACCTCCTGCGTTCATGTAGCAATAAACTAAAAGTTACTCAACCTTTTAGTTTGTATTTACTCCACACATGGGTTGAAATCCGAGGGTTGTACGGCTAAATATTCTATAGCAGCCCCCTCCTTTCTGGATCAACTCTCTTTGGAGTAGAGAAATGGCAGGCAGAATAAACGAGCAACTACAGTTCTTCCTGCACTCCTGACCTACAGGTTCTGCAGCTCTCCTCATGATAATGCTGATCTACCCAAGGAGGAAAAAGGCAAATGTGTGAATATGTTGGAGAGGAGAGGACCATAACCTGGGGAAAGGACTGCTAAATTCATACTGCGTCGCTTATACAACTGATGTCACTGACTTAGTACACGTCAGCTCTTTTCCACTCAACTTCATTAATTTTGCTTTACTCAGAACGGTCTCTTCAGTCATCCCTAAAAACTAGAATATAATAATCCTAAAAATGTAAATGATTGTGAGATGCCCCAGAAGACTACGAAGGTCGTCAGTATTAAAGATAAGATGGTGAGAGCAATGCAGGACTAATCTGTAAGAATAGACCATCTGATGTGAATGAAGATGCTATTTTATATTCAAAACTATGTAACATATGCTATATATAAATCACAGAATGCAATGGCATGGATGGCAGAATCAAGATAAGCTGACTAGATGGGTTTCCAACCTCCATCAAATAAGAGTAGTTTCAGTGAATTCTAGTCTGGACGACGGTCCCATGTAGCTATTCTTCAAGCAAGATAAGGTCCTCTATAGATGAGGGAGTGAGGGAGACAGAGGGAGAATTCAGAGTGAGGGAGACCTCACAGTGAGGGAGACAGAGGGAAGGAGAGTGAGGGAGACCTCAGAGTGAGGGAGACCTCAGAGTGAGGGAGACAGAGGGAAGGAGAGATAGGGAGACAGAGGGAAGGAGACCGAGGGAGCCAAACAGAGGGAGAGAGACAGAGAGAGGGAGACAGAGGGAGGTAGGGAGGGATAACTCAGAGTGAGGGAGACCTCAGAGTGAGGGAGAGAGAAAGAAAGAGAGGGAGGGAAGGAGAGAGAGGGAAACAGAGCGAGGAAGAGGGAAACAGAGTGAGGGAGAGGGAAACAGAGTGGGAGAGGGAAACAGAGTGGGAGAGGGAAACAGAGAGGGAGAGGGAAACAGAGGTAGACAGAGAGAGAGTGAGACAGTCAGAGGAAGTGAGACAGAGGGAGAGAGGGAGTGAGACAGTCAGAGTGAGCGAGACAGAGGGAGTGAGAGGGAGGGAGACAGTCAGTGTGAGTGAGTAAGATGGAGACAGAGAGAGAGAGGGAGGGAGAGGGAGGGAGAGAGGGATGGAGGGAGACAGAGAGAGAGAGAGAGAGAGAGAGAGAGAGAAAGAACGAGAGAGAGAGATGTGTGTATGCCGGGTCTGGTGGCTCAGTGGACGAAGGCGTCCGCCGAAGGGACCTGTGATCAACCTCATGGTCACAGTTTTTTTTGTTGCTCTAGCCCCGCCCCCTCCTCCACTGACCCCGCCCCCACCGGTGCGGCCCTCGGACACAAACCATACTGTAAATTTGGCCCCCGACAGAAAGTTTGTGAGTACCCATGTGCTAAATGTACTTTCCCTGTAAGGCGGAGTTAGTTTACTTGTTCACAAGGATGGAAGGCACAGAAACCAGATGTCACATTTTGAGCCCAGCTTTCCGCAGAATGAGGAAGGTCTGTGAGAGGGGGCGGGTGTTAATCAAAAGAACCACAGGTGCTCAGACACTGATTTAAGAAAGCAGGGGTTCAAGAGGAACAGAGACTTGCAGTCATTCAAGAATGCAGAATTAAGCTTTCCCTTAAAACATGCATATCGCTAGTCCTATAATGCACACTTTACATTCGCCGAACTGCTGAACACTTTTGGTGAACTCGATATAGACAAGTGAAAGAAGCAGTCAACATTTCCTACGAAACATATGTTATATTTATTGATTGTAAATCAATGTACACTTACAATATAAAAGATACAAAACAATTAGTAGTTCATAAGGGTCTTTTTAAAAAATCATAGTAAATTTGCCCCATTGTTGTTACTTAGAACGGGGCAAAAGCTGCTTCTCGAGCCTAGTCTCAGCTTTATCGACTAAACAACTTGACTGACTGAATTATTTTTAGAGCACTCTTATGCTGAGGCGTCTTGGCGCTAGGGGACAGATGGGAGGCATCCAGATGGTTAGGGAATCGTGAAAAGCCAAGTCTTCAGCGCACGTCTGAAACTGGCCATGTTGTTTTCTAAGCGCACAGTAATGGGCAAGCTGTTCCACAGCTTGGGCGCCTGGTGAGCAAAGAATTTACCGCCCCACCGGACTCTCCTAGTTTTGGGGATATGCATCAAGTTTTGGCTGCAAGATCATAGCGAGTGGGTTGGAACGTAGCGCTGGAGTAGGTTAGCAAGCCCCACTACAGCATTCCCTTGGAGTGTCTTGTGGACAAGGCATAAGGTCTTGAATTGAATTCTGCACCCGACAGGGAGCCACTGGAGTCCTTGTATGGCTTTGGAGGTTGGGTGTCTTTTCGGGAGGTTGAGTAAGACCCTCGCTGCAGTATTCTGGATGGACTGGAGCCTGGCCAGCTGTTTCTCACTGCTCCCAGGTACAGGGCATTACAAATGTCCACCCTGGACATGATCAGAGCTCCCACCACTGTTTTCCTGAGAGAAAACGGTATGTAGGGTAGGATTTTCCTAAGTGTTTTCAGAGTATAGAAGCAGGCCAAAGTGACCTGATTTATTTGAGCCGTAGCGGTTAGGTCCTGATCTATTATGAAGCCTAGGTTCCTGACCTTTTTGGCTGGCACAGGGCAGCTGCCGGCCTCTGGAGGCCACCATAGGTGGCTCCAGATGGAGGGTTTTTGGCCGAATTCGATCACTTCTGTTTTTTCAGTGTTGAGCTTTAGGAAGTGAGCGTTCATCCAGTTCTGAACATCAGACAGACAGTTCCTAAAACTTGCAGCAGTAGCTTCCACCGATTGGGAGAGTGACGCCACTAGTTGAGTGTCGTCGGCATATGATACTAAATGCAGGCCGTGGGATTTAATTAAGGTGGCAAGGGGGGTGACATACAGATTAAATAGGGTGGGTGATAGAGCCGACCCCTGGGGTACCCCGCAAGGAAGATGGAACTCCACTGATTGGCACCCATCCCAGTGGATTTGGTGTGTGCGGGCATCTAGAAAGGACTCAAAGAGTGCTAAGGCAGTGTCTGTGATGCCAAGCGACCTCAAACGGGTAAGAAGGACTCCATGATTGACAGTATTGAATGCCGCTGTTAGATCCAACAGGATCAAGGCGGCTCTTCCCCCAGCATCCATAGTCCTACGGATGTCTTCTGTTGCTACTATCAGCGCCGACTCGGTGGAGTGGTTGGCCCTAAAGCTGTGAAGCATCCTGAAAAGTACTGACATTTATTTATTGGGTAAAGAGTCCTATGTAAAAATGTGCCAATCACTTGTCCCATGGAAGTAGCTGTGTGGTTTAAGTTACAGTTATATATTTTAAAGATATATTAAGTAACCAAATACCACACTAACTGACTCTGCTAAAAAACTACACACACACAGTGACACTATGTCCTGTCGGTGTTTACAATGGGGTTTTGGGGGGCGGCCGACCATCGTGAGGCCTGCCACCCCCGGGGGGCTTTGGGGCCTGGAGGGAAGGTGGGGGGGATTAGGAGACCACGGGATATTCTGGGTCTGTTGGGCTGGTTGGGCTGCCTTGGGGGTTTTGGGCTCATTATTGGGCTGGCTTTGGGCTGGTTGGGCTGTGGGCTTTATGTACAGCCATCTTGGGTCACTAACCACCATTTTAGTGGCAGTGACCCAGCAGCCGGAGGGGACCCCTGGTCACGAGTTGTTTCCCATGCGCCCTCCCTGTTTTTCGCTCTGGGGTCGGGGTTTTTTCCCAGGGGCTTTCGTTTCCTGTTATGGTCAGTACCCTCTTTCTTTCTGCATAGGGGGGAGGGTTGGGGGAGGACTCTGTTTCTTCAGAGGAGTTTTCTTGGGGGTATGGTGCATCAGGTTTTCAGATGTTGGTGGTTATCGTGTCGCTGGAACAGGTGCTGCTGTGCAATTCAGGATGTTGGCGCTTTTCCTAGAGTTTAAAGGGGGTTAAGGGTAGGAGGCCTGGGCTTGTTTTGATAAAGGGGTGGATCACTGAGTTCAAGAAATGTCCAATTTGGTAACGAGGCATGGTTCAGGTGGTATGCAGTGGATATGTTGTGGGTGTTGTGTTATGTGAAATGGGGAAAATCATTTAGGGGAGGGGGTGGGGGGTTGGTCAGGTAGTTCTTATTTAGTGAGGGGTAGTTTTGTTCGGCACAGGCCAGGTTTGTTTATTTAGGATGCACCTGCTTCCAATAAAGCGACCTTTTTCACACTTTATCACTTGTCTGTGGTCGTTGCTTCCACCCCCCCCCCCCCCCCCCCCCCCGCCCTCCAGGGTAGGCCCCAAATGACTGCCGAAGCCGAGCACCAGCAAATACAGGCACAAATTTAACACTTCATGATGCATTTTTAAATACCAGCAGCAATAATACTGCACCGCAGTGCTAAAAATATGTAGTGTGGTTCCAGATGGAACAGTAGTTTGTAGTAGCGTTCTCCTTGGTAAAAGCCATTTTGGGTGCTGTAGCAGTGTAGCACAAAGCCAAACAAGGCCAGTGCTCAGTTGCTATGGGACATACTTTAAAACTCCTGATTCAGCATGATGGTGAATTTGCATTCTGGGGAGCATGAGAAGGACCTGTCTGGGATATGGTATGGATCCTAAACCCAATGGAGGGGATAATATCCCTGAGATGGGGTTTCAAGCAGGGTTACACATGAGTTGCACGCCTGTCTTAGGATGGCTCCACTTCATCAGTAACACATGCTTTTTTTTTTAAATAATCACTCCACTGCAAAAAATGAAAATAAAAAAATAAAGGAAAAACATTAACGTTTACAATGCAAATGGCTCGAGCTCCGACAACTGCGAGACCTCTTGCATTGCAAATGCTTGTTTAGAGTATGATCATTTTAAAAATACCGAAAGCGCCAACTCTTTACAAAGTGATCAAATTGCAAACGAATGCCAGGCCTGGAAAGGCTTCAGATTCCGAAAAAGTTATCTAGATCCTAATGTTGAATATTAATCAGCATATGGCAAAGAGGTAAAGTACAAACCACCAGGCAACATGTTGTGAGTCGTTAGGAGTTTATTTTTTGCATCACAAAGCTTTGTTCGCTTTAGTCTGCAAGAACACATTAAAGATAAAAAGAGAAACCAAGCCCATTCTTCAAGGTACTTGAAAAAATAGCAATTAGCTAAGTAAAATGCAGAGCTTCATTAAAAAACAACCCAGCCGAAAATGCTGGGTTTTTTTTGCTTAGAACTGGAAAACATTACAATTTGTAAATATTTAAAGGGAAAAATATTATGGAAGGATGGGTTTGATTTCCTGTAATTATGAAATATGCAAATGTTGCAGTAGATTAGATACAACCCCTGCCTGCTTCATTACTTTCTGGAAAAAATAGGCCTTCTTTAAACCTCCTACCAGTAATACACTGGGTTTGTCAAAATAATTTGAGGGGCAGGAAGCAGGCAGCTGCAAGCAACAACAGGCAAGTAGCGATGACGAGGAAGAAACTGGAAAAAAGTACCTCAGTCTTAGCATTAGCAGCGGAAGGACACTAATAAAGACATTATTCCGTACTTCATCCATGCTCCATCAAAGAGACAAACACTTAAGAGAAAGGGAAATTGGTGCGTTATGACAAATGAGAAGCAAGGAAACAAGAGAGTGACGATGACGCCAACCAATAGTAAGTGATGAGCGTGCTTTGAGCCCTGTCTAGGTGTTTTTTTTTTTTGTTTAAGAAAAAAAGATGTCCAAAAAAAAAGATGTCCAAGCAACAGAGCTTTGGCTGTCTTGGCAAAATGACAAAAAAACTTCTTGTATAGCACATGGACTTCTGTATATTTGTCACTCATCAGCTCAGAGGTCAGGTGAAAGATCCAGAGTTACTCCTCGAAAAACAGGATGCATGTAGCTACATTTAAGAATACTCAGATTAGACCAAAATAAAAAAAAATGCACCAACTAGAGCAGATTGGAAGCTTTTTTCGGGAATTAGATATGCAATATAATAAGATAGAATCATGTGTGATTTCGTTGAAGAAAGATGAAGCTACAATACACTAAGCACAATTATAACATAAGAAGACCCAATGTTCAGGAAGACGGAAAAATGAATATATCACAATTGTTACAGGAAAATACGTTGAGTTATCTAATTTAATGGTGCTAGGCGGGATGGAGAAAAAAAGAGAGGTTCTCCATAATGTAAAAATGTAAGAATAATTAAAAAAAAAGATAAGTGTACTATGTCTTTTAAGTTACCTTATATGCAACGTTGATTCTATGTATTGCTCCTGATGTCACCTGTAGAGCATCTCAGTGCTGGGGAGGATAAAGGAAGATGGGAAAAAGGGACCAGGAAGGAGGTAAGGAGGAACCAAGTTAGGGGGAAATTAGGAAGGTGTCCTCTGATTGCGTCATATTCCTATTGGGTACACACAGGCGTCACGCTTCAGTCTTCCTAGTTGCAGTGCAGGTGTCCAGATGGGACTGACGAGTACGCTTACTCCCTGCAGCACATGCAAACACTTCAACATGCTTGCCACAGTGCCACAGAGCACTGCACTGCGCAGGTACAACCTAAATCTTGGGTTGTCCCATGACTCGTCTGGACCCTGCCTGCTTTTGTTTCCTGACCTTCTCCTGCTTCCTCATCCCCCCTGATGGTCCCAGCAGCACTACACCTAGCATGCAGCATCACATTGACTTGAGGCACCATTACGTCACAGTTTCTTCTGGGTGAGGCCTTTAAGGCTAAGCCCAGGTCTCCTGTGGCCTGCCAGGCCCAAGTTCTTCCCAGTGTCCATATAATTACAGCGGTCTCCCTTTCATCTTTCAGTGGTCCATAACTTAACTGAGTGCTGGGTAATTTTAACACCTGTTGTTTGTAGCTTGTGGAAAAGGCCAAACTGCCCCATTAGGAGCAGTAAAAGAAACAAGAATTGTTAATGACAATCCTTTGTTAGAAGGTGTTTTTCTTCATGCATCACTAACACAGATGCAACAAGAGTGGCAGCAGTTTGGGCTTCCATAACACACAGAAGTTAAAGATAGAAGGCGTAGGTGCTGTGCGAGGGTCGCACACATCCACACCTAAAGCACAGGTACGACACAGGTAGCGCTGGCAGCACTGCATGCTTCCTCACACAATCATGTCCTCTAAAGTACCTTTTGTGCATCAGAAGTTCAAGCTTCCCTCCAGTGGCCTAGGAAGGGGGTGCGGTGTCATCCCGGAGAGGGGTGACAAAATGTCACTGAGGGGGTGACAAAATGGCAAAATTCAGTTCCCCCAGCTCCCACCTGCCGTCTTCAGTGTGGCACCGTCACTGGGCGGCAATCTGTGGATTCGCCAGCACCCCCCTTTCCTCTTCAAGGAGTCCCTCCATGGGGCGGCTAATGCAGGTACTGCCACAAGCTGTCTTAGGTCTAGCTATGCCACTACATCCCTCTGTGTGTGTCTGGTGTCCAGTGTTTGAACAGCCGCACGTCACCCATTCCCGGAACCGTAGCATACCCGTGTATCTGTATTACTACAAACAGCCAACAGTCATTGTTTTTGTGGTGGTTGTTGGCCGCAGTTTTATTACTTATTACATACGTCATATTTGTACAACTCCCCTGCACACCTTTCTCAGGCCGGGGTCATAAATCATTATCATACATTATCACAATTGGTTATTGCTCAGTGTCATTTGGACATCATAAATCGGGGGTCATAAATCATCGGGCATCATAAATCATTCTGTCACAAATCTGTCATCATCTTGTTGTCATAAATCGCTCTACCCGATCGTCATAAATCAGCCGCCATAAATCATGGTGATAAATCATCGGGATGTCATAAATCATTCGGTCACAAATCTGTCTTTTGCTCATTTGCATATCCTAGGATCGTAAATCACCCTGACAGCTTGTAGATTGTTCTTTGTTGTTTTCCACGCCCCTTTGCGTGTGGGGGGTAGCCTTTTCCTGGAGCCAGACACAACTCGCTACCTTGCTAGTCTATCCTGCGCCCTGTCGTCTGGCGGGGGCTGGGCTGCGAGTGCAGTCTACGTTTGCTACCCCGATTTTTAGTTGCCGTACTAACCCAGCCATGAGGCATCCCAGAGTAAGGGGCCCTCCTTCTACACTGTCGGTGTGTTTCCATAACCATCCAATACACCTTTTGTTTCCGCCACGCTGCAAGGGAGGCATCCGTCTTCCTGCGGCTCCCCCTACCCTGGGTCATCTCTTTGCTCCTCTGTTTCTCTTTCTGTGGGCCTGCCCATGCTGTAGTACCCCTCGAGCGCTAGGATACCCACCTCTAGCTGTGTCTCCGGGAGGCTGACATCAGGTCAGGTCTGAAGGCAATCTTCCCCACAAACACCATGGTGTGCTCTGCTCCGACCTTGCCCTCCTGTGGTGGCCCGCTTGTGTCCACCACACTGTATTCTCTCACCGTGGGTCACACATGAAATCAAACAAAATTGGGAGATAATCAGAAGTCACTTGTGGATCTGTGGTACACATACATTTCATAAATACCATCCTCCCTCTCACTCATTCTCCTGGTAGGTTCCCCCGGTAAGCACCACTGTGAACCCAGATGTCCTTCCTGGTCCATGTTATCACTGGAAGGTTGCCTTTGGAATGTTCAACTGGTTGACCTCTAACCCTTCCTTCTTCCAAAATTTGTCTTGGACCTTTTTATCTTAAACTTCATATGCGCCCAAAGAATTGCCATGCTTTCACAACCTTCGTACATTTTTAATAGCGTCACCGTAAACCCCTCCCCTTTCATCAGAATTTGCCTCTGCAAAATTGTTAGCTTAGGCTTCGTAGACCCGCCCCCACTCATATGCAATATTTAAAAAATATTTTCCTTGTTACACTCCTGGGAGTGCATTTGTGCAACTTATTATTACCGGTGCACCACTTAATTGCACCTTTTTATTGTAGTCCGGTCTGTCCCATTGGACGTTTTTCTTGACATACTACCCCCTCAATTCTACCTGCTACTTATTCTGGGAGGATGGAAACCTGGGTTGGCACTGCCGGGGGTGCTGAGAACCTAGCCTATGTGTTTGTAGGGTGCACTTATGTCGTGGGGAACCTTAGCCCTGAATAGCGGCAGTTCATTGTTACCCAACTCCCTGGTCCTGATTTTCGATATTGCTGCATTCCCTCACTACGTTTACTGTTGGACTTGGCCCTTCTGGCAGGTTCACCCCTGAACTTTTTGCCTGGTGTTATAAAATAATCATAGTGATGTCTTGGTTTCTGCACACTTTCACTGTGTCCCAGTGGAAAGTGTGTGGGCACTCTGAGTGCGTGTAGTGAGGTTGGCCTGCCGTCCCATAGGAATGCATGGGGAATGTATGTGTCCCTGGTAGTTCCTGATGCGTGTGGTGTGCAGGCTCGAGTTTGGTATGTGCGGACTCGTGTGATTGAATGCTGCACAATGATATATGCGGTATGATTGTGTTTAGTATGGAAGTGCCACTTCTAGAAGTGTGCCTGTCTGTGCAGTGAGTGTGCTGGCACCTGATTGGCTGGAGCTGGCTGGTGAGCCTGGCTCCAGGAGTCTGGATGGGTCTGCCCGGTGGTGAGTGTGAGATTAGCATGCTGATGGCTGGGGAAGAGTGCACCTGGGTACTGAATAGGGCTGGGCTTTCCCAACACAATGCTGGCTCCGCCCCCTGTGGTGCGTCTAATGTCCCTAGCCCTGCCAGTGAATAGAGTGAGGGGCTGAGCACATCAAGGGTGCTCCCAGACCAGCTGCGACTGGTTCTTCCCCCACCCTGCACCTTTAGACAAAGGATTTCTCTGTATAAAAGGAGTCTGTGACCTCTTGTCAAATGTTCTTGTTCCCAACTTGAATCCTACCAGGGGCATGCTGCTGCTGGGGCCCGGGGGAAGGCTTGCCTCCCTGGGCCCTGCCCAGCCCCTGGACTACTGCAGCTCCTGGACCCCTGAAGGACTTTGCTGCTTTCTGTTGCCCTAGCACCTGGGAGCGCTTTTCTTTGGCCCCTAGCGCTTGAAAGCGCTCTTCGTGTACCTAGCGCTTGGGAGCGCTGTAGTTATCTACTATGCGTGTGGGAGCGCTTTTATTTCCACAAAGCGCCGGGGGGGGGCGCTTTCCGTTCACCGCGGCTACCCACGCCGCCTACGTGCCTTCCTTTTTAATATTATTAAATATCGGGAGCCTACCCCGGATTGCCCAGAGAAACTCAGCGCAGCAACCAGAGTGGTGAAACAGCCTCCCCCGGGCCGCTGCCCAGCGCGACCCGGAAGGAGAACAAGGCTGTGTCCCGGTAAGCGGGACTTCCGGGAAGAGAAGCCCGCGTCCGGCAGTCTGCAAGGAGGAGCTGCCGGCAACAAAGGAGCTAAGGCGGAAGGGGGGCCTGAGGTACATTGTCGGTACCTGCCCCGCCGCCTGTCAGCCCCGCACCAGAGCTGCCGCCGCGAGACAGCCGGAGAAGCCCAGCAGAGAAGAGCCAACGCTGTGAGGAGACGCCGCCTCCCGAAGTATCTGGTGAGTGTGGGCATGCCCCGGGTCGCTTCTCTGTCGGGCAATATCAGGGGCCTACCGAGGGACGATCCCTGAGAGGCTCTGGGGCATCTTGTGCTTTGAGTCCTCAGAGGGGGGACTCCACCGATGGCCGCATTTCTTTAGGGGCCCGACGCTCCAACTCCGGGGGCATTTTGTGTATTTCGAGTCCCCCCCACAGGGGACTCCAACGAAGGGGCCAAATTGTTGATGAGCCCCGAGAGGCTCAAGCGCTATTTCCTTCTAAGAGCCCCGAGAGGCTCGAGCACCATTTCATCCTAAGAGCCCCAAGAGGCTCAAAGCGCAACATCTGTTTTCTGAGCCACGGGGGCTCCAGGGGGCATTTCCTTTATTCAGAGCCTGTGAGGCTCCCACCTTGCCCCACCTTTTGCTCAGAGCCCACGAGGCTCACGGGGACACAAGTGTTTGGCTAGAGCCCCGAGGCTCCACCGTGTTGGCCACCCCATTGTCTCCTACAGCTGCCCAGCACTTAGTGGGCAGCTGCTACGTTTAGGCCCCCCTGACATTGCGACACAGGGCGTTCTAACCCCAGTGAGGCCAGTTGGCCTGGGTATAGTTATGAGTTCATGCTAATGTGATTTCTGCAAAGTGTTCTTTGCTGCACCTCTGAATGTGTTGTAGATGCATCATGTGCCTTGTTCCTTACACCTCTGAATGTGTTGTTTATGCATCATGTGTTCTCCCGTGCTGCACCTCTGAATGTGTTGTAGATGCATCATGTGCCTTGTTCCTTACACCTCTGAATGTGTTGTTTATGCATCATGTGTTCTCCTGTGCTGCACCTCTGAATGTGTTGTAGATGCATCATGTGCCTTGTTCCCTACACCTCTGAATGTGTTGTTTATGCATCATGTGTTTCTCTTGCACCTCTGAATGTTTTGATGCGTCATGTGCCTTGTTCCTTACACCGCTGAATGTATGTTTATACATCATGTGTCTTTCCTACACCTCGTAATGTTCTATGCATCATGTGTGAAGCTTCTGATTGTTAAATGTTTTAAGTGCTAGTTCTACTAAGTGCATATTCCTGACAGTGGTGCCTGTGGCCCTGTCCTGTACATAATCCCCTGTAAATTCTGCCTGTGCCTGTTAGCACATTGTAAAGTATGTGTGTTTCTATCTAAGGTGTTTTGCAATCCAAAGGCTATTTTTACATATACCTTGTGTGGAGTTCCTTTTGTGGGGGGCCTTGGATGTTGTTGCTGGTGGGTGCGTGCGCAAATGCTTTACACATCGCCTCCGAGATAAGCCTGACTGCTCGTGCCAAGCTACCAAGAGGGTGAGCAGGGGTTGTCTTGGCGGGTGACTTCCTTACCCTACCTTAGGAATGGTGGTTTCTGCCTGGCTTTGGCGCAAGCTTTAGCCAACCAGAAATACCATTTCTAACATTTACCCCGAATCAGCAACCATGGACTGCTCGCCCTGAGACCTGATCCAGACATTTGCCTTCTTGTTAGCTACAGGACTTGGGAGCTGGTCTGGGTTGTTTTATTACAATTTAATGTTGCCATGTTAGCCGTTCACGGTTAAATACCACCCTGGTGGTTACAGTCACTCATTTCCCTTTAGTAAATGTTTGTATTAGTGACATGTTTGCTGAAACTTTGTAGCTGTGCCTCCTCCACAGTAGAATTAGTGCGCATTTCCTTGTGGTACTTTCAAATCGTACATTTTCCCTTTCCTATCACCCCACTCGACTGTACATATTTCTAACTTGGGAGGATGGAACCGGGCGTTGGCACCACCGGGGGGCGGACAGGGAACCTAACCGTCGTATTTGTGAAGTGCACTGCCCTACGGATATATTCGCGCTGAATAACAGATGTTTATTGTTAGCCCCCCTCTATGGTACGGCTTTTATTGACCTCCAATACCTGCCCGGGAACTGTGTTCCCCTTGCGTTTCATCGGATGAGGGTGCAAGCTTCTGTCCCTCTCTGGACTCTGGCACCCTTCAGCCCCAGCTGACATTTTTCTCACCTTGGAAAAACCTGGCCCACTTCCGGCCCAGCTGAGATCTCTTACATTAGAATAAACATACTAACTGCTGTGTCGTCACTTAGCCTGGCCCCAAAATAGGCACGATGAAGGCAGGACATGCTTGAGGGCAATGTTGTCTGTAATACCTTTCCTTTCTACCTATTCGTGCTGATAACCCGGCATCTTCTTCCTGAACTGCTGGATGTTTCTGAATCTACATCCTTTCCCGTTGTTTTAGTATTTATTTCGTGGGAGGCCATTAGGCCACATAGTTCATCATTTTTATTAAAGTTATTACTGCGTGCTATCACTCCTCGGGTAATTTGGGAAGAAATATTGCCCCAGTTAAGCGCACATGAGCATAAGTTTGTGCTCGCAGAGCCTGGTAGACATTTTAATTGTTTGTTACACATTGCTGCAAGGCGGAAATGTACACCGTCTACATTTTTCTTCTTTATATACTTAAATGCCAGTGTTCCTTCCTCATTGTGAGGCTGGGCTCGAACCTATGACCTCAGCCCTAGAGGTAAACCCGCTTATCTCTTGTGCTGTGCTGCTCGTCTATTGAGCTGGCTGGCTGGGTGGTGCATATTACAGACAATAATCTAGCACTTCTACAGGAACAGTTGTGCTGGTCATGCCAGGCTCTGCAGTTTTATCTAGCGTGGCTTGGCGCGATGGTATAGAAGCGCTCAACACAAGCACCATCTACAGTATACCAGAATCCCTTTTTGTTATGCACAGGGCGATTGACTTCAGCACTGTCCTCCCTCTCTGAGAGTCTGAACCATACCTGCTGGAAAGTCACTCTGTTACGGGCGCCATGAGGCTGGGAAGCGCGGCAGTGAAAGCAAGCACATAAGCATTCTTATGATTGCTACTACTTCCTGCCAGCTGGTGCATCGCTTGATCGCCCCTGATTAGACAGTGGGAGATGCCACCCCTATCTGCGAACGTTTCTTGTATCGTTTATTTATTTTCTGGCCCTTTTATATAGCGAAATCTCGACTCAAAGGTATTAGAGTGCTTTCCACAACACATGCTATATTGCAACAAGGAGGCATTCATTTTTGGCACGGGGATATAATGTGATTTGCCCAGGATCACAGGATGTGTTGAGCAGGCGCCAAGACTCGAACTTGGGTCCCAGGCCTCGAAGGCAGCCGCCTTAGGCATCGCGCAATAACTACACTCCACACTGTTACTTGAAGCGTAAAAGGCCATTTTATTAGGAAAAGGTTGCAATCATTTAGACTTATTAACAGTACATCAATGCATGAAATATACGTTTCCATCCCATACCCACGCATTCTCCATTCTGCCTTTTCAAAACCATCTCACCTGTTTGTCTCTTCACCCATTCACTCGATAACCCCCTTCCTTTCCCCATTCTCACCTTCACTTGCCCTCCAAGCATCCTCTGTTGACTTTGCCTTCATTGCTCATTGCCTCCCGTGTCCCACTATCAGTCACCTGTGTACCGTTCTTCCCCCACCCGAGGGTTGGATCCGCCCATATGTGACTCCCGACCCCTCCAAAGTACTGTAATGCCTCTGCTTCGCAACCTGCCCTAAACTGGCACCCCCAGACCTAAAAAAACACCCGAAGTCCTTCCCTGAAAACCTGTAGGGTGGATGGGTGGACAAACTTAAAACATCCTCCCGGTGGTGATGAAAAGCAGCGTGACTCCCAAGACCTTCGATGCCGCTCGGTGCAAACCACCTCTAATTCACCTTAAGATTAGCTATCAAAATAACGAGGCAGGTGCTGTAAACTGGAAGGCGAAGAACAGGTTTATTACTCCAGAGGAGAGCACATCACTTCAGATACCGGGGCTATCGTCGGGAGATGCTCTAACTGCAACTCTGTGGTTCTATATACATTTGCATCAGTTTATTGCATGGTTAAACATCTTTGAAATCCCCGCCTTAGGCTAGCTCCCACACAAACCTAGCAGCAATCATCCCCCACCCAGATGTAACAGATGATCGCTATCTCACAGCTGGACATTCCGACTGGATCTAAAAACATGTGGGATCGGTCAGATCTAAGGGTTTGGGTTATTGATTAAGTCAGGCCCCTTTGTTGGTGAAACAAGCCCCGCCGTGTGTAGGTAATAAACAATGTCCACAGGGGTCGGTTAGTGCCTGGGACCGGATTGAGTGGCCAGGTGCAGGGAAGGAGGTTATCAAAGGGGCTTGCCTGTGCATGGAGGATGAAAGGACAAACGGGTTTGGCACGGGAAGTGACTCCGGGGCTTTGTCATGATCACAAAGTTTTACAACCCTAGTACATTTGTTCAGGCTTAGTCAGAGCACTGGGGAATGATAGCGAGGTCGGGGTGACACACAGGTGACCAGCAGTGTACGAAATGGCCGCGATGTCTAAAATGGCTGCAGCTTATGCGCACGCAGAGGCTCTTGTTAGGCAAGATGGATCAAGCAATGTTCATACTTGTCGTTTTATATTTAGCAGTCCTCCCTTTGAACATAATTTAGCCAGCTTGCTAGTCTTTCTCAATGTCCATAATCTTGGGGCACAAGGTACTTATGTAAGGGAACACTAAGGTAGTATACAGCGTACATCTAAACAACAACCACATTTTGCAGTACTGGGACCAAGAGAAACATTGATATTTTCCAACCCCAGTCCTTCGAGATGTTTCATAGCTAAACATGTAGTTGGGCTGATTTTAGTTTTTGGTGGCATACAGGTTGTACAGGCAGGCAGATACACAGACAGTAGGAGAAGAAGATCGTTATCAGTGCAAACAGCATTGTCAATAACTTATGCAGTGAGGGTAACAAACTGGGAGATGGTGTATACAAAAAGGTATTCGCTGTACCACAGTTTAAACTTGGTGATGAGCACAATTCCTAGATGAGGTAAAAAATTCTTTGCAACACAAAAACCAGTTGATCATACTAATTGTTTCGAAGGATAGGGACCATTGTGTGCACTTTTGAAAACTGGACTGTGGGGGGGGGGGTGGGGGGGGGGGGGGTAAAACTAATAAGTATATTCATGATGGCAACTGGCATTGTATAATCCTTGTGATACACAGTTTACTTTTTTTTCCATATGGTATGACATTCCCATGCTATCATTAATACAATGGCACTATGAATGCAAGTGATGTAGAATTTCACAGAAAAAACTTTTTCTTGTTCATTTGGGGCATAACGAATACAAGGTGAGAGAAATGTAACCTAATATAATCGATGGTCAGGGCATTAGTGTTTGTTAGAGCTCTTCTTTCCAGTGTCTTTTTCCAGTGAGCCATCACTGGTAGGCTCCCATTGTTCATCTTAGCGTTGGCACTGTTGAGCACCGGCGATGGAGCTATGCGTCCAGCTCGGATCCAGATTCTACGTTGCAGGGCAAGGTCGTTCTTTCTCTGGGATCACAATCCCTTTTCCCTGTTTACTAACTAATCTATCGTTGGTACCTTAGACAGGGTACCCGCACCCTATTCTTTATCCGTGAAGTCCATCCCTACTAACCCTATCCTATCTTGGTGCATTGTTCCTTCATCAAGTTGATAAAAACCCCATGTGAAAAAGGGGGAGTTTGGGGGAGCCAAAGGAAGAGAGGGTGGAGTGGGGTCAGACTGGAGATGGACCAAGGGGGACAGAGACTCCGCACAAGTGAGCCCACCAATTGGGCCCAATGGGTTGAGACTTCAGTAACAAGTAGACCAACAGGCTGGGGGCTTCTGAAGAGCCCTTCTTTCTTTCGTTCTTTCTTTCTTGTCGGTGTTAGTGCCTCTTCTAGCATATCTTGGCTTTACGGCTCCATCTTGGTCGTAGTCATAGGTGTTCCACGCCTTGCAGTTAGGCTGTGCATCGCGTCCGACCTCTCTCTTCCAATGACTGGAGGGCATTCTTGAATCTAGCAGTGAGTATAAAACGAATTTTTAGAGAACTGGCAGGGAAAGATGTTACACAATTTAGTTTTCTCTCCCAACCCCAAGCAGCGGAGAAAATACGTATCATTTACTAAAAAGGAAGATAATGTGGATACTCTGAATCTTAACATCTGTGTATATTACTCATTTATGAACTTTTACTGTTGTGCAGGTTTACAAACACCCATGGGAATTTCCAGCATACATGTTATCTTTTGTGTCCTATTTCTTTCACAATTATGGCTGTGGCAGGAAATCTAAAATTATTAATCATATAGTCTGTCAAATTCAAACTAACTTTTCCAGAAAAAACCCGTTGTTAAAAAAACAAATTCCTGCAGGGCTACATTATCTTCAAGATCTGCTAATCACAAATAAAAAGTGTGATGCATTATTATCATGGGCCTACAGGTACCCTTCCTAGTATTGTGTACCATAATAGTACATAGGCTGAGCGTTGTCTCATCCTTTCAATGTTTCTTACTTTTAACTAAACATCTTGGCCTCAGTACCCATTCAGCAGGGCTTACTACAACATTCCTTTTACTTTAGTTCAAATAATTTTTTATAAACATTATTCTTATTTCTGCATTATCCTTTATAACCTAGCTACTTCATTAGTTAATGAAGGACTTGTGATGTCCATACAACTTATATGTAGGGTGACCAGAATCTTAAAGCCAAAACAACCAAGGACATTTCACAAAGTTGGAAGAAGGACTATGATTTTACTTCAAGCGATGAGCGCCCTCCTTCGCAGAGAGTTACAGAACAGTCTGTAAGAACATACATAAATTGCGATTTTTAAACCTGGTAGCTTGCCTGTTAATTAAATTGTTTCCTTGAAACAACTGCTAACTATCCCAGTTTTGTAGAACGAGAAAAACACCTCCCACCAATTTTAGTCAATTATCCTTAAAAACCAGGACATGAGCTACATTTCTTGAAATTTTCTGGGACAGTTGGTTAAAAACTGGGACCATCCTGGCAAAACAGGGACATCTGGTCACTCTACTTATGTGCAATGTGTGTGGTAACATGAACGATAAGCGAGGTACCACTTAAGGCATTAAAACAAAAGCCACTAACATATAGCTCCCTTTTAAGGGCCAGATTAGGGGACACCAGTCGTCTTACCCATCCTTTCATTTTCAACCAATTATTTTCCATCATTTTACAGAAAGGAGGGGTAGTAACATGGCAAAATATGGTATTTTGTTTCTGTCAATTTGTTCAAACACTGTTGTGTTAAAGCCAATTAGACGTGTACTTGTGAGGTACAGTGTTGTCATTTATTTGAAAGCGAATTTACAGCATTCTGTGAAGTGAACGGCTAAGGATGAGTCCACCCAGTTGTCTTATGGAATTGATCCCAGCATGGTCATTCCTGGACAGCGTAGGTAGGCTCACACAGAGAGCGAGAAAGAGATTGATAGAGTGTGAGAGTGCACTACAACAAGTTTATCCAGTGCACTTACACGTAGAACAGTACAGGACAATTAACATATTTAAGCACATAAGCCAAAGAAAAACAGAAAACGCACAGTCTTTGTATACACACAATACAGAATAGGACTTGACAATACATGTACCAAGCAGCAAGAAAAACGCAGCGTTAGTTACACAAAAGGACTTTTTCATGCACGTCGCGCATCTCATAGTTCATTTCAATGTACCCAGGGGCCAGGCTCCTTTCTTCCCCTTATGACAGTAGAAGATCTAAGCAGATGACCTGAAAATACTTACTTTTTTTTCTGATGGCTAGACACAAGTCCAGTTGTACTAATACTTACAGTGGGGTCCGCCAATATCTAGCAGCGATAATCCGAGTTGATGTATATGCGTAAAGTAGGGATGCCAGTCAGAAGTGCAATGGCACAGCTCTTATGTTTCTATGTGGATGGAAGAAGAAGAGGTAAATCTCAAACATGACAATGTCTCTAACTTCTAGTTGGTGGGAGATAGCACGAACCCAAGCCCAGGGGCCCTTCACTTCTTCATTTTGTCAGTTCATAAATCACAATTCATCATTCCCACATATGCGCGTCACTTTGGTCTTAATAGACTAAAAAGCGTTCCTAGGGAAAGTGAAAGGTTGCACACTTGTGATACCTGCTAGAGCCGGGCTCTTTGTACTGCAATAAACCTTGAGGCTCCTGATGTTAACTGCCCTCCCATTCACTGGCCTCCAGGAGACACATTTTTAGCAAGAAATGTGTCACAGATTAAAAAAATAAATGCTATTTGTCTTTCACATGTGGGCACCGGGTTCGGGTCTGTTTTTCACATCTCATTTAGTCACTTTGTTAGCAACCCAGCCATACAAAAGCGTTCTCATATGGGCCCATACGTACATGACACATACACCCATACATACTATACAAACATTTCACATACTCAGAGATAGTCCCTACATACAAAGCACAATTTCATAACACTAGCCTATTTTCGCCTAAAGGACAGTGTGCTAAGCCTTTCCAACCTTCAGTTGGAACACCGCTATAACCTAAAGAAAAAGGGTGCGAGGGGCCAGCATCTAAAACACATCAATACGCGTGATGACGAAGATTTTTAACCCACCATGAACCAGACTCATCTCTGAGATGCAGTCTTTGGCACCTTAGTATTGAAGTTCAGAAATATTCAGTACGCAAGGTTAACTAATGGAAGAACGTTCACTACATGGATTGTTCAAAGTGCAGCATTACAGACCGCGTTGTAGGAAAAGGTTGGATGCCAGATGTATTCAGTATAGAGTAGGGGGTGATAACTTTAGTTAAAAAAAACATGTGGGCACAGTTGTGTAGGAAACTACAGATTTGTAACTGCCAGGGCTGGCTGACTTACCCATGGGGTCCGCAACCACTTGACTAGGACATGCCTTAAATGTGTGTGCGGGGTGCACCACTCTATATGATATAAATAAGCTGTGCTTTTCTAAAAACCAGCAATATGTGTCTTGCGCCTGACTTTTAAAATGCGATCGCAAGTAAAACTTTTTCATGTCACAATCTAAACAGATAACCTTTTCTTTCTAGGAGGTTGTGGGTTGTTAAAACAGAGCAAGACTTTCCTTAAATGTTCATTCAGGTCATGTGACTTGTGCATGGACATCAAACGTTGGCACTTAAAATGAGCTTTTCTTGTGATGATTCTCCAAGCACTGGTTTTGGCAATGCAAGCAATTTGGGAAGCGCATCTCTCTTTTCATTAAATAGATTTACACCTTACTTCTGTCTAATGTTTGACTGGATGGCATACCCCTGGTAAGGCTCAGAAACGTTTGAAAAAAAAAACTCCTCTGAAAGTCGCAAGATTATTAGAGTGGAACGTGCAGCGCTTAATTTGTGCCAGTGCTTTTTACAACGCCTATGCATTTACTTCCCTAATGTGACAGTTTGAGTCCTCTAGCCTAGGGTGGGGTGCACACAGCACAGGAGCCAATACATTTTGCAAGCGAGTATTAGTGTATGTCAATTGAAACTGATAAATTAAGCACTGGGAACGTGGGTGGGAAGGTAGGTGAAACACGTGGTGTGCAAAATAAAAATTTCGATGTCTAGGACCTCAACACCCAGAATGCACCTGGGGTTCACAGTCACCTAATATCTGGTTAAAGTACTCCCTTTGAGAACCATATAATAGTAGTACAAAAATGTTCAACAAAAATGTGTGCTTTTGCACCGTCAAGGGGGCTGCGAAGTAAAAGAGGCTGAATTGGCTATCCTCTTCATTGATGCCGGGATCTTACAAAGTGCTTATGTTGTTTTCGACATAGGAGTTGCATATGCCGGTTATATACTCTTCGGTCTCTTTCCTATCTACGACGTTTTAACTATTTTATTGATACCTGTTTGTTCGTTTTTACTTAATCGTGGGATCCTCTGCAACCCTTTCTCTTTTAATTCAGCTTCTACTGACGCGCCTTTTTGATGAGGCATTAGGCACAAGAGACTCTGTTGGTGCTGAGGCTATGGGAGTCAAGGCAATGGTGCGGCCTTCGACTACACTTTGGGATTACTGACGTTGTACTACAGGATGAGTGGGGGCATAAGGAGGTGGCATGTAGATGATCGGAGGACCTAATAACAAATCATCATCTACATTCTGTTTAGTTGGTAACTCAGGGTAAAGAGTCGAGGGCATTCTAACAGGATATTGACATGAAATCTTTGACGCCTTAGGCTAGTTCCCACACAAACCTAGCAGCAATCATCCCCCACACAGATGTAACAGATGATCGCAGCTGGACATTCCGACTGGATCTAAAAACACGTGGGATCGGTCAGATCTAAGGGTTTGGGTTATTGATTAAGTCAGGCCCCTTTGTTGGTAAAACAAGCCCCGCCTTGTGTAGGTAATAATCAATGTCCACAGAGGTCGGTTAGTGCCTGGGACCGGATTGAGTGGCCAGGTGCAGGGAAGGAGGTTATCAAAGGGGCTTGCCTGTGCATGGAGGATGAAAGGACAAACGGGTTTGGCACGGGAAGCGACTCCGGGGCTTTGTCATAATGACAAGGTTTTACAACCCCAGTACATTTGTTCAGGCTTAGTCAGAGCACTGGGGGATGATAGCGAGGTCGGGGTGACACACAGGTGACCAGCAGTGTACGAAATGGCCGTGATGTCTAAAATGGCTGCAGCTTATGCGCACGCAGAGGCTCTTGTTAGGCAAGACGGCGCAAGCAATGTCCATATTTGTTGTTTTATATTTAACAGTCCTCCCTTTGAACATAATTTAGCCAGCTTGCTAGTCTTTCTCAATGTCCATAATCTTGGGGCGCAAGGTACTTATGTAAGGGAACACTAAGGTAGTATACAGCGTACATCCAAACAACAACCACATATTGTCAGTACTGGGACCAAGAGAAACAGTGTACGAAATGGCCGTGATGTCTAAAATGGCTGCAGCTTATGCGCACTCAGAGGATCTAGCCCTGATCTCTTGACTGGGTGAGAGCTTTCTGCTTAATTCAGAGACTCTGTCCCTCACCACCCCTTGTTGTAAATATTTTTGTCCACCGTAAGCGTGGAAGGGTATTCTCAGATGTGAGACCCTTGCTCATTGCACCATCAGGATTCAAGCAAACCGGGCCGAAGACGGCTGTAATGCCAGAAACCAGTCCCCGGGAGCTTGTTTCCTTCCAAGTGTAAGAATTGGCTTTTGTAGTTTGGTTTGCCCTGTTCCCATCATGCACTGGGACAGGAACAGACTAATTTGCATACAGCCAGGTTCTGAAACTGGGATGGTGCAGTGAGCTAAAAAACGGTGTTGGATCTAGCCCTGATCTCTTGACTGGGTGAGAGCTTTCTGCTTAATTCAGAGACTCTGTCCCTCACCACCCCTTGTTGTAAATATTTTTGTCCACCGTAAGCGTGGAAGGGTATTCTCAGATGTGAGACCCTTGCTCATTGCACCATCAGGATTCAAGCAAACCGGGCCGAAGACGGCTGTAATGCCAGAAACCGGTCCCCGGGAGCTTGTTTCCTTCCCAGTGTAAGAATTGGCTTTTGTAGTTTGGTTTGCCCTGTTCCCATCATGCACTGGGACAGGAACAGACTAATTTGCATACAGCCAGGTTCTGAAACTGGGATGGTGCAGTGAGCTAAAAAACGGTGTTGGATCTAGCCCTGATCTCTTGACTGGGTGAGAGCTTTCTGCTTAATTCAGAGACTCTGTCCCTCACCACCCCTTGTTGTAAATATTTTTGTCCACCGTAAGCGTGGAAGGGTATTCTCAGATGTGAGACCCTTGCTCATTGCACCATCAGGATTCAAGCAAACCGGGCCGAAGACGGCTGTAATGCCAGAAACCGGTCCCCGGGAGCTTGTTTCCTTCCCAGTGTAAGAATTGGCTTTTGTAGTTTGGTTTGCCCTGTTCCCATCATGCACTGGGACAGGAACAGACTAATTTGCATACAGCCAGGTTCTGAAACTGGGATGGTGCAGTGAGCTAAAAAACGGTGTTGGATCTAGCCCTGATCTCTTGACTGGGTGAGAGCTTTCTGCTTAATTCAGAGACTCTGTCCCTCACCACCCCTTGTTGTAAATATTTTTGTCCACCGTAAGCGTGGAAGGGTATTCTCAGATGTGAGACCCTTGCTCATTGCACCATCAGGATTCAAGCAAACCGGGCCGAAGACGGCTGTAATGCCAGAAACCGGTCCCCGGGAGCTTGTTTCCTTCCCAGTGTAAGAATTGGCTTTTGTAGTTTGGTTTGCCCTGTTCCCATCATGCACTGGGACAGGAACAGACTAATTTGCATACAGCCAGGTTCTGAAACTGGGATGGTGCAGTGAGCTAAAAAACGGTGTTGGATCTAGCCCTGATCTCTTGACTGGGTGAGAGCTTTCTGCTTAATTCAGAGACTCTGTCCCTCACCACCCCTTGTTGTAAATATTTTTGTCCACCGTAAGCGTGGAAGGGTATTCTCAGATGTGAGACCCTTGCTCATTGCACCATCAGGATTCAAGCAAACCGGGCCGAAGACGGCTGTAATGCCAGAAACCGGTCACCGGGAGCTTGTTTCCTTCCCAGTGTAAGAATTGGCTTTTGTAGTTTGGTTTGCCCTGTTCCCATCATGCACTGGGACAGGAACAGACTAATTTGCATACAGCCAGGTTCTGAAACTGGGATGGTGCAGTGAGCTAAAAAACAGTGTTGGATCTAGCCCTGATCTCTTGACTGGGTGAGAGCTTTCTGCTTAATTCAGAGACTCTGTCCCTCACCACCCCTTGTTGTAAATATTTTTGTCCACCGTAAGCGTGGAAGGGTATTCTCAGATGTGAGACCCTTGCTCATTGCACCATCAGGATTCAAGCAGACCGGGCCGAAGACGGCTGTAATGCCAGAAACCGGTCCCCGGGAGCTTGTTTCCTTCCCAGTGTAAGAATTGGCTTTTGTAGTTTGGTTTGCCCTGTTCCCATCATGCACTGGGACAGGAACAGACTAATTTGCATACAGCCAGGTTCTGAAACTGGGATGGTGCAGTGAGCTAAAAAACGGTGTTGGATCTAGCCCTGATCTCTTGACTGGGTGAGAGCTTTCTGCTTAATTCAGAGACTCTGTCCCTCACCACCCCTTGTTGTAAATATTTTTGTCCACCGTAAGCGTGGAAGGGTATTCTCAGATGTGAGACCCTTGCTCATTGCACCATCAGGATTCAAGCAAACCGGGCCGAAGACGGCTGTAATGCCAGAAACCGGTCCCCGGGAGCTTGTTTCCTTCCCAGTGTAAGAATTGGCTTTTGTAGTTTGGTTTGCCCTGTTCCCATCATGCACTGGGACAGGAACAGACTAATTTGCATACAGCCAGGTTCTGAAACTGGGATGGTGCAGTGAGCTAAAAAACGGTGTTGGATCTAGCCCTGATCTCTTGACTGGGTGAGAGCTTTCTGCTTAATTCAGAGACTCTGTCCCTCACCACCCCTTGTTGTAAATATTTTTGTCCACCGTAAGCGTGGAAGGGTATTCTCAGATGTGAGACCCTTGCTCATTGCACCATCAGGATTCAAGCAAACCGGGCCGAAGACGGCTGTAATGCCAGAAACCGGTCCCCGGGAGCTTGTTTCCTTCCCAGTGTAAGAATTGGCTTTTGTAGTTTGGTTTGCCCTGTTCCCATCATGCACTGGGACAGGAACAGACTAATTTGCATACAGCCAGGTTCTGAAACTGGGATGGTGCAGTGAGCTAAAAAACGGTGTTGGATCTAGCCCTGATCTCTTGACTGGGTGAGAGCTTTCTGCTTAATTCAGAGACTCTGTCCCTCACCACCCCTTGTTGTAAATATTTTTGTCCACCGTAAGCGTGGAAGGGTATTCTCAGATGTGAGACCCTTGCTCATTGCACCATCAGGATTCAAGCAAACCGGGCCGAAGACGGCTGTAATGCCAGAAACCGGTCCCCGGGAGCTTGTTTCCTTCCCAGTGTAAGAATTGGCTTTTGTAGTTTGGTTTGCCCTGTTCCCATCATGCACTGGGACAGGAACAGACTAATTTGCATACAGCCAGGTTCTGAAACTGGGATGGTGCAGTGAGCTAAAAAACGGTGTTGGATCTAGCCCTGATCTCTTGACTGGGTGAGAGCTTTCTGCTTAATTCAGAGACTCTGTCCCTCACCACCCCTTGTTGTAAATATTTTTGTCCACCGTAAGCGTGGAAGGGTATTCTCAGATGTGAGACCCTTGCTCATTGCACCATCAGGATTCAAGCAAACCGGGCCGAAGACGGCTGTAATGCCAGAAACCGGTCCCCGGGAGCTTGTTTCCTTCCCAGTGTAAGAATTGGCTTTTGTAGTTTGGTTTGCCCTGTTCCCATCATGCACTGGGACAGGAACAGACTAATTTGCATACAGCCAGGTTCTGAAACTGGGATGGTGCAGTGAGCTAAAAAACGGTGTTGGATCTAGCCCTGATCTCTTGACTGGGTGAGAGCTTTCTGCTTAATTCAGAGACTCTGTCCCTCACCACCCCTTGTTGTAAATATTTTTGTCCACCGTAAGCGTGGAAGGGTATTCTCAGATGTGAGACCCTTGCTCATTGCACCATCAGGATTCAAGCAAACCGGGCCGAAGAAGGCTGTAATGCCAGAAACCGGTCCCCGGGAGCTTGTTTCCTTCCCAGTGTAAGAATTGGCTTTTGTAGTTTGGTTTGCCCTGTTCCCATCATGCACTGGGACAGGAACAGACTAATTTGCATACAGCCAGGTTCTGAAACTGGGATGGTGCAGTGAGCTAAAAAACGGTGTTGGATCTAGCCCTGATCTCTTGACTGGGTGAGAGCTTTCTGCTTAATTCAGAGACTCTGTCCCTCACCACCCCTTGTTGTAAATATTTTTGTCCACCGTAAGCGTGGAAGGGTATTCTCAGATGTGAGACCCTTGCTCATTGCACCATCAGGATTCAAGCAAACCGGGCCGAAGACGGCTGTAATGCCAGAAACCGGTCCCGGGGAGCTTGTTTCCTTCCCAGTGTAAGAATTGGCTTTTGTAGTTTGGTTTGCCCTGTTCCCATCATGCACTGGGACAGGAACAGACTAATTTGCATACAGCCAGGTTCTGAAACTGGGATGGTGCAGTGAGCTAAAAAACGGTGTTGGATCTAGCCCTGATCTCTTGACTGGGTGAGAGCTTTCTGCTTAATTCAGAGACTCTGTCCCTCACCACCCCTTGTTGTAAATATTTTTGTCCACCGTAAGCGTGGAAGGGTATTCTCAGATGTGAGACCCTTGCTCATTGCACCATCAGGATTCAAGCAAACCGGGCCGAAGACGGCTGTAATGCCAGAAACCGGTCCCCGGGAGCTTGTTTCCTTCCCAGTGTAAGAATTGGCTTTTGTAGTTTGGTTTGCCCTGTTCCCATCATGCACTGGGACAGGAACAGACTAATTTGCATACAGCCAGGTTCTGAAACTGGGATGGTGCAGTGAGCTAAAAAACGGTGTTGGATCTAACCCTGATCTCTTGACTGGGTGAGAGCTTTCTGCTTAATTCAGAGACTCTGTCCCTCACCACCCCTTGTTGTAAATATGCATTATTATCATGGGCCTACAGGTACCCTTCCTAGTATTGTGTACCATAATAGTACATAGGCTGAGCGTTGTCTCATCCTTTCAATGTTTCTTACTTTTAACTAAACATCTTGGCCTCAGTACCCATTCAGCAGGGCTTACTACAACATTCCTTTTACTTTAGTTCAAATAATTTTTTATAAACATTATTCTTATTTCTGCATTATCCTTTATAACCTAGCTACTTCATTAGTTAATGAAGGACTTGTGATGTCCATACAACTTATATGTAGGGTGACCAGAATCTTAAAGCCAAAACAACCAAGGACATTTCACAAAGTTGGAAGAAGGACTATGATTTTACTTCAAGCGATGAGCGCCCCCCTTCGCAGAGAGTTACAGAACAGTCTGTAAGAACATACATAAATTGCGATTTTTAAACCTGGTAGCTTGCCTGTTAATTAAATTGTTTCCTTGAAACAACTGCTAACTATCCCAGTTTTGTAGAACGAGAAAAACACCTCCCACCAATTTTAGTCAATTATCCTTAAAAACCAGGACATGAGCTACATTTCTTGAAATTTTCTGGGACAGTTGGTTAAAAACTGGGACCATCCTGGCAAAACAGGGACATCTGGTCACTCTACTTATGTGCAATGTGTGTGGTAACATGAACGATAAGCGAGGTACCACTTAAGGCATTAAAACAAAAGCCACTAACATATAGCTCCCTTTTAAGGGCCAGATTAGGGGACACCAGTCGTCTTACCCATCCTTTCATTTTCAACCAATTATTTTCCATCATTTTACAGAAAGGAGGGGTAGTAACATGGCAAAATATGGTATTTTGTTTCTGTCAATTTGTTCAAACACTGTTGTGTTAAAGCCAATTAGACGTGTACTTGTGAGGTACAGTGTTGTCATTTATTTGAAAGCGAATTTACAGCATTCTGTGAAGTGAACGGCTAAGGATGAGTCCACCCAGTTGTCTTATGGAATTGATCCCAGCATGGTCATTCCTGGACAGCGTAGGTAGGCTCACACAGAGAGCGAGAAAGAGATTGATAGAGTGTGAGAGTGCACTACAACAAGTTTATCCAGTGCACTTACACGTAGAACAGTACAGGACAATTAACATATTTAAGCACATAAGCCAAAGAAAAACAGAAAACGCACAGTCTTTGTATACACACAATACAGAATAGGACTTGACAATACATGTACCAAGCAGCAAGAAAAACGCAGCGTTAGTTACACAAAAGGACTTTTTCATGCACGTCGCGCATCTCATAGTTCATTTCAATGTACCCAGGGGCCAGGCTCCTTTCTTCCCCTTATGACAGTAGAAGATCTAAGCAGATGACCTGAAAATACTTACTTTTTTTTCTGATGGCTAGACACAAGTCCAGTTGTACTAATACTTACAGTGGGGTCCGCCAATATCTAGCAGCGATAATCCGAGTTGATGTATATGCGTAAAGTAGGGATGCCAGTCAGAAGTGCAATGGCACAGCTCTTATGTTTCTATGTGGATGGAAGAAGAAGAGGTAAATCTCAAACATGACAATGTCTCTAACTTCTAGTTGGTGGGAGATAGCACGAACCCAAGCCCAGGGGCCCTTCACTTCTTCATTTTGTCAGTTCATAAATCACAATTCATCATTCCCACATATGCGCGTCACTTTGGTCTTAATAGACTAAAAAGCGTTCCTAGGGAAAGTGAAAGGTTGCACACTTGTGATACCTGCTAGAGCCGGGCTCTTTGTACTGCAATAAACCTTCAGGCTCCTGATGTTAACTGCCCTCCCATTCACTGGCCTCCAGGAGACACATTTTTAGCAAGAAATGTGTCACAGATTAAAAAAATAAATGCTATTTGTCTTTCACATGTGGGCACCGGGTTCGGGTCTGTTTTTCACATCTCATTTAGTCACTTTGTTAGCAACCCAGCCATACAAAAGCGTTCTCATATGGGCCCATACGTACATGACACATACACCCATGCATACTATACAAACATTTCACATACTCAGAGATAGTCCCTACATACAAAGCACAATTTCATAACACTAGCCTATTTTCGCCTAAAGGACAGTGTGCTAAGCCTTTCCAACCTTCAGTTGGAACACCGCTATAACCTAAAGAAAAAGGGTGCGAGGGGCCAGCATCTAAAACACATCAATACGCGTGATGACGAAGATTTTTAACCCACCATGAACCAGACTCATCTCTGAGATGCAGTCTTTGGCACCTTAGTATTGAAGTTCAGAAATATTCAGTACGCAAGGTTAACTAATGGAAGAACGTTCACTACATGGATTGTTCAAAGTGCAGCATTACAGACCGCGTTGTAGGAAAAGGTTGGATGCCAGATGTATTCAGTATAGAGTAGGGGGTGATAACTTTAGTTAAAAAAAACATGTGGGCACAGTTGTGTAGGAAACTACAGATTTGTAACTGCCAGGGCTGGCTGACTTACCCATGGGGTCCGCAACCACTTGACTAGGACATGCCTTAAATGTGTGTGCGGGGTGCACCACTCTATATGATATAAATAAGCTGTGCTTTTCTAAAAACCAGCAATATGTGTCTTGCGCCTGACTTTTAAAATGCGATCGCAAGTAAAACTTTTTCATGTCACAATCTAAACAGATAACCTTTTCTTTCTAGGAGGTTGTGGGTTGTTAAAACAGAGCAAGACTTTCCTTAAATGTTCATTCAGGTCATGTGACTTGTGCATGGACATCAAACGTTGGCACTTAAAATGAGCTTTTCTTGTGATGATTCTCCAAGCACTGGTTTTGGCAATGCAAGCAATTTGGGAAGCGCATCTCTCTTTTCATTAAATAGATTTACACCTTACTTCTGTCTAATGTTTGACTGGATGGCATACCCCTGGTAAGGCTCAGGAACGTTTGAAAAAAAAACTCCTCTGAAAGTCGCAAGATTATTAGAGTGGAACGTGCAGCGCTTAATTTGTGCCAGTGCTTTTTACAACGCCTATGCATTTACTTCCCTAATGTGACAGTTTGAGCCCTCTAGCCTAGGGTGGGGTGCACACAGCACAGGAGCCAATACATTTTGCAAGCGAGTATTAGTGTATGTCAATTGAAACTGATAAATTAAGCACTGGGAACGTGGGTGGGAAGGTAGGTGAAACACGTGGTGTGCAAAATAAAAATTTCGATGTCTAGGACCTCAACACCCAGAATGCACCTGGGGTTCACAGTCACCTAATATCTGGTTAAAGTACTCCCTTTGAGAACCATATAATAGTAGTACAAAAATGTTCAACAAAAATGTGTGCTTTTGCACCGTCAAGGGGGCTGCGAAGTAAAATAGGCTGAATTGGCTATCCTCTTCATTGATGCCGGGATCTTACAAAGTGCTTATGTTGTTTTCGACATAGGAGTTGCATATGCCGGTTATATACTCTTCGGTCTCTTTCCTATCTACGACGTTTTAACTATTTTATTGATACCTGTTTGTTCGTTTTTACTTAATCGTGGGATCCTCTGCAACCCTTTCTCTTTTAATTCAGCTTCTACTGACGCGCCTTTTTGATGAGGCATTAGGCACAAGAGACTCTGTTGGTGCTGAGGCTATGGGAGTCAAGGCAATGGTGCGGCCTTCGACTACACTTTGGGATTACTGACGTTGTACTACAGGATGAGTGGGGGCATAAGGAGGTGGCATGTAGATGATCGGAGGACCTAATAACAAATCATCATCTACATTCTGTTTAGTTGGTAACTCAGGGTAAAGAGTCGAGGGCATTCTAACAGGATATTGACATGAAATCTTTGACGCCTTAGGCTAGTTCCCACACAAACCTAGCAGCAATCATCCCCCACACAGATGTAACAGATGATCGCAGCTGGACATTCCGACTGGATCTAAAAACACGTGGGATCGGTCAGATCTAAGGGTTTGGGTTATTGATTAAGTCAGGCCCCTTTGTTGGTAAAACAAGCCCCGCCTTGTGTAGGTAATAATCAATGTCCACAGAGGTCGGTTAGTGCCTGGGACCGGATTGAGTGGCCAGGTGCAGGGAAGGAGGTTATCAAAGGGGCTTGCCTGTGCATGGAGGATGAAAGGACAAACGGGTTTGGCACGGGAAGCGACTCCGGGGCTTTGTCATAATGACAAGGTTTTACAACCCCAGTACATTTGTTCAGGCTTAGTCAGAGCACTGGGGGATGATAGCGAGGTCGGGGTGACACACAGGTGACCAGCAGTGTACGAAATGGCCGTGATGTCTAAAATGGCTGCAGCTTATGCGCACGCAGAGGTTCTTGTTAGGCAAGATGGCGCAAGCAATGTTCATATTTGTTGTTTTATATTTAACAGTCCTCCCTTTGAACATAATTTAGCCAGCTTGCTAGTCTTTCTCAATGTCCATAATCTTGGGGCGCAAGGTACTTATGTAAGGGAACACTAAGGTAGTATACAGCGTACATCCAAACAACAACCACATATTGTCAGTACTGGGACCAAGAGAAACAGTGTACGAAATGGCCGTGATGTCTAAAATGGCTGCAGCTTATGCGCACTCAGAGGCTCTTGTTAGGCAAGATGGCGCAGGCAATGTTCATACTTGTCGTTTTATATTTAACAGTGGTGCTCAGGTGTCAGGAAGAGGCCGGATCTTCCTCTCCTGACACCTTATATGCCCTCCCAGTCCCACCCCTTCCTTTAACCCCTATGGTCCCGCCCCCCATCTTGTCCTTCCGTTTATTGCATGAAAACCCCGGGGGAAGACAGGTCTGCGACCTTCACTTCCCCCGGGAGCCGCATCGCGCAATAACTACACTCCACGCTGTTATTTGAAGTGTAAAAGGCAATTTTATTTGGACAAGGTTGCAATCGTTTAAACTTATTAACAGTACATCAATGCATGAAATATACGTTTCCATCCCATACCCACGCATTCTCCATTCTGCCTTTTCGAAACCATCTCACCTGTTTGACTCTTCACCCATTCACTCGATAACCTCCTTCCTTTCCCCATTCTCCCCTTCACTTGCCCTCCAAGCATCCTCTGTTGACTTTGCCTTCATTGCTCATTGCCTCCTTTGCCCCACTATCAGTCACCTGTGTACCGTTCTCCCCCCACCCGAGGGGTGGATCCACCCGTATGTGACTCCCCACCCCTCCAAAGTACCGCCAACCAGGGAACCCCCGCTGGGTGGTTACCTGCCCCCTCCTCTGTGCTGTGCACCTTTTACATCCTTCCAGCCTACCAAGCAGCCTCCTAGTGGACGACCATCCTCCCCCATACCCTGCGTCCTGCACAAAGTACCAACCTTGGTAAAAACGTGCCTCGCGGAAGGTGCCCTATCCAACGGACCCACGTGCCCTTCAGTCCTGTGCGCCTAAAGGCTGCCCCATTCAACCGCACCTGGTGAACGACCATCCACCTAAACATGCGTCCCCAGCAAGTCAGGAACGTTCCTGGGACAAAAACCCCAACAAGAAAAGATGCTCTCAACGCGGCGACAGTCCATCTTCTCACCTGTCTCTGCGTGACGGGTAAGCAAATAACATCCCAAGGGGCCACTCCTAGCCATAAACGGCACCCTCCAACGAAGTGAACGACCATCCACCACCTGGACCAATACCTGTATAAAACAGCAACCTGCCCGGGCCCAATCCTGTGACCGAAAAAAGGTGCCCCCCCTCTCATGGGGAACGGCCATCCACCACCTGACCTGCATCCCATGGAAACCAGTTACCTTGCAGGGCCATTCCCTGTCCGCAAACAGAAACCTCCCTCGCCCTGAACAACCAGTCATCCCCCTGGACCTGAATCACATGTACATACAACCTCTGTCGGGCCCAATCCTTGACCCAGGACAAATGCCCACCGTGCGGCAAACGACCATCCACCACTTATACCTGTGCCCAGCAAAACAAGCACCTTTCCTGACCCATCCATTGGTCACCCAAGGTGCCCTCCCCCTTCAAGGTGAATGACCATTCACCCCTTGAACGTCCGTCCATTGCGTCCCTTGATAAACAATAAAATGTTTCGACCGCTCCTCGACCATAAAAAAGGGGGGGTGCCCCCCAAAGCTGAGTAGCATGTAACTCTGTTTCCCGTCTGTGTAAGTGCATCATCTCTTTACGGCCTATGTAACCTTAGAAGTTCCTGACGACAGAAGTATACAATAGCGTGTCGTGATCTTCAGATGATCATAGGCGTTCAATGTGAACAAACTTTGGACCGTGTTAAGAATCAAACTCCTGCATGTTAATCTTTAATTCGTGTGATTTATTCCCCGACGCCGCACACCTCGCATTCGGCACCGTACTTTGAATTTATGTCTGTCACGATGTCGTAATAGCCCAAGGGAGAGCTATTTGTTTCTACAAGGGCTATTTCTTCAAGTAACTGTTTTTAAGTGCTATTTTTGATCTATGTTTGTTGATTTTTTTTCGTTTTTGTCTTGTTTGGTTTAGATAAGATACTTTATTTTTCTAAACTGTATGGTGTTCATTTGTGGTGTTTTCACTGTATTACTGTGTGTTTGGAGTACAAATACTTTACACATTGCCTTTGGGCTAAGCCTGTCGCTCGTGCCAACCTACCAAGGGGATGAGCAGGGGTTATCTAAAGTGGGTATTCCCCTAACCCTTATTAGAAGCAAGGGTCCCTAATTGGACAAAGGTACATCCATCTGCCATTTAGAAGCCCACATTTCTAATATTATTTACAATTAATTTTAAAGGTCAAACGTAGGCAGCGCATGCGCTGTCTCTTTCAGGCAAGCTATTTGCTCTGAGCTTACAGCTCACTTTTTGCCTTTTTATTCGTCCCTTCGATTGTTGTTCAAAAATGCTTGCTTGCTAGTGGTTAATCCTTCCTCTTTGTCCCTCCTTTTTGTGTTTGGTCTCCTCCCACAGGGCTCCACCCAATTACTATTAACATTACGCTTCTATGTTTGTGTTCATTTGAGGGACTTTTTTTTCTTTGTTTCCTGCTCGTTTAATTGTTTGCCCATCTTCGGTGGTTCAGCTTTGGTGCTCGCCACTTAATCTCTCCATCTCCTTCAAATACAGAGAAGAAATGTCAGACGCTGTTTTAAAAATCGCCTCTTTAATTTTCTCTGACTTCAAAGTGCAAGGATTTCCCCCAAGCCCCTTCTGCTTTACTGCTTGTTGCTTTAGCAAGCCTTGGTCACCGGATCTTCAGCAGCCCAACCTTGCGGCACAGTCAATATCAAGACTTTGACAACTCCTGGCACATTTTCTCTGATGCTTGTTGATGTAATGTGAACTGAAGCAACTTGAGGGTGTCTTACACTTTAAGTGAGTGCAGGTTGCATTACACAATGTCAGATTAATTTGTAAGGGGAATTTCTGTCGAGCACCTACTCGAGTAACCCATAGGTGTTAAAGTGCTTTACAAAAGTTGCAGTTACACTACTCATGATCAGGTCTATTTCTTTGTTTGCTTTTGTACGGTGATTCGGTGAAGGCAATGCTGCCCCTCTTCATTCATTATTTCAACTCTTTTTTTTTTTAAAACCTTTATTCAAAAAGTAAGGAGATACATGCGCAGGCCCACAACCACCATGGCCGGCAGCAAAGACAGTAAATAAGAACAGGAGAAACGTAGGCCAATCAACAATCAGGATATTTCAAGTTATTCCAGACGTGGCTGTGAGGTTCGCAACACAGGATAGGAGGTTTACATTTTTAAATTTTAGGAGAAGAGTAGGGGCTGCAACAGCAAGGACATCACACCTTACATGAGAAATACACAAAAGAGACGAGGGGGACGTACCCCATTTACAGTCGGAGATAGGCTATGACTACAGCAACTATGAAATCTAGGCAGCCGCGGTGGTAGAATTGGGCAGTAAGCAATACTACAGAAAGCAACATTACTAAGTATCATCCCAGAAAACCCACCCCCCAAAAGCAGAGAAACAGAGGCTTGTTGAGATGCCAGAAAAGAAAAAAGGTGCAAGACCAAGAGACAGCCAACCCTACTAAAGAGGAAAGAACCCTCCCAAAGCCGGAAAAGAGCGATAGGGACCATAGAACAAAACAAACTAAAATAACAAACCCCCCCACACCTGCCACCCTGCACCCCTGTAATGGCTACGGCCTAACCCACTAACTACGGCCTGTCGCCCCGGAACTGCCCCACAGAAGGGAAAACGTAAAAGAAATGGAGGAGGAGAGAAACAGACACACTCCCGGACACCCGGTACCCCCCGCCGGCAGTGACCTCCCCAAGGCACAATCATCGTCAATCAAAGCAAACATTCGACAATATCACGGGGAGGACATTCACCAATAAGAAACCCCCCCACCCCACCCCAGGCCCGGTGAGGTACTCGGTGCAATCCCGGCAAAAAAATGAACTGAGCAATCCCAAGAAAGTAAAAGTCAACCCTGCAGGTGTCACGGGGAGACCTATCGCCAAAGTCACAGCAAATGCGATCTGGAAGAGCGTCTCAGGTAGTCCAAAGCAGTGGCGAGGAGCAAGAACAACTCAAAGCCGGAATCAGCTCTGACCAGTGCGAATTCTTCCGAAGCACGCGCCAACCAAGCCACAGCCGACCAGAGGCAGACAAAGCGTCCACGGCAGTCCGAAGCACTGAAGATGGAACAAAGTCCGGACACAAAATGGCAGCCTTCGTTATACAGACGGGCCAGGACGAAGAAGAATGGCAGTCCCCTTCGACAGGATCCTGAGTCTCGGCATTGACGATCAGAACCTTCAGCGACGATACTCCATCGGATAGGAAACGTGAAGGGAAGACCAGGCACTGTAACGGGTGAAGGAGAATTGGGGCCGACTCCCGAATAAGCGAAGTCGGGCTGCCGCTCGGGCATCTTAAGATGGCGGCCCAAATCGCTCGACGGGACCACAAAATGCTGTTCAGGTGTCGCAGCGTCAGTGGCCGGTCGCGAGCAAACATCATCCAGCTTTGCCGCCAGGGAGACATATGTGACGGTGAATTGTGAGCGGAGCGCCCCTATCGCTGCCATTACGGAACTCAATGAATGCACGCTATCCGTCCCCTCCATCCTGGGGCCCAGAGGACGTAGGGGGGCACAATCTCCAGCCCACATCGCCGGGCTCCGGGCACACATTCAGGCGATCTCAACAACAGGGGCGCCCCGAACTGGCCCGCTCAACACAGTCACTGTCCGTGGGTGTAGCCCGCCAGCCCCCGGACCGGGAAACGAGGGTCAGGCACACAGCCCCCAGCCACGGTTCAGGAGGATCATAGCACGTCACGATGTCTCTTCTCCGGCACTCTCCATCAACGAGGTCACAAGTCGAAAGTGCAAAGTATTATTCGAATCCGGAAGACCGGCCACGATCTTGGTCCCACAGCCGATGTTGGTCAGTTCCCACTCGGACAGTTCAGGAATCGAGGCCCGGCGGCAGCCCTGGAGTAGGCCGAAAATGGAACACAACATAACTCCGTCGCCGAATAAGGTAGGAAGTCCGGGACAGCACCGTTGGCATCAGGTAACCTTCATACATCCAGGCATAGGGCGTGGGTAGAGGATGGACAACAGGATAGACGAGCCGCCGGCGGAGGTCGACGGAGCCGGGAGCTTATGCGGCCATATTGGTTCGCAGCGTAGCTCCTCCCATTTCAACTCTACCTGATAAATGGGAGAAGCATTTATCCCTCCTGCATCGCTACAATCCCACCCGCTGCCTCTTCCTGTCGTCCTCCTCGTCTCAGAGCTCTAATTTCAAAACACATTCACCACAGCTCCCAAGGGACTGTGAGACATTTTTTATTATATAGTGTGAACTCGAACATCCCGAAGGCGATGGAGGACTTTACATGAGCGATAGTTGCATTACAACAAGTCAGATTAATGTTTTGGGGCATTTTTATAGAGCGCAAACTTGACTGACCTAAATGTGTTGGAGCACTTAACAAAAGCGCCAGTTACAATACACAAGGTAAAGTTATTTTTTGGGGTTTTATGCTGCACGGAGATTAAGTGATGCTGACGCCATCCCTGTTTATTCATTATTTCCCCTCTACCTGGCAACTTCGGTCATTTTGTTGTTGGTGCTGCGTCCAGTGCTCCTACACCCAGGGGGCTGGGTGAGAGGAGAGGGCCGGGGGTTGCTGGTAAACAGGTGGTGCGAGTAGTGTTTTCAGTGGAAAACTCTGGATAAGGGAGCCTGGTGAATAGAGGCCTGCGGCGGAAGGATGTGATGTCTCTGCCATTAGAAAGTACTTCAATGCTTTTTCTTATTGGCTGTTCATTACTCAAGTGGTGCAGTCGTACACAGAATGTTGTAGTGCTGTTGACTTGCATTGAGGCACTTGTCTTTCTGTCTGTGCATTAAAAAGCCTTGGAATGTGTCCATTAATGTTTCCTGAGGCAAGCATTTATTCTTGAATCACACTGCATCACCCAGTGTGTGGTAATTGTATAGCTCTTCAATCCCTGGTGGCACAGCAGCCAGGACAATGTGCTAGGGTTCTGAAGGTGAGCCCTATTGGCTATGCCAATGCTTGCTATTAAGTGAGGCTGGCAAGATAGCTAAGGCTATCACTAGGCCTGGCCTATGATTACAAATTATAGTATTTGCTTTCTAATCTCAATAGTTGTCCAGAGTTTTCAAAACGTTTCTGGAGATAAAACGACTCCCCAAATCCTCCATTCATGGCAATTCTGAGGTGGTGGAAGTGCGGCGAGGGGTGGTTGGTACAAACATAATGCACTCCTGAATAAGATTGAGCGATATTCTTTGCAAAGACTGCTTTGTTACAGAGTTTTATAGAGCGCGAACTAGACCCGAACCAAATCGGGTATCAGAGCGCTTTACATAGCACCAGTTACATTACATGAGGACACACATTCATTTTAGGCACAGGAGATTAAGTGATTTGCCCAGAATCACAGGGGGTTTTGACGTCGTTACCGAGACTCGAACCCAGATCCCCAGGTCCGAGACTATACTTTGTAATTGTAGCATCTCTGTTAGACATATCAGCTTTAGGGTGGTCTTCTCCATAACCTTTTGCCCACTCCTCTTCTGTTGTTTAACCCCTTCGCAGCGGGGGTGATTCCCCCGTGGTGTGGGGGGAGGGGTCACGCACGGCGCCGCGGTGCTCATGATGAGTCCAGCTCGTCATGCTGCCTGCCCAGTGGTGCTGGGCTCATGAAGAGCTGGACTTGTCATGACTCCGCCCACTCCAATAGAACGCCCGCACGGGTGTGGAATTCACCGCACGGGGGAGTGCCGCGGCCGTTATGATGAGCCCAACTCTTCATGAGCACAGCTCCACTGTGCCTCATGACGAGCTGCGCTCGTCATAAGCATGCAAGGTGTTAAATTCATTTTGTTGGCTGTAGGACTCTGTTTACTTTAGCATTGCTAGCCAGTGCTGAACTGCTTGTGCTCACTCCATTGCTAGCCAGTGCTGAACTGCTTGTGCTCACTCCATTGCTAGCCAGTGCTGAACTGCTTGTGCTCACTCCATTGCTAGCCAGTGCTGAACTGCTTGTACTCACTCCATTGCTAGCCAGTGCTGAACTGCTTGTACTCACTCCATTGCTAGCCAGTGCTGAACTGCTTGTGCTCACTCCATTGCTAGCCAGTGCTGAACTGCTTGTGCTCACTCCATTGCTAGCCAGTGCTGAACTGCTTGTGCTCACTCCATTGCTAGCCAGTGCTGAACTGCTTGTGCTCACTCCATTGCTAGCCAGTGCTGAACTGCTTGTACTCACTCCATTGCTAGCCAGTGCTGAACTGCTTGTACTCACTCCATTGCTAGCCAGTGCTGAACTGCTTGTGCTCACTCCATTGCTAGCCAGTGCTGAACTGCTTGTACTCACTCCATTGCTAGCCAGTGCTGAACTGCTTGTGCTCACTCCATTGCTAGCCAGTGCTGAACTGCTTGTACTCACTCCATTGCTAGCCAGTGCTGAACTGCTTGTACTCACTCCATTGCTAGCCAGTGCTGAACTGCTTGTGCTCACTCCATTGCTAGCCAGTGATAAACTGCTAGTGCTCACTCTTTAAAACATGTGGTGATGTTTGTAGGCAGGACTGATGATTAGTGTTTCCTTCATTAGCCAAGTTTTACAACACGGCCTCATAGGAATTATGTTGCAGGTGGGTGGAAAAGGAATAAAAGAAAGAGAACGTGGGGGTAGCTGCAACCTAGTCACAGAGGCCATTCCTTGCAGAAAGAAACAGGCCTACACAACACGTTACTTTTTCATGCACTATTTCTGCCATGTTCATACTGTCGCTCAGTCCATAACACAGGCTGAAATGCAGGTATAGATAACAAGAACACTGGTAGCAAATTCTAGTCTCGCACCTAATACGCCTATGACAGTGAGAGGAAAGCAACGCTTGTTGTGGCACTATTTATTCAGAAGAATCCCATTCTGAAACCAGGTCCAGGTGTGAGACTGACAACCTAACCAGAGGTGAAACAGACAGACGAATCTAAAAGAATTCTGTTGTCACCAGTGTGCTGAAGGATTCAAATTTTCCTTTACATTTCCTCGAAGAGGATAATGCCTTACTTCCTTTTAAGCCCCAGAATGATATAAACGGGGCATGATATTATGCTGTTTCTATAGGCCTATTCTATGGTCGGGTAAGCCTGTCCAAACTGTTGATTTCCCTGACACTACCACAAACATTGGCTGAAGCAAGCACAAGCACAAGCAGTCCCCCCATACCTTGCAAAACACCTATACAGCATGACCTTACGAATTCAAAAATGCCTCAGTTTGCAGGCTGTGGGACACTTTTTCTTCGCTTTATAAGTCATTAAGGGGTGGCACTTTTAATTTGGTGCCCCGGCTTATTTTCTATCCCAGGCCGACCATTAACACCTAAGTGCCTCCTACATAGAGTTTTATCATGTAAGTGCGAACTTCAGTTAAAAAAAGAGCTGCATTTTCCATGTGAGTTTAGTATCAGCCTTTAGTAAACAATAGGGTCAGTCTAGGCTTATTAGGCCCTACACCAGGTTCCCTGCCAAAACCACTTGGAAACCGGTCACCTTCAGGTAACACCCACTCGCTGCACAGGCCTTGGAAGGATGAGTAAAGAAAATGAATCCTGTGGCTTTCAGGTTGCACCGATTGTATGGGCTTTGGAAGGATGAATAGCAAGATTGAAACCCGAGCCCTTCAGGTGACACACAAGTCAGCAGGGGATGCATTAGTTCATTGGGGTGCCTTATTGTTAATATGATATATTAAACATATACTTATATCCTTAATGCCAGGACTGGCAGAGAGATAACTGCGTGGTATACTAGTCTCTTGGGAATTCATCTCATTCTCCTACACCTCAGCTCTTAAATTAACCTCAGCTTCTCTCCATATGTTCCCCTATTCTTGTGGGATGGACACCTCAGGCCCCAGTACTGGGTGTGTCTCACGTAATGCCGGATAGTCGATTTGTGCCTACCCATAATGACCCGTATTTATAGGGGAATTCAACACCCTCGAATCCTGTTTTTCGAACGAAGCAATAGTAGTTGGTCCAAAAACCTCAAAACGTCTGGGCCATGAGATCTCACCCACCCCAGGCTTGTCCTGGTCTGAACCAAAGCACTTTTTGGCCACAAAATAAATCAGACTCTTGAAGATGCCTTCACAACAAGGGGGCAAGCGGATTGTACCATCTCTACCCACCCAGTGCAGGAAGGAAGGGGGAGCTTCTTCCAACAGGAACAGATGGAGAAGGCTGCTTGGCGGCAGTGCATTATGCTGAGTGTTCATACAGCCTGTGTGTAGCTACATGACTCACTGTGTTTTGCATATTTAGATACAACTCTCGCCTTAAATATTGCTGGAAATATTTCCGAGACCTCATTATTTAATCTGACATTAATGCGCCGCGGGGACATGGAACCTGTTTGTGCTGCGTGGCAGGACGCACCCCTCCGAACTGGTTGAAATATCTGCATGTGCGCGAGCGAGCGGCTGTGGACCAGCCGCGCGCAGGCTCGTGACATCACAGCCCATCTGTCAGACGCCGGCGGCTGAACGGCACGTGCCGAGTCAGGGAGTAAATAGAGACGTTTTACTTACTTTAGTGTTCCATTATGAAATGAGAGATGAGCATGCTTGTGTTTGAGTGGGAGAGTGCGCTTGTGCGCGGAGAGCCCTATGCGATAAAGCCCCCATTATCTCTTCTTTAGAAAGATTCAACCATGCACTGTGGGACTAGGGATGCCTGCCCTGGAAAGACACAGCCTCGTAACACCTTTTCAGATTTGCCAATAATTTAAACTCCGTATTCATCAAATATTCCAATACCGAACCACTTTTTGAGGTCCCCTGCACAATATGTGTGTATCCCAACTGGTCGTTGATTTAGAATAGTAAATATGCCCTTGATTGAGGACAATGTGCACTCCTAGTAGAGAAAGAGCGAGGGAGCATGCGCGTGCACTACTGAATCCGCAAGTAGGTGTGAGTGAACGAGTCAGCGGGCATGAGTGACGGTGAGAGTAAGTCGGTGTATGAATAAATACGTGTGCATGGATGTCTATTTCGGTCCTAGCAGTAAGTAATCGTGTTCACTTCTGCTTCTGTATTGTCATGGTTACAACAACTGCATCCCTCACCCTGTTCCCTCCTCTCTTTCTTCCCATTTTCCGGAAAAGAGTTGTGTGTAGCAGATCCCTCAGACTGATACTATTCCATCCATGCTCATGTTTAAGTAATGATTTGTTTAGCGTATTTAAAAATAAAATAATGCAATAAGCAATGGCATTTTGGTCAGTCGAGAGAGGCCTAGTCCCACAAAGATATTCACAGAAAAACTACTAATCAAATGCCTCGCCGCCCACTAGCTCACAAGCATCCCCTTCTAATTCTAATTCCGCTGCCAGGCTTTGAAATTTCTTACAAATATGGAGAGGATGCTCTCCCTGCTGTACATCCTTTTAGGGTCCCCACCAACGTCTCTCATTTTCCACCAGGGACAAATCCACCTCTTATCTGAAGTAAACTCTGGAACTGATCTGGACTTTGGACAGTCGTGTTTCGTGCAAGCTAGGCACGAAGGTATCACTGATGACCGTTGTGAATGGTGATACTGTCAGGCATGTCTGCTCTCTTGATCCCAGGGAACCTTAAGATGAAACATATGCAGTGCTTCCATGCAGTTTTAGCTTGTCCAACAAGGAAAGGCTAGTAAAGACAAGTAATTTATTTATCATGTTCATCCCCGAGCGATGGATACCACAGGTATCTTGGCCTTTTTCCATATTTGAATTGTTAGCCGATGTTTCCTCATGACTCACTGCTCTGCTAGCCAATCTGTATCAGAGAAGTTTCATATCAGCCACGATCCAGCCCTCCCTTCTAAATGTGGGTCTCTGTGTTGGTTGAACAGTGAAGTGGGGAGACCAGAAAACAAACACAATAGAGAGTTGGGAAGAAGGGGAGAGGGAACAGCAAGGACATGGGGAGGGAAGTGGATGGCGTTAGAAGTGCAAACATTTGTGGAACCTAAGGTATGAAGGAAATGTAAGAGCAAAGGAGAGGAGGAAAGTGTGATGGGCAATGGGGGCGATTCAAATTTGAATAGATTCAGATTGATTGAGATTACTTGGAGAAGTGTGGCTCAGGGGTTAGAGGCGGCAGACCCGGAAGCTGAGATCGGCCCTGGACCAGGGTTCAATTCCCCGCCTCGGCGGGTCTTGGGCTTAAAATTCCACGGACTCGATAATTCTCGCTCCAGTGCCTTCTCGACTCACGGGTTCACACTCTGCGACTCTGGGCAATAGCTTGCTTAATCTCCACAACGGCCCCTCGCGGCAGGATGCCTGGCTTCACCTTGTGGATACCCTGCCGGGGTTATCTCACAGTGGAATACCAGGACGGGTTCCCTAAGCAAGTGCCGGGAAACCCACTGCGGGTAGCTGTGCGCTATATAAGCTCAAATACATTTACATTTACTTCTGTGCAATTCTCGGGTGTATTGCAGTACCACACTCTAATCTCAAACAGGAGCATCTTGAATTTTTCCTGTACCTTTTTCCCCAAGGAGGTAACCAGGACCCAGAACAAGGACAATGAAGTGGACCAACCTCTCCCAAAACACAACATTTCAGATCTGGAACTTTGTGATCATCTTAGGCACCGTGGGCCTCTCAGTATCAACTTTGTTCTACTATGCCATCTTCCTGCAGGCCCCCCAGTATCCTCCTCTTCCTCCCTGGCCATTCTAATCAGCCACCATAGGTTATCGCGGATCCTTCTCTTTCCAGTTACCACCCACTTTTCAGAGACAGTGTAGGGCACTGTGCACCATCCTCCTCCGCCTTCTCTATCTTGTGCAAGGCCTAAGGGCCTCTGTGTATCTTCCTCTCAAGTCACTCTGAAGATGAATACTACGCTCCGCATAGTCATCAGAACTGGTGGGTCAGAGTGGAGCACAATCTTTATTCGGGAACCTTTAAATTGAATTAGTTGCACACTAATATGGTCTAAATTAGTTTCATTCTTTGACAACTGTTTTGATCAAACTAAAGCAAATATTTCGTTGTACAAGTGTTTGTTTCCAATCACAACCCTCCAATGATTTATGCTACTTTACACAATTTATGTTATTCATTTTTATGAGAAACACTAGTGTTGGTAGTAGTACAACTATGGACTGTGTATTCCACCTCGCCAACAGCTGACCCTTTTACACAAGGTTCCAGGATAACATATCGTTTGATTGCTGATGATTGTATACTTTCATTTGTGATATGTGCATAAATATTGTTCGAAGACAAATGTTTTAGCAGATGTGTCACACCTTGTTTGAACATTCGCCCTCACAAAGGCATTGGTTTGGTCTTTGAAAAACATTTATTTGATGCTGAATATGTTGCCTGGAAATAACGGAATGATCACTTGATGTTGAGCTTCCACTATGAGTTTATTTTTACAGATTATTTGACATTATGCTCCAGCTTATACTCTTTCACCTTTCTTAGCCCCCATCCCTACATGTCTCCTTCCCCCACTGTACCTTGTGTCTACAATGACATTGCAGTCGTGGAATATGGTACCCAGTGAGCTGATTCCTAATGGCAATGATAATCCAACTATTTGATTAAAAACATTGTGATGGGTTCTTATTTCAAGACCTTCTATTACACAAGGGTAGACTGTTACTGTTTGTGATAAAAACACTCAACAAGGAATTGTTTTAAAATGTATATAATAACCCCTTCTGTTGCAAGGACAATGTCTTTAGAATAGTTTAGGGAAAGGAAGTCTGAAAAGGAAATACGGTGGGTGGGATCCATGCCCGAAGGCACCCTAGTAACGGAAGGCAGGTCTCTGGGTGTGTGGTGCTTTAGCTTGGAGTACCAGGCATGGGAACTGCAGGGTGGGTGTGGAACATCCCGATATGCCGCTGATGCTTCTTGGCTCCCTGGCACAGTAATGCTATAAGGCTCTGTGTATGTGTTTGCCCTCTACAGATCTGTATCCAGCAGGGATGGAAGGCACCCTATGGCCGCTTTGATGTTCTTCCGCTTGTCCTCCAGGCCAGTGGAAACGACCCCGAACTCTTTGAGATTCCGCCGGAGATGATCATCGAAGTGCCTATCCGGCACCCCAAGTAAGGCAGGGCATGGCTGGGGAGGGTCAAAGCAAGAAATCTTAGACCTGTGATAGTGACTAGACTATAGAAGCAGAATAGAGGTGAATTGGAGGTTAAGAATATATATTTCATAGACTTTTTGAGACTACAAGTAGGCCCTTGTGCAGCAAACTCCAAAAGTACGTTGAAGCCCTACCACTACATCACTTGACTGGAAAAGGATCTATTAAGCACCTTCGCTGTCTGCCATGGAAATCTTTTCCATCATCATGGATGCCCATACTTTAACTCTGACCTTTAGCATATGTGTTCTGAATATTTTGATAATACAGAGGTCATGCACCTCAAAATATATAAATACCTACGTTACAAAGATCCAGCTTTCTCATGCCTAGTGCCTTGCTTGAACACCTTGACATATGCCAGGTATTCGCCCATACCGGCCTTCGTAAGGATGGAACCAAACCTCCTGTGAGAGGCTTGCTCGACTTATGGCTGATGAGGAGCTTGTCTTTCCAGTTTCACCGGCAAGTGTTTTTTACTAGCAAAAAACGACCAATATCCCTACAAAGCAATTCCCATTTGGACCCCAATTTAAGCCTGCTATTTATTGATTTCCACTCAAGGCTGCAATCAGTTGAAGACATCATCGAAGGATGGTGTTCTTTAATAATTTCATTTATGAGGATTCGTGCAGAATGTAGCTGCCATGGCACACACACCCTACACAATAGCGTTACTGTGTCCACTGTCACCATTGGGTAACCTCCTATAATGTAGAAGTAGTGAAAACAGACTGTGTTCACTTGAAACAAGACCACACTAAAGCTCACCTTTTTCCGAACACTGCTGCAGTTCCTTTCCTGATTTTATGCTTCCCCAGGGCAGTATGTTTATATTATAACACATCATTGAGTCGGTACACACAGCGTGGCACAATTTCAAACCAGGACTAGAGCTCAAAGTTAGTATTTAGAGCTTTTATTGGGGCTACGAGCTAGCAATCCCTAGCTAATATAGCCTGGAGAGTACAATTGTATATTCCTTTAGGTCTGCCATTTTCCAGTGTCGCCTCCTGCTATACAGAGAAGGGGCTTTGTTGACAGATGGCTGTAGTATTCAGAGTTGGAAGCTTTGTGATTATTGCTTGGCAAAGAAGTAAAGCATCATGCACGCATATGCCATCTGCTTGTTCAACTTGTTGTTCAGTTCATCTCCTTTCACTTGGGAGATAACCACCTCCCACTACACACGTAACGTAACGTCACACCCGCACATGCAGACACACTCATGGATTCTCAGCCACAGTCTCAAACAAGCATATACCCTCATGGGAAAATGTCTTACACCGAAACTGAAGCAAAGGAAGCAGTAACTGAACAGCTATCAACCACCTCTCCCCTCCTAGGTTAGATCCCTTGAAAAGTCATTCGGCCTTCAGTTATAGACCTATAGTGACAGCCAGATTCGCTTACATACTGTGTAACAGAAGTGTGGCCTGCCGCAGCACAGACATCCACGATTGGGGAAACAACACTTACAACGCAACTTTTACAATGCACTACCTTTACAACAAAACATTTACAACGCAACATCCATTACAACGCATGCCATTACAACGCAACCATTACAACGAATGTCACTACAACGCATACCACTACAACGCATGTCATTACAACGCAGTCATTACAACGCATACCATTACAACGCATACCTACACTATCCAACACTTACCCTACTGTTGCACCCCCTTGAGTTAGAATAGTAATTTTTACCCCTACACTATCCAATACTTACCCTACTGTTGCAGCCCCTGGAGTTAGAATAGTAATTTTTACCCCTACACTATCCAACACTTACCCTACTGTTGCACCCCCTGGAGTTAGAATAGTAATTTTTACCCCTACACTATCCAATACTTACCATACATGCAATGTAATGCTATGCTTTGTAATGGTATGCGTTGTAAATGTAGTATGCGTTGTAGTGGAATGCGTTGTAAAGGTAGTTTCAAAGAATTTGTTGTAATGGCATGCGTTGTAATGGAATGCGTTGTAATGGATGTTGCGGTGTAAAAAATGCGTTGTAAAGGTATGCGTTGTAAAAGTATGCGTTGTAACGACATACATCCCCACGGTTGACTTGTTGAAAGATGTCTTTTGTGTAATGGACCAGTGGAGATCGCTTATTGTAAATAATCTAGGGCAACTTCAAAACAATGAAAATATCAGAACATATCAGAATAAAAAGTAGTGACAATAGTGTTTAGAAAAATACAAAGGCAATTTATTCAAAGTTCATGATTACATTATTAGTATAAAAACATGATAAATCTAGTCCTACAGAGACCAACATTTGTACAACATCCTAACTACACACATCCATCACACATTCATACTACACTCTATTATTCATATCAATATATGTAGTCTGTTTGTAGATAATGCAAATCACAATTAGATCAAAATTGATATAGCAAAACATTTAAATGAACACATGATTGTTAGGGTGGTTTCCAGATTATCTCTACGTGCGTTTCGGCAGAACACTGCCTTCCTCAGGAGCTCCACCACCGAATGGTGTGCTCAGAATAGGAACAATTTCCACAGGAGAAAATGTAAGATAAGTAATTGATATTTTCTAGGTTCAAACCCCAAGGGTATGGTAAATGATGAATACCTAGACACGAGATGGAGCCAGAAATTTCCAATTGGCATATTTACTTCTCACATGAGGATGAAATATATATTGTCTACTTTATATATTATCAGAAACGAGGTGAGAGATCTTCTCTTATAACCTCTAAAGCTTTAAGCTGGTAAATGATGAACCTGGCAAGATGGATGAGCTGCCAATCCACTAAATCTTACAGCATGTGCTGGATGCGATCCCACTAGAAATCGTGCACACAGCTCTTACGCTGGTGTCGGTCACATTGACTGAGATGCCAAGAGTTACAAACCCTGTGAATCGCTGCCACCTGGCACCACTAGACTGTTCAGAAGATTTCAGCACCATTTATCACAAGACCTTCATTCACCGCCTTTCCACCTGAATGAGCATTAAAACCAAATTCTGATGCGGGTTCCCGTACCACCTAAGCACAGACACCATGTTGGAAAGTGGGTTATTGGTAGGGGCAAATATAGGTCTGCCACTGGCAATAAAGCCACAAAGAAAACACAGTGTAAAAAGACTAAGTTAACGCGTGCGGTCAAAGAACTGGGAGAAAGAAAAAGAAAATCTATTTTCTAAAAGAACCCTAACTCACCCTAGTGGTGACATGCTTCATCATGGGGTTCCCACAGGAGGGACCGAGTATCCCCCCTGTGTGCTTCAACACCTGCGATTGCAGCGGAGCAGGTATTTCAAGAGTGTAAAGTGATATATGTGATCAGTGGTGAAAAGTGAATGATAAAAGATCACAGCTGGTCCCAAACAACTTTATTAAAGGGCCAGTTGTTCACAGTAAAAACAGTGAGGTCACTTGCAGGTTTGTATTAGAACCCCAGTGACCCGGTGTGTATTGACCGCACGCGTTAACTTAGTCTTTTTACACTGTGTTTTTCTTTAATTAGGACAATGTCACTTGTGAATTCACAGCATTAGGCTCTCTTTCGTTGTTGTAAATTGTGATTTAGGGGATGAAGAGTAGCCTGATATACCCTTCCTCTCTGGTTGTTTATACACAATAAAGCCACAAACACAGAGTAGGACCCAGCATAGGTCTTAGAAAATTATTCCTATGCTGAACATTAGTAACGTGGCTGCGAGCAGACAGACTTAACTTCAAAGACAGGTATGTAAAGCATTTAAAAACTCAATTTCAGTAACTAATTAAGAAACAACACATAATAAAACTCCAACACCAATTTATAAAAATAAGAAATATTTGTATCTTTAAAATGACACCAAAATGACAAACATCCAATGTAGGGAACCGGAGATATGAATTTTCAAAGATTTATTAAAGTATAGCACTTAGAAGATTATAGCACCATATTGCAATACCTGTTCGAGATAGTCAAAGCTTCAGGCCGGGCGCAATGGAACCCTGAGCTGCTATAGCCACCGGCAGGTCCCGGTCTCAGTTTCTACCCTCACACTTAGAACATTTCTGGAGCTTTTCTTCCCGAGGCCCCTCGAAGCTCCCAGCCAGTCCTGATTCGGTGAGGGTTTGCCAGCTTGACTTGTGACGAGGTCCCAGTCAACTTCCCTGATGCGAACTTAGAAAATATTACAAGATTGTTTCAGCCGGACAATCCAGGAGTCCAGGACGACACACAATGGAAGGCAGGTGGCTTGGCTCTCGCGGTTGCTCCCGGTCACCTTTTCTACGAGTGGACGTAGAAACTTTTCTGGAGCTTTTTCTCGCGGGGTCTCTCGATGCTCCTCATGTAGCCGGATCCAGTGAGGGTTTGCCGGCTTCATATTTTCTCTAGTCCCGGTCAATCTCTGGAAGTTGGAGCTATGGAGGTTTTAGCAGGACGAACCTGGTTGGCTTAGCCGGCTCGTAGTTGAAGGCAGGCAGCCTGGCTGGCAAGGTTAAGACGGCCCCTCTATGGAGCTTTTTTCAAAGTTGGTCCAAAGTTCTCCAAACGTCTTGAACTGCTTTCTGAAGTTACTCAAGGGGTCCCAAAGTGTCTCTAACTCACTCCAAGGGTCTGGAAGCTCCAAGATGGTCCTTGAAAGTTGAGGACTTCAGTTCCCACAATCCACTGGTACAAAACCCTTACAAATCCACTGATGGATCTCCAAGGTGTAGATTTAGTTGGTGATGTTCCAGTTGAGCTCTTGTAACCTGTAGCTTTTAGGGAATCCACTCTTTATTTCTTTTCCAGCAAGATAACCCACAGGGCTGTAGTTTCAGATGATGCAGTCTTCAGTGGTCAGGCCTTAGAATTCTTTGCACTGCAAAATCTTCTCAGAAAGGCACTTCTTGCTTCAATAAGTTTCAAGCAGCAGATCTGGAGGGCTCTGCCCCTCTCAGTTACTTATTTCAAGTTCTCTGGGTCAGGCAGGCGGTCACTTCTAACCAATGGGAGCAGGGTAACTCCTCAAAGTGATGACCACATCCTGTAGCGTGTGGCATTGTTTTGTCCCAGAGTGCATCAAATATTCCAAATTCAAATCCATAATGGCTGATTTTCCAGCAAGGAGGTAAGAGTGGGCTAAACACACCCCCTAGGATGGCTTATTTCCAAAGACTCTTCTCCTACCATCTGCACATACCTTCCCTAATCCTGGGTCTGATGGGGTCAAAAGTGTAAAGTGGAAACTGACACTGCGGCTATCCCTCTGCCTTTGAAGACCATGGTTTACGACCCCTCCCCATAGCCTGGCATTCCTATTGAACAGCACACTGCCCTGCCAGCAGAGCTGGTTAACCCTAGGGGCTCTTTATCACCTCTTCAAGGCAGCCTGGCTAATCCTCTTAACTCTGTCCAATCAGGGCAGACCACTGGAAGGCTGAATTTGGATCCACAATCAAAGTCTAATAACTTCTTGTCTGTACATTTTAGGAGAAATTCAACAATATAATATTGTTGAGTTTTTCTCTATAATCTAGGAAGTGTTTAAACGGTAGCTCTAGCTCCTTCCTATCAGGAGTTATTATTTAATAACTTCCTGCAATGTTAACCTATGTGGCTCGGGATTTGCAATGGGAAAAATGACTAGGCCAGTTTTCTAGCACCAGGGCTTATAAAAACATATTTTATAAGTATCTCCCTAACTTCTACAGGACCCCCACCCCCTGTGCAACTAGGGAAGATTTTAGGGGATCTGAATCTGCAAAGATATTGCAGATCCCCCTTCCACAGTGCTTCTAGAATCAAAGTCGAATTTGAGCAGCACTTTAACACAATGTGGGGAGTGAACTGTGAAATTTCACTTACCCCAGGCATATAAAAACTAATGTTATAAGGGTGTACCTTATAAATACCTGACCCCCTACCCCAGGGATACCTTGGGGAGATCCTGGGGGTCCCTAATATGCCAAAACATTGTAGGTTATCCATTTTAAGGGCCCCTACCACCAAAGTCGTGTTTGGGCACAATTTACTTTTTAAAGCAGTCCTGGCACCCAATGCTGCTTTTAAACTGATCTTTGGCTTCAGCAGTGCACACATGCAAGTGCAGAAAAAGCTGCTGGCCTCTAAACTGCCATTCCCCAGGGTACTGGGGACTTCTAGGTAGTTTCAATCCCCTGCCCTATTATACACTGGATGCTTATGGAGTAGGTCATGCCAATGATAGGGGTACCCCACCATACCATAGTGTACCCTAGTGTATGTTAGGTGTTTTAACTGTATCCTAATGTGTCTCTTTCAGCTTAGCACTGGCCCTGGGCCTGGTTAGGCAGAGCTCATGGTCAATCAAAATCAGTTACCATCAGTATCAGTCAGCAAAAAGTTGGCGGGTGCCCAGGGCACAGGATGACTTTGCAATACACCAGTTTACCCAAACGTGACAATACGAATCACAACATCTACTAAACTCCCTTAAAGCCTTCACGGTTGTATCATCTTTCTCTTGATCTCTACGTGCCACACCTGACAGTCGTTTTGGCTGATCACAAAACCCAAAGACACCAGTACCTGAAAACACCAAATTACAGACAAAAATATTTGTCCATCAGTGGTCTCTAGTGCCTTAAAGCTTTAGTTTAACTGATCCAAACCAGTATTGCTGCGGTCTTCATCTTGGTGCTCAATCCAAACAAAAAGGAACCTGTTCTCTCCAACACCACAAGGCGTTCTCACAAGCAGTAAGTGCTCTTTGACATGAATCAGATTAACACCTTAGCTCCCAATATGTGCCAGATGTTTTGGTCTTTACATGAACAGCCACATGTTCAAAAAATAACTGTCACTGCCTGCAAGACGCACAGAAAATCAGCGTTCTTGTTTGTGCAAAGCCATGCCAAATAGAATCAGAATTCTGATCCAAAATATCGTCCCCAACACCAAACGAAATGGCAGTGTCTTTGCTGGAATTCCCGACGCTACCAGATCACCCTTGAACAGCATCCTACAAACACCTGACCAATGAATAGGAAGTACAATTACGCATGCACAAATAGATTTGCAAATGAGCAAGTGGAAATTCACTTAAGTATCCCAGTAGTATATTTTGAAAATCTTTCTACAGTCTGCAGATCAGCCCGGTCGGAAATTTGCAGATGCATTGTTCAGTTTGTTCTGTTGATCAGGTTCAAGGTCTCTTCACCAGTTTTTCTATGCTGGAACTCTCGAATATATGTTAGACACGTCCTATGGTTACTGTTATCAGCACACGGTCTCTTGTGTTTATCTGTGATGAGGTCTGCGTTTCAGCACGTATCCAATGCAAACAAATAACAATTCACATAAGTAGAATGAACACTGTCTCCCACATATACACACACAGACATAGACACATGCACATCACATTCACACACAGACGTGCAGGGTGAACAGTAGCACACATCCAGATGAATACAATGATTGCTGTCAGACGCACACTGACTGACACTGTCTCACATATGTCGGCAGAGTGAACACTGGCAGGCACTCACAGGCAGAGGAACACCATCACACACTGACCAGTGCCCTGCATCCCTCAGACTATGAAGGACCTCTCATCGACTGCCAGGTGGCCCAGAGTAACAGTAAGCATTTAGGGAGTATTGTGTGTTATAGGGCGCTCTACGGCACTGAATCGGAGTTTATTGTGCTGTGGTATTTATCGCACCTGATAAAATCCAATACCATTGGGTTCAGAATGTATCAAATGCAACAAATCTCACCTATTCAGAGTTTTTGGGGCGTAACATTTAGATTTTATTTACCGTACCAAAATGTGCATTACATTGTATACACAGTATTTTTTCCCTGTTAAATTTCGGCCATTTTGGACCTGCCTAAATTCAATGAAAGGTGTGCTGTGTTAAATACCACCCAGCTCTGAATTCTGCCTCTTCACAAAAAGTGTTGGCGCGGGGGTAAACACACACTGATTCAGCAGCACAGTTGTGTTGGCAGCACTGTGTCATGTTGGGAGGCACTTTATGATACTCGGAAGCTCAGTGTGATATCTGCCTCACAGTATCCATATAGGGAGGAATTGTGTTATGCCGAGCTGGACTGTTTTCCATTGGGAAATAATGAGTCTTGTTAAGCACCTCTTTGTGCTACAGGTGACTCTTTGTCAAAGTGTTCAGCGTTGTGTGAAATTAGGCATCACTATCATATGGAATAGTAATGTATCACACTAGACTTCGATTGGTGTTAATGGTCACCTCTCGGGAGAAATCGGACAGCGCTATCACACACTGAACAAACCTGCCAGAATGCCATCCTGGGCACCACTCTGCAGAGAACATTCAATATTTACAGCAACTTATAGTACTAGGCATTTAATGCAGTATTTCCTGCCATGATATGTCTTTTCCAAGTTAACCATAGACAAGTTGTAAATCTGGAATTCTTTCCCTCTGCATTAAATTTACCTACCTACACTTTTGCGCCGATAAAATTACACAATCTGTGCATAAGACTACTTCTGCAGAAGACCCTTTAGAAGGCTTTCTGCGTGTGGTTTTTCAGTAATGGATTCTGTACAAAAATTGAGCAATCAAGGTGGTGGCAGGGAGGAATATATAACGTTACATCACTGGAGGGCGCTGGACTTAGGAATAGTATGACTTACTATTCCAACTCCAGTCTACGTACAGTAGGGAAGGTGTTGGAATAGTAAATCATACTATTCCTTCGGTTAGAGCGCCATCCAGCACAAGTCATTGTAATGACTTGCATTGTAATACCCGCGCTGTAAAGGTATTGCAGTGTAAACTACGCGATGTAACCAATGTTTCCCGGCTGGAAGCACTGACTTGTGTCTCACCCAAGTGAAATGCTATGAAATAGTAAGCCATTCATGGACTACTGCAGTGTTTGGTCCATGTTCCAAACATCAAATGGTAGTAATTACGTTTGCATTAAATCACTTCCTTTTCATCATCAGGCACATAACTCGCAGCAAACCTGATCTTAACTCCTCTGTGCTTTGGCGCTCCGCCTTGCCGCAGGGTACTTTATTATTCCTGGGGTATTATCATTGCGAGTCGCGGCATGTAGCGGCCATGGCCTATCCATAGACTATAGTCTTGGTCTTTGGAACTAGAGATGGGGCAGCCAATGAAATGGGATAGACCAAAATTACATCCAGTAGAAAGATTGATCTATCTTTGCCACAAACATTTAGATTGTTCTTTTCCACGTAGAATATAGGTAGTGTTGCCCTTTCCATATTTCTGCTCCTATTGAGTTCATAAAATCACGTTCATAAAGCCTAACTATTTGGGGCGTTAAATACTTTTCCTCATTTTCAGCAAGTCAAGTCAGATGGGATTAGCTAAAACATATATTTCAAAGTGCCTGTAAACACTGTTCTACAAACTGCGTATGGCTAACCTTGTAACAGAAATGCTAATGTCTTTGCTTATAAAAATGAATAAAATACTTTGAAATAAAAAAAATAAACAGTGGTCTTTCTACCACCCATTGTCATTTGACAGAAGCACCTTTTTGTTCACATAATGATACACATCAACCGAATGATCTGAGGTGTGAAAAGATTTTGTCGAGCCATAGACAAGTGCAGAATGTTTAATTCAGTTTGTAATCTTGTCATTAAAGAGATTCATGTTAAAAGCAATTATTTTCGGTACCATTTTTATCAATTGCCTTTTTGGGAGATCACCAAGCACCTTCATATGCATTGTATGATTGCTAAAAATACCTCTAGTTCCGAGTCATGTTTCACCTCTTTGTATCATCCTGCAGGTTTGAATGGTTTAAGGACCTGAATTTGAAGTGGTATGGGTTGCCGGCAGTGTCCAGTCTGCTCCTGGAGATTGGCGGCTTGGAGTTCACTGCTTGTCCATTCAGTGGCTGGTACATGGGGACTGAGATTGGAGTACGAGACTATTGCGACAACTCAAGATACAACATGTTGGAGGTACCAATTGTAGATCTGCAGGCAGACCTGGTTACCCTGCCCCCATAGACACCGATCCCTTTAAATCCCATTACAATTCTCAAACGATCTTCCAGTAAGTGATACCTAGTGCATTCACAGTTGTACCTATCTAGATGTAAGTAAAACGAAAGTCACACTTGTGGGAAACAGGTTGAACAGTGAATAGAGTTCAGAACTTCAAAACAAGCACTCCTATGCATCAAACCATCCAAGACATTACAAGCTGCAGGACTGGTTTCCAATAGGAGAGCTAGAGATATTTCTTGTAATGCTTGTAGCAAATGCAATACAGTGACCACCACCCCAGACACAATAGTCACTACTAAATTGAAGATTAATTAGTTGATGATTGAGATAAAATGATTTTTACTATGTAGGCGTGTCTGTTCTAGCACCAATGTTAAAACTTCGAAGGAATCCTCCATTTCTGAATGCACCTTGTAAATGAAACAATTTCCTTCTTGGGGTGAGATCCAGAATTGAATAATGACATAGACTGTTCTTTCTTATAAACTCTAAATGGGATCCTTCCAGAAAGTGGCCTTGGATGAAGCAGTTCTAGAGCCAGAGAAGTACCATAGAACAAGGTCCTAGTATTGGTACTTCTGTGTTGATGAGATTTGCAGTGGCAGTGTAGTGAGATTGGTCAGGGTTGGCAGGATATGCCCATCTTGGTCTAAGAAAAACGTTTTGTTTAACTGTCTGTTAATCTGCTTTCTTTTACCATATTTAATAGATGCAATGCTTAGGACTAATCTATATGTATCACTATTTATCATGAACCTAGCTGGGTAGCAACAGAATGCTGTACATTGATTGGGGACTTACTCATTTGCAGGTCAAATGGGCATTACATTTCACACACACATATTCAGTTTTAGGCACTGTGAGATTATCTGTCGAGAATCATACGCATTATATTGCTGGTATTAGACCCCAGGGCTCAAAGTCAGCAGCTTGAACACTAAATGACTTCTCATCTAATTAACACTTTTTTTCGTTCAACTTATGAGCAGCTTCATTATCTTTGTAGCAACAGCAGCAACCCACAGTTAGGAAGCATCTGTCAAAGGTTTTAGTTATACTCCCGGATTATCTGCCTCTTTCATACTCCTTACATTTTTAAAAAAAATGCATGACTGGCAGATATTCAGAGATGTGATGCTGACTGATGTTGACGCATTTCCATCTATTTCAGGAAGTTGCAAATAGAATGAACCTGGACACACGGAAAATGTCTTCCCTATGGAAGGATCAAGCACTGGTGGAAATAAACATTGCTGTTCTTTACAGCTACCAGGTACAGTATGGGAAGTAGAAGAGCGTGTGGGGGTGAGGAGAGATGAACTAGGGCATATTCTTGGAGATTGAGATTGCAAAGTGTGAACTGATCAGACAGTTATGTGGTGAAGAAAGATCAGTTTGTTGAAGGGGTATGTTGAGGTAAGGAATGATTAAAGATTGATATTATATGGGAAGATCTGCTTTGAGAGTATGGTGTAATAAGACTGAGACCCGCTTACAGAATGAGATGGAATGGTGAGATCTACCTGAACTTTCAGATGAAATGGGCAGATGCACTTGTGGAGGAGAGACTGAATGAGGAAATAGGTCAGAGGGAAGTGGGATATGCTTGGAGAATGAGGCTTATTCATCAATTCTGCATACACTGAGATGCAATAAGGAGAGATTCCTGGACAGTCACTGTAGCTTGGCAAGTGTGATGCAAAAGGGGGAGAAACAGATGGGCTAGGGTAATCAGCTTTGAGAATTAGTTGGATTATAGAGAACCAATTGGAGAAAGGACATTTAGTAATACTATAGGATTAGGAATGAGAAGCAGTACTCAATTAGAAGAATAATGCAAGCCTACGGAGAGAAGATGACGTGAAAATAAGGACAAAAAAAGGACAGACCTAGAAACCTGAGCAAGACAACTCACTGAGGATGCCTAAAGAAACTGAGAACAATTGGAGACTTATTGTAGGAAAAGTGAAGCTAATCACATAATGGATGTTAGTTAGGTAAACAAACGCAGGATGGAGAGGGTGAACGTGGCATTGGATAAGTAGGCGAAGAAAGGAGAGTATGCCTGTAGAGGTTATAGGAATGATGGATGTGCTTGGTGAAAATGACTAAAGGTCGGTAAGATATGGCTGAAATGGAGGTTGAGCCTTAAAAATACAGGGCTAAAAGGGAAGAATTTGAGATGCAACACATTATTCTGGAGTAGTCAATAATAGAGATGTGGATGGTATGCATTACGGACAGGGATATGGGTAAGCTATCCCTAAAACAGACGAGAATATGCACAGGAGGTTATCCCAGGCACACCAGAGGATTGAGATAATAGGCCTGTCAAAAAGGAGTATGGAGATATTTCACTTAGCATACTGTAGGGTTGGAAGGATATGCCAGGAGCATAGGAAAACGGGGAGTAGAATAGGAGGATTAGGAGGATTTGCTGGGAGTTTAGGTGAATTGACTGGATTTGACGAACAAACTGGAGGATGAAGAAAAATGTCTGTTCGACAGGCAGACAGAGAGTTTATGCATATTGCACTTGGTGATGGAATGTGTGTTACTGTGGAAGGAGGGACATGTGCCTCATGAACATGGGACTGGGTAGAATCATTTTTTAGATATGTGAATGTGGAGGATATGCCTGGCAATCTTGAGGTAGGAAGCAAATATTTTGAATACAGTAGTAGGAAGACGATGTTCCCTAGAAACCAAGAAATTGGAGAACAAAATACCCGGAAGACCAAACACCGGGAGGCTCTGGTGGTAGAACTGAAGGAGTTTGGAATAGGGTTGAGAGAACAGGGAGATTATATATGATCAATCTCAAACACGGATTTAAGAGAAGGACACTCTAAGTGCTGAACTTGGGTGAGATTATGCATGAAGAACAACAGCATATAATGAATATAACCAGAGCAGAGCAATGAGATATGTATAGATAAAGGGGAGTAAGATGAAGAATCTGTGCCTGGAAAATTTGTGGATGTGACGGATGTGTTTAACATCAGCAGGTGGAAGAGAGAAGGATGTACGGTTTTCTGTGAAGCAAAATAGTTACCTGTTTCTGGAATTATAGTCCTATGTACAGAAATGCAATCCTCTAAAATGTGCTCTTCCATACTTTAAATAATTTCTCTGCATGAAATTATGCCGTATTGGGTGAAATTCAGTCCTACTGAAATGAGTATATGTCGGCTGAATTCAACCAACTGTTAACCTCTGGGTATGCTCTAACCCAACACATAATTGTTTTACGCATATACTGAATATTGACTAGTGAAGTAGCAGAAAGTCTATAAATCTCATAAAGAAATTAAGTATTTTTGTCAATACTACTTCATAGAATTTTGGGAAATTCTGCTGTGTTTTCCTCGAAATAAATCTTGATAACTTAATCAATTCACTGTGGTTTAAATTACCCAATCAGAGAGGATTTTCTTGACAGTCTTTGGTATGCTCTGTTTTTCCCCCTCCTCTCCACAGAGTGACAAAGTGACAATTGTGGATCATCACTCAGCTACTGAATCCTTCATTAAGCACATGGAGAATGAATACCGTTGTCGTGGTGGCTGCCCAGCGGACTGGGTCTGGATTGTGCCACCCATGTCTGGAAGCATCACGCCGGTCTTCCACCAGGAAATGCTCAACTACAGGCTTACTCCATCGTTTGAATACCAGGTAAAGATTTAATAGGAACAAATAGTTTATTTCCTGGGTTGTCCCTTCGCTACTTCAGTGTTTTGGGGGGAGATTTAGATAATGAGCCTGTAATAGTTACGCAAAGAACTGCTCTGATGGAACCTACTTTGCAATGGAACCCCACCTAGGTAGACATTAATATTTACATTCCAAACACCTACACATTTTCCGTAGAGCTTTTCGTAGATTTTGAGGTTAGGGAAAAAAGGCATTTAGGTTATCAATTGAAAGCATATTTCAGTATTATTTTGGCTTCATTTGGCCCTCCTCCTGGCGGAGTCAGAATAATATCTCACTAGAGCTAGAATGGCTCGGCTTTTAAGAGCCCTCGCTTTTGCATGGACAGTCTTTCACTGAGAAAGTTAGTTGCTCCTGTGCTGCAGCAAAGAGTTAGACACACTCATTAAGGGGAGCCTTTAAATATTGTATAGCAATTTTATTATGAAAGGAAGAGAGGAAATGACGATCTAGGGGGCACTAGTGTATTCGTAGATAAACAAGTCTTTCCTTCACCCACTTTGCTTCAATGTACATCAACGGGGAAAAATAAGCTCCCCGATTGTTTCTCTTAAAATCTCATTTTTTTCTAATTTTAAAGTGTTGGCATGTATGCATTACAGTCCATGAACGCATATTGCAATGGGACTGTGATGGTTTTTGTACGACCACACGGTGATTAGACATCCTCATTTATAAACATCTAGCACATTAGTGTAATGAACGTTCCTACACCAAATGGAGGGGGTTGTACAAATAATGTATACTGTCTCAGTACTTTAAAATCAAGTTGGCTGCTTCACCTTATGAGATGGATTGACACCATCGGTCCCTCTACACTGACTTTTATCTTTGTCTGGACCTCTTTTTACTATTCTTTATCAAGGCTCTCTATCTCAGGGCTGGAGAATCTTTTTTCTGAATGGACAGTCATTGTACCCACTAGTGCATGCAGCATCCCTCGGTCCTACCACCCTGCCCTCAGTTGAGGCATATCCTAGAAACAGGTCCAGGATGCACACACACTAAGAATTGATTCTTCTGCTTCTCTCCTTCTCGCAGCCAGATCCATGGACCACTCATGTCTGGAAAGGTGTCAATGGTACGCCAACGAAGAAAAGAGCCATTGGATTCAAGAAGTTAGCCAAGTAAGTCCGAAGTCCAAACTTTTTCACGGCATACGTTCCAGTCACTGTAGCTCCCTTCAACTACTCCCCTTGCAGAAACCTGGAGGCTCAAGGGAAACCCTGTGCACGTTTCACCCTCAGTCATACCGCAGTCCAATGGCACACAGTGCAAGTACCACGCATCACAGGATGAGCAATTCAGAACATAGATTTATGGAATATTTGGCACAACAGCGGTGCTGCATAGGCAGTGTAGTGTGGATTGTTCAGAATGTATAATACCATTTTAGTTTAGTTCAGGCATGAGTATGGTTCATGTGCAGGTTTTGTAATGTAACGTGAGCAGTGTTTGTGCACTACTAGAAGTACACATGCATGTTATGCAAATATAGTATGTGCTGTTCAGTTGAGCAGTGCTGTGCTTTACAATGGTCCGATGTAAAGGTTGCAGTATGAGCAGTGGTGTGAATAGTGCATTGCAAGGGCTGAAGTATGAGGTTATTCCTAGGTTTATTCAGTTGACATACACTTTGATTCTAGCCAAATATAAGTAAGAAAACATCCAATAACTGCCTTCGGATTTTTTTTAATTAGTGTTCTGATTTTGTCCTCCTATGTGAAAGTTGGTGGATTAAATTCACACAGACAGACTTCTGTACACAAATACATGAATAACTTAATTGTAATTGCATATCGGTAGTGCAAGGCAGCCAAGCACATTATCTGACAGGTAGCATGCTACACCATGGGAGTGTTGTATGGCATTTTAGATTCCGAATGGATTTTCCCGATTCATGCCCTTATATAGGTACAATTCACGTTGCCCTTATATAGACATGGAAATCAAGCCCTTATTTAGGCATAGCCCATGCTACACAAATACAGGAATGGCTACTTCCACCCGTTCACCAAACGTCACATCGATTTCTTGGAAAACCAGCTTAAGCCGCTAGGGACTTCCCCTTGCTTGAAAATTGATTTCTCCCAGAACTCAGTTAGTTTTACAATGAACATCTATTCCTTAGGGGTTCATTCATGACGTTCATATGCCCGACTTTACGTCAAACATGGCATTCCTAAACACCTTCAAGGTATAATTATACCTTCACTTGTTATGGCAAAGCACAGTGGTTCGGAGCAGTTTGATGACCTACTTGCCTGACGCAGCTCGCTACAGCAAGTGCCGAAATAAGCCAACTCTCCAGCTGACAAACTGATCACGAAGCTGCCCTACTCTGCTGAGAAATCCAGCTCCAGTGTTTCTGACTCCCCTTGCAGGTTGTTGGGAAATCGAGTCCCGAAACAGAAATACCAGACCTCCTTCATTCTAAAAGTATGGAACTGTTAGAACCTAGATAACCCTTTTGTAGATTCCTGGCAAAAACTAAACCTAAGCTAAAGACCATACTTACGTCTTCCCACGTACTAGACCTAGGTTAGGTACATTGGGGTAGGAGTATTTCAGAAGCACCAGTTGAGTATTTTAGTCTATGTTATTTATGTATGTATTTTTATATGGCTTAGAAACCATACAATGCTATTATAGTATTATTTTATAATACTATTCTCGCTGTACGCATTATACCTTGCATTCTGGCTAACGATTGTAGCAGTTCACCTCTCTTGCATGAGAAAGAAGACTGTTCAATAAACCTTTTATTGAAAACGCCCGTCTCACTATTTCTCTGCAACTCTGTAGAAACGAAGCATGCATGATTGACTGAGTAAAATAGTTATCTATTGTTTCCACAACTCTGAGAGATATGTTCTTATTCTTGGGGAAACAAAGTGGTCATGTTTATGCGGTTGTCAGAAACTAATCCCTTCTTGTGAATTCGAGAAAGTTTCTAGTGACCTCTGAGCTAGCTGGCACTCACTATTAAGTTTAGTACCGTATTTTCCGGCGTATAAGACGACCCGGCGTATAAGACGACCCCCTACTTTTCTTGATAAAATGTAGGTTTCGTGCTATACTCGCCGTATAAGACTACCCCCACTTCCAACGCAGTCCTGGATAGCCATTTTGAGAATTTATTTTGGGCATTTCATCCAAAATCAATTCAAAATGTAATGTCATGAATGCTGTCATGTTGGATCATAGAATGTCCTCACCAGATGTGCCACCCACTTCCCTGTGTTGTACATTGCCATTATCCACATTAGTATCGTTACGTACCGTACTCATATGCATGGTGGTTTGCCATTATCCACATTACGGTAGTTTTGTTACTGCACTCATATGCATGGTGCTTTGCGGTGGAAATTACTTCTGTTCATTAGCATAGCCTGTGGTGGAGCCAGATGATTTCCCTTGTGTCTCGAGAACTATAAATAGGGTGGATATGCTGCTGGATGCATTAAGGAAAATTTGATGTTTTTGGCAGATTACTGGTACCGAAACTGTAATTTATTTCCCTCTTTCAGATCCGCTTTCAGTGGGTTTGCTTTTGATACTTCCACAGTGCCACCATCGCCTACGTAACGTTAGTTCTTGTGTTTGAGTGCCCTCCATTTATTGCAATATTATACCGTACCTCTACTTGCACACATGTCACTTTTTCCTCCTTTAATGCACCATTTCCTATTGAGAAGCGGTCTGACACCTTCGGGTGAAGTCTGCTCTATGTAAAAACGCATGAAACCATAGCGTCAAATTTCGCACCCGGCGTATAAGACGACCCCGACTTTCCAGAACATTTTAAGGGGTTAAAAAGTCGTCTTATACGCCGGAAAATACGGTATATGCGATAGAGACCTACTGACTTAAGTCCTACGTCAAATCTATAGGCTATATTATTCCAATGCGTAGAGCCTATTGGGAATATAGGAACTACAGCACAGGAGGAATGCTTGGCTGAAGGGGTGTTGTAGTGTAGTGAGGTCTATATGGGAAGTGTTCTTGTGCCGTGAGTTACAAGAGTGGTGCTCTTATGCTGTATTGGGTGGCAACCCTTAATAGTATGGTGGTGGTCAGAAAAGCAAAAGGAAGTGCACATTTTGTATATTAAATAGTTGCTGTGAGTTAGTCTCCAGTTCCCTTATTAGATAGAATTGTTGTATTGCACCCCTTATTATTACATTGTTATAGAATTGTTGGGTGACCACTAACCCACATCCTGTGGTGGGAACAGTAGTGTAGACAAAGGTTCTTTATAGTCTTGGAGGGACTGGTGAGGGACAGCAGAGAAGGCCGCGGGGATGAACTGTACAAAGCAATCCATGATGCCAGTCATTATTGTGGCTAGAGTGTTTGCAATGCTTTAAATGTCCAATCGAAATATTGATAAATGACAGACATGAGAGTCATGGGAATCGACTTCATTAAACACATCCATGATATATACTGTTGCTGTAGAGAAATAATTTAGAACCCTTTAATGCATCCAATTTCATGAGGGATAATGGATCCCATAATGCAATGATTGCATGTCCATGTAATGTGCAGTGATTGGTTCAAGAGGGTTGAATGGGACTACATGGATTTGTATTTTTGTTTTGTCCTCATTCACCTCCGGATCTAATGACTTGTTCCCTTGCCTTATATTGCGAGAGAGACCATAAACCCCCGCAGGGGAAGGAGGCATTGGGATCAAACCTTATTCTCCTTCCAGTACATCTCTCTGTAGGGAGGGAGCCCTTGCAGCACGAAGACAGAGAGTTATGAAGGTGTAATCATTGGGCAGACATTCTCATCTTTGTATCTTTCCACCAATCCACTAAGTTCAGTTTGCCCCAGCCCAATTCTGTAATATAACCCCAAATCTTTCTCTTCTTGGACTAATTTCCCTACAAATCCATTTTTAGGCATATAAAACATGGAATCTAGCCATTCTGAATGTTGTGGCGAGGTTTCTCTTACCCAATTAGGGCAAATTTATCTTCTAGCAAGTAGGATTTCATAGAACAACATATCTTTACCAACTCCTACTACTCCTTCCATCACGCCAAAGATAATGAGTGAAAGGCTTACCTTTGTTTGTACCCCCAAGATACGTGAACGTGTTGATTCTACTTCCTCCCAAAATCTCTCAATCTCTGTGCACATCCGTTGTCTTTTCCAAACCAAACCTTGCCCAGGATACCGATCTTCCTTTCCCCATTTTTGAAAACTTCTCCGGTGTAGGGACTACATGGATTTGTGCTGATTGGAGGTTACCATGAAAGGAATGCTCTATAGATCATCAGGGGACAAAAAAAAGTAGCCGTTGCCTGCCCTAGTTACAGACATAGGATACATGTATTTTGGGACAACCAGAAGTGCACATCTAATCCTTGGCATTCTTGTAGTACAGCTCTGTTTAAGTAATTTCTGGGACCTTTTCTTGGAACTTACCTTTTTCTTGTGACTTTACTGTTACACTCTTGAGTGGAGAGTTCTCTTCTGTCTTCATGGATTGTTTATTGATGAGCGGCTGGAATACTGGTTAAGTTCTGCATCCTTAGTTCGGGAAAAGGAAGCACTTTACTCTTGCCGAAACATAAGATACTTTTGTAAGTTTCCTATCTTGGCTGATAAGGAGCTTCAAACGTTTGTCGCCTGCATTGAGAATTTGTTTACCAACAGGCCTTTTATATGAGGCAATTTTATATTAGACAAACCGCTAGTTCGGAGTGCAGTATTCTCTTCTGGAATTTATTTTGTAGGAACAATGTGCATTTTCTTTAAATTAATCTGCGGACAAAGCAGACTGTATTAAAGTTGGAGCACCTAGACATAGATAGCAAAAGGAGTGCATGTACCACTGATGTGTTCCCTTGGACCAAGGTTAGGAGAAGGCTTGCTGCAGTGCCATGTATCCTTTGCAGTTTGCAAATTAATCAGAGGGGAGGTCCGAGGTATAGACTATTTGAATGCTTACCTGTGACTTCACAAGGGTGAAAATGGAATGGAATTTCTTTTGGTATCCAAGGTGTGTGAGGATGTGTGGCAGTGCTCACATTGTGTGGAATAGACTTCGTGTGACATTATTTACATAGGATATGGGATTGGTTGAAGCTCACAATAACTCCAAGGTTTCATACATCCTTTGATGTTGCCGGTAGTGCCTTTATACCCTGGGCGATATTGTTTTTTGTTGTTGTTTTTTTTGTCCTCATTTGCCTTTGCCCATGTCCAAGTAGGCTGCCACCGACCACCACTATATGCAAGAAACCCCGTGCCCCACGCCTAAGCTAGGAGCTCAAGGAGACCGCACATACCATGTTTACGGAAGAGGGCAAGAGCCCACAGAGAAAGGAACCAGGGTAGACCTGCAAACTCCATCAAAGTGTTTTACCACTTTTCGGACCTTCAAATGACTGGGGGGGGGGGGGGGGGGGGCTTTACCGTAAGTCCATGGAGCAGGATGAAGACATAATCATAGGACCCCGGGGGGGGGGGGGGGGGGGAAACACCCCGGAGATCCTATTTCCTTTGTACCAAAAGCTCCCAGAAGGCGAGATTATTTCTAGATCGAGACCCAGCCAAGTCCATTTTGGAGACTTCATAAAGAGATGTCAACCACTCAGCGTGTGAAGGAGGTGTTACCTCAACCCAAGACCTGCAGATCTGTCTCCTTGCCAGGAGGATGGCCTAAAACAGAAAAGATCTGGCTTGCCCACAGATTTTTTCATCAATCCCAAAAATGATCAGGGGGAGCGTGATACTCAATGTGATGTTGAGAATAGAACACAGGGTGTCCTTCACCCCCCCTCCCCAAAAGAGGCTGATGGCAGGGCAATCCATAAACATATGCACATCCGATGCTTCAGGGAGCTCACATTTATTGCACTTCTTTCCCGCTTGGAATTTTGCTAGTTTGCTAGTTTGCCATCAATCTCTTCCAGGATCGCACAATACCAGCAGGAAACCTCCTTACCACCTTCTGCTCTTGTAGTTAATTGTTCTTCCAGAGTGCTGACTTTACCCAGAGTGGCCCCCTTCCTAATTAATGCCTGAGCCCAACTTATTAACTGCACATGTTTAAATCTAGAGAGCCCCGGCCCAACTCTCTCCCGCAGCTCCTCCCAAGATATCATTAAGCCTCCTGAGAGTAAATCTCCCCATTTCAAGATTCCCGCGACCATTACGGGGGACACCAGACTGTCTTTAAGGCAGGGTGGAGTTCCCGGAGAATCCCACAAAGGCGCTAAGTTGGAGTAATAGCCAAGCCCAATACATTTCCTAATCATAGACCAGTTTTTTGCCATTGATTGGAGAACTTTTAATGTAACTTTTTTAAAGAATTTCTGGTCTCCAAACTTGAAGAGAAAACCATCAGATGAAAGATCGGCCTCTTCCAGCATGGCTCGAAACAACTTTCCCCTAGAGCTATCTCATGGAGTTTTTAATAGCATCCTAGAGTAAGCTAGCTAAAAAGCCCAGGCATAATATTGCAAGTCCGTTAATGTTAACCATCCTTTTTCCCTCCTCCTCCTCAATTTCTTCCAAGCCAATCTTATGGCTCCATACCTCCAGATAAACGAATTTATCTCTTGTTGACATTTGGTTAAAAGCTTAGTGTCAAAAGCCAGCAGGATGGTATTAAAAAGAAAAGTGTATTTTGGTAGAATAGACATTTTTACCTAATTGATTCTCCCAAAAATGGTAAGAGGAAGGTGATTCCATGCCTTTAGTTGTTTCTGGCAATCTTTATGCACTCTCTACAGATTGTGAATCTAAGTTTGACGTCATGATCAAAATGTCATCTGCATATAGGGCTACCCGCTTTTCCCATCCTCCAAAGTCAAATGAAGGAATATTTGGCTCTGCTTTAAGTATCTGAGCAAAAGGCTCGATATATAAATTAAAGAGGAGGGGGGAAAGCGGGTAGCCCTACCTTGTGCCCCTTGAGATGTCGAAAGGGTCTGTCAAGAAGTTGTTGATAGAGAGCCTAGCAGTCGGAGCTCTATAGATTAATGAGATCATGCGACAGAACTTCTCAAGCAAATTAAATTTACTCATAACAGCGGCCAAATAGTTCCAGTTTACCCTGTCAAAAGCCTTTGTCGCGGGTGAGGGCAGCCAAAGGAAGAGAAAAAGAGTAGCAATATCAATAGCCCCAGCTAAGTCCTGCGTGAGGTCTGCCAATTGTCTACCTTTAATGAAGCCCTTTTGATTTTCATGTATGATTGAACTTACTACCGCCCCCAACCTGTCAGCCATAATGGTAGCAAAGATTTTGTAGTCGCAATTAAGAAGCGATATTGGGCGATAAGACCCACAATCTTTCAAATCTTTACCTGGTTTAGGAATTAATTCAACAGTAGCGTCATTCCAGGACGCTGGCGGGGCCTTACCCTCCAAAAGGATCCCATTAAAAATAGAAGCCAGAGCTGGAGTAATCTCCACACCGATAGCTCTATAAAGTTCCCCTGGTAATCCGTCGGGACCAGCCGCCTTTCCATGGCTGACATGCCCCAGCACCCTGCCAATCTCCTCAACAGAGATCTCACTCTCCAGCGTCCTACTTTGTGCTTTTGAAAGTTTTGGCAAAGCAATTAGATTCAGCCAGGCTTCCCTCCCTTCCTTAGACTCACATAAGTCTTCCTTATATATGGCCCTAAAGAAGTCCTTGAAAGTATTTCCTATTGCTTGTTTTGTAAGCCGAGGAGCTGCTTCCCCCTCCACCCTAATCTCTCTGATGTAATTTCGGGCTTGGTCGGCTCTGGTCTTCCCAGCAAGGATTTTTCCTGCCGCCTCACCAAACTCGAAATGCAAGATTCTGCTCGCCTCCCACCTTTTGGCCACTTGGTCTTGTAATAGATTGTCGAGTTTAGACTTTAATAAGCTATATCTTCCTTGAGCAGCCCCTAATCCCCAATTGAAACCCATGTCATTTTCAATCATCATCATTTCAACTTCTAAGATCTTAATACTTTCACTGTATCTCTTTCTTCTATAACAAGACCGACTAGTAATACAACCCCTCAGAAATGCTTTTAGTGCGTCCCAAACAATGGGGTCTTCAGCTGTAGCTAGATTGTCTTCAAGAAAAGGCTGAGTTTCTGATCGGAGAAAGGTGACCTCATCCTCTTCTAATAATATGGTCCGGTCAAAGGACCAAGAAGCGTGAATAGGTATGTGCACTGATTGTAGCGTAAACAGAATCGCCGAATGATCGGAAAGATGTGGGGGAAGGTGAGAGATATCTAACAGAAGGTCCTTAAGGCCATAGCTGAAAAGAGTGTAGTCAATTCTTGATCAATGTTTATATTTGAGGTTTCTAAACGAAACCCCCAACTTTGCCCCTGCCCTTTCCCTCCAGATATCAGCAAGGCCTAATTGCGCCATTATTCTTAATAATTCTTGCCTTGATTTAGAGAAAGCACAGGCCCTCAAATTGGGTGGTTTATCTAATTTAGGATTCAATACAATGTTAAAATCGCCCACCCAGATTACTGGATCATGGAGAACTACTAGGTGGTTATATATGGTGTTAAGATATGAGGGGTCATCCTGGTTTGGGCCATAGTACCCAACCAGGGTATATGGAAGATCGTCCAACACAGCCCTTAAAAGTAGCCATCTACCGCTCTTATCTTCCTTATGATCGATGATATGAGCTTTAGCTTGTTTCTTAAAGATAAATAATACCCCCCTAATATTTGCATTGTGATCTGTACTCACAAAAATGTCTATCCATTTCTCTTTCTTTAGGATATCAAGTGTTTCAGATTTGAGGAGGTGTGATTCTTGAATGCCTATAACCTGAGCTGGGGAGTCTTTCAAATATTGAAGAATTTTTTCTCTTCTTCCCAGGGTGCGCAGGCCATTAACATTCCATGATAAGCATTGTAGTTTTATCATTTCAACATTCCATCACACCCCCCCCCTCAACATACAGGCTGCCCCAACCTGGGACACCCAAATGCCAAAAACAAGCCTTTTCTTTCGCGCTAAGAATTAATTGATACAGTCGGTGCGCAAAGCCCTTAGAATTATCGTAATATTTGGGCTCAGACTTTGGCGATATTGTTGTGGGTCATATCTGCTCCTTTGTCCAGAGGTGATGACCTCAGTTTTAGGGGAATTGACTTCCAGATGATTGGTCATCATCCGTTTATCAAATGTACACATGCACCTGTCCAGATTATATGAGTTTAGGTCTAAAGGTTTTCCAATTTTAGAACAATCTGTGTGTTGTCAATATAGCCATAGCATGTTAGCATGTAAGTTGATCACATCTAGTAAGGTAGAGAATGAATGGTGGTGGGGAGATGATTAAGCCATGTGGAATACCACAGTGGGAGAGTGTGGAATGGTGGTATTGTTACCACTCTTTGCCTACCTAGGAGATAAGAGGAGATCCAGGTTAGGATATGTCCTTATGTGGCAAGATTTTCTCACCTACGTAGTAGAGTTAGATTGACAGTGTCAAAGGCTACCAGTAGGACCAAGAGTAGTAGTGCTGCTACGCTATTACTTTCTGATGTTAATTTCAGGCAGAGTTGATGGCTCTCCCTGAGCGGAACCCATATTGTTGGTCTGAAAGTAGACTATTCTCACCAAAAGAGTTGGAGATGTGGGGGAAGGCAGCTCTCTCAGTGTAGTTTTCTTGGATGGGCCAACAGAAATCAGTCTATAGCTGGCTTGGTTAGATAGGTTGAGTTTCCTGTTTTTTGAGTGGTCTGATGAAAGTGGTCTTTAGTAAGGAGGGAAAATATCTTATACCTAACTCATTGTTCCGTAGGGTCATTGCCTTGGTCCCAGCAGATGTCCTTAGAAGGATGTTTTTCAAAGGTTCTTACTGGTGCAGGGTCTGTTGGAGATCAAGATGGTTTCCTTGCCTTGGCCAGTTCACTAATATTCAAGTCAGATAGTGTTGAAGGAGTTGGTGACTGTTGTCTGTTTGGGCTTTTGCTCTGTTATTCATTACCTTTGTTTATTATTTTATTTCCAAGAACGTCGTCTAGTTTCTTTGATTTGGTGAGGAGTTTGTTCATGAAAGTGTCACCAAAGGTTTCAAAGTGTGTTATATCAGTTGTGGTGCAGTCTATGGTGAGGAACTCAGAGATAATCGTGTGTAATTCTTTTACAGGACATTTTGTATTTGTGAATTATGCAGGTTACTGGAGTAGTTTTGCATTTATATTTGCTTATTTGGATATCCTGTTGTAGTGTAGGAGGAGAGTTTTGTCAGTATAGAAACGTAATTGGTTAATTTTTCAACTTTTCCATCTAGTCCAGCATTGGCGGCCCGTCCGTCTATAGCTGCATCTTTGAATTTCCACTATGATTAAACCCATGCCTAGTCAATTATTTCTTAATGAAAACTTGGTATTGATCCAGTGGGTTACCAGCAAAAGGTAATCCAACACAACATACTCCCCTCAGCCCATAAATTCACTTCACATCACACTGGTAATAACCGCTGGGGTCATGTTTTATAATTCTTTAGATTAGTTAGCTTTAGTCCCTAACTAGTCTTTACACGGATCAAAAGTTCTTTCTCTGGTCAATGGACCATTTTAGTTGGAACTAGTTGATGGTGAAATTACATACGATTTCAAATTAATTACACATTAGAAATTATCACAGAGTCGGGATGTCTTTTAAAATTGTATCTCAGATAAAATTCTTGTGAACCACTTACACAGCACAGAATAAACTCAGTCTCTCTCAGGAAGGAAAATTCTAAATATCAATCAAGGATACATTCATTTATACTTTGCAATGACACTGCCTGGAAAAGAGAGTACAGAAAGAAAAGTACATAAGCGCATATACATATATAGATGTAATTACCAAGTATGGTGTGAAAACCAACTTCCAGGCCTAGGAATTGGGAAGAGTCCCTCAGGAAAGATCTGGTGAACAAAGGCTTCAGGAGAGGACAGACGACCTCCCTATCACCGACACTTGCATAGCACCCCTCTCTGACACTCTCTTCCTCCTCGAGATTCTTCTGCTATCTTCTTCTAAATTCATTTGCTTAAGATAATTGGTTCAGAAATTTGATTGTTCTTCAGCATCTAAGTCTGGGACTTCTCTGTGCTCTCGGACAGCATCCCGGTCTCTGGACTCTTCTGTGTTCTCAGCTCTGCTAACTAACTAATGCTACATCAATTATACTTTTCTGTATGCTTGAACCACCCATTAATGTTTCAAATTTATTAATTTTCTAACTCTGATTGGACAGGCAAGGGGAAGTGATCATCACACCATGCTTATTTTATATTATTTTCCTTTAGCTCTTTGTTTAAAATCACCCCCTTAAATTTTTATACATCAGTCTTCATTCCCACCGGTATTCACAATGTAATTATCACAATTTAGAGAAAAAAAGTAGTTCTTATGCATTTCGGTGAACTATCATTCCGATTTCCATGAAAGTAACAGTTTTTCAACCTTGACCGAAGTTCAAGATGACATGACGTCTTCCAGCTAGGTTGCTTCACACATGCGTAGCAGAACAAGAGGGAATAGACTGTGGTTCACAACTGCAGGCCCATAATGAGCACTATTGAAAGAGTCAAACGACAAAAGTTAAAATAAAAAATAAATGGTTTCACTGTATACCACCTATCTCTAATCTAATCCCATTTAATTATTATTATTCCTGCATTAGCATTAGTATAATAGCTGGGTTTAGTTTTACAGCAAGCAGGCGGGAAGCATGTGAGTTTCAAGCGGCCATCTTGTTAGCTACTACCCGACTGCAGAAAGTTTCCCTCCAAGCATAGATACGTCATACTACATAGATGCAGTAGACGCATGCGCACTAAAGAATTTCAGTTAGGGGCCATCTTAATATCACTCTCGATTTACTGGTTAGTAAAACACATATGCAAGCTTCAGTCTTATACTCAAGTGGGGTGTGAATGTATGTTATTCCCACAAACAAGTTTTAATACGGGGTAAGCGGTTACATGAGAAGATTGCATCCCGGCAAATCTCTTTTTCACAAGCCCTTGCTCCATTAGTATCTACTTATAACATGGACGGTCCTAAATAACACGCATTGTACCAAATAACACAAAAAAGAAATTAGCAATATGAGACCCAGCTTCATGGATCACAGCCAGACTGACCTCAAACCATTTTAAAACAAGGCTGACAAAATATCACAATAGATCATTGGTGGTAGCTTGTTTCAAAGAAACCCTGTTACATTGTCAGTGAGCACATACACCATGCCTGAAAGTAAACAAATATAGATATACTATGAACAGAATTCATAAACCACGAATATACCTGGATATCATTGCACACGCATAGCTCTTTTGGGCAATAAGTTAATTTGGGGGAAAAAATCAGGACACAAAATTGTTGGTGAAAAACATCTAAAGACAAAAACATAGAATAAAGGCAATTTCTAAATAACGATATGGAGTACGAGAAGGGTTAAAAGTAAATTGAAGAGGACACAGGTTAAATTAAGGCAATGGTGGTAGGTCTCCTGCCATTAAAAACAAAAATTTTAGAAGCAGAAATATCTTTGGGAATTCCCGGAATAAGCAAATCTGAATTTTTAAGACAAAATAACCTAGGAAAATGTTCAAATGATTAATCACCCTTAGATTATCCACCCAGCATTAATCTCAGAGTGATTAAATGATTTAAACTGAACATATGGAACTTTTTGTGCAGCTGCCAAAATGTAAATCTTTCGGATTCCGGAAACTATTAGATGTTTCAATGTAATATGAAATTGTATCTTGTCAGTTACAAGCTAGGACAGAAACTAAATAATAGTTCAGGGAGATATAATACATCTTTTTGTTGCTCTGGCCAGTGAAGAGGATATACCCTCCCTTATTCCATTGTTTATGGTGGACTTCTTTCCAACATTAAGGTAGAAGTCATGACAAAAAGTAACATTTTCAATTACAAGCTACTTTCTCTTTCTGCTGGCACCATTTCTTCCACTTTAGGCCGCAATAAGAGTGCTGTTATAATTCCAATAGGGCTTATTTCCAGCCCTCCTCTGAAATATGAAACCCAGAGTAAATCTGCTTATCCTTTCCATTTTGCCTGAACATTTTAATGGGTGAAATTTCTGAGGAGAAACGATAAATTACCATGGGAATCGGGTGCAGCAACCCTGATTCACAAGATAATTCCTCATATTTGACTACCTTCAGGGTGCACCTCCCAGTACATGAGAAGTAGCCCCTCCCCTGGAATTACCGATATTGGTAGCCCTGGAATTTGAAACTTTAGAGGGGAAGGATTGAGCCCCAAAGAGTGAATTTCCAAAAACTATATAACAACTGATTTTGAAATGCGTTTCACGGGAAATAAAGACTAACTAGAACATGCTTCCTTCACATCCCATCCAAGAACTAAGCCCTCTTTAGCATCCCGCCCAAAGAGACTTGGAACAAAAAAAGCCATAACCACTATGATGAATTGTTCTCCCAGAAGTGTTATTTTGGGCCCTATCCTCCTTAATAATTTATTTTACGTGATATGTAATCTTCCAACATTTGGCATTGGAGCACTTTGAAGCACTAAATATACAAACTTAGAAACTAATATATGTATTGGTGAAAATGCAGATATTTGCAGCAAACTAAGGGGGTCATTTTGATCGCGGACGGACTTGAGTCCGTCCGCGACCATAGAGGAGGAGGGAACCTCCGCATGGCCTGCGGAGTACCCTCCTGTGCAATTAGGATGTGACCGCCACCCTGGCGGTCACATCCTCTATTTTTAACATTGCGGCGGGTGCTGCTTCAAGCAGCACCCGCCGCAATGTTAAAAATTAATGCTGTGCATTTGCATGCACAAAGCGGCAGGCACCGCGCGGTGCCTGCCGCTCTGTGCACGCAAATGCAGGGGGTACCATAGGTACCCCCATGTGCACCCCCAGCACCCCTGGGGGCCCGCAACGGGCCCCCAAACAAGAATCTGTATGCCTTTGCACGGCGGACATGCCGCCGTGTAAAGGCATTGAAATTCAGACATCCTAATATGGCTGGCGGTGTCTGAGAGACACCACCACCATATTAGGCCTTTCCCGTCGCGGTTGTAAACCAACCGCAGCGGAAAAGCAGCGGACTTAAACCAGGACTGACCGACCATCCTAATGTGGCGGTGGGTCTTTGGTGGGTCCGCAGAGGATTTTCCGCATAAGACGGGATCGGCGGCGGCTTCTGCCGGCCCGGAGGATGTGGAAAATCCTCCATCATAATGTGCCCCTTAATGTGCACCACATCTGAAAGAAAATATGAATCATAGTGTGATGGAAAGTATTTGTGTATTTCACATATGCATGAACATTAATGGTACAAAAAGACTACCTGACCATTCTAGTGCCAATTTCTGCACCATTGTTGCAAAAAATTATAGTTTGCAGGTCTACTGTTTCTGAGGACAACAGTCCTTTTGGTCCTCATTCTGAGATGCCTTTACTAGGGGTGGTAAACCCACACCGAGTAAATACCAATACAGTTAGGTACAATATTTACCAGAAACTGAATTACCTCCCATTTAAAGTTTAACACCTCAGAATTAGGATAGCACTTTAATACTATGTTACACCCCCCCCCCCTCCGTTTTCAAGGTGCAAAACTCAGAATGTTGCAGCTGTTTTACATAGCAAAAATGTAGCAGTGTGGTAAAATTCACATTTTGCACCCAAATAGAGAATCTTGCACCCACCCACTGTCTTGTTAGATTTACTTCTGAATACAATATGTTAGAGATGAGAGAGTCCAATCTCTTGTCCTGGCCCCGTTTGCCTTTTTCTGCATCCTTTTGCTCTTTACTTTTCCAGTTATGATTTAAGTATTTTTAATGAGAGCTTCCAAATTGATTTTGCTCATCTCTCACTATTTTCTCTCCCTTTCCTGTACATTTTCTGGTATTTTCTTCTGTTTTTACATGTCTTGTGTTTATTTCCTGCATCCACACCTCATCCCTTCTCTTTCCCAACTTGTCTTTTAATTCCTCTTTTTGTCTCTTCTATTTCCTTTTTCATTTCTCTTATACCAATTTGAACCTTTTCCTATCCTGCCTTGTTTTATTGTTTCCAGCTCTAGTCTTTTAAGTCCCTCATCCTTTTGTAGAACCTCATTGTGTTGTTTGACTGTATATCTCCTAACTCTTGCATCTTCTCTTGTGTCTTTTATCCTACATTTCTATATTCATGTCCCTAAATCACTTCTAGCATCTCAACCTTCCAATGTGTCTCTTCCATGTCTTCTTCCTCCTGTCATTTTACTCTCTTACCCATTGCTACCCTCTAAGCCTTCCATTTTCATTTTCCGTATCGATTATTCACTTTTCTCTCTCCTGTCCATCATTTATTTCTTACTCTTAATGTTTACACTCTCAACATCCAAATTCTCACTTTCTCTGCCTACCTTTTTTGCACTTTTAATTCTAGGGCAGTGAAATTTTCAGCCAAGCTCATGGGGCAGGCCATGGCGAAACGTGTGAAAGCTACCATCCTCTATGCCACAGAGACAGGGAAGTCCCAAGTCTATGCAAAATCACTCTGTGAAATCTTCAAGCATGCCTTTGATGCCAAGGTAAAGGAGTAGCAAACGGTGTTGGGGGAAGTGACAGGGTGGTTGGTTTAAGAGAGAACAAGGCTTAGCAAAAATGACTTCCACTTGTTTGAATACAATAAGCTGAAGTATGAATTCCTTAGAAAACCTACCTCCAATTTTAATGGAACTCTGTCTTCAGTCTGTTTCAGTCCATGGTTGAATTGTGCATGAATATCAGAAGTGAGAGGCATAGTAGATGCCTAACTCTCCTATGTGTCTTCTCAGATTCTTCTTTCACAGCTTTTGAAGTGATGCAACAGTTTCAGTAAGACACAAATTACCTCCCCATATTGCCTAATGTCACTGAACAAGGCCAGGGCAGACACTATTCTGCTCAGGAAGACTCAGTTGGAATTGTTACTTGGGTTAGAACCTCAACATTATGTTACTTGCAGGTTTGCTCATAAATCCATTCACATTTCTACTAACAGATAAAACATGTTCTCCCTAGGTGTCATCAATGGATGATTATGACTTTGTACATTTGGAACATGAGGCTCTTGTATTGGTGGTGACCAGCACATTTGGCAATGGGGATCCACCTGAAAATGGAGAGGTGAGAAAAACCTTGTTTTTTTAAGTTTGAAACTGTTTATTAAGTAATAAAATACAGTACAATATAAGAAATCTGAAACCACAGTGAGATTGCAATACTTTATAACATTAACAATATGTTTGACAAAAATTAGTACAAAAGTTTCATAAAGGTATAAAGAGAAGCAGGCAATAGAAAGAAAAAGAAAGTAATATCAAGGGTGAGGACCTAAAAAGCTTAACAAGCACTTGAATTATATTAATTATTTATATATAAGAACATTAATAGGTTTAAACTAATCCAAGGAATATTAATTTGAAATCAAGAGTATGTGGTAGGGCCCTCTTCCCAGATATTAACATGGCAGGCCATATTATCAATGCTACATAAATATTCTATAAATGAAGACCTTAAAGTCTCTACTTTTAATGCTAGTAAGAAAAACTGATTTTAATAGTGTATAATGTATAATTATAATATATAGAATTCCACGAGACTGTAAAATACACTTTGAAATTGTTCATCAAATTGGGAGCAACTTGGTGGATTGCTGTAGGAATGTAAACTTCTACAGTTTTATCATTTAATGGTAAATGCTAATATTCCTCAATAAGACCTTGTAATAGAAGATTTAGGAAGTGTACGGAAATATCTGTGATCCGTACATCATTAATGTTGAACCAAATTGATCTCCAAAACTCATGAACTACTGTACATTCAAAAAATAAATGAAAAAAATGTAGCAACACTGAAAACATGACCAACAAAGGTTAGACAATAAATTATCATAGTTATGTCTAACAGTCAGTTTATAAAACGTCTATGCTGAAAAAATTGTTGGAGCAGACTAGCATATCTAAATACGTTGAAACTGTTAATCCAAATGCTATTGCATAATTCACCTGCTCAGGAAACTCCAAAATCCAATTTTCATTCTAGTTTAACCTTAGGTTTATCTTTCAAAAACAAAAGCGGAGAGGAATAAATTTTAATACTTTGAAAAATAAAGAAAGAAAAGACATCTTTTTATAAACTTCTTTGAGATGTGAAACAAAATTAGTATTACATCTCAATGTATTGGTCATAGCAGTTTTAAGATATTGATTATGAACTGACCTGTTAAAAAAATTGTTCATGTAATTTAGTGAACAAAATGAATGTATAATGTAACCCAACTTAATACACTCTCTACGTTTTCCCCAAAAATAATTTTTTTATCAACTTTAATGTAATTGTTATACTAAATATGTAGGGGAATAATTTATTTCTGATAGTTTATTAACAAATATAGGATAAACTATTTTACAAGTATTATTATTGACCAGGGAGAAAAAAGAAATAGAGTTCTGTGTAATTCATAAAATCTCTTTAAAGGAAAGATAAGAACTTTCTTCGGGAGTACCCATGATGGGTCCTCTTCCTAATTTAGCATCTTATCCAGATTACAGCTTGTTTTAAACAAAAAAGAGATGTGATATAGAGGAACAATTCGGAAAATACCCCAGTCTTATTAAGATTTTTTCAATAGATCTGTCTATTTTTTTGTATTTACAAAAGAATTGTAATAAAATGGGGTTGATTATTTGTTTTAAAAGGTTTTGAGAGTATTAACTGTGAACATTAATAGGTTTGATGGATAAAGTATACAAAACAGCTGGGGACCATCACCGTTTTGATAGTAGCAAATTGCCAATATCAAGATACAAATAAGCCCATTTTTGTGCTAATTCAGATGTTTAGCTATTAAGTTTTTCTTAACTGTTCCTTTTATATAATCTGTGGACCATAGCCCAAAATATTTAATATTTGAGTGGTTCCATATAAAATTTTGTTAGAGAAATCAGGGTTTTATCATTTATACAATGGAATAATTACAGCTTTATATAAATGCCATTTATAATTAGAGATGTTTGCAAAACTATCTACAGCCGTACAAATGAAGTACTGAGAACTGAGGATTAGTTTATAGAGTAATATCACCTGCATAGGGCAAGTATTTAATTTATTTTCCCTGAATTGAAAAACATCTTTAGAAGACAATTTTGATTATTGTGAGCTAAAACAGGATTAAGGAGAATAAATAATAAAGGAGACGTGTGACATCCGTGGCTAGTGCCTCTCTGTAAATCATGGTAGGGAAACTAGATATGATTTATGAATAGATCTGCTTTAGGATTAAGTGTACAAAATGGAAATTATCTATTAAAAAGTAGGTCCTAAACCTTGCCAATTCAAGGCTATAAACATTAATGGCTACCCTAAATGATCAATTGCTCGTTCTGTCTAACACCTCTGGAACAAAGGGGGATTTTGAGTGCAGAGGTTTCACCAATATTTAAAGAAAATTAGTATATGATGAAAATAGTGCCAGGAATTTTAAAGCAGAAAAGGCTGAGTAAAATTTTAAATCATCCGGGGCATTGCCCCTTTTAAGTGAGAGGCTTTAACTATTCCCCAAGAGAAATATTCTTTTTCCACTATGAATGATCAACCTTCTGATAGATTTTTCTTGAAATCACAGAAGTATTTATCAACATTGTCAATATTAAAGTCTGTGTCCTGGGAATATAGAGATTGATACAATTTAAGGAAACATTCACAATCTCAGAATGAACAGTCTTGATTTTCCCATACTCATCAACTTTTCCTTTACAACTTCTCAATAAATATCGCTTTTCCCTTAGGACTTTTAAATACATTTTCAAAAATGTGCAAACTATATTTTGGCCAATATAAAAAAATTGTCTCTAATTTTGTAAATAAAATCAGAAGCCTTAGTAGTTGTGTTTTTTTTTAAACATTGACGTTGGCAGTTATATGTCAAGAACGTTCTGTGATTTCAAAGAATAGTATGTATGGCCTAAAGAATCAATGTTATTCAGAAATTCCTTTGATTTTATTTCCACAATTTCCTTTTTATAAACATATGCTGTAGTAAAATTTCTAGATGAGGTATTATAAGCATTCCAAATATTCTGTACTGAATTCTTTCCAAGATCATTATGCAAAAAGATTTCCATCGAATGATTTTTAAAAATATGCACAGAATTAGTTATTCACCAAATCACAATTACAACTCCATCAGTTAGAATCAGCTTTCTGGTGAAGAATATCAAAATTTGTTCATAAAAGAGCATTATCAGAGATCAAAATTGATCTAAATTCTGAGACTAGTAAAGTATTCATGAGATTATTACTTGGAAAAGCATAGTCTAGTCTAGATTGAGAGGAATGAGAATAATTGGGAAAAAATGAAAATTCACTCCTATCTAAGATACAGATTCTCCATGAATCTGATAAATCTCTATCAACAGTAACTTTCATAAATACCTGCTCCATAGGGTTAGGAATGTATCTATACTGGGAAACTCTATCTCTGAATGGATCATAAATGTGGTTGAAATCACTTCCCACAATAATGTTATGATTAGACATAGTCAGAAATGTTCCTCAAATTGTTCATCAAAAGGAAGTATCTGAGATATTGGGGTCAGAAACACATATTATTGTTAAGTGAACTTTTTCGCTCAAATCCTCCAGCAAAAGCAATCTACCTTCTGAATTGAATCACATTCTTGGGACTTTATCTATACCTGTAGAGATTAATGAAAAAGAATGGCCAGACTATTCTTTTTCCCAAAAGCAGGTGAGTTAAGAGCAGGAGATGATAGTTTTAATTTATTGGCGTCCGTATCAGAAAAATGAGTCTCCTGAAGAAGCGCAATTTAACGTTTTAGTCTATGAACATGAGATGAAACTCTGATTAGTCCCTTAAAATTCCAAGTAATTATTCTAGTCATTGCCATAAAAGGTGATAGGAATTATCAGTCCTACATAGAGAAAATACCAGAATACCAATAATACCAGTGCCAATAAAATATGAACTAAGATACACGGATAGACCCTCATAAGAAAGGAGAGAAAGAAAGTCAAAAAAGAATGAAATAGTAAAACATAAATGACTAACTACTGAGACACATACCTAAGTGACAAACATAAAGTTGGGAATGGTGAAGGCTAAAGGTTATGAGAAACTGGATGCATGGCACTTATAGAACTAGCAATGACATTATAAGTCAATTCACAAAGTAGTATACCTACACACAAAAACAAAAAAGTATGAACATGATAAGCAAACAGATAAATTCAGTATTTTCTAAAACTAGCCCAATAAATCAATAAATTGTCATAGAAAATCAAGTTGATGCAAGCAGGAAAACTGCAAAACATTAATGAAGGCTGCCTTTGCAGGTGTCCAGATTATCTTGTTTACTAAAATTATAACATTTCAGTTTGAGAGGGTTGCTATAAGTGACAGCTTTCCCTTGTGAGTGGTTTGAAATAAACATGTATGAATGAGTGTCTAGCTTACATGAGTTGCTCTTAAAGATCGCCTAAGATCAAGAAATTCCTTTCTCCTTACCTCAGTAGCATTCACAACATTTTGAGAAATGTAATACTTCCCCCCAAAGTTAGTTACCACTTACATTTAGCTGCCGAAAATACCTTTAAGGGATCTGTGAATGCAAGGAATAGGAGAATGTGTTTTGGTTCAGTGTTAGCTCCTGTACTACTAAGTTTGTTACTAGTTTAAGAGCCTTCAGAATGTTAACTCAAGAAAGATCAAGAGTACTTACAAGTCATAGAGGAAAGAATTTAAGAAAGACAATCACGTCTTCACTTTCCAACTCGTCATGGACACCATATTTGCTCATGTAATTTCTTAGATTTCTATTCTCTAAATCGTCAATATGATCTTTAAGAGCTGTCATCTCTATATCAAGTTTATCAACCCTATCCGTGACATTTGCATTAGTAACTGTTTGTTCAACCCTGGTAAGTCTGTTTACCATCAATTCAATCTAATATCTTGTTGGTTTCTTTAGTAAGCTTCATAAAGCACTAGGCACTTCAATAATTACTTCCTAGATGGATTAGGGTTAAATTTAATCAATAAGGGTCTTTTTTCACACTTTTAACAGAAGAAGGGTTTACTTCTTTCTTCGGTGCAAACAAGGAAGTCATAGATAATGCATTGGTAGGATATTTAGACTCATGTTGTAAGGGATAGATACTTGTCTGACAAAATTACACTTTTGGCAGAAGAAGATCCACATTAATAATAAAAATCACCAACATCAAGGATAATATCCCAACATACTAAATGGAGAGCAATCTTCATATGAGGGTATTGGAATACAAATGTATAATAGCTAGTAAGGTAATAATAGGAAAGCAGAAAGACAAAAATCTTGGAAGCAGCAAATAAAGATGTTGAAATAGATATTTTGGCATTACAAAGTTAAGTAGTGAAGTAGATGTCATTCAATTAAATCCCAGCTGAGAAACACTATATTAATCTGGCAGGCAGTTCGAGGCATGCCGAAAATTAGGGAGAAAACAAAAAAGTCACTGCAAAATTACCATATCATTAAGATATTCAATTTTTTGCTAATTTGTGGCAAGGGAAAGGGAAGTCTCAAACTAAAGAGAACTAAGCTTGGCAAACTGATGTGCAACATGGGAAAGTTATGTTACCTCATTCACTGTAGATATAAACGTCTACAAAATGGCAAACATAATGAACACTTTGAGAGATTTCATTCATGCTCGAGGAGTTGCAAACACAGTTACCTCATGTCTCCCGAGATTCCTCGGAATGGTCACCACACATTCTGAAAGCTTCATACAGAGTTTGGTCCAACTTAGGGATCTTGTTGCGGTGACAAATGTAGAAATGCTGGAGCTTGTACTGGGTATGCTGTATGGCAGCAAATAGGTAGGTTCATATAAAGAAAAAAGGTGTGTGGTGGTGTAGTTTGGATGTGGAGTGCAATTACATTCCACTCCACATCCAAACTACACCACCACACACCTTTTTTCCACTCCACATCCAAACTACACCACCACACACTTTTTTTCTTTATATGAACCTACCTATATGCTGCCATACATTCAGTGTGTGCAGTGGCAATCACTGTTTATTTGTACTTATGGAGAAAGATTTGATACCCTTTCCAGAGACTAAGCTCCTACGCTTCACCAAAAGCAATAATCAGCAACTATGCCTACCATTAGAATAAAGTGATAAGTCACGGATCTGACAGCAAAGGGATGTTTATTCCAGCTTTCTGCCACCTTAAGCTGGGAGACATATTTCTTGTCCCAAATGTACACCAAATGGTATAAACAACAACAGAAGGAAGCATGGAAAGGGGTAGAAAGTTATTGCTTTTATCGTAAAGCTAGTTACCAGCAAAAATGAAAGATGAATCTTTCAGCTGCTTACATGTCACTATGCGATTTTGGTAAGGGACCTGTTCTAGTCACTGGCAGTGCTGACAACAGCCACTCCTGCCCACAAGCTGAATTCTAAACAGAGAATGTAGACCACAAAGCTGAAAATCATTGAAATTCCCTGAAATCATACCACAATTCCTCTAGGCTTAAAAGGAAGATGAAACCTTCCTCACCAAAAATGGTCACACGAGTGAGCTGAATCAACAGTGAGGATTTGCCATATATGTTATAATACTCCCAAATAAATAAATGGATAGTAGTGGTGTGATGGGCACCTTCTGGGATGCATGTAGTAAAACCAACATGCAGATTTTAGGCTTACTACATGTTAAGCTTACCTGTAAGGAAACAAAAGGATTAATTGCTAATAAGATCATGAATGGAACCACTGTCTCATAAGAATATTCGGGCAAAAAAGCATACAGACTTGCCACAAGTTTAACCTAAGGTCAGATACAGAATTTGGTGGTTACACAAAACATGATGATTCCTGGCCTGGGTGATGTGGGCAGCCATTTTATAATCTGTCACAACTGGTGTTAATTTATGGCTGATATGTGATCCGGTAAATCTTCACGTCCTTTACAATGAATTTGGCACACCATATTGAGTTTATAAGAAGCCAGCCATCCTGAAATGCTGTAAATGCTGCACATACATTAAGAATGTATATGCATTTCAAGAGACAAATACAATGTGCTGAGGCATCTTCGTGTGTGAATATGTCTCCAGGGAAGAATCCACATCCAGCACTGAACAACGTCTTGTGGTGGTACTCTCCAACCCTTAATAAGTAAAGTGCTAACTCTGAGCTATCTCCCCTAACCAGCCCTCTGGAAACGTGGAAGAACCTTCAAGGTAAATGGGTTTTCTAACCAGTAGAGGAGTCTCTAAAAGGGGCAAACAAGGTATTCTTAATGCTGATTCCGTGACTGATGGGACATCCTACGACTCAGCTTCATTCGACTTGCTGGATGTAATCTCTGCTTTAACTGAGAGATGGGAGTGGGGCCTGGTTTCTACCTAACCATGAATGTCTAAAAGTCAAAGTGGAAGGATCTTAGTAGCCTGGGTAATACAAAAGATCTGCTTATCACATGGGTAAACACGGGGAAGAAAATCTCAGGATGCAGTTCGCATGGTAAGGTGTCTTAAATTGTGAGTTTAAAGAAAAAGATTAAGAGAAAATCCATGGGAGAAACCACATAAAACATTTGTAAAGGGTGTTGAGAAAAAAATCCTGGAAATTCAGAAATCAGACTGAAAAGCACACTGGATCCGATGCTGGTTCAAAAGAACCAGCAATTTAGCAATCACTTGATTTTTCAGCCATTTGGAAATGTGTTGTTATTTACCTGTAATCTTCATTACCCCCTCATTGGACCTCTTTGTTTCATTGCTTACATTAGCGTGGACCTTACAAGCCAAACACAAAGACAAAGCATGACACCAAAGATACATACTGAACATAAATGTTAATGAAAACAAGCTTTAACACATAGCTGCGTTCATAATTCTAACAGCAACATTGTCCACAGAAGCATGCAACATATCGAAACCACAATGCTTGATAAAAGTATGGTGTGACTGCCAGGTAGCTGGCCTACCAATCTCTGGGATAGAGATACCCTCAGCCCAGGAGGCAGACACAGACCAAGTGGAGCATCCCTGAAAAGGAATAGGAGGAGCGAGCCCCACAGACTTGTAAGACTGGTAAATTTTCAAGCACACCCACCTACTGATGGCGGACGTAGACACCTTCTTCCTCATAGCCACTCCCCACAGTACACAAACAGAGCAGGGGAAAGACGAAAGCCTTGAGTACGCTGCAGATAAATCTGAAGGGCCCTCCGAAAATCCAAGACAGTATGAACCTTGAACACCCTCCGCCCCTGAAAAATCAGGAAGAACAACCTCCTCATGTAGATGGACTTTAGGGGAGACTTTAGGGTGAAAGGCCGGGTCCAGGTGCAAAACCACCTTGTCTGGCAGAAACTGCAAATGGGCAAATATATAAGCAAGGCCCCCAATTCACCCAACCTCCAGGCCGAAGTAATAGGCAAAAAAACGGCCAACTTAGCAGACAACCACAGTAAATCGTCCTCCAGCAAAGGCTCAAATTGTGGTTAATTGGAGACCTGCAGGCCAGTCGTCAGATCTCAAGAGGGGACAATCACTGCAGCGACCAGGCGATGAAGCCTATAGCTCTGCAGCAGGCAAACCACCAAGGGAACAAAACCATCCAGCGCAACTCCCGATCCCTACAGACAAGGGTAGACTCCTATTGAGCAGCCAAAGCAGAGGGGAAAACATTCTTTAAAAAATCATCCCTGAGAAACTCAAGATTTTAATCGGCTCCCCAGCAATAGGATCCACCCCATGAGAGGCACAGCACCTGAAAAAAAGGCTTATTGTAAGACTTAAAGGTGAAAGCCCTTCGGTATGTTCAATATCCAGTGCCACCAAGGAAGAACAACACAAAGACTCCAATGTCAAACGTTCATGAGTCAGTCTATCAATTTCAGCTGGCAGAGATGAGGCAATGGCAGTAGGGGGAATTGGAGAGGGTACTGGATCACTCGAAGTGGGACATACCTGCACCCACACAACCTTCGCAGCAGTGGGAACCAAAGGCAGTGAGACCAAAAAGGAGCAATCAGGAACACAGACACCCTCTCCACCTGAATCTTCTGCAGCACACTCGGAGGTAAGGCATACAGACAGACCGAGGGCCATGGGATTGAAAGGGCATTCACCACCCATGCCTGAGGACACACCACTTTGGAACAGAACCGGGGAAGGAGGGCATTGCGATGAGATATAAAGAAGTCTATCCATGGCTTCCTGAACCGGAAACAAAATGTCCCTAAACAGGGGTACCCACCGATGGTACAGAACTGACGACGGCTGGTTGCGGCTCAGGCTGTTTACATGAAAGTTCAGCTGACCCTGAATGTAAAGAGCTCTTGGTAAAAGTCGGGGGAGCGGTGGAGTCCGAAAGACAACACCTGAAAGTGTTAATGAGCCCCATCCACAGCAAACCTTAGAAACCACTGGCTTTCTTGATGAACAGGCACATGAAAATATGGGTCCTCCTTCTAATTCTGAGTTGCCAAAAAGTCGCCCTGTCAAATGAGTAGAATGAACGACTGCACGGTTGCCATTCAAAAAGGATCCAGCTTTCCCTTTCTGTTCAGAGCCTTTGATTAAGAATTGGGTGGTAAGAACCATCTGGTTTGGGGAGCAAGAATAGAGTTGAGTAGAAGCTCAGGACCCTCTCTGCCTCTGGCATCTCAATAATAGGGCAATTTAGGAACAATTTCTCCACCCCTGATAACATAGCAGTCCTCTTTATGTTTTTTCCTGACAACTGGGTATCCCAAAAATGAGTCCAAGGAGGAGGACTCGGGAACGGAATCCGATACCCCTAACTGACAGAACCCAAATCAAGCTGGACCATCGATCCTGGAACAAACAGAGCCAGGCTCCCACCCCCGGATAGTCACTTCTGACCAGCCCCCTGGGACTGCTGATTCTGGGGTCGGGACTTGTTGATGAACGCAGCCCCAGGTCCGTCCATGAAAGGGGTGTAAAGAGGAGAGTATGACCTGAAACTTTTGCAGCAACTGAAAGGGCTTCTGCTTATCGACATCTTTTCATTCCTTCGCCAGGATCTCCTTTATGATATCATGCTGGGCAAATCCTCCACCACCACCGAGGCACTATACTGGGAACCGAAGCCATCATCCACCAAAGATTTAGGTTCAAACCCAAGAACATTGCAAACATGGGCCGACATGTCCCAAAAAACTTTACCCTAGACATATTTGCCTTTTGGTGAATTGTCCAGGTCTTTGTCCTCATCCTCTTTATGCTTTTTTGCAGAAGGCTCAGGCAGTACAGCCTGAACCACAGCATTAATCAAGTCCTGTAAGTTAGCCCTAGAGATCTGCAACAGGTCATCTTCCTCCAGGTCTTGAACATGGTTCCTTTTGGAAAAAGATTTGCCAGGCACAGGCCCATCCCCGATAACTAGAAGATTCAAGCAGGAAGTGAACATGAACAACTTCCAAGCCACCTAGTCTCAACCCTCACAAGACTTTGAAAGCTAAAGGACAGCCTTGCCGCCTCCTCGCCCCTACATAAAAGATTGACACAGCCATGGGGCCAGGTGCTGCTAGACTGTCCTAAGCACCCGAACAGCCTGCCTGCGACTGCACAGAATGCTCCCCACCCAAGCACATGAATGGGTCACGAACAGAGCAGGTATGCAAACTACCGAAACATACGGTAAGGACATCGCGATCTGCACAAATATAACAACAAACACAGTGAGTGCTGGAAATGGCATCTGTTTTGGGAAAAATAAATGGCTGTACTTACAAAGCATGCGTCTAACAGCACATCAAGTCCCAACAGCCCGTCTAAGGACAGGAAAACAAAAAGGCATGGTCGAAGGTGGGAGGGATTTATTTACTATGAATGAATAAAAATACAGACTATCATTTCGGAGGCATGTCGGGAGGCGGGATCGCCTCACTAAAGTAAGGACTGGGACAAGTAGGTCCTATGAGGGGGTAATAAGAGACCGGATGGGAAGAAGGTTATCGAGGTTGTTAGATTTAAGTCTTTCTTATCAGTAATAGACCAGCAATGGCAGCCTTCGTGAATATGAGAGCAGTTTCCTTCTGCGAGGCACAGCACATGGAAAATGACCTGGAACCTTTTAATAATTTGTTAAAGAACGCACAGGCATGGCGGTCAGGAAGAGTGGGGACCGTGGGCAAACTATGGGGCCTATTAGGATGGCTGACGGACCAGCGTCCGTCCGCCACCCCCCAGGTGGAGGGACCGTCCGCAGAGGCAACGGCGTTCCCTCCGTGCGAATTAGGATGTGACCGCCACCCTGGCGGTCACATCCCGTATATTTTACATTGCGGTGGGTGCTGGTTTAAGCAGCACCTGCCGCAATGTAAAATATGCATTTGTAGCCTTGGCATGCACAACTTGGCAGGCACCACGTGGTGCCTGCCACCCTTTGCATGCCAAAGCAGGGGGGTACCATAGGTAACCCCCATGTGCACCCCCCACCCCCCAACACGCTGGGGGCTCACAACGAGCCCCCAAACACGAAGGACCGCATGCTTTTCCACGGCGGAAAAGCCGCCGCGGAAAAGCATGTTTTCTGCCCCATCCTAATATGGCTGGCAATATAAGAACTTTTCCGCCATGGTCGGAAGGCGACCGCAGCGGAAAAGCGGCGGACGGTCTTCCCGTCCGCCGCTGACCCCCCAGCCATCCTAATGTGGCAGGGGGTCTTTGAATGCACCGCAGCTGTGAATCCGCATCCTCCAGGCCGGCGGTGGCTTCCGCCGGCCCAGAGGATGCGGATTCACTGCAATCCTTATCGGTTCCTTAGTGAGCATATGCTACTGGCTTTGAGTCATCCCTCAGGGAGTATACAGGCCTGTCTTTAGAGAGCCCCACGAATATTGTTTACTGAAGATACAGCCCAGCATCGAGGAGCCCCCAGGACTTAATTCAGAAGCATACAATGTGAAAGCTAACCTCAGAGCAGTGCTTAATTTAAGGACTAATTCCTCTCCCTCTTCCATTATATTACAGGAAGTGGTATCACACATTTGACAGCGATGACATGCCATTATTTGTTTCTTAAATCCGCATTTCAGTAGAGGATGGTAAATAACAGGTAAAAGGAACTAAACTAACCAGAGTTAAGGATACATTACCCTTTATTAGTTAAATGGGCGGATATGTACACTATTTAATCAGGCTGCTAGCTTGAACAATGTGACAGCAGTTTCTTCCCTTAGGTGCTACGCCTAATTGATGGCACTGCATTGGTAAAACTGTGTGTTTTGGGGTAGTTTTTGACAAGCAAACCTAAGCACAGGGTGTTATATCTACCCTTTGAACTACAGTCTCTTTATTTGTAAGGTGTCCAAAAGATGCTTTGCGTAAACAGAAGCAAGGCAGGCACAACCTTTAGCGAGCAGCCTTGGAATCGAATTAGAAACAGAACGAGCACAAAATTACTTTAGAAGGAACCCCAGCACAAAATTACTTTAGAGGGAACCCCAAGAAACCAAGTTTGGAATGTTGTTCTGTAGAGTGTCTCAGAAGCACAGCAAGCACGATGCTTCTTTTTACAGTGTCCCCAGAAATCCTGTCAGCTCAGTTCAGCCTTCAGAGCAGCCTGACTCAGCTCAGTCAGAAACACAGTAGGATTGATATCTCCATTACAATGTATCCACCTCCCTCAGCAATCAGTTCAGACTGACGGAGAGCAGATATATAATGCGGTGATTAGACAGCCCCCTGTGAATCAAGTCAATTAGACCCACTGCAAATTGCAAAGCTGCCTGCTGAGCTCCAGGACTCAGTTCATCCAACAGCAAAGGGAGCAAAATCCTGTATTTTTCCTTTATTATTTCATTAAAATTAAAAGCATTAGACAATTTAATTCCACATTTTACAGTAATCAACATGCACACAAAAACACATGTAAATTACCCTGTGACTGCCAGATAAATTAGAAATTCGCTAACGCAAAAACTACAATACAAATCACATTTCGTCTAAATTCACATTTTGTCTAAATTCAGGACTCCAAATCATCTAAAAAAATGTTACTTTTAAAAGATATTGAAAGATCAATATTTTAACCGTGATACAAGCCTGTGAGTTTAAGTAAACTAGCAAAATATTTCGTTGAAGAAGTAATGTCCTTTTCATGAGACTTTTTAAAAACAGCAATTCTTAACTTTATTGATGTCACTTGCTGCTGTGATTTAGTAACTTCTTCCGACAATGCGTGTAAATTGCTCCTGCTTGAGTCACTGGGACTCAAAAATGCCTGCCACAAAGCATCAGTATCCTAAATATTAGAAAAGGCTGATTTGATATTTTTTTTCTGCCCTCTTCAGAGATTTGGCTGTGCTTTGATGGACATGAGACAACCAAATTCCAACCTGGAAGAAAGGAAGTGAGTGTCCTCTCTTTAATGGCTCTGGAACAGAATGTATGCATGATCGCAAGTAGAAGAATACATACCTTCTTTGACACCCCAAACCAAGCCAGGTGGAGGTAGACAAAATACGTAGAAGGAACAGTATGTTCTTTACACCCTGCCATAGGATTGATTTTTTTTCTTTTTTACCTATTTAAGATATTTATATAGTGCCGGTCTAGCCACAAGGGAAACAGATCAATTTACAGGTGATAAGAATAAGCAATACCTAGAGTAACAGCAAAGCAAGTGAATAGATAGAACAATAATAATCCATATTTGTAAAGCGCGACCATATCACCCCTTAAAGTTTCAAGGCTCTGGGGCCATCAGGGAGATTAAGGAAGCTATTGCCCAAAGTCACATGGTGCTGAGCCGGGCTGCCGGCGGGGATCAAACCGTGAGCCTCACACTCTGGGGTCAGCCGCTCTGGCTGCTGTACCACAAGGGGCATCTTTATTCAGTATTTAGGTGTAGTTTGAACAAGGGGGGTGTATGTGCTTGTAGAAGCATAGCAGATCTGGGTTGAGCCTGACCTCTTAAGGTAGATGGTTAGAGGTGCTGAGAGCTTACCATTAAAAGGCCCCATTGAGGGGTTTTGACTTTTTGGTCTCTGGAATTTCCAGCAGCATGTGGATTTTTCTTTAACCTCCCTTAGTAAGGAGTTTATTTTTTAGGAATATGGGGATGCTAGATGAATAGTTTTGCCTGAGATATTTGCCACTTTGACGTTGGCTTCAAATGAAACCTGGTGAACTTCTCTCAGCTTAGTTATGTTTTTAGGTCTCGCCTAGGTAGCGCTTGCACTCTATTTGAGACATGCTGTAGTCAGGATATGTAAAAGACACACAGATGATGGACAGAATGCAGAGCAAATCAAACATTTTCCCCTGTCAATAGATCTGAGTTAAAACCATTGTTCTTTTGCTCACCATGCCACCCCAGTTTAGGCCCTGTGCCTCATGGAAACAGTCCAGCCTGAACTGCCAAGCCCGGTCCTCCCTGGACCAGAAATAGGCTTCCTAGGACCGGTTTCGGGGTTTCACTCCTCATCAGCCAGGCCAGCTTGAATTCAGTGGCACAGTGAGCCCGGAACCCACGTCTGGGCATACCCGGCGCACTTAGGGCAAGAAAGGAAAAGACACACAAATGATGGACGGAATGCACTGTCAATGGATTCTAGCTAGCCTGGCTGATGAGGGGTGATGCCCTGAAACAGGTCACAGGATGCTTCGTAAGTAAAGAAATAGACAACATTTTTTTTTTCTATTTCTTCACTTTTGAAGCAATTGCGGCACCTGCACTTTAGTTTAAGATGTTTAAAGCTAAAGCGAGGGTGCCGCCATTCCAACAAAACTAAATGAATAGAAAAAAAAAGTGTGCAGCAGCCATTTGTTTTCTATTTGTTTACTTTTGTTACAATCCGCGGCACCCGCGCTTTAGCTTAGCACATGTGCCATGATTGCTTCAAAAGTGAAGAAACAGAAAAAGAAATGTTTTTGTACATTTCTCTACTTGCGAAGCACTCGCGGCACCCGTGCTTCAGCTTAAGATCATTAAAGCGCAAGTGCCGCGGTTGATTTGCACTGCAATAGCTCTTGCATTACTGAAAGTTTGAGCTACTGGCGTTGCATTATTATTACCACTACCAATAGCTCAAACCTTTAGTAATGTGAGACCTATTGCATTGCCAATGCTTGTCTTAATTTGTGGCGTGCTGATGTAAGGATATCAGCGTTGTGTGGTAGGAAAGTTGTTTTAAGGAACCAGCCAATTGAGCATTGCTGTCTCCAGGTGTTAAAGAACTAGGTGCCTCAATTATTGTTGAGGGGGAGTGTTTTACCGGGTCTGCCAAGTCAACAGAGACCTCAACCTCGCCAGCCCTGACAGCTCTCCAGTAGAGTACTGCCTGAACGGCAGGGATGTCTTTTCGAAAAATGCATGCATCAATTTGGCACTTACACTTGTAAAAATACCTTTAAATGCTGGGTCAACTCCATGTTGTTTTGGCCTGCTCACCATTCTGTTTTGTTTTTCAGAAGCAAACCCCTGATTTCTGAAAAACATAAAGGGAATATCCTAGATGTGAAGGGAGTTTTCTCCCAGTACACCAGGGACATTTCTACCTTGTTCTGCCAGTGATAGCCCTCGGGATGGCTGCAATGAGCCTTCCATAGCCCGGTTTGTGGTCATTGTGTAAAATGCTCCCATTCCAGACATGTATCTTTTTCTCTGTCTCCAGGAGCTACAAAGTTCGTTTTAACAGTGTCTCTTCATATTCGGATTCCCGGAAGTCTTCTGGTGATGAGACTGGACCCAGGGATAACTTTGGAAGTGCAGGACCTCTGGCTAATGTCAGGTGAGTTTGGTGAGCGCATGCTTTTTTGAAAGGGTGTTTTATTTAGGACCCAAGAAAAACATCCCCTAGAAATCTGACTTATAATTGCTACTGTAACTTTTTAAAAAACGATTGTAGTGTAAACTTGAAGTAAGGCCTCTTGCCTCTGTTCTCTTCCTCGTTCCTCCTTGCCTAGAGGCCTCTATCACTTTCCACATCAATTACGTAGCTATGCTCATTGGGCCTCTTCTCAAACCCACTCCTCCTTCCATATGAGTGGGCAGAGTGTTGCGTACTGTTGCACCTCTCCCTGAAAACTGAAAGTCATCCATCACTTCTTTTCTTCCTTCTTGCATCTTTTGAGTGGCAAGAATCCTCTCAATCCTAGGTTTTTCATGCATCCATTCATACAAATATAATCATGTAACTACCCCTACTGTTACCTCCTGTCAGTACCACACAGAAGGTTTGCTGAGAGGTTTCCGGTGGCCACGTCCCCTTTCTCCACCACTCTGCAAACACACCTCCTGGCACACGACTGGTTGGGGGAGGAATTCCACTTCAGACCTGAGGCCCTCAGGAGGCGAGGAGCCTTTATGCCCGCCCCACCATCAGTGCGCCGAGAGGCACGTTTGCAGAGTGGTGGAGAAAGTGGGCATGGCCTCCAACCACCTATCAGAAGTCCCACTGTGTGGGGCTTACTGGAGGTAACAGAAGGTCTTGTTGGTCCCTAAGTACCCTCCGCAGCCAAAGGAGCTAAATTCTCTAACAAGCAGCGTGCTAGGAGGTGCGTTTGTAGAGTGGTGGAGAAAGGGGCGGGGCCTCCGGCTAGTTGCCGCCTTTTTTTAAATTTTTATTTCTTTATGTTTTAGAAGGGGGGGCCTCAGGGGCACCCTTTGCTTGACCATTTTTGGCCCGGGAACCCCACCCTCCCGGGCCTGACCTTTTCAACAAAAAGTTAATTTAAAAAAGGGAGGGGGGCCACCCAACCCCTTCTCCAAGGCTGATTTTGGCCCCAGGGACCCCATCGTCTGGGGCCTGCCCCTTTTTTTAAATGTATTTCTTCTTTTAAAAGAGAGGGGTGCCTGTGCAGAGGATTCATCTGGGCTGTTTTCTGCTGTTGCCATCCTGCCTGCTACTTGCTTGGATGCCAAAAGGACTCACTGGATTGCTTTGCTGTTTTTTGATCTGCTGCCAGCTGCTCCCTGCCTCTGTTCTGCAAGGGCACTGTGGTGCTGCCAGGACAGGTCCCCAGTCGGACTTCTGGTCTGGTTGTGCTGGTCTACCTCCCTACTGCTGCTTGCCTTGTGTTTTTCCCACCAGCGTTCTCCATGGGTCCAGGACGGGGTTAATGTCGCTTTGCAACTCCCTGGTTCACTGTGTGCCCCAGCGCTTTGCCCCCAGAGACTAAAGAGTGTCTTTGAAACCAGCCTGTGGTGAGCACTTTATTTTCTCTAAGCGCATGAAGAGCGCTTCACGGTCCCTCGGAGCGTGGATAGTTCTCACTTCACTTGTCCACCCACAAGGGGGAAGAGCTGCACTCGAGACCAATGCTTGCCGCACTCTTTTTTTTTATTTCAATAAATTTTTATTGAAAATTATATTTACATGGTGTGTGACATATACATGGTGAGTAATTTGAGTAACAGACAGATGGTAAAAGAAAAAAGAAACGCCCTGGTGGGGAGGGGGGGGGGGGTGGGTAAAATCAAAAGTAACATAAGTCCATCATCTTGGCATTTAATACTTCTGACTGTGGCTGCTCAGTTCTGGCAGTGCGTTTGTGCTCTCTTGTGGGTAGCCTTTCGTTTTTTTTTTCCCCCTGTCCCCCCCCGATCACTGTTCAATTGTCTACTTGATTTCTTCACACTTCAGCCCGCAAGGAGGTTGCATGGCCGAGCGGGGAGAGAGCAGAAAACGGAGCGACAACAGCCTCACGGCTGATTCGGGGCCAGCTACATCCTCAAAGTTTACTGACATCGAAGGACCCAGCAGGACCTTCCCGTAGTGGGTGGTTCCCTTTGTCTCTGCTTCTAGACGGAGGTCAGTAAGGCCTAGAGGGTCCTGGATACGCTTAAACGTAGCGATATTTTTTCAGGAAGCGGCGTCATTCAATGGCTTCTATTCGTGTTCGCCGGCAGCTGCCTTTCATTGTGTCGCATGAGGGCAGCCCAGCAAGGCCTTCCAGCAGACTACAACAGTGGGTGACCCCACCCGCTCCATGTTGGCACATACCTTGGGGCCCTTAGTTGCTGTTTTGGGGTTGATTTTGCCATAATTGTGACTATACAGGGTGATACTTTGCCGGAGGCTCACCCACCCCTTCATGGAACAAGGGATTCCCCAATACTCCTGTAATATCCCTAGTAGGTGCACAGGTGCTCCTGTGGCCTACGGGGATATATAATAGCCATATTAAGTTGTATAGTAGGCGGGGACACTTCTGTTCCTATGACTAGCACCCCTCTCTAATTGAAAAGCACAGCATCATTCTCCCCCACCTCCATATTGCCCATACCTCCCTGAGAAGTCTCCATCAGTTCCATTAGGTTTTGTGTGTGGTCCGTGTGGGCGGACGGGGCCTTCTGCATTGGGAACACTGACCACACCAGTGGACAACGTACAAAATCTCTGCATAATGCTGGACTCCTCACTCACAATGAACTGCCAGATCAAAGCCAACTCCTCATCAAGCTTCCACACACTTCTCCTGCTTTGAAGGACATTCATATGGATCGTCACCGAATCCTAGAAAATGCACTCATCATCAGCAGACTCGACTACAGCAAGGGTCTCTATGCCAGCAGCATCACCCAGAAACCCTGCTACAGCAATATCACCAACCACCTCCGAGAACTCCACTGTCTCCCAGTCAACAAAAGAATCACTTTCAAGCTCCTCACACACTCCTCCAAAGCCAACCAAGACACAGGAACTGTATACCTGAACCACTGCCTCTCATTCCACGTACCCATCCGACACCTCCGCTCTACCCATCTGGTCCCTGCCACCGTCCCTCGGATCCACAAAACTAGAATCATAGGAAAATCCTTCTCCTACTTCCCTGCCAAGACTTGGAACACCCTGCCTCTCCACCTCAGACAATCCCTGTCGCTGACCCAATTCAGGGTGGATCTCAAAACCTGGTTCTTTGACTGAACCCCATCACTCATACGGATCAGCAGTCCCCCCCCCCCACACTCACCCCCCTTTAGTGCCTTGAGACCCTCACGGGTGAGTAGCTGTGACTTACAAACCTTGATAGATTGAGTTCCCTTGTATGAGAGATTGAGTTTGACGACCAGCCACTCTGGTTCTCACTGGAACACCTTTTTGCAGGATATGTCCCTTTGCATAGTGCTTTAGTACCATTTTAATGGTCTCATGGCACTTTTGGAGTCTGCTTCTCCATTGCTTAGGTACTCGCTCAGGCATAAATCCAGGATTGGGTGACTCAGAATGTTCTGGGTAACCACTGAATCTATACATTTGTTCAATTTTTATTTAAATGTATGAAAATGTATCACATGTCCATGTCATTAAAGCCTAGCTTGGATCAGTGAACTTGAACCTACGTTGGACACCACTTTTCTAGTTCCATGGCATAAGATGCTACATGGACTGGGAAGCATTGGTCTTTGTCTCAACCTAACTCTTCATGCCTCTTTCCCTCTCTCTGTGTGTAGGTTCTCCGTCTTCGGCCTGGGCTCCCGAGCCTACCCACACTTCTGCGCCTTCGCCCGAGCAGTGGATACCCTGATGGAGGAGATGGGAGGGGAGCGCATTCTCAAGATGGGTGAGGGCGATGAGCTCTGCGGACAAGAGGAGTCCTTCAAGAACTGGGCCATGAAAGTGTTCAGGGTAAGGCACCTGTGATGGGCTGGTGGCCACCTTTCATGCAATCAGTACCCATCTTTAACGGGTAACTCCATGGTGCCCATTATTCAGAAGACGTAGGTTGAAACTTGTGCAAAAGAAGTAAAAAGAAGGAAAAGAAGGGAAAGGTGGGGGTAAAGGGGAGCAGTGAGAAAGGCATAGTTCCATGTACTCAAGGGGTTGTAGCTAGTGCGTGCATGTCTTCCCTTTACTACCCCTGCCAATCATGAAGGCAGCAGCAGGAACAGAAAGTAAACAGGGCTCTGTGCCACTCTGTGCCTCCCTGAACCCCTCAGCATCAAATAAGAGCCTGGTTAGGGGCAAAGGGTGCAAAGAGGGGCCAACCCTGCATTGTCAGTGAGTGTAAAAGGTGTGTGATGTCACTTCCGTTACCCCAGGTATTTTGGTGAATCAATGTACTGGATGAATGCATTTAAAACGCAGGTAATCTGCTGTCAACAGTTCCCTATTCCTGATTTCATTATTTCAGCCTTTACTTTTCAGTTGCCACATGGGAAGAGAAATTTCATTTTACAGCTCGATCCCAAGAGGAAGAAAAATAATAGCATTTTGCGTAAAGATTTTTATTTTATTATCATCCAGAGCAGGCATGTGGAAAAGAACCAAGGCCTCTCACGCGAACTTGTACATTAATGCTCCTTTGGTGACGAATGACTCACTGAGGAAGAGAGGATATGAACAGCAGCTAATAATCGGGCGCTTGCATGAAGATTCCGATGCATTCCACTGCACACGACCTGCTTTAGGGCGGGGCCACTAGCGCCGTCTCAACTGGCACCGAGCTCGTGGGCGCTGCATTTTGAAATGTCTTATGAGTTTTTAAAGCACCCGCTGGAGAGTTTCTTGTGCGCCCCTATTTTCAGGCCATAATAAAATGTCAATATTACACTTGCGATTAATGTGCTTGCTGGAGAGATCGGAGTGTTCCCTACTAGCAGTTTTGACTCATCATAAGTAGTGCAGCGGGTAAATGTACCTGCTGCAAAGTACGTGTAAATAGCTCAGTGGATTAATGGAATTGTCGCATAGATTTTTTTTGTTACTTGCAGTTCATAAATTACAATTCAAATACAGCACAGTGAGCTAGGAACTGCCATCAAGGGTGCTGTATTCAAACTGAAAGGCATGAGATTAGAATCTTATGTTTTTCCACCAGTCTTTCGTTGTTTTAAGGTTGCTAAAACGGGTTTGTTTGGGTAGAATTACATTCTTATTAGTAAAGCAACAGAATGCACGGTGTTAAGTTTTAAATCCTGTGTTTATGCTTCCCCAGACCATGCGCTCTTAAAATATAATGTAATGCCTGGCATGTGACTCCTACACCTTTTAATCCACATTCTCGTATGTAGTATTTGCGATACATTTATTTACACACTTGTATGATTCACCATCTGTGTATAATGTGTGCCCTGTGTAGCTCTTGGACAACCTGCATGTCCAAGTGAAAGAGAGACAGTAGAGATATGAGGGGCAGCCTTTGGGGTGGTAGAGAGGGAATCCGTGGAGGAGGTGGTCATTGAAGGGGGAGATGACGAAGATTGTCGCACCGGGCGACCCCGGCACACATGTTCACAATTCTAAGAATACAGAAAATGCCTTTTCTGGTTGCTCAGCTGCTTAAGGCATTCCTCTGCTTATTAGCATGAATGGAATTTTAATAATGCCTCATCCTGCAAGCGCTTCCTATTAGCAGGCGTCAGTTTGCTTGGTGCAGGGGCGCTAATATCATGTACAGTGTAGGACACTCGTATCATATGGGGTCAGGTCCAGGTGGACTGAAATAGATTGTGGTCCTATGCAAGAAGTCTAGCCCTTCTGGTGTCCTCCACTGCAGTGTTTAGGCCACAGTGTTTTAGCCGACCCAGCAAAGTTTGGTCTAGTGAAGGGTTTAGTCTACACTAGTCTAAACTAGTAATTGACTTGTGGTCTTGTAGAAAAGATGTTGGCCTAGAAGAAAAGTGTGCTCTACTGGAGGGTGTATTCAAGATTCCCCTATCATAGTAAATCCGGGAGTTCCAGTGCAAAAAGTGTGCTTTTCTAGAGGGTTTAGTCTAGTAAAGGAGGTACGGTGTAGTTGAAAGAGCTTTGGTGTAGCAGAAGGGTGTTTTTGTACTGGAGAACTTAGTTCTAAGCTAGCCCTATCAAGCTTAGTACCCACAAGGGAGTTGAGGTGGCATGCATGTGTGTAATCTTGTGAAGGAGTGTTCGCATCGAAGGTTATGTTCTAATGGTGGGTTTGGCTGGTGTGTATAAAAAAAAAACAATTTGTCAGTCGGTCTAGTCTAGCCTAACCTACTAAACTGAGGTGTGTTCTTATAGAACGTTGGTGTTTTTCTTAAGGGTGTATTCTGGCCATGGAAGTGATCTGGGCTCTAGATGGATGTTCTCTAATGGAAAGCTTAGGCTACGCTAACCTAGTCTGGCCTGGTTAATGAGGCTTTGCTAGTGAAGGATTGCTGGCGTTGTAGAAGGGTGTGTTCTACTCATGTGTTTAGTTGGTGCAAGTAATAAATGTTTTCATTCACTGCAGTCTAGCCTAACCTAGTAAATGTGGTGTGCGAGGGGAAAGACGTGTTCCGCTGGAGGGTTTACTCTAGGCCAAACAGTGTATTTTTAGTAGAGAAATTGTGCTCTGGAGAAAGGTTATTGAATAGAAGGATGCTTCCCCCTTGAAGGCTTAGTCTGGTCTACCACCCCAGGAAAGGAGGCGCTGTTTAATGAAAGAGTGCTGGCCTAGCACACTAGTGTGTTCAGCTGGAGGACCGTGTCCTGTCTAGCCTCGTGTGTGAGGCGTCCTCAGGTCAAAGGTGTGGTCCACTGGAAGGGGTGGCCTAGAGACGGTCAGTGAATGAGTGGCGGGTTGAATGTTGTTGCCTAGTGCAGTGCCTGGTGGCTCGAGAGACTAAATGCCTCATGGACAGTAATCTTGTTTGTTGGGCCTCCTGCTCATGGACTCCATTTCCAGCAGCTCTGCTGCCCAGGGTCCTTCCTGGGTCAATAAAGGGAGTTCTGGTGGGTCGAGGAACAATAACTATCTGTTGTTTTGCGCTGAATGCCCCCTAGGGTGAATGTGCACTTTTCAAGTGCTCGTGTTTTTAGTGCAAGAACGTGGTCTGGTAAGGACAGTGCCACCCAGTTGGAGTAGAGTATGCGTTGTCATTCATTTGAACGATGCAGTTTTCTAAAGGGTTGGTGGTTTAATTGCGGGTTTGGCAATAATAGGTTACAAGTGTGAGTTGCAGAGTCACTCTCTTATTGAGAAGGTGACCGAAAGTCCAAGTGGTTCTGCTTTTCCAGCATTCGCAGGGTTTGGTTTATACGCACAGGAGTTGTGCGTGCAATATCTGCACAGAAAGTAATGAACAAGAAGAATTATCTGCAAGCTTCAGAGCCGGCTAAACTAATGGTCTTCTCTTTATGAGACACCAGAAGCATGCATTAGTTCAACAAGATCACACTTCTTGTAACTAGCACATTAATAAGCACAGAACCGCCGTTAAAATGATAACTTTCGCAGTTTGAGCACGATGGGCATTAACATATATTGCAGGCTTCTGCCATCTAGTGGGGAAATTTAGAACAATTTTGAAAAACCGCGATGGTTCTGATCGACACAAAAACATAATAAATCACCTCTTGTGGGATTACTGCTACATTTAGAGTATAATTTTAATTTGGGAAGCTGGAACAACTGTAACTTTTCATTAGTGTTCCTGGCAAGAATAGCACATGTAAATGTATGTATTCACAAATACTAACAAAACTGCGGTCCCATTTTAAAACTCTTTTTGCCGAAGGAGACACCCCTGTGACCATAAACAGTCGGAATGCAGTAGGGGAAGAACCCCATTCTGACATGTGACAAATGACACTCTGGTATTTGAATGTGATATGCGTCACAGTGTGACACATATTTCGGGCATGTTGTTTCAAGTCTAAGAATGTCAACACATTCCCAGATAATGGTGATTTTCAGTTCGGTGTAATACATTTTTTTTACAACAAAATATATATTAAGGTGGGGCTTTAACTCCAGTCAAAGAATATATAAGTTTGTCCTCCACCATAAGATAAGGTATATTGTAGTACCTGCTTTAGCACATTTGTTTTGCATTAGTCTATTACTATGGTGAATTCCTTTTATGTGCCAGAAAATCACAACTATTTTAATTTCTTTAGAAACAGGTGGCCATTCCTCTCTTCGGGGCTGGCTTTAAGCATGGTGGTGCCAGAGGCGTGGTTTTTTTTTGTTCCCCCCCCCCGCCCCTCCCTTCCCCATCCCTCAATGACGAACGGCTTCTCCATCGATTCTCTCACTGCCACCCTACAACAGTAACCTTCATCTCTCCATTGCCTCTCTCTCACATACATTTTAATTGGTTTTATTTGCTTTACAGCGCTACTCGTGCAAGTGCAGAGTGGCAGAGCAGTTTACATCAAACACACATTATACAGAGTCAAGGAATCATAGGTGTGTAAATCAGCCTATAGGAATTCTTTCATAAAACAATGAAGATTACAAGTGTAGGAATGGCAAGTCATCTTTACTAGTAGGCAGTATATGTTAAGAGTGTTTGGTCTGAAGAAGAGCAAACTCAGGATTTAAAACATACCACAGTAGTTAGGGTTGGCTTTACTAATAATATGTATCTACCCAAATGAATCCTTTTAGTAACATTAGGATAATAAAAGACTGGGGGAAAAGTGTTACGTTCAAATCTAAACCATGCAGCTCTTTGATGGTAGTACATAGATCACTGCGGTACATTAGGACTATGAACTGCAAGTAACAAAAAGATCTCTATGACAAAAGAAGTAACCTACTGAGCAATCCACATAAAATTCAGTTCAGTGATCAGCATGGTGTACATTCTTCGCAACAGGTCTATTGATTCTCTGTGCTACATTTCGATGAGTCAACACTGCCACTAGACAAAATCCTGAACTCTCAACATCAGGAACATTAATCACCAGAGTTATATTATTGTTGCCAGAAAAACAACTAAGGAACTATTCAGGAGGTACTTTGAAACACCTAACTGTTTTTATAAACACAGCACTGCCCCCTATCCCTAACATACCATGTCGGTATGTCGGGACCCGACATACCGACACGGAATGGTAAGTCGTACTGCACCAGTGAGGAGGGCACTTTTCTCAGCCTCCGACCGAGCGGATGTCGAAGGAGCACTGTCACCATTAATAAGGGGTTGGGGATGAGTACCTAGAGTGTGGGTACCCATCAGCGCTAAGACGCTCTACACCTTGAGGATTAAGGTACCATAAGTTCATGGGCTCTAGGCCTGGCACCTGTTACTTTTCTATTTTGATTATCTTATTTACATTGATATTCACGTTTATTCTGGTCCTGACGAAGCGCCAACAGATCTGCTAGGAACCACTAGTGAGCGCAAAACATGTTGACCTAGTTCTACCACACTTTTTTTCACCAGAGCCCCCGTCCTGTGAGCAGCAGCTAGTTACACAACCCCCCCTTTTATTTGTTTTTATAGGGAAGCTCCAGGACCCCTTGAATAAATAGAGGTTCTGGGCACTGCCTGGCAGGGGCGGCTCTAGGTTCATGGTGGCTCTGGGCAGGGAGGATAGGTAGGGGGCCCCGGAAGAGGGGGGTCTGGGCGGGGCGGAGTGCGGAGGCCAGTGAAGAGAGGGTGTCAGGTTGTTTGGAAGTGGAATAGAGCCAGAGGCCACCGAATCCCTGCCAGGGGCCCCACACAAATATGTATCCATCCTCAGAGGATAAATATATTAAGGATATATATTGGCGTGGTGGCCCCTGGGGTTTGGTGGTCCTGTGCAGGTGCACAGCTTGCACATGCCTAAGGCCGGCCCTGTGCCTGGTCATTTTAACTCACTCAACTTCCTTAGGCCCACAGTCACAAGCAAAACTGTGGTATCTCCTTAAAAGATCTCCGCCAAAGAGCCCTCTTGTGAGGCCTGTGAGAGACTGCAGTGCCATCCACACGAGGAGCAACGCCCTATGATAATACATGACACTCGCAAGGGTGTCTGAGGGCACTATAGACAAAAGGAGGAATTCTCCCTCTACACTTCTTAACACCAACCAACCAAAAGCGTGACTAACAAGCATTCTCTCTTACTCTAGCACCTCTCTCCCTTACAAACCAAAATTTGGTTTACCCCTCTTTTGACTTAAGAGGAACTTTTACCACCTTAGTGTAGACACGTTTATGTATGGGAGCACTGGTACTGGACCTCGATTTCTAATTTTGCTCCCTGTCCCCCATCTTTTTTGTGTTAGAAATTATGAAGAGGCACCCTTAACATGCCTCTTCCTAATACCGAATCACAAACCTAATTTGCAATTCGGTAATAGGTTACCGAATCGCAAATCGGGCTTTGTACGTAATAAAAATGCTTTTTTGCAGAAACAAATGGTCTGAATCTGTGAATTAGGCCATTTACTACCTCCAAAAAGCTTCGTACATCTGGTCCTATATTATTAAAAGTAGGCATTTGTATGCAAAAACAGGTTTTTGAAAAAAACATTGATTCTGTTTGACGAATTTGAATTTGTAACCAAAAATGAAAAGTTAGGAGGAGGAGATACGCGAGCATCCGAGATAGCCGCGTGAGCACAGAGCTCCCGGGACCCTCGCCACTCTTCGCAACTTATCCTGACGAAATCCTGAATTTTCAGATGGGTTTTTGAAGAGGAACCTCGGCTGATCTCTTAGCTCTTTAAAAATGTTGATTTGGACTTTGGGAACCGAAGCTAAGTTGATTCGAACTTTCGAGGCCCACCCTGCGGTAAGCCAGGGACTAGGCAAATTGGCACGCCGGGATGAAGTTGAACAATAACGGCTGAGGGGGTCTTCCCCCACTAGCCCTACATCAACTTTCGGTTTCACTTTTGGGTCCTGGCATTGTCTGACCGCGGGACAGTTCCGTTCTGTCGGAGATCTGTCCAGTCTCTGTTTAGTCAGAGTGTGACTCTTCCCTCCACGCAGTTGGGTCGGACTGTGTCTTTGCCTCGGCCACACGAGCCTGCTTTTGTGGACTTTTGGTGACTTGCCCGCAGGCAGCCATTTTCACTAGGTCTCACGGGCACCTCCGGGGCGCATCTTCCAGTATGGCGGCCAAGGCCGAAGCAGAGAAACGGAAAACTAAGGCGCCCCTTTCGCGGGGGACTGGTCCAAACCAACATTATGATTCGGTATACTCAATCTAAAGGATCCCCTGGTGGCGCCAGCTGTACCCCGGAGGATGCCAAGGAAGATTCGACCGCGCCTACTGAGCCGTCTCTTCAGGACGTCATGAGTGCCATCACTAGCATGAAGGAGACCATTGGCCAACAGTATGAGGCTCTTGCTCACAAAATCGACACGGTTGCCATCAACGTCACCCTGATTAGAGCCGACCTGTCTAAAACCAACGAGAAGGTGAAATTGTTGGATTTGAAGACTTCTAGCCTCACGGCCGATGTGTCGGAACTTCAAATCTAACTTGGCAATCTTAAGTCAACTAATGATCTCATGGCTCATCGGCTGGAAGATTTCGAGAATAGGGAAGACGCAACAACATCCGCATCATAGGTGTCCCGGAAAACCCCGAGAATTATTCGATGGATCTCCTGGTGGAGGACCTTGTCCTGAACCACTTTGCCCCTTCTGGACTGAGCAAGTTCTTTGCAGAGGAGCGTGCCCATCGCGTCCCGGGTGGAAAGCCGAAACCTGGCGCCCCTCCGAGGCCTATCATCACCAAGCTCTTTCACTTCAGAGACCGTGATGCTATCCTGCAGGCTTCGAGGGTGAGCGGCCCGGTGAAATTCGAAAACTCCACAGTCAACTTTTACCCGGACTTCACTCAGCTCGTCCAGAGGCAAAGGATGGGTTTTCAGGGTGTGAAGCGACGTCTCCGTGACTTAGGCCTGAAATACGCCATGCTGTTCCCCACCAGGCTTCGTGTGGAGTACGAGGACCGGACATTTTTCTTTGACCGACCAGAGAATGTGAGTGACTGGCTGGATTCTCTGCCTGCCCGGAACGACCGAACTGAGCACCCTGGTGGTGCCGAGGGTGGTGAGCCTGAACAGAAGTGATGTCTCGGCCCCTGATATCCGAACACTTGACTTTGTACAGCTGGGTTCTATAATTTTCTTACGCTCGTATTTTACTGATTTTCGCCCGAGGGTGGCGGGTGGGATGGGCCTCTTTCCTCCTCCAGGGTCTTTTTGTAGATTGGGAAATGTTGGGGCGACAGGCACACTGGATGTTGGGGTGACTTTTTAGTCTACTGCAGGGGTGCAGGGAGGGGGGAGTTGTAAAGGGTGTTGGTTGGGGGGTGGGAAGGGGTATTTGTCTGTTACTTTTTCTTTCTCAAGGCGCCGTATTGTTTTTCTCCATGCTTCGAATGTTCTGCTCTTGTGGGGTGAATTCTGCTTCACTTGTTGGGATGGGGGTAGTGGGTTGAGGTTAATATCTTGGAATGTCAATGGATTGGGTGATCGAATAAAATGGGGAGTGGTACTGCAGTTCTTGCGTCGCCTGTCCCCCGATGTGGTTCTTTTGCAGGAGACGCATCGGGTGGGAAATATGTGCCAGGCCATGAATAGGTGGGGTTATCGCCTGGTTGCACACTCCGGGTTCACCACTGGTTCTAGGGGGGTGGGTATTCTTGTTCGGTCCTCTCTCCCCCTGGAGATTTACGATGTAATCCTCGACGATAGGGGGCGCTACGCCGCCCTCACTGGTAGGTGGGAGGGTAAGACTCTTTCTTTGCTCACTGTATATGTTCCCCCGGGTCTCCAGACCTCCACCTTTTTAGATATCGGACGTGTTATGCTGGAGCTCCCTGATGGTACTCTCCTTATGGGTGGGGATTTAAATTCTGTTGTTTCTGGTACCATAGATCGTCACCCCCCTAGGGATCTTTCTAAGTCCCAGTCATGGCTTGGCGGGTTTTTGGACACTTTTGGTTTGGTAGACTGCTGGAGGTTGATGCATCCGACGCAGAGTCAGTACACCTTTCACTCTGGGGCCCATGGAAGCCTCTCCAGACTCGATTACATTCTCATGCCCGCTGCCCAGTCCCCTTATGTTAGAGAGATCAGACACCTGGCCCGGGGCATCTCGGATCATTCCCCATTGTGGCTTTGTATGGATACTTGGACGAATGGTGCGGGCGGGTCGCCCCCATTAACCTCTGGTATCTGCGTAATCCCAAGACCCGTAACAGTTTGATAAAGTCCCTAGACCACTACTTCCTTGAAAACGAGGGGTCTGTTTCCTCTTCTGTGTCCCTGTGGGGAGCTTTCAAGACTGTTATTCGTGGACAGGCCTTATACCTAATTTCTGAAGCCAAGAAAACTAAGAATCAAGAGGTTGTGCGTCTTGAGGCTGAAATAGCTGAACTGGAAAATGACCTAGAATCAGGCGTCACCCAGGATGGACTCCACGCCCTTGGTTTGAAGCAGCTGGACTATAAGTCCCTTGTCACGGATGCTGCCAAAACAATGTACAGGGAGCAGCAGGGCAGATTGTTTGATGTCGGGGACAAATTGATTGCGTGGCTTGATAAGAAAGAAAGGGCGAATCGTGTGGTCCCCGTGATTCAGACTTTGAATGAAGAGTGTGTGACTGACCCAAGTGAGATTGTGGAGTGTTTTGCGGATTATTTTCGTACTGTGTATTCCCCGGTGTCTGAAAGAGATGAGGAAGACTCCCATTTGTTGCTGCGCGATATTGCGCTGCCCTGCCTCTCCGAGGAAGACCGAGAGTTAATGGATGCTCCATTGTCTGCGGATGAGATTGCGAACGCTATTCGTTCTGTCCGTTCGGGCAAGGCTATGGGCCCGAACGGTTTGCCCATCGAACTGTACAAACTGCGACCCGATAAGGTAGCACCATATCTCCGCGATATGTTCTAGGAGACCTTGGCGCCCTCCCTTGTGATCAGCGTTTAGCAACAATTGTGGTAATTCTTAAGAAGGGCAAGCCTCTTGATCGCTGCTCCTCGTACAGGCCCATCTCCTTGTTGAAAGCCGAACCTAAAGTCCTGGCCAAAGTTCTCGTCAATCGTCTGATTACAGTGATTTTTGACCTGATCCATCCGGATCAATCTGGTTTTATCCCACATCGGAACACAGCACTCAACTTGCAGCGCTTGCATGGTGTTCTCGCGAGGGCGGGGTCTCTTCAAGAGCCGGCCATCTTGGCTTCTTTGCACGCCACGATGGCCTTTGATACGATAGTGGCCTTATCTCTGGGCCGCCCTCGCGAAATTTGGCTTTGGTTCGGAGTTTATAGGGTGGGTGCAGCTTCTTTACAGGGAACCGCTGGCTCAGGTGGTTGTTAACGGCCGAGTATCCAATTCCTTCACTCTTGGGAGGGGTAGGAGACAGGGGTGCCCCCTGTCCCCCCTACTCTTTGCGCTTGCCTTAGAGATCCTTGCAGCCTGGCTTCGGTGGGAGCCGTTGATCGGATTTCGCTGTATGCCGACGATATTCTCTTATACCTTACCTCCCCCCGTAAATCGCTCAATGTCTTGTTTGACGTTCTCACCTCGTTCGGCAAGAATTCGGGTTTGGTCATAAATTGGAATAAATCTTGTATGTATATAATTTCGGGTGGCCTCCCTCCCTTGCCATGTAGATTTCCTATTCAGGTTTCCCAGACGGGTTTCAAATATTTGGGGATCTTCGTATCGCTTGACCCTGTTGCTCGTTACGAGCGCAATCTTCTCCCCCCTCTCCAGAGGTTGAAGCTTGACGTGGTTCGTTGGCGTAGATTGCCGCTGTCACCGCTCGGTCGTGCCGCGCTTTTTAAAATGATGTCCCTGCCACAGTTTTTATACGCACTCCAGAATTCATTTGACATCATCCCGGCAAGTTACTTTCGGGAGGTGGAAAGCCTACAGAGGCAGCTCATCTGGGATGGCCGTGCAAGAATTGCTCTTGCTAAGCTAACTCTCCCAAATCCGGCATTTGAGATGGACAAGCATCAATTACCGGGGGGGGGAATTACAACAGGGCGCTCTACTCTAGGGCAGCAGGGAGAAATTTAGCAGGGACCACTATGATTGCTGTGCGCGTCTGGAGTGATGCAAATGCTGCCCTAGGCTGGAAGGATCGGTTGACACGTGCGCCCCCTTGTATGCGTCGGAGAGATTGGGATGCCTCTGGACAACGAAAGGTTTTGAGAAATGGGATATAATTGGTATAAGCAGAGTGGGTGACCTTTGGGTGAAGGGTGCGGTTAAGACTTTTGAGACACTACAGAATGAGTATGAGCTGAGTGAAAGAGAGCTTTTTAGGTATGCACAGGTCCGCCATGCCTTGGCATCGGTCTTCGCTGCCGATGCCAATGTTCCTGAGTCCTCCCCACTGGAAGACTGAGTACTCGATGGTCATCTGCCTGATAGTACGATTTCACTAATATATAAGAAGTTAATCAACAATCGGGCAGATCTTCTTGTGCGTCTCAGGGAGGCCTGGATTGGGGACGGATTGGAACTGGATGATGAAGACTGGCAGTCTGCACTGTCTTCCCCGAAGGAGGTAGCCATTCCCGCCCGTCTCCGTCTCGTCCAACTCAAAATTCTTCATCGCGTGTATGTTACCGGTCCTCGCTTGGTCTCCATGGGTTTCTCTGCAGATGGGTTATGTAAGTGTGGATGTGGTTTGAGTGCTACTCTCCTCCATATCATCTGGGAATGCCGGGAGGTGGCTGCGTATTGGACTCGGGTGCATGCTGTAATGGAGTGTGTCACCGGAGTTACTCTGCTGCCTGAGGCCCGGAGATGTCTGTTGAATGTGTGGGAGCCGAATGATTACAACGTCGCCCAGGCCCGGTGGGCGGCCCTTGGGAACATGATCGCAAAGAGAGACATTGCACAGTTGTGGGGTTCCCAACGGCCCCCCAGCGTGTCAGTATGGAAGGAGAATATGGACTGGTGTATGTTTAGAGAGAAGACTGTGTATTTGGCTAGGGGCAAACCTGGAGCGTGGCCTCGAATCTGGGGCCAATGGAACGCCTATCGAGGAAACATATGTACACCTCCGTTTGAAGATAATCCAGATATCTCTCTATCTCCCTGATCCGACATTCCTTGTGTAGTCTATTTTCCTTCCTGATTTTTGACTTCCCCACTGACTCCCCCCCTGACCATCTCTACCGCTTGCTTGTTCGTTCATCTTGTATTTGAGGGTCCCCCCGTATGAGCACAACTTCGTATATAATGTTTTATGCCTTGAGATTTGTTTGTTTCTTTTCTTTGTTCTTTTTATAAAAAACAAAATCCTATTATATCCTGCTTTTATCCTGTGTTGCTGCGAATCGTATCCTGTATTATTGCCAGACCTCTAGGAGATCGGCCACAGTTTTGTGCTAAACAATGGTCGCTTTTACGTGTTCTAGCGGCCGGCCCCTGTGGTTGTAGGCCCATGGTTGTAATCTTAACTAATTGCACAATAAAGTTAAAAAAAAAAAATGAAAAGTTAGGACTCGATTCACAAACTGCATTTTGTGGAGTTTTTAGTAGTGCTTAAAAACTATAACATGCAATTCACAAGCAGAGACTTCTGCAAACCGTAACTCCTATCTTTTCTGTGAAGAGATCTTCGCACATGTATGAATATGTTTTTGTAGCAAATGTAGGCAGGACCAGGAAGAGTGGCGGTAAAATGGGGAATACTCTCAAACACCTACCCACAAAAGAGAAAGCACATTGCTGTTCACAAATTACACTTGTAAAGTTCCTGCTGCCAAAATGATGCCAAAATGGTAGTAAATCTCCTCCAGCCCAGCCTGGGAGTAAATCAAGCACAGCACATTCCCTCTCCTAAGTACTCCACCACACTCCAATTGAAAAGAATGGAGGCAGCAACTTAATATAACAACCCATAATATATAATGTAAAATGCATTTTGTTTCAAATTTGAAATAAAATGTAGTCAAAATTGTTTAGTGTTAAAAAGTTAGATGAAATAAAAAATGTAATATTTGATCATTTAAAAAAATGTGTCACTTATAAAAAAAACCTTTAAGCTTTACAAGAATTACATTTTTTTTAAATGAATGACACGATGACTTACTTTTAATACATATTAAGTATTAAAATGCTAGAGATGTGAGTTTTTAAACTGCGATTAAAATTGTGTACTAATGAAATTAAATGTTTTAAGAATTCTTTTACACAGAATATAATTTGTGTGTTTTGTACAGGCTGCATGTGATGTATTCTGCGTGGGCGATGACGTGAACATAGAGAAGGCAAACAACTCCCTCACCAGTAACGACCGGAGTTGGACAAGAAGCAAATACAGGCTCACCTTTGTGGCTGAGGCCCCAGAACTCACCCAAGGTAAAATGTGCGAGATAGAACAGAGTCTCTGATCAGCATGCAACTTGGAGTCTGGACACTAGGCACTGCCCTGTGTTATTGTGGGTCACGACTGGTAATACATAACTAAGGACAGGCATCTATCTACATTGTTGATCATTTTCTGTCTTCCCTTTAACTAAAGACTTGGTCCAGCCTTAATCATGTGCAAGGAGCATAAGGCCATCCAATGAGCATGTTTGTCTTAACCAAACCAGACAACATTTTGTCTATAGCTGACGACATGTTCCCAAGTGCTTGAAATCGTAACCCCTAATTTACAACTCAGATTGAGGTTTCTCGTAGCCAAAGTACATAGTTACAAGAAGGGTGCCTCTTTTGCAGCAAACAGGGGATGATTCCACGCTTTTGGGACCTCTATCCTGTAGGGCTTTGGAAGACCACTCTGCTGTCCATGACATGTGAATGCCACACCTGTGTTCAATGCGTGCACACAAACCTCAGGTCTCTGTGTGTTTCTTGAATTCCAACAGTAAAAGACTACTTCCAGAATAAATCCAAAGTTGACATTAACTGCTCATTGACTTCTTTTTGGGGTCTGTTTAGTGACTGGGACAGTGCAAAGACACTTTAAGTGATCTTCAAGCTGCACTCAATGCTTGAATTAATCTCAGTCACTGGTAATTATTTGCGGGTGCGTTTTAGTCCTTCAATCAGGTCATACTTGTATAGCACAGCTTATCACCCAAGAGGGTATCCAGGCGCTGTGCTGCAGGTATCAGTGAAGAGCCAGGTCTTGTGTCCCTTCCTGAAGTGGGACAGCGAGGGTGAGGTGCGGAGGTGGAGGGGTAGAGTGTTCCAGGATTTGGCAGCGAGGTGGGAGAAGGCGCATCCTCCGGAGCGGCAGAGGTGTGGTATCTGTGCAAGGGCGAGGTTTGCGGAGTGGAGGTTTCTGGGAGGTCGGTGGAAATGTAGGCAGTGGTTCATGTAGGTGGGCTCTTGGTCATGGAGGGCTTTGTAGGCATGGCTCAGAAGCTTGAATTGGCATCTCTTCTGAACAGGGAGCCAGTGGATATCCTTCAGGTGCCGGATGATGTGGGTCCTCTTGAGCAGATTGAGGATCAGTCTGGCCCCTGCATTTGGGATTGGTTGGAGTTTTTTCATGAGTTTGGTGGTGGTGTCTGCATTGAGTGCCTTGCCGTAGTCCAGTTGACTGGTGATGAGGGTCTGCATCACTGTTTTCCTGGTGCTGATGGGGAGCCACTTGAAGACATTTGGAAGCAGGCTGAGGAGATGGCGTTGACCTGATGTTTCATGGAGAGTTCGCTGTCCAGGATGATGCCAAGGTTGCAGGCATGGTCTTTCAGGGTGGGGGGGTGGATCAGAGTTCTGATGGCCACCAGGAGTCATCCCAGAGGGTGGTGTGTCTCCCAAAGATCAGAAATTTGGTTTTGTCCATGTTGAGCTTCAGGCATTTGCCCTTCATCCAGGCTGAGACTTTCTTCCTACAAATGTGGAAGTTGGCCTTCGTCCAGGTGGAGTCCGCTGAGAGCAAAGAGGATGAGCTGGGTATTGTCAGTGTAGGAGATGATGTTGATGTTGTGCGGTCTGACGATATCTGCTTGTTGTGTCATGTAAATGTTGGAGAGGGTTGGACTGAGGGATGAGCCTTGGAGGATGCTGCAGATGGTGTGCTTGGGTTGTGAGGTGAAGGGAGGGATGCAGACTCTCTGGATGAGCCCCGTGAAAAAGGATGCCATCCATCTGAGCACATCATCTGTGATTCCAATCTAGCGTAGTCGACCGATGGCTGTGTGGTGGGAGGTGACGGTGACGGAGGCTGCAGAGTGGACAAGCAGGATCAGGGCAGCTGATTTTCCTCTGTCGAGTAGGGTGCAGATGTTGTCTTTTGTGGTGATCGGGCAGCCTCGGTGCTGTGGCTGGCTCTGAAATGTGATTGGTAAGGGTCCTGTAGGTTGTTTCTCTCCAGGTGTTCGGTGAGTTGGAGGTTGATGGCCTTCTCCAGGACTTTGGCAGGGAGCAATGAGATGGTACTGTAGCTCTGGAGCTTGCTGAGGTCGACAGAGGGTTCCTTGAGATGGGATCTCACCTCTGCGTGCTTGCAGGCATTGGGAAAGATGGATGTGGTTATAAAATCAGTGCGAATGGCACTACGAGTTGCGGCAGAGGGCACTGCTGCTTTCTGCCGGTCAAGTAGACATTAGCGGCAGCTTTCTTAATGCGAGCAACATATTTTTCAAAGTGAGTGGTCGCGCCATGCCGCGACCGCCCATGTTAGGAAATCTCGCTAGGAGGAGGTCTAGCGTGCAATTTTTTCTCACGAGCGCTCGCCAACTTAATGTTAGCGAACCACTTGAGAAAAATAAAATCTGTTCTGGATCACTTTGCTGAGTTTTTTGGAACTCTGCACTCTGCGGGGAGTGGGCAAAACTCCACGAACTCCGCCGGAGGAGTGGAATTCTTTGCCCACCCCTAAAGAAAAGGCAGTGGGTCAGATAACGTTTGAACACTCTGACTACCACACATTATTGTTAATGGATGAATGGGGAAAGAAATCTGCCCCACTGAACAGAACACCACCAAAGTAAATTACAGAGCCATCCTTCCACAAAAGACATGATCCTGACCAGCAGTGTAGGCAGGGTATCCAACTCCAGAAGGGAATCCGGCCTTGTGATTACAATACATGTACGTGGAGTTCTTGTCTTCATGTGAATGATCAAGGCAAGTACCAGCATGCTTCCGCTTGTTAAAAGGAAGGTCATTATAGGACTTCTGAGTACCACTAAGTCCAAACAATCAGACGTTCATTGAGATAGCACTAGTATAATCTGAAAGAGTTGGGTTTCCAACTCGTCACTTAAGACAGAACTCCTCAGCTCTTCGAAATCACTCACCACCCAATAGCTCCTATGGTGACGCTAACTTCCTGTACTTGGCGAAGGACTGGTTATTATGCAGTGATTCAGGTTACATTACCATATATCCCAAATCATAGATACCCTGCACGCCCAACTCAAAACAAAGTGTTACCCTCCTAAGTTACAAATTGAAGTGCATCTCACCCGAGTGGGTTTGGTGATTATTTCCTTCAATGCATGTTGCACTTTTTAATTGACTACTCATGATCACTTCATGCAGGTGAGACTGAATTGGTGGTTTGTCTCAATGAGCTTGATATCGTGCAGGTGATGGCTGGAATTGTTGCATGCCTGAAGATGTTCTTTTTCTTTTAAAGTGGAGGTTCTGCAGGTTGCTAATGGATGTGATTGGTGAAGGCGTGGCTAGTTTGCCTCATGGATATGGTTTCCTTCTGCACACAAGAGAGTAATAGTGGTAGCCTGCCTTAGTGATGGCGAGTTATGGTACGTGTGTGAACTTGAGTGCTTGTCTGCCTCATGAGATGCGATGCCCTACAAGTGAAAGACTGTTTCCTGTCTTAATTAATTTCCTGTCCAACATTTGAGGGCTGACATGATTGTTGCATGTGTTCTACGTGATTCTGCAAATGATAAGCATTGTTTCTACGTAAATGGATGTGATGTATTTATGCAGGTTAGAACTAGAATGCTTTTGGACTCCAGAAATGTAATGTATTTCTGTCAGTGGTCCACCTTGGGACAGCATATAGTGAAATTCACCTTCGACCGGCTAGTAGCAGAGCCCGCATGGGTCAGTAGGTAGTAGAATAGGTAGCAGAACCCACCACGTGCCAACATGTAGCAAAGGCCATCTAGACTTAGCAGATACCAGAGCTCACCTTGGGTTGGTAGGTAGCAAAGCCCCCCATGGGCCAGTAGGCATTAGGGCAGAAATTGGGTCAATACGGATCAGAAGTCATCTTGGGTCATTAGGGAGAAGAACCCACTGAGAGCCAGTAGGTAACAGAACACACCTTGTGCCACTAGGTCGCAGTACTAACCTAGTCTTAGTTCTAAAGGAGCCCGACATGGACCAGTAGGTACTAGTGAGTATACCTTGGGTTAGTAGGTACTTGTTCCAACATTGGGTCAGTAGGTAGCGGAGCCCATCTTAAACCAAGGCTTAGCAGACCCAAACTCAGTCACCAGTTAGAACACGCCCACCTTCGATCAGTGGATAGCAGAGCTCACCTTGGATTAGCAGGAAGCAGAATCCATCATGGACGAGTGGGGTTCTGTATTTTGTGGTCTGCTGTTAATGTTCTCTTTTTATTTGTCAGCACTCTACAGTATCCACAAGAAGAAGGTTTATGGTGCCAAACTCCTCAGCTGTCAGAACCTACAGAGTACAAAGTCCAGGTAGGTGGCCAGCTGTGCCTACTGAGGGGGAATATTCAGGGGGTGCATTAGGGCAAAGAATGTTGGCGCATGTGTTACTTTATGAACATGGCAAGGTAGATCTTGCAGTGTGCGCCAGCAGCTATAGTGATTTTTGTATTACCAAGTACCTCAGCCATTCGTTATGGTGTAACGTCTTGTGGGTCACAAAGGTTGTCCTTAAGATGGTGCATGCAGCAATGGAAAACCAGTGCATGGAAACGAGGTGTTGTTCGGTGGCTGAATCAGTCAGTTTGTGTTATATGCTGTGGTAATGCACAATGTATGGTTATGAGAGGCAAATGTGTTCTTAGTGATATACATTGTTATACTTCATTCAAAACTAGTGTCACACTTACTATGCATAGACCGTATGTAGGATTGTATGTTTTATATTCCTCGAGAGCTATAGATAGAATTTTTCTCTTTTTCTAGTGTTCTCTTTATTGAAGCCAAGGTGTATTTTGGAATGAAGCAAGGAACCAAAGGATTAGTCATTTTAGACTAGAGTGGGTATGGACTCCTGATTTGTGACAGTGGTTAGTCAGATTTTTCTTAGGACTTGAGAAAAAACAGTATAGTGGTTTAAACTTTTTTTGAGGGGTTGGTTTCAGGCCCTGTTGTTGTGCTCTTCAGTTCTCGATTATTGGCAGGCATTTAGTAATGCAATGATGTCGGATTGCAATTACAGTAACAACACATCACAGCATAGATGACGTGCCCAATTACCACTAGATTTTTGCTGGTGGTATTTCAGCGCAATTAAATTTGGGAAAATGTTTGAAAATTGTATTTCCACATTTAGTCCGCATTTATGCGCGCAAAAATAAAAATGAAAAGCAATATCAAAAATTTGAAGTAAAGGCACGTAATTACTGTGTTTTTGTGAATGCCATGATTTTAGGTGGCCCATGTAAGCGAGGTCTTATGAATAGGGCGTCTTGTCATTCACATTTGTGGACACTTCTTAAGATCGCAAAAGTACCTTCCCAAATGAACGATAATGTCTGCAGCCAACACGTATGTTAGTTGTACCTTCTTTTGGACATAGCAAAGCAAAACAGCCTGCTTCTGGACGTTTGTTCCAAAGCACGCCCAGATCACTCTTACATAAATTTTTGCACTAGACATGGCCTTTTAAGAAATACAATTATGAGTTTTTATCTGGAGCGTCTGTTCTTTCTCAGTTGCATCAAGAGACCACTTTGTGGGAATTGGTTGCACTTTACAAGTTAGGATAACATAACAAAACAATGGCAAATTTAACAGTAACCATGTGGTTCCTTACCAAGCTCCTCATAGAGAAGCATGACTACTGTTGGTCGTTGCTAAACTGCAGCGAATCATTTGTGCTCCATAGATGCTCAGTGAAAGGGTTTAGGGCATCACAAAGGTGATGAATGGATGCTTGAATTAATCTCAACCACTAGCATTCACTCTGGCCACATCCCAAAGCATCATCTTTTGCCCACCATGCCACCTCAATTTCGACCAAACCATATGCAAATCCGTTTTGACCCTGCTCCAATGGGAACAGTCCAGCCCGAACTGCAAGGCCAGGTTCTCATTGAGTCCTGAACACAAGGAACCCAGGACCAATTTCACCTGTATACGGGCTCATTAACCAGGTATAGCTTGGTTTCAGTAGCAGTCGGTGCACTACCCACATTGGGTATAACCCTCACACTCAAGGATTGAAAACAAGGTGACGGATGGAATGATGCTTGAATTAATCTCAGCCACTGGCTGTCGCTTGGGAAAACAGTTTAGGCATAGTTTAGACCCAAAATAAGGTCCATCCTAGACTTTGTGAGCAGGAAGTGGGACTGTTGCGCAATGGGGTAGAGATTCCTAATAGTTAAATTGTCTTTGTGAGTAATACCTGTCTGACTATTGGTACCTTCACTCAAAGTGAAAGGTTTCCCTGAGGAAAAGGCATATGTCTATCTGCAACAACTACAAAAAACATACCAGTTATGACAACACAAATAGGCCAAAACAAATTAGTTGTAAGTGTGCAAATGTATTTAATACAATAGGACAAATATTAGGTAAATTCTGATGCAGAGATAATAAAATTGGGTCAAACAATTATTTTCAGTCTCAGCATTTTCCATTCTTTTCTGAAGATGGTTGAAGGGGGGAGTGGCAGCACATCTGTTTTTGGCACTGAAAAAGAACAGCTTTTATAGAAGTGAGTAAATATTTTGCGGAAAAGTTGAATTTTTGCTCGGATGCACCAAAGTTAACCAACATCATTGAAATATCTTTCTAAAAAGTATCTTGATATGTGCCCACATTTTGTGTGCTTGTTTCTCTTCACCTATTTAGTTTTTCATCGATTTTCTGTTATTGCCAGCTAAGGGGTCTCCCTCCAACACCAATTCAGGTCTAGATCACGATGCCCTGGTCCAGATGTCCATTGGGATTCCTCTGCAGCAGCTCGGGCCTCCAGAAGCCGGCCATAAAAAAGTGCAGTTGTAACTGGCTCACTAGCTTTTATTCAAGTGGCCACAACTTCCACTGTTCACATGGTCTCCTGCATTCTCCAGAAGATCCAAAGGCTTTACTAGCAGGAATAGACCCCTGTATTGGCTGTCTCCAAAAACTTGGAGCAATTTTCTGGTTTCAGAGCAAGATGCAGCTGAAAACAGCTCTCTTGGCAATCGCCTGGCAGGTGGTCAGGCATTCTTCAGTCTAATACATAAGAGAATTGTCCATTCTCCATTAGTTCCGGAACAGTTTCCTGATGAAAATGGATCTAGTAGGGCATTGCAAATGCTAAAAATAATTACTGAGTGCCATGTCAAAAATCCTATGGCTTTCCACTCCCGGGTTTTGCAGCAATTTTACCCATTTCCTATTTTATAGTATTCATAAAGGTAAAACCCATCTCAAATCCCTTTACTCATAGAAACCAAAAATATCCGATTTCTTGCTCCATTGTGCTCAATTCTCCAACTTCCACCCTATAGTTGCCCAAACACTCTGAATGAGTGTCAAGGAACCCCCCCCTCCTAGTGCCAACCTGCTTAAGTCCCCACATGCACCAATCTTAATGTGGTTTTTGCCTCTATGTGGTGCTGTTCCCAGAACTCACACACTAGTGTTGCATAAGCTATTCACACACATATTTAACCTGGGATGCCTGAACCTGTGGTAGGCTTTCCCAGTCTAAGGAATGCATAGTATATGTGTAAAACAGAAAGACAGCTAAGAACGGAAATTTCTGTTTATACACTGAAGCTGAGTTTAGGCAGATTATATTCAGTTGTCCCAAAATGTATCAAACAGCATAGGGAGTAGAAATCTGACCAGCTCAATGGCACTTTCATACAGGATTTCCTATATTCTCTATTCTATTTATTCACACAGCCTTAGGTGAGGTACCCAATATTTAATTGCAAAGTTTTCTATAGCGCTGGCTAGACCCGGAGGTATCAGAGCGCTTTACATGAGGATCAGCAAGTTACAGGATACATAGTTATATCAGTTGAATCAGCGAGGTACAGGTTACATAATTATATCAGTTGAATCAGCGAGTTACAGGTTACATAGTTACAACCGTTTGAATCAAAGATTCACAGAGTGAGGAGGAGTGAAGAAGACACGAACGGGGAGAAGAGGAAACAATGTCCGATGACCGGCTGGGCAGGTGACTGCCAAGGGATTTGTTGCTAATAATAATACACATGGCGTCCTCTCTAAACCATTTTGATTTTCTTGTTCTTTATTCATGACCTCTACAGATATTATGTCATGTCTGTATGTTGATAGTGCAACTATAGGGAGATCCTGAATCAACTGTGGAGCATTGAGATGACACATCTGGGCTCTGCTAAATAGGAAGAGTTAATCCTTAAGTCTGCAAGCCAATAGGCCTCTTACAATGACACTTCATCCTCCGTAGGAACAGTGAAACCTGAGACCTTGGACCAGGCTTTTCTGGTCCACCCTCAGTGGCCTAAAAGCACAAAGGTATCCTGCAGCTTTTCTGTGTGCATTCATTGATTAGCCACAGAATATATGTATTTGTGCTTGTGTTGGGGAGAGCCATGTATACTTGTACTTGGTGTGACATATTCCGGTGCTTCCTTTGAGAGATTCTCGGGGTGACAAGCCTAGGACGGCATAGACAGCTGAATTCTTCTCTTCCTTCAGGTACACTCTCTGGTGTTTTTTGAAAAGCGAAAGCGGGACTGATAATTATTGCCTGTAGAGTGGACCTATGAGAGGCTATGACCACAGAGATGTTGGCAGCAGGGAATGGCAGAGACAACTGTTTCTACTCCAGTTATAGATGGGGAGAGTGGTGGGCTAAGGGTAATGCATTGTAAGTGGAGAAGATCGGCTGAGCAACAGATCCACAACACAACCACTGAATGTTATATTTGGATCTGATGAGTGGTGGTTCTAAAATCAGAGTCCCCACTTGAAAGCATAGTACTGGATTGCAGGTATTGTCTTTTCTCCAGCAATTCTGCTCTTCCAATAACAGCAGAGCACTGAATTTGCAGCTGTGATGCAGCATGTGGTGGACCTGAACTGGAGGGCCAGCCTGATGCCTTATTTATCTTTGCTGCAGCCGGTCCACCATCTTGCTGCGCCTTCATACTAATGGACAGAAAGAACTGACGTACCAGCCAGGAGACCACCTCGGAGTATTTCCAGGCAACCACGATGACCTGGTTAGTGCCTTGATGGAGCGGCTGGAGGACGCTCCGCCACCCAACCAGCTGGTGAAGGTGGAGCTGTTAGAGGAGCGAAACACAGCTTTGGGTAAGGCAAGCTTTGTTCTCCACAGCCATGGTGTGCTATCATCTCTCTCTTGTCACACACATCATTTATTGCAATGAGATGTCAAAGATGTCTTTAGCGGTTGGCGATATTGGGAATATGTAAAAAATTGGCAGGTATCCTGTCTACCAACCACATAATTCCCCTGCCACATTTGGAGACATGGAGAGCTCCGTGTTTCAGACAGCAGAGTCAAAGCTGACTTGACCAGTATAAACACCCTGTTCTCTGCATAACCACCAGCAGATGTAGCGCTGGAAGCCTTGCCCAATCTACTGCAGGCCTTCCAACACTATATCAGCTGTGTTCTGTTCTGTCTGGGAAGGAATAAACTAACAATGCCCCCTACACACTGAGAGAAAATTCCCTGCATGCAAAGGGCATTTATTTTGCATTCTCCAGAAATCAAACCTTCCCTTGGTGGGTGGCGGGGGGAGGAGGCTTTGCCTAAAAAGTTGGTGCTGTCCCAAGGCTGGCAGAGGTGGTGACCCTAGTGGTGGCTGGTGACATTTGAAAGTGGTGGGCATAAAGGGAGTTTCCAACTGTCTTGCCTCTCAATTCACTAATGGTTTGCCATTATGTTTATGTTTAAAAACTATGACTTTTAATAAATGGTTCTCAGTGCAGTGCAATAATGTGACATTCAATGTCAAAGCTTTCACATGTTGAAATACAATTTTTTTGACTTTTGAGTAGACTTTGTAGTTATATATGTGATGTTTGCAGTCTGATTTACATAGCAAACATTTTCAGGGCTTGGTACGTGGACAGGCTTCAAGAGCCAGGCCAAACCATTGCCTCGACCCTGGCTCGGCTCTCCCTGTTAATTTGTTGGCTTGCCCACCTTTATTATACTCCAGGGAATCTTGGTCATCAGGATGGATTCAAAATTAGTAAAATATAGCTTGTCAGAACCTCTCAGCTGCTTCATTGACTCGGGCCGAGAGGACCTCACAGACTGAATTGAGCTCTGATCCAACGGAGGCAGGCCTCTTCTCAATGATTCCCGGGCACTGCAGGCTGAGATGCATCTGTGGTGGTAAGTAACATAAAAGAGGTGCAAAGTGTACAATCCCGAGGACACCAGAGCAAGCACCTGTAGCAAGATTACAGTAAATTGTATATCTATACATTTGAAAAGCATTAGCATTCGCTATACAATAAATAAGCAATAACTAGTGTGTAACTGGAATCAACATAACACATTTTTATTCGGAAATGATGTCAGCGATGAAGAGAGAGTACAAACATACAATGCAGCCTAATACAATACTTTCATCCCCAAATTCTCTGCGCGCGCCTTCATTCGGCTATTAAATTGCCCAGTAGAGTCTGAGAAGTATATGAAAAGGTGGGATAAGGAGTTCTATGTCTCCCATGAAGAGGAAAGTCTGATCTGTGTAGCAGACCAAGTGGTTGAAATAAAAGCACTGTGACTGGACCATAAGAAAAACTTATTTATTATTATCTTACATTTTGTAATACGGGGGCCAGCATTGCAACAAATATAGGAGGGTCAATGTCCCAAAGCCACAATATAGCATTCGTCCCTGTGTGACTCCCAGGTGCTTGGTAACACACTCAAAAAGAGCCTTTATGTCTTTGTTGATGTTATCCACCACTCATCCAGTCTCCTTAAATTTCACTCTGTCAGGCAAAAGCTGAATCTTTAGCATGTATAAAACTACCCTTCATCAATACCTCTCTCATTTGGACTTTGTTTCAACCCAACTATCCTTTCACCCATTTTTATTCCTTTTTGGCATCTTTAACTCTGTGCCAATTTGCCACAGATGACAGAGTGAAATATTTTTTTCACAACTTAAGCCTCTTTCTGTGGGTATTTATTATTTTTCTATGATGAAGAATCTGCCACACATTATTCACTTGTTTTGTAGTTTTTGAGTAGTTATTAGTAGTCCAAACACCAAGTGTAAATATGATCATTGGGGAGATAGTACCCTGCATGCCACAGCAAATTCTGGTAGAGCTGTGTTTTTCCTCTATTTCTTTTGGCTTTCTACGTCATTAGAGCTGTGACACAATAGCTCGTGTACCGCCTTTCTATGTGAGAGTGCCTACTGCCCCTCAACCCAGGCTATGCAGTGGCTGGTGGGAGTGTGATTCTAGATAGGGATATTGCTTGCTGCATTTCCCTAGTAAAGGTTCACTCATCCACCTAGCTGGGGCCTTCAACATGTCTGAGAAGTGAATGAAGAATGGACCCCATGTGCATGCTGAACTAGATGGTAGTTTCCTTTGTGAGGTCTAGCTAGCTCATCTTATCTTGCACAGTTGCTTTTCTCAGTCACCCTCCTTAAAAACCTGTTTTGTTGATCGGTAAGGCGAGATCGCAATATAGGTTTGTCCTGTCCCGATCTAAACTCATTTCTCGTTCTTTTCCTGTGTTATTACAATCTCCTATGTAATTGGAACAGATGCAGAGCAATGTCTGAGCCCAGCCCCCATAAAGCTAGAACAGCAAGAGTGGGTCTGCCTAGCTTAGAAGCATGCACAGTCTGCCCATCAGCAGTAAGAGGTGCCATTACAGGATTGACAGATGGAGGGACTTTTTAATGTTTTAGACCTGACTGGCTCAAGACTTCCTACTTAGACATCGAAGGGGAAATAAGGACTGGGCCATTAGCCATTACTGGTTTCTTCATCCTTGCCGTGGAAATGGCCGGGCCCTGCACACCAGTGAAGAGAAGAAGGCTATAGGACAAGGAGGGGGCCACTGTCAAACCAGACTGGGCCTATGACTGAGAAACCTCCAAACATTGCCTTGCTACTGTGGCCTGTTGCGAAACTAAGAGCTTACCTGTCTGCATGAGGCACTACCTATGCCTGACCGGTGGAGTCCATGTGATTCAAAAAAAGATCTTCACAAAGCCCAGCTGGCTGCAAGACCTATGTGGGGATGTCTTGATTGGCAGGGGTCACTCAGGTGCTATGAGTTCTTCACAGCCCAACTGAACAGGAGTGGGAGACATAAAGAAGAGTGTCACTGGCGTTGTGGGCTTGTCATCAATTCAGGGATAAGTCTTTACAGTTACCAATCCACCTCATGACCACATAGTGATTGTGTCTCCCCTCTCCAGCTCCAGAAGTACCTGTAAGCAGTAAGCCTCCCTATCCCCTGTGTGGACTCTTTTTCTGATGACTAGAGGAGATCACCCTCATCACAGAATTGTATGAACCATATTTTCTGGAAATTACTTTTGAAGATGCAATCAAGGCTAGCACTAAACAGACAAACACCTAGCTGGGAATGAGGCCACCAGGAACTGCAGTGGACTACGACCATAAATAGACATCACTTGGGACACATGTTCACCATTGACCTTTACTAGATCTTAAAGGGGAAAACTGGCATTCACTGGATGTAGTCCTCGATGTGTGATTTGTGGCTTTTCTATAGCTCTTTTGGGAATTACACTTTTTAGTTTTAGAACTTGTGTACTGGAGCGGATAAGGTATCAGTCCTCTGAGTTGTCCAGTGAGTAAATCCAAACCAACCCTATTAGGAAAACAATGGAAATGGTACAAATGTTAAGAAAAATTAACGTAGTGCCTAGCGCTATTGAGCTTCAGTCGGCCCTGGAAGTTGCTGTCTTATCATAGCCTGTTCTATTTACTTACCTTTCCTTTTCATTCTCAAAGATAAAGCACTGACTGGACGTTGATGTTATTGAGTGCTATTTGTTGTGCCCTACTGAATCTAAGTTTATAATTCCCTTTACTTGATTGAGTTTGCCTTCTCTAACTTGAGAGAGCCTAATGCTAAAGAAGTAACTTGGTTATCCAATTGGAGTGTAGAAGCATTGTGACCCCAGGGCACTTATAGTAAATGACAGAGCTCACTTAGGATGATACCCAGTAACCACTGTCTGTCCCTGGACACCAAGAATAGGCCTCACATTCCTATGAAAAGTCCCTCTAAGATCATAGTGACACACCACACAGTCAACATGTAAGATAACATTAGTCCTCTTCAAACACATTACGAAATGCTGCATACAAACAGTAAAATTAATGTCACAGAATGATTATATGGACTCCAAGCAACTAGAAAAGAAAGTTATCTCCTCTATACCTTTTTGTCTAACACTCACCAGGCGGCTTGCCTGAGAGACTCTTGAATCACTCCAACAAATCTGTTATTCTGGTATTGCTGTCTCATCTTTTAGCTTCACTTACTCCTGTTCTCCCCTTCCACTCTTCATCCCAGCAGCAATCTAACTCTACAATTCTTGAACATTCTCCCTGTCCCTTACCCTTCCTGCCTAAAACTCCTTTCCTTCCCAGCTAGCACCCTCCAATCATGTCTCATGACTTCAACCACCACCCAACTCAGCGTGCTTCATGAATCCTGCTCATTCGAGTTTCCTGATAATCTTAACCGCTCACAACTTTCCACTCATGCTCTCTGTCCCCTTGATATTAATATTTTCAACTTTTTGGACTGATATGGGGTTAAGCACTTTAAACACTCCATGAACTTTAGGCTCTCCTGGAACGAGGCTGCATGTGCTGTGCATATTAAACTCTAGGTATTCCATTTGCTTTATATAAATGACTGCAAATCAGTATTCAACCCCTTCGGTGCGGCCGCGATTCCCCTGGTGTGCTGTAAACAGCACGAACAGGGGCGGGCCGTGACGAACCCCAGCCGTCATCAGCACACGAGCACCGTAGTGCATGACGGCTGGGGTTCGTCATGAGCATGGAAGATCGTTTTGACAACACGATGTTGCTGTTTTGATTTGAGTAATTGCTTTGCTTGGGAATCACTTTATTTTTAGCCTAGCTTCCAAACTATAAGTGCTTGGGCATTTGCTTTCTTTGATTCAATGCATGAACTGCTTTGAAATTGGTGTTCATCTTTGATATAAATGAGTAAGTCTGGCAGCGCTGAGCTACTATGAAATGTATCCGCTAAATATACCCGACTTTGAGGACTGGCCTTTTAAGACTTTCTGTCAAGCCGGTGCCTTCAGATAATTGAAAGGACTATGACATAGCAGGTCGCATTTTGCTTGCCCGTCAAACGACTTGCTCCATACCAGCCTTTGCTGCCACTCAGTACTTAATGTGTTTTAAAAAAAATGCAGAAATCCAGTGTTTTTCTTAAGAACCCGCCTATGGTGCTGCGCCATGTGTGTGTGTGGGGGGAAGGGGGGGGGGGGGGGGGGGAATGGAGACCTGGGGCCTCATTTATGAAAAGTGACGCATCGCTGCGTGAAAACAGCGATGCGTCACTTTTCACTGCGCACTCCTTGCGACACCAATGATGCGTCATATTTAATGTATGTAAGCGCAAAAGTGACGCATTGCTGGAGTGTGTCACAAAAGTGACGCAACTCCAGCAATGCGTCCTTTCACATGGGGAAAGCCCCATGTGAAAGGGCTTGCATCAGTCTTACGCCTGCTGCGAGGCAGGCGCAAGATTTTAACGCAACAGCATCCTAAAAGTGACGCAGTGAAATCTCATAGATTCACTGCGTCACTATTACGTGGCTTTTTGCGGGGGAACGCCCCCTCTGCATACATTATACCTGACGCAGGTATAATGTGGCGCAGGGGTTTAAAAAGTGACGCATCTACCTAGATGCGTCACTTTTTAAAAATGGCGCAACAAGGCGCATATTTTACGCCGCTAGTGCGTCACAAAAAGTGACACACCGGCGGCGCAAAACTGACGCAAGGCCTCATAAATAAGGGCCCAAGGCTGCCAATTCCTGATTCCACCTCATGCCTCTTTCTTCCTCCACTCTACAGTTCCTATCTGTTCCCCTCACTCTTGCAGGTTGTCCTTAAATTCTGCTACCTTCCTTTGTCTCTCTTTTCCTTGTTCATCCCTGCTTCCTCCTACTTCCATTTTCTGCCTTTCTTTTGCTCTTGGTTAAAGTCTGATGTTGAAAAATACGTACCGATCTCCAAGACAAGTGTTGGTGCTCACCACCTGCAACTTCTGGCACAAATTAAGCACTGAAGTCAACCTAGTTATTGGCCAATTGGGATGCCTTAAGATTCCCCAACAGGGAAGTTTGCTCCGGACTTGACTCCTCTGTTCTTTTTTCTGTCTCTTGCCCACATGCTTTTTCACAGGTGTCATCAGTAACTGGACCCCGGAGGAGCGCATCCCAGCATGCACCGGCTTCCAAGCATTTAAGTATTATTTGGACATCACCACGCCACCCACGCCTCTCCTCATGCAGCAGTTCGCACTACTGGCCACGAACGAGAAGGAGAAAAAACGCCTACAAGTACTCAGCAAGGTCAGCCCTGAGTGACACTCACCTTCGTTAACAGGCGTGGCAATGCGTGATGACTTTTTGCGCAGGGAGTTAACCTCAATCCATTTATACTTTCAGCATTGCATGCCCTAGTGAACTTGCTATGTCACCATCCCTCGCTGTAGATTTAGCTTTCAAGAGGTTAAGACAGAGTTTGCAATGCAGTCTCCGACTTTAACCCCCATAGATTTCTTCAAAAGGTTTGTCATCATTTTGAAAACCCCTATGTATAGTGGGAAGCTTATGCAGAGTGGAACTTGAGAAATGAGTCTGGTTATCTCTCACCAGTGGTCAGTAGGGACCCTTGCCATAATCCTTCCTTACTTCAAACACTAGAACATTTGATGAACTGAAGGACAAAATTTCCATTAGAAAATAATGGCCTTTTTAGTTCTATGAGGCTGCAATATTCAGCTGTAAGAATGAACAGTGATGCACAGCAATTCTGCCCTTCACGAAGGTTAGAAAACAGGACAAAAACTAATTTTATTTTAGATTTCTGTATCTAATTTTTGGGGAGGACTATGCCACAAAAAAAGAAAGAATTGGAGGAAAATAATGGCCGGGTTATAGTTTCACCTCATAATAAAGTAAAAAAGAAAGACAGACCTTTTGTATATTGTTTATCCGAATGGTCTTCCAAATGTATACTAAGAACCCCTCTATGTATACCTTTTTACAACTATATTTCAGCCTCCTCAAAAGGGCCATATAAGTAAAGTTTCTGGCTTACTTCAGCATAGTTTCACAATAGTGGCTTAAAGATCCCCATGTGTAGGGGTTTGAGAGACTCAACCAACACTGGTTTTATGATTGGATCTTTTTATTTTTTCTACTTAACAGTGACCTAGGCGTAAGGATTGTATTAGCTAATTGCCAGGGTAAACTGAAACCCCAGGCTAACATGTCACCTAATAGCTACCACTATCCTCTCCGAGGGCCTTATGTATCAAGGCCAAATGGGTTCGCAAACGCCGATGTTTGCGAACCCATTTTCGCAAAATGGTATGTATCAAACAATTTGGGTGCAAAATAAGGAATCACAAAATTTGCCATTCCTTATTTTGCGATTGCATTTAAGGAATCACAAATTTTGCGATTCCTAAATGCAATGTATCAAGGAAAAAAAAATTCCAAAATGCCATTAAGGAATCGCAAATTACCACCAACTTCTAGTTGGTGGTAAGTTGCGAATTCTTTAAAAAAAGCTTTTTTTGAAAATTCAATGGTGCCATGTGATGCTCATACATGCCCTTAGGGCATGTATGTGCGCCATATGCGCACACATGTCATTTTCAGGGGTGCAGCAGGGTGTTCTTGAGACACCCCTGCACCCTTGAAATTATTCTCAATTTGCGATTAGCAAATTGCGAATCGCAAATTGAGAATAATTTCCCATTCATTCCTATGGGCCTCCTGGCCCATAGAAATGAATGGGAAATTATTCCTTAATTGCGATTAGCAATTTGCTAATCGTAATTAAGAAATTTTAAGGAATCGCTTAAATATAGCGAATTTCTTCATACATACCATTTTGCGATTTCTAAATAGCGGTTCCTTAAAAATCGCTATTAAGGAATCGCAAAAGGGTATTTTGATACATATGACCCTTAGTCACTGTCAGAGACATAACTATAATTCATTTGTGTTTCTAAACTCTAAATGTGTGTGAGCGATTCGCCAATCGCCATTCACGTTTTATTCCAGCTTGACCCATACAATATTAAAATACGGATGGAAACCACCCAAACGCCTCACCCAAATCAGTATGTTTCAGCAGATTGTATTGCTAATGGGGTTCACGCTCGTTCTCCAAGGCTTCATGTTTTACCTAATACCTGGCAGATGAAAGAGTTGATTTATGTTGGTAAACAGACCCACAGAGAGCACTTTTCAGAAGACAATTGGAAGGACAGTCTGATAAATCATAAAAATAATGCCTGGTCAGCTCTGTGTTACTGAGTTCATGTTACAGAAAAATATTTTTTCTTAAGGTAGACCCTTGCAATACTTAGCCAACGACCATTGAGCACAGACGTCTGCCTAAGTGCCAGGCAAACAATTTCAATATTTAACAGCAGCCCTGCCCTGACCAAATTACAGACACTTACACTACTGTCTCCGAAACGTAATAGCCTCTTTTCACTCTATTACAAAGCTAAAGGGGAAGGGCTGATCTCAATACGTGGCCATCACTCACACATTCTCAGAAGTCACATTGATCCACAAGAAAGAGGAAAGTTTTCTCTTGAGATAACAAGTGTGTTGTTCATTTAATCCAGCCACCATATCTTAAGAATTAAGGGGCTGATTAGGATAGCGGACGGACTTTCAACCGCCGCCCACCCTATCAGAAATGGGACCGCTTAACAGAATGTCGGCGTTCCCGACATAGGCTTAATGATGCAACTGCCACCACGGTGGTCGCAATACCTATACTTTGCATTGCGGTGGGTGCTGCTAGTTGTAGCACCCACTGCAATCCAAAATAGGGACACCTAACATATCCCTGCACTACGTGGCAGGCACCATGCGGTGTCTGCCACATGGTGCAGGGATATGTAGAGGGGCACCTCAGTGCCCATATTGCAGTGCCAGGGAGGAAGGGGGGCCTGCTATGGCCCCCCAATATCCCTTTATGCCTGCCTTTTCATGGTGGGTTCACTGCCATGAAAGGGCCGGCAGAAAGGAACATCATAATGTGGTGCCTGGCAGGCACCGCCACCATTGTAGGCACGTCTCGCCCGCACCGGCAGGCTCAAGGAACCCGTCGGATGAGTGGCGGTCGGTTTTGTCAACCGCCAATAAACCACCCATCATCCTAATGTGGCAGGCGGGAAGCTTGCTTTGGATGGCGGTGAGACCGCCACTGACCGGCTGTCAGTGGCAGTCTCTCCGCCATCCTAATCAGCCTCGAAGTTTCAGACCTTTGGGTCCTGAAAATCCTTTAAAGTCTAACACCGATGTAGTAAAAATCTTGATATGCTGTAAAAATACATTTATTCTTTCAATAGTTCAGAACTCAAAACTGGCTTTTCTGCTCTCCTTGATGCTTTGAGTAAAGCCTCTGATTTTCAAGGAAAGTCTTGAGATGGCAGTTCAATTATGACCAACTCCCAGGCTGCATAAGTATGCCTGTCTATGGTCCACTGGCGGAACCCACAGAAAAAAGCTGAAGAATGGCCAGGAGTTTGGTCTTCATTTTAAAATGCCTGGCAAGTGTCAGTCAAAAATGTCTAAGAACACTCCCTTTCTGTTTCCTTTCAACCAAATGAAGGTCATTCTTTAAGTTATTGCTCACATTTTTTAAATGCTTTTCAAGTTGCATCCCTGTGCACCTCAGAAAACTTGGGGACCAATGTGGCCCTCGCAGAATTCTACGATACTACGGTGATTGGTTGTTAAGATATACAGATTGACATACACTGTATTAGTAGGGCATGTACCTGCGTCAAATTCAGTTTGTTCAAATTAATGTTTAGCTCAGATTGCCACCTCTCAGACATTAGGCCCAAGGACACACCCAAGCCATGTACATCCACTTCCTACTTTGGAAATAGAAGCCAGACATGACCAATAAGTCTTATGGAAGAGCTCCTTTTCCAACCACGCCCCATCGACTGAAGTATTAACTCAGCATTAGAGTGAATTTTGCCTTATGTAGGAGGTTGACCTCATAGTAGTGCAGACATTGGGTTGAAACGTCAACACACTGATCCCAGGACCAGTTGAAGGATTCTGCGAGGAAACTCATTTACTCAGTTCGCAGACTTACCTGACCATTTCTGGCCATCCTCCCCCTGTTTTCCCCCCCAAGAAAAACACTTTGTATGTATTACGCACCATCACTAAACCACTGAGCACCAAATGTCACCTTGTCACTTGTTCTATTTCACTATTTGACAGCCTTACAAATGCATATTGGGTGATTATGAATGATGACATTTATAAAAGCTCCTAATAATACCCTATATGGTTTCAATGTTTTTGTTTGTGTTGATTATGATTGATTTGTTTCTATTTTGAATAATATCTAGATTGATACAAATTGCCTGAAGAAATACTAACCCGACAGAACCAACTGTATCTTTATAAATGACTGCCCAGGTTCTGAGGGATACTTGGTTACCCCATTGCTACTAAAGTCACCTCCTATAGGAGCCATGCACATCCACTTCCTAAAGGGAGAGGGTGTGCTGCAGTGGCCAGAGCTGATGACTAGGGAGCTGGAGATCAGGGATGGCGTCTCGGCGTCGTTGCAACATCTTGTGATTCTGGGCAAATTACTTAATCTCCCCGTGCCCATGGACAGCGCCTGGATACCCTCATGGGTGATAAGCCGCTCTACAGAAATATCTAAACTTTGTGATTACAAAGAGACAAGACGGTTGACTATAGATTTCTGCACCTCATGTCAGTTCTGATATCCGAAAAGATCCAACGCAAACAGCCCTGGCATCAACCGTCTATAGGTGCCACTGTGCTCCAGATCCTCCAAATTACAATTGGGTGGGCGTGCGCGGAAGAATAGAGTCCAAAGATAGCAAATTTACTATTCTTTTGAGCCTTGATGAAGTTCTCCGATGGAGAACGAAACGCGTTGGCTGTAATTTAAAGCTCTGTTTTGATACTGAACACATAATAAAGGAACTTCAGTAAAATTAAATTGCTATCTTTGGACTCTATTCTTCCGCGCACGCCCACTAAGCATGGGCGGAAAATCCGTTACACTCGCAGATTTTGCGGATTTTCGGTAAATTCGCAATCCGCGAGATTCGCGAATTTCCCGCAAAATCCGCAAATCCGCGAGCAGCGGATTTTATGGCTTGCTCGCACTGTTCGCGTGAGTTCGCGGCTTCCCAGTTCAACTTCGCGCCCCGCGAATAAGCCCTAAATTGCAGAAATACGATCTTAGCAAAACTGAAACTACTTACCAGGTTCAAAAGTTCAAGCTCATCATTAGTAGCCATTTCCTGTAGTGCTTCCTGAGGGGCCCCTCCAGAGTTCAGTTGCCTACTTGCAACTATTATGTGACCCTGCTCTGACCCTCAGAATAGTTACACAAAGGTCCTGAATTACAGCTAAGGCAGACAAGCAGGAGCCAGGCTGGAAGTTCAAATCCAGTGACACATTAATCAGCCCCTAATTCATTATTGTCAGTTGGAGCAGGGCAGGTGTTGTAACTAATTTTGCAACAATGAAAGCACTTAGCAAGTGCAAAAGATCACTAATCAGGAAGCACTAAGGAAGCAGGTGCCAGCTAAAAAAATATTCTGTGACACATTAATCAGCCCCAAATTAATTCAGGTCACTTGAGGCAGGGAAGGTGTGCTTTGCTTTGCCACAATAATGTACACCAGAGGGTGCTGTGATGAAACAGAGGGTGGCATGGGTGGGCCAGAGGGTGGCATGAGTAGTCAGAGAGTGGCAGTGGTGACAGAGAGTGGCAGTGATGAAGAAGAGTGTCCCAAACAGGCTGGACACGTAGAAACAACAAGTTCGCAAAACTTGCAACCCGACAGGTAAGTTCGCGTTTGCGAAATTGTACAAAACCCTCGCGAACTGGCAGAAACCCGCGCGAACATACAAAAAAAAATCCGCAAATTCGCGAGAATTCGCGGATTTTGCGGATTGCGAGTTCGCAAATCCGCAAAATTCGCGAACGCGAGATTCGCAAAATTCGCCCATGCTTAACGCCCACCCAATTGTAAATCTCTAAACTTTAACTTTAAATAAGCTGAAGACTAGAAACATATCAAAGAAAAATACGAGACCACTAAGAGTCATAAGAAATCACAAATCAAAAAATAAACATAGTTTACAATTCCATTATCAACCCACCACACATCGATAATTCTAGCTGGTGTTCCAAAAGAAAAAGTAAAAAGTAACTATGGTAGGAAATTCCAAACGCTATAAGCCAAGACTGGCACTCACAAATCGTTCTTGCTTACCAAGAGCCACTTCCTATCCAAGAATAAATCATAAAACAGAAGACAGAAGCAATACAGCTCCTCAGGCTACTAGATCCAGGGATCATGCATCTTCTGCAGCTTTGACAATGTAGGATCCAAGTTATAAGGCAGCTATTAGATCTCTCTAGCATCCTGAGAGTTCAACATTTACAGAGGAACGGACTAGGCCTGGGTAGAATGTAGCACCAGAGGATAGATACCCTTAGTACATATTGCTAAGTAACCATCATCCTCCTCCTCTGTAAGACTGGAGCTGCTCTAGACCAATGTCTCAGTCCCTCTCTAGCTGACCAGCAATCGTGCCCTTCTCAAAGTCTTGGACAGGTAGCGTGACCAGCTCTTTCCAGTATCTTCAATTCACTGGAATCAAAGAGCTAGCAGACCTTACACGACACCCCATTTGACCATTATGAAAGCAGGGAAGTGACCTCACACAACCTTAGACCAATGTTCTGTGCTTTTTTATTTTCTGCACACAAAAAACCTAGAAGCTGATTGATGGCACACTCGGTTGTTACATTTTTTAAACAAAAGCTAAACCCACAGTCAACTTTGAAGGACCAGTAGTCAGACTAGTTAGGTCGCTGGCATCCCAAAACAGTCCACAGAGGGACTACACAAGCTATTGCTACCCGAGCTGTCAATTAATGATGCCTCTGGCTTTTGTTAAAGGCAATAAATTATGTGAAGGAGTGAGACCATGAAAAGGGATTTTTCTTATGATGTTTTTGTCTATTTTTCAGGGTTTGCAAGAATACGAGGAGTGGAAATGGTACAAGAATCCAACAATTGTGGAGGTTCTTGCAGAGTTCCCATCGGTGCAGATGCCTACTTCTTTGCTCCTGACCCAGCTTCCCCTCCTCCAGCCTCGTTATTATTCCATCAGCTCCTCTCCGGAAATGCACCCTGATGAGGTGCACCTCACTGTCGCTGTGGTCTCTTACCGCACCAGAGGTATTGGGAAACCCCTGACTGGGCAGCTATGGCTTCAGGAGCCATAGTTTTGGGGGCACTGAGGAAATGTTTTTTGTGTATGTGTGTGCATGTAGAACTACAGAAGGGTGTGGGAGAGGAAGTCCAGGGGAAAGCAGCAACAGGTTGACTATTTAGGAAACCTCAGTTATGTGGGAGTAAGTGCCTCTGAACCTAAACCTCTCTAACTTCACCAGGAAAGGAAGATTGCATGTGCAAAAGTGAAGCTTACCCCTCTCACTCAGCCACATCAGACCAGTAACAAGCTTAGTACTTCCCCGTCCCACAGTTCTGGCTGTGTGCACAATAATAGCTACCAGTTTAATGAGAGGAGGTTATCCTTTTCTAGAAAACAAATGCATTCAAGCTGTGTAACCAGGAGGGCTAATCCATCTCTGTTACTTCCTGCCAGATGGAGATGGACCAATGCACCACGGTGTCTGCTCTTCCTGGTTCAACAGAATACAAGCGGACGAGGTGGTTCCCTGCTTCGTCAGAGGGTAAGGGATTTAGATTTTTTTTTATTTCAGTAAAGTTTTTATTGAAAACTATATTTACATGGTGCGTAACATATACATGGGAGGTAATTCACAAAGGGAAAAAGAAGAAAAACACCCTGGGGGGGGGGGGGGGGGGGGGGGGGTTATAGGGAGGCAACACAAGTCAATCATCTTGGTAATTAGTACTTCTGACTGTGGCTGTGAAGTTCTAGCAGTGTATTCAATTAGTTTGTGCCCTCGTATCGGTAGTCTTTAATTTTCCACTCAGTCCACCCCTGATGTCCTTTCGATTGTCTCTCGCACGTAAAGAGAAAAGTGAAAGCTGCACTATCCAAGTTTGTTCTCAAAATCACAGTCTCCTTGGCAAACTGGAATTTTTTGACAGAACTATTGAAGTTGAGGGACGTGTATACCAATAGGTAGGCGGTTTTAATAGTTCTCATAGGAGAACACAGCTAGAACAATGATGTTTCGGAAGTTAGAGAGATTTTCAAGTAATGTTTAGGTTCATACACCAAACACAACATTTGGAACCTTCAAAGGTCATGCAACTTTGACCACCAGTCCACTTTTGTTATTTTAACACTTCTTGCAACATATCTGCGTCTAGAAGTGCTAACATTTAACTGTGACAAATATCAAAGTATACTTTTTAAGAGTAGTCAAATTATTAGCAGCTAAGATGAAACCAGTTTAGACAAGTAATTTAAAAGCTATAATATACCTTATGAATAGGTGCACGTGCAACAAAACATCTGCTGACGTTCCTTGAGACCCGTCTGATTTTGGTGAAGCACTGACAAGTACTAGTCAGAACAGGACCTAAAATGAATAGAATGAGGAGGGGTTGGGGGGTTGGAATGAAGCTTTTTCACTAACAAGTGAGAATTGGCTGTATTAATCATACAAGCCTTGGTAAGAGCAATCACCCCATCTCGCTCCTCCCCATTCCAGCCAAAGTCATCGAGAAGACCGTCAACAGACAACTCTCTGCCTTCCTCGAGATCAATGGATCCCTCGACCCCTCTCTATCCGGGTTCCGAGTGAACCACAGCACCGAGACCGCCTTCATCGCACCCACCGACGACATCAGGTCCCTGCTCGGCAACGGAGAAACAGCTGCCCTCATCCTCCTGGACCTCTCAGCAGCCTTCGACACGGTGTGCCACCGCACCCTGACACAGTGCCTCAGCGACACCGGGATCCAAGGAGCGGCCCTGGAGTGGATCATCTCGTTCCTCGACGGAAAAACCCAGAGAGTCCGCCTCCCCCGTTCCGATCCACGGCCACCAAAGTCATCTGCGGCGTTCCGCTGGGCTCCTCACTCAGCCCCACCCTCTTCAACGTCTACATAATCCCTCGCAGCCATCGCACGCCAAAACAACTTCAACATCATCTCCTATGCAGACGACGCCCAGCTGATCCTCTCCCTCACCAACGACCCCACCACCGCCAAAGTCAACCTCCAGGAAGGAATGAAAGACATTGCAGAATGGATGAAGATCAGCCGTCTGAAACTGAACTCAGGCAAGACGGAAGTCCTCATCCTCGGACCATCTCCCTCAACCTGGGACGACTCCTGGTGGCCCCCTGCCCTGGGCACCGCACCCAAGCCAACGGACCACGCACGCAACCTGGGCTTCATCCTGGACTCTTCCCTCACGATGAGCAAGCAAGTCAACACCATCTTGTCATCCTGCTTCAACATCCTGCGCATGCTCCGAAAGATCTTCCGTTGGATCCCCACCGAAACCAGGAAGACGGTCACTCAGGCCCTCGTCACCAGCCGTCTGGACTATGGAAACACCCTCTACGCTGGAACCACATCCAAACTCCAGAAAAGACTCCAACGCATTCAGAACGCCTCAGCATGACTCATCCTGGACATCCCTCGCCACAGCCACATCTCTGCCCATCTGAGAGACCTGCACTGGCTCACCGTCAACAGGAGGATCACGTTCAGACTCCTCACCCACGCACACAAGGCTCTCCACGACATGGGCCCGAAGTACCTCAACAGCCGCCTCACATTCTACACTCCCACCCGCCAGCTCTGATCCGCCAGCCTCGCCCTCGCCTCCTGTTGGATTTTACCCAGCTTGACCCACACCACGGAAGCGAGGATGGCCCCAATCCTCTACCCCTATTCGGACCGCCACACACCCATATGTATCACAGCGTGACAGCGGACCAAACAAAGGGAGAAGGTAGGAAAAAACAAAAAGAAAGAGAAAACGCCAATGCTCTTTCTATGTTTCAGCTAGGCAGACCCAGTTCTTGCTTATATGTATAGGTCTTCTAACCTGCAGCAAAACAAGAGAAGAAACAAAAGAGAACACAGAAAGTCACTTCAATTCCCAGTGTCCTGTTACCTGAATCCTCCTATACCCTTATACAGCCCAACACATCCCAATTCCTCTCCCTACCAGTGTGACATAGAAGAATCTTCAGAATGGAGCCTTGTGGAGGAATTGTCCAAACAAATTGAATTCAACAGACTCCTTGATGCCCAGCGTTTTGTTTAAAGAGGGGAAAAAATCATGATACTGATAAAAAAAACCCTTGAAAGGCTATTAACAGCGAAAACGCTGTATTTGCATAGCGTTTTTCCTACTTGTGGTCACAACTAAAGCGCATTCATAGAAAAACGCCAGAAGCAAAACTGCTTCGAAAAATAGTCCAAACAATCCACATAACGATGTGAATAAGGTTACACCAAACCCGGAAATCGGCTTTGCCGAGGGTCACCCGATAAGGAAAATAAACTGAATCCAAAAACAAGAGAAATGTCCCAATCCCTAACAGTACGCCCTCGATCAAGATTGCGACGTAACACCTAGGGAGAACAGCTGACTGGCAGGCGTCCGACGTACACCGACTCCAGAAGGCAGAACGAAGCCTCGTTCAGCACGGCAGGCTTCCCAGCATCTTGAAACTGAACGCGGAGGAAGAAACCCAGAGGGAGAAAACGCTAACTCCCCTTAACTCACTCTGGCCAGTAGCAAAAAACCAACCAGGCTAGAAACCAAGCACCTAACACTGGCGCTGGATCCCAGATAAGGAAGGAGGGGAAAAAAGGGGCAGAGACTACCGAAAAGGAAAGAAACAGAAAGAGGACACCGGGAACACCATACACACACAGGCAAAGAAGGAAGAAATTTGGCTATTTCCTAACAGTACCTCCCCTCAAAGGCCTCCCAACAGGACGGGGTTTAGCAGGGTGACGAAGGTGAAACAATCTGATCAAACGTGGAGCATGCACCCCTGTAGCTGGCTCCCATGTACGCTCCTCAGGAGGATACCCTTTCCAATCTATTAAGTACATCAACCTCCCCGTCTCCTTCTTGAATCAAGAATAGCATTAACATCGAATTCTTCTTCTCCATCAACCAACACTGGAGGAGGAGGAGGCAGGGTCTGATCAGTGTCCTTACACGGCTTTAACAAAGAGGTGTGAAATACAGGATGAATGCGATATTCATCAGGCAACTCCAATCTCATGGTCACAGGGTTTATCACTCGTGCTATGGGAAAAGGACCCATGAATCGTGGTTGCAGTTTCCTAGAGCCTTCCAATCTCAAGTTCTTTGTAGATAACCAAACCGATCACCAACTACGTATGAGGGGGCAGGTACTCTGTGTTTGTCAGCCTGCCTCTTCATATCTTCCTTTGCCTTGACCAAATGATCCTGAGCTATACCCCAAATCCTGCCCAATGCTATTCCCAATGAATCAACCGCTGGTACATGACCCGAGGGTTGAATAGGGATGGCCTTTGGATGAAATCCCATGGAACAATAAAAGGGGGACATACCAACTGCAGAATGAATGCTGTTATTATATGCGAATTCCTCAAGGGGGAGGGCTAACACCCAATTACACGTCAAGGAAGTCAATAAACACCTCAGATACTGTTCCATTGTTTGGTTGACCCTCTCAGTCTGACCATCGGACTGAGGATGATAGGCAGACGACAAACAGATTTTCATTTGTAAAGCCTCACATAACTCAGTCCAGAAATGGGACACAAACTGAGCCCCCCTATCGGACACAATGGCAGATGGTAACCCGTGCAGTCTCACTATAGATGACACAAAAATTAAAGCCATTTCCTTTGCAGTAGGTAGTTTGGATAAGGGGATAAAGTGGGCCATTTTTGTGAAGGAATCAACCACAACAAGAATCACCGTACAACCGGACTCCAAAGGTAAATCCGTAACAAAGTCCATACTAATCGTATGCCATGGCACAGGAGGTACAGGCAAAGGTTGTAACAGGCCGGACGGACTGGAATGAGATGGCTTACTCACAGCACATACGGGGCAGGACGCTACAAACTGTTGAACATCATGTGCCAATGACTCTCACCAAAACCAACGTAAACATAATTCCCTGGTCTTATTTATTCCCGGATGACCGACTAAGGCCGATGAATGACACCATTTCAGCACTGAGTCCCTCAAGACAGGAGGGATGAACAATTGGGTGTCATGATACAACAATCCGTCTCTCATGGAAAAGCTAGGCTGGGAATCCCAGGGAGTCAGATCTAAACCCCTCAACTGGTCTTTCACCGAAGTCAAAAAACCATCCATAGAAATACTGCCAACAATCTTCTCGGGAGAGATGAAACACCCCATATCCTTGTCTGTCCCCCACTCGTTTTGTTTCACATGTATGCGGGACAAGGCATCTGATTTCAGTTGCTGAGCGGCTGGCCTATAGGTAATGATAAAATCGTATTCATTGAAGAATGAAACCCACCTCATCTGCCTAGGGGTCAAAGCACGAGCGGACCTAAAGAATTCAAGATTCTTATGGTCCGTAAAGATGGTAATGGAATGGCGAGCCCCCCACAAATGATGTCTCCACTCTTCAAAGGATAGCTTGATCGCCAACAATTCACGTTCTGCTACCGTATAGTTTCTTTCAGCAGGTAACAATGTTTTTGAAAAGAAAGCTATAGGATGCATAAATCCAGTTTCTACATCTCGCTGAGACAAAACTCCCCCCACCGTGCCCAAAGAAGCATCCGCTTCAACAAAAAAGGGTAGCGCAGGGTCAGGATGGACAAGAACAGGAGCTGAGGTGAACCGTTCAATCAATTGATCTAACGACATTTGCGCCAAATAGGACCACACAAATGGAACTCCCTTTCTCAACAAAACAGTCATGGGGGCAACGATCTCCGAAAAATGGGAGATAAACCGCCGATAGAAATTAGCGAATCCAAGCAACACCTGCACCTCCTTTACGCATTTTGGAGATGGCCAAGAAGTTATTGCCTCAATTTTGCGTGGATCCATCCGAATGCCCTCAGCAGAAACAAGGAACCCCAAAAACTCTACTCTGTCAATATGGAAACTGCATTTCTCCGGCCTCACGAACAACTGATGATCTTTCAAGGTCTGTAAGACTTGGCGAACGTGTGTTTCATGTTCAGCCACAGTATTGGAGAATATTAAAATGTCGTCAATATAGACGATCACGCTCAAATCCAAATATTCCCTTAGTACCTCGTTGATGAAGAACTGAAAGGCAGCCGCAGCATTACACAATCCGAAGGGCATAACACAATACTCATACAAACCGAACTTAGTCCGGAAGGCAGTTTTCCATTCATCGCCTTCACGGACTCGTATGAGATGATATGCCCCTCGGAGATTCAGTTTAGTAAAAACCGTTGCATGCCTCAGTTGCTCAAGCAACACTGGTATCAAGGGAAGAGGATACTTGTTCTTAATAGTACCCTTATTGAGCGCCCTATAGTCTACACAGGCGCGGAGGCCACCTTCGCGTTTGGGAATTAAAAAGATAGCAGAGGAGGCAGGAGAGGAGGAAGGACGAATAAACCCCTTAGCTAACATCTCGTCTATGTACTCCTTCAAATGCCGTTCTTCTGGGCCAGATAAAGCATAGATACGACAACATGGCAGTGTAGCCCCGGGAGCCAAATCAATTCTACAATCAAACGTACGATGGGGAGGCAAGTCCCTCGCTCGTCCTTTGTCGAACACCTCGGCAAACTCTACATATGCCTCTGGTATCTTTTGCACATCACATCTTAACCCATCACCTACTGCACAAGTTAAAGGAGTAACCCAATCCGTGGCTACCTTATAACAGCTTTTCAGACAATAGACTGAATCAAGTGTCACCGTTCTGCGAAACTAATCTATCCTGGGATTGTGAGATTGCAACGAAGGTACCCCCAAGACAACACCAAAAGAAGGAGCATCTATTAGATCAAACCCGAGGTATTCGGAATGTCCGTTATCACAAATCATACACAAGGGTTCCGTCTGTTTTGTTATAGTACCAGAAGACAACTCGGTTCCGTCTATAGCCCTCACAGGTTCGGGTTGATCTTTCATGATCCAGGGCACCTTTAATTGTTCGGCTAACTTGATATCCATGAAATTACCCGTGGCACCTGAGTCCAATAAAGCCGATACAGGAGCCCTATGGTTGTTAGTTATAACCAAACATACGGTGATCATGAAATGTTTAGGGACCCTCTTGACGATACCAGAAATCTGATATAATGGATTAAGTTTATCTTCTACTACCAAATCCTCAGGTGGCTGCACACATGCCACCACTTTTTTAGAAGACATCGAAGATGGTTTTACAGAACAATCTCTGGCATAATGACCACCTTGCCCACAATACAGACACAAATTCTGCGGACGTCTTCTACTCTTCTCTTCGACGGACAGGGGACCCCTCACTCCACCTATCTCCATCGGTTCCGGAGTTGGTCGGACTTCTCCTGTACTCTTGGCTTCGCTTCTAACAGGAACCACTCGGGATACCTGAAAGCGGTTTTTCTCTCCCCTCCTTTCCAGTAGTCTATGATTCAACTTCACGACTAGGTCTATGAATTCTACACAGTCCTCAGGGGGGGTTCACCACCTGTGAAACGACATCTTTCAAGTCTTCCGACAGCCCCTGATAGAACAAAGAGGTTCTCTTATCAGCGGGCCAATGAGTTTCTGACACTAAACGGTTAAATGAGGACACATAGGTCAGTAAATCCTGTTTCCCTTGCCTCAATTTCAATAACTCGGCATCACTGGCTTGCATAAAGGCATGTTTTGCGAAAAGATAACGCATCTGTTCCTTAAATGCCCCATAATTATACAACACAGGGTCATCATTGTCCACCAACGGAACCGCCCAAGAAGCAGCGGTTCCAGCCAAATAGGAGATTACAAATGCCACCTTAGAAGAGTCGTTAGGAAACGAAGTGGGACGACACATAAAGTGGAGATGACACTGGTTCATGAACACACTGTATTTACTGGAATCTCCTGTAAACCTTTCTGGGACTGCCAACGGAACAGGGGTCGGGGTAGTGACATTCACAGTGAAAGGGGGATTACTTGCATTTGTACTCCTGTCAAAATGGAAAGTAGCGGGCTGAACTAATGGTGGTTTGCCCATCCCCCAGACTGAATCCTTAGCCTTTCCTGCACTCATTTCCTGTCACAGCCCTTGATTCTCTTGCTGTAACTCCTGAACTTTAATCTGTAGAGCATTAACAGCCCCCATCAGTTCCTGCATCATAGGGGCCCTCTCCTCAAGAACATTCCCATCCTCGTCCATTCTCGCTCGGGCGGTGTAAAGTTCGTGGGCTTGGTTTTCTGTTGGATTTTACCCAGCTTGACCCACACCACGGAAGCGAGGATGGCCCCAATCCTCTACCCCTATTCGGACCGCCACACACCCATATGTATCACAGCGTGACAGCGGACCGAACAAAGGGAGAAGGTAGGAAAAAACAAAAAGAAAGAGAAAACGCCAAGGCTCTTTCTATGTTTCAGCTAGGCAGACCCAGTTCTTGCTTATATGTATAGGTCTTCTAACCTGCAGCAAAACAAGAGAAGAAACAAAAGAGAACACAGAAAGTCACTTCAATTCCCAGTGTCCTGTTACCTGAATCCTCCTATACCCTTATACAGCCCAACACATCCCAATTCCTCTCCTTACCAGTGTGACATAGAAGAATCTTCAGAATGGAGCCTTGTGGAGGAATTGTCCAAACAAATTGAATTCAACAGACTCCTTGATGCCCAGCGTTTTTTTTAAAGAGGGGAAAAAATCATGATACTGATAAAAAAAACCCTTGAAAGGCTATTAACAGCGAAAACGCTGTATTTGCATAGCGTTTTTCCTATTTGTGGCCACAACTAAAGCGCGTTCATAGAAAAACGCCAGAAGCAAAACTGCTTCGAAAAATAGTCCAAACAATTCACATAACGATGTGAATAAGGTTACACCAAACCCGGAAATCGGCTTTGCAGAGGGTCACCCGATAAGGAAAATAAACTGAATCCAAAAACAAGAGAAATGTCCCAATCCCTACCAGTACGCCCTCGATCAAGATTGCAACGTAACACCTAGGGAGAACAGCTGACTGGCAGGCGTCCGACGTACACCGACTCCAGAAGGCAAAACGAAGCCTCGTTCAGCACGGCAGGCTTCCCAGCGTCTTGAAACTGAACGCGGAGGAAGAAACCCAGAGGGAGAAAACGCTGACTCCCCTTAACTCACTCTGGCCAGTAGCAAAAAACCAACCAGGCTAGAAACCAAGCACCTAACACTGGCGCTGGATCCCAGATAAGGAAGGAGGGGAAAAAAGGGGCGGAGACTACCGAAAAGGAAAGAAACAGAAAGAGGACACCGGGAACACCATACACACACAGGCAAAGAAGGAAGAAATTTGGCTATTACCTAACACCTCCGTCCCACGGATCCGCAAATCCACCGTTGAAGGAAGATCCTTCTCCTACCTGGCAGCCAAGACATGGAACTCCCTCCCCACTCACCTACGGCTGACCCTGGACCACCTCTCCTTCAGGAAACAACTCAAGACCTGGTTTCTCGAGCAGTAGCGCCCTCCCTCAGCGCCTTGAGACCCTAACGGGTGAGTAGTGCGCTTTACAAATTCTGCTGATTAATTGATTGATTGACTGTATTCAACCTTCTAGAATACCCTGTCCCCTCATTGTGCCTCCCTCATACCAGCTGTCAAATGCCAAATCCTCCACTTTGAGGTCCACACACACAATCAAAATGGAAATGGACAGGGAAAGACCAGGATTGCTGCAACACATATTATCATTACAATGACTGTAAGGCATAAATCAACAATATTTACTGTCAGGACACTACATTCGTACACCCGGGACCAGTAACCATTGCTATTTTTTTAGGTCTGGCGTTGGCCAAGAACTTTGGATTCAACTAGGATTGTATAGATCATATGCTGGTTTTTAGGCAGCCCTCTTCAACCATTGGCTTATTGTTGTGACACTCATATTTCTCTCCTGGTCACCACATGATACAGCATGGAGCTACGGGACCACTTAAGCCATTGGATAACTTCACTGTAAGCGACCGCATTCTTCCCTTTAAGATCACATATGCACGCAGTCATTCCCATCAGTGTTGAGGATTCAATCAATCAAGGATTTGTAGTGCTTGGCAAATCACCAGTGAGGATAAGAAAACACTGGGCTTGCTAGCTGCTGCGTGGTGATATTTTTATCCGAACAGCCAGGTCTTGAGTCCTTTTCTGAACTGCTGGAGCCATGGGCTTGGTTCTGAGGTGCAGGGGAAGGCCATCCCAAGCTTTGGCCACCAGGTGTGAGAACGCACGCTGTTGCCTCAGCTGAGCCGGGAGGTAACTGTGAGAAAGAGGGAGGCAGATCATGGATGTCTGGTCAGTTGGTGGAAGGTCATGCTTTAGTTGATGTGTGCTGGTCTTTGTTGTGCAGGTCTTTGTATGTGTGTGTGCGTCAACATCCTCAACTGGTATTTCTTCTCGATTGGGATCCGGTGTAGCTTCTTGAGGTGTGGTGTGATGTGGACTTGTCTGGTGAGGTCGAGGGATTATCATGGTAATGTGTTCTTTTTGAGATAAAAAAATGTTATGCTTTTAGCCAGAACCATTGGCTTTGCCAATGCTGGTATTCAGTGGAGCCGCTCCCACCATGGAGGAGGGAGCAACTTTACTGCCACCCTTGCCACCCTTGCCCTTAGGTAGCCAGCCCAACTAAATGAGGCTGCAAGTGTTAGTCTTCTCCTACCAGCAAATTACTCTTCCAGCATTCCTGCTTTTTCACTTAGGGGCTCTACAAACTAAGGGGCCGATTATGATAGCGGTTTTCCCGCATCCTCCGGGCCGGCGGAACCTCGAAAGACCCACCGCCATATTAGGATGGTGGTGGGTCTTGAAATCCATCCGCAGCCTTTCCGCCACGGTCGCCTTCAGACCGCGGCGGAAAAGCTTTAACATGGCTGGCGGTGTCTATCAGACAGCGCCATCCATATTAGGATGGTGTGAAATGTATGCTTTTCTGCAGCGACTTTTCCGCCGTGGAAAAGCATACGGACCTTCACTTCGGGGGCCCGTTGCGGGCCCCCTGGGTGAAGGGGGTGCACATGGGGGTACCTATGGTACCCCCCTGCATTTGCGTGAACAAAGCAGCAGGCACCGCACCGTGCCTGCCGCTTTGTGCACGTGAATGCGGTGCATGCATTTTTAACATTGCGGCGGGTGCAGCTTGAAGCTGCACCTGCCACAATGTTAAAGAAAGAGGATGTACCGCCACCCTGGCGGTCACATCCAAATCTGCACGGAGGGAACGCCGCAGCCCAGGCGGACGTTCCCTCCTACTCTGGGGTCGCGGACGGACTCAAGACCGTCCGCGATCCTAATGACCCCCTTAGTGACAGATACCTTTAGATTGCATCACAAAACTTTGGAACAGCTGTCATTGTTACATCTCCACTGATATAAAGAATTGTAATTGTCACCCAAATATTTCTGTCCATATTTGACTGAACCATATTCTTCACCTTAAGTGCTAACAATACTCCTCAATACTGAAAGAGACTTCAGTTCCCTTATTTAATATTCACCAGTGGTGTCTTTACAATGCATCGTAGCAAGCATTGAAATTCATTGTGAGATGCTTGCATGTGGTAGCTTGAGTTATTGGGCTCATGCTGATGGCATGGATATCTGGTACATACCATATTCCGTCTGTAAGTAAAACATGTAACCCAAACTCACAATTCACACAACTGCTGGGCCTAGACTTGGAACAGAGCCTCGCCATCTGAGAAACCTGCAAGTAGAGAGTAACCCAAGGCACAATTCATTGTCTAATTTGACACATCAAATGCTTGAAAGCCCTTGCATGCTACATTAAGCACCCAAGAGGCATGAGTGTTAGAAATGTACCCATTGACTTGGGTCACCAAAGAGTTCAGCATCTAAAATAATTTCTAAGTCTATACTTTTGGTGAAGTTATCAGCTGAGAGGGCATAGATTCAGATTCAACCCCAGTCACCAGGACATTTAGTTTCATGCTCTATTCATATGGCGTAAATCTTCCTCCATGCTTGTTAGAATGCATCACTATTTGATCTCCAACTTGAAATGGATTTGGGTGCCATCGCCATACATTTGAGGATTCACCAGGGATTGTTTGAAGAGCTCTGACAGAAGGCCTATACCGATATTGGAGATCAAACAAAAGATCCCAGGAGTGCACTGCACCAATCAGTGAAGAGCATCCCACTGAACTGATAATTATGTCAAGTACTATTTGATATAAAGATTTGAATTCAATCTAAGCCAGTTTTAAACATGCCTTCCCTTTCCTTCTGTGAAGGAGTCTGTGGACCACCGTGACGTAGGCAGTGGAAGAAGAGAAGAGCTTCTCTGAAGTTAACTAATACCAGTTGTATGCAACTGACTGATATGAATCCTGAATGGTGATCATTGAGAGGGTGATTCTGTTCCATATGTTGTCAGAGTTATCTTGTTATTTCGATTCCCATAATCTTACAGGTTGGGACTTTAGTGATTGGTCAGTAGTTTGCCAATATGATTGCACTTTATGAAGGAATGCACTGTTACGTTGTAGTAAATGTTGATCATCTATTTTCTATGATCATACAGATATGCTGTCAGCTCCATATGATGCACTTTTAGATGAGCAATACAAATAACATCTAAGCATTTGACATAATGTTCCCTTTCAAAAAATATGTTTCTAATTTGGGAAGAATATGTTGAACATTTTGCACAGTCTACAAACCCACGCAGAAGGCCTTCTTAGCAGATGCGAATGCCAAATGTGTTCAGCAAATTGTACCAAACGTTATCTAAAGTTACGTTTAATATGGGTGTTTTAATTGCTTCCATACAACAACTGTGATAATATTGTGTGTCATCCTTAGAACGTATTAGAAGCTTTTTCAAAATAATTGCGTTGTACAACCGCACGTTTCTGTCTTTAGTTTTCTTAAATATGAAAAATAAATTCTTGGCGACATTTACAAAGTCTTTTGTGCACAGTCACAATTTATCCTGACCTTCAGAATTTTCCTTACACTTAAGTTCCTTCAAACAGATTAATGCATGATTTTTATAACTACAAAATAAACTTCCAATAAATGTTCAACATACTATGTCAACGCTCTTGTGCATTTGGTCGAAATGGCTTACAGTCGTGACCCCCAATGTTCGTCGCGAGTCATCCCCAACAGGATCTTGAGCACGCTCAACTGTCTCTCCTGGATTGGAAGTCTGTAGAGTTCCTAGGTGAGGCAAAGTTGGTTAAGGTCACCAACCCATCGACAATCCCCTCAGCAGTTGTGGCGCTGCTTACATTTAAAGCCCTGCTGTAGAGGAGAATTTGGGAGTCCTCCATTTTGCCAGTCACTCTAAAGTGATTGTGTTCAAAGGTCTTAACTGAGGTCTCCACGCATGTGCTGCACTGGAAAATCTCGCATGTTGGAGATTCCATAGTTGTGCACTTTTGGAGTACAGAGGCATGAAAATACCTTAACCTAAAATATCACTGTTAAACCCTCGTTCACGTGGGCCTGGGGCTTTCAAGGGAAAGGCCATTGGACACATATTTAGTCTCCCATCGAGGACATGTTCGTCTCTATGGCTGCCCCTTTCTAAAAAAAAAAAAAGGTTGCCAGTGTGGGCTCCTCACTTTGGGTGTGGGTACTGGCCCAAGAAATGTTTTTTAAATCGGTTTTGCTGCGGGCCGGAGCTTAGCCTCGCAGGGGATTATTGGGTGCAACGTCTCTTCCACATGTGCCAAAGCCAGCAGGCATAGATGTACTTATCATAAAGGTCCTTTGCGAAACTCAGTAACCATGTTCTGTTTATAGGGAAAAGCATGCTTCACAGCACTTGTTTAATTTGTATTTACATTTTGGTTTTCATGTGCAGAATTTATTTGTGAGTAGAATAAGTTACTTTTTCTTTTCAAAGTAAAAGCGATGGCTCACCTCCCCGAGTATGCCTTGGACTGGTCTGCCTTGCCATCTCGAGGTCTCCGTAGTGTTCAGTTTTGGGTGTAATAGTAAGGCGGCACATGCACATCAGAGTTGAAAGGCTTAGTTGGCACCGTCGGAGCCCTGTGATCCCGACTGCCATGGGACCTGCTTCAAACTAGCTCACTCACCATACATCCTCTTTAAAATCTCCATTTGGTGCAAGTTCAACTGACGCTCAACATCCTGTGATTCTGGGCAAATCCCTTAATCTCCCCGTGCCTAACAAAAATGAATGTGTCCTTCTGTATCAAAACTGGTACTATGTACAACGCTCTGATACCCAATGTTTCGGGTCTAGTTTGCGCTATATAAAACTCTAAAAAAATAAAATAAATAATAAGATGCTTGTCCAAACTTCAAGCTCTTTTTGCGCAGACTATTTATTTTAATTTTATTTAATTTAATTTATTTAATGCAATTTTATATAGCGCGAACTTTATCCGAAGTTTTCAGAGCACTTTACATAAGAACCAGTTTCAAAACATAAGGACTTAGGATTACATGTGTTACATAAAAGATATTTTCTTCTTCAAAAAAGAGAGAGTTTCCCAGAATTACAGAAAGGACTGGATGTAAGACAAAGAAGGGGAGAGTGGACGTGTCGACGGTTACGGCTTAACAGATTATACGGGAACACTGCGAAGGAAAGAAAAAACATATGTGGATACCAGATCAGGAGACAGTAGTTCCACAAACCCGGATAACAAGAGTATCCGATTACCGATCTATGTTAAAGACCGGGCTAAAGTCACCGAAAACTTACATGGGCCAGTGTTGATCCAAAGTTGATCTAATTGATAAAAGACACTTATGAGATCATCTTCCCTTCTCTGAAAACTTTCCAATAAAAAGGAAATACGCTTTTTAACCCGAGAACGTATAGACACCCTGTCCTTTAGGGTGTGGAACCCCATATATTGGAAGGCTCCACAAGAAAACGTTAGCAAATCCAAGAAACTTTGGTTTTTAATAATACGTCTGTCCTGAGGAAGGTGTTAAAAATATTCGAAAGCACCGAAACGCGTCGACAAAGGACTCACTGCGGCATCTTTTTATAATGTTTTGTTATATGTGTATTGTGATGCATCAAATGTTTTTAATAGCAACATGTGCATTCGAACTATTTGCCAGATATAGTCTGAATTAATACAATGTTTTTATATAATCAATGTAGAAAATGAATTCATATGTTCTTTTATAATAAAATTTGTGAAACAAAAGATACTTTAGGTTTCTGTGCAGACTAATTTCCTGTGTCATTTTACAACACTAAGAAAGTCATGTTAGTGTGTAGTCCCCTTTGGGTCACAAACCAAGAGCTAATCATACAGAAAGGAAAACCCCTTTTTTTGGTTTACATAAAAGATACACACAGAAAATAATTGCACATGTACAAGATGTAAAGTCACACAAAGAAGAGCTTGGTGATTATAGTTATCTCTATATACATAGGGAAGGGATAAGAATGGATATACTCTAAGAGTCACATAGGAATGGTAGTGAATACAAAGGTCTACTACTTATAGTAGTGATTAGAGTTATCTCTATATACATAGGGAAGGGATACGAATATATATACTCTAAGAGTCACATAGGAATGGTAGATCGTACAAAGGTCTACTGCATATACTAGTGATTAGATTTAACTCTATATACATAAGGAAGGGATATGAATGAATATACCCTAAGAGTCACTTTGCTCACTGGGGTATGGAACACCCGGTATCCACATACTGCGTGCCGTTCATCGTGCGTGTGCTGAGGAATTGTAAAAAGGGACTGCACACTACTATTACTTTAGTTACCAGATACCCAAGGTGCACACTCCTCTCACACTCCTCACCTTATGCAAAGGTGTATTAAATCTAGGGTACCCCCATACTGCTGACTCCTATTATTTTACCCTTTGGAGGTGGACACACCAAGTTCAACCAGACTGCAAGCTAATATCACACCGTATGCTTAGAAGAGTACCCTGCAGCTGCACCCCATTGTTTCTGACCCTTAGTACTATAAGACATGGGCAGGGTCACTGGAAATATACCGCAGGAGAAGGGCAAATTATGCAGCAGGTTTGATGAAATTATGCAGCAAGAAAAGGCAAATTATGCAGTGTAATACAGCACATTTTTTTGATAGTTTTACTTAATTGTTTTATTACACTTGTAAACACTGTCTGGGCATACGTTACACCTCCTTAGTAGCAGCTTAACACACAAACATAGCAATAAGCAAAAGAACTGTGACCAGTCAAACTTTGCAAATGGCCATTCATTGTGTGGGACCATGTGTTTCTACGATTTTAGTAACTTTTGAACCATTTGAGCTAGAAACCAATTTTTATTCTTAATATCTGTAGATTATGTGGCAAATGCTGCAGATTCATAATTATGCAAACAAAGCCGCAGCCACACAATCGCATAACTCCAGTGGGCTGGGAAATGGGACACCAGTGGCTGCATGGTGTTATTCCTGGGCTCCTTTGGAGTATGACACACAACGCCCGAATGCCGCACACTCTCTCCCTCCGTTCACCATATCCTGAGACAACTATTGCTGTAATTGGCTCTGCCCTCACCTTTCTCCACTGAGCTTTAGTTTTCTTTCTCAATGTCTGCTTCTTTCTATCCAGGGCGGCCAGCTTCCACATGCCAAAGGACCCGCGCGTTCCCTGCATCCTAATAGGTCCAGGCACTGGGATTGCCCCTTTCCGAAGTTTTTGGGAGCAACGACTCTTTGACATCCAGCACAAAGGTAGGTCTCATCATCTTCAAAAGTTTCAATCGACCAAATGCTCACAATTTTATCATGAATAAGTAAAATACATGCATTATCAAGTGCAGTTTGAAAGGAGCATCTCCCATCACTGTTGTACCCATCAAATATAAACGTATAGCCAGAGAGTAATTCCCAGTATCAGACCACAACGATTTAATGCAGGTAGGTAGATGTTGACTGTGGAATACCAGTTGCACATGGTCCCACTAGCGACACCTCCTTTGCTGATCCACAGCTCAGCTCACAGATTTCAGTGGCAAATGTATACGTAGGTACCTCTTTTTCTTTAAATAAGCATCTAAACTTAGACAAGAAAATAACTCGGCGAAAGAAAGGTCGACAAGGACAAAGATGGACAAAAGTGGACGCCAGGAAAGTTGCACGAGTAAATAACTCACCAAAGAATAAACAAACAGAAGCATTCAATAAAAATGCACGTTCTCTTAATAAATAAACAATAAATTCACAAACAAATAATCTTAGCAAGGGTTCATGGATTAGTGCAGTAAATACAGGCTATCAAGTCAAAAAGTGATATCATAAAAGACCTAGCAAAATAACTCCTTTCCTATCTTGAAGGGTATTACTGCTCCAAGGCAGATGTCACACCACAGATACAGAGGTTTCTCTTAACTGGGATTACCGGAATACAGAGGTGGGTCCTTGCTCCTCAAATAAAAATTAAATCCAGGTACACGAGAGCTAATTCCAGCCACCCCGTTGCACAAAAACATTTGGACAGTCTCTGACACCTTCGCCTCATGCTCAACCCCAGAAGACGTTTAATGACCCAGCAACATTGGGCACTGTGAGCTAGTACAATGTAAAGCATGTGGCCTGGACCTGGTTGACCTTCCCAGAAGCCAACTAGACTTGTTGCATCATGAAGAGGAACTCAGGGCAGTCTCTCCCATCCAAAAGGTGGACAAGGTAGTGAGTTTTGCTGAGCACATCTACCTGCTCTTGGTAATTTTTTGGCCATCAGAAAGAGGTGGGTTTCAAACCATAAAGTTTTGGTCAGGATTGGAAACTTCTCTTGGAAGAAAGCCTAAGCTGTGCATCAAGTAAATCTTGCACACAAATTCTGCCAAACACCAAGCCTCAGTGACCAGCTAACTCCTCCTATGAAGTGAAGTGGCTGCGTGGCTCATTGAACGTGCTGTCCCCAATCCATAAACAGCATAGCCATCAGGTTTTACTCAGATACGTACGGCCCGATTCTGAAGTCGTACAGGCCGGACTCTGTCCGACATCGGTTGGGAACTGGAACCGAATGATCTGTTGGTTCCAGCCCCGCAAGTAAGATGCGATCGAACACTGTTCGGTCGCAATCCTGTTCTTTACAATGGGAGCATGCATTCTGAATGGAATGCATGCTCTCATTGCAAAGAGCAGAGGTGCAGTTTATCCCTGCATCCGGTGGCAGGCACCTTGAGGTGCCTGCCACCGGATGCAGGGGTCAACAGGGGGCCCCCTAGGCCACCATTTGGAGGCCTTGTACCTATGGGGGCCCTGCTGGGAGGGCCCAAAGTAGGATTCAGACAGCCTTTCTGTGTCGGAAAGGCTGGCACAGAAAGGCTGTGGGAATCTTCCATCGGAATCCCTCAGCCGGAAAGAGCGGGATTGGTGGAAAAATTCCGATTCAGATTTTTTTCCGACAGCCCCTTAAAAATGGGTCAGTTGGAAAGGAATCCGAACAGCCGAGTCCAATGCAGTCTGAACGGCTCCAACTATCGGTCAGAGCCGTTTGCGACCACATCGGAATTGGCCCCTTAGTTGTGTGTGAGCTCTTCTCTACTGCTTTGTAAAGTCACCATTTCAGCTATGATCTGGATAGCCCACTCCCTCACTCCAGGCAAACCTCAAGCATACTGAACTTCTCGCACCAAAGAGTACAGAATACAGACAGAACTGCTCCTCAGGTAGGGGGACTGTCTCGGGTTCTAGCAAACCTTTCAAGCTGCTTATCTCCTGGTCAATCATAACATCTCCTGTCTGCTTACTTTAGTATTATCTAGCAGAAGTATAGAGCAATGTTACATTCTCAGAATGTCCTATATTTGAATGTGCAAAGACACTACCACAATTAATTTAAGTTCCTTCCTTCATTATTTTCTATTGGGAAGCATTGCAGGACCAGTGGTAAAATACTTCAGCTCAGAGCTGGACTAGCTGCAGCACCACACATAGCCAACCCCAGGTAATGCAACACTCCCCCACAGAAAAAAATAATTGATGTAGCAACTTAAAATAAAATCTCATAGGAAAATAATGTTACATTTAAATTATTTAAAATAGTTAAACAAATGTAATTTTAATGCAAAAAAACTTAGAAATAAAACATTTATTAGTAATACTAAAATATTTTAATAACCTAAACAAGGTTTTACCAACCTTTTTAATGTGTAATAATAATTTTGTTCAATTATATTTATTTTAATAATTATTAACGCATAACAAAAATGTTATTTTTTAACTTTAGGTGGGAATGTATTTTTTAATTTAAATTTCAAGTATAATTTAATTTAATATAATATACTGGAAGTAACTAAAAAGGTCATTCAGAATTAAGTTAATGTTGCAGTTACCTTTTGATTTTCTACATTCTACATTTAAAATAAATATATAAATTAATGTGCATTGATATACAACACACATATTTTTACTCATTTTTTTAGGGTAAATACATTTTTTACTTTAGCATAGTGAGGCCACACAGTCGGGGTGGGGATCTCACTATGGCAAAGTCCAGGGGAAAAGTCAAGTGGTTTATTCAACTGTATAATAAAATTGTAAAGGTACTTTCATATTAAATATGATTGTAAATTAACTTTACATATTTATTTTAAATGTAAAATAAAAGGGAAAATGCAAAAACACTTATCTTAGTTTTGAATTAAATCTTTAATTTAAATAGAAAACATTATATAAAAATTATTTTCTGAAGTTTAAATTGAAAATATATATTACCTCTTAAAGTAAAAACTTATTTGGTATGCATTAATATTGAAAAAATAATATATAGATTTATTTAAAAGTGGTTTCATTATAGTTTAATAACAATTCATGTTTTATTCATACAGTCAAAAAGGTTGTCAAAATAGTTTAAATTAAATAATGTTTTATTTTTGAAATGTTTTTACATAATCTTGTATTTATTTATATTTTATACTATTTCAAATGTTTTAATTTAACATGATTTCCTATGGGGTTTTATTGTAAGTCTCTGTCTCCATTACTTTCTATGAATAATTGTTGCAGTATCAATGGTTGGCCATGTGTGGTGCAGGAGTTACTACTGTTTCATTTTGGCATTAGTAACCTACACTTGTAAATTCGAGTGCACCCTATTTTCCAGGGGGTGAAGACATGCAAGCATACACTTTTGATTTCCTTTACCATGGGATTTTGTGGCTAGTCAAAAGTAGTAAAGTTACTCAAAAGTGTAAATCACTCAAGTGTAAGTTACCTTAACTGTTTGCTGTAACCTATCAGTGGGGATAAAGTTAAATCAAATAGCCAGTGGAGCAGCAATGCATCTCACCCTGTGAAACCTTCTAGAAACAGAGATGGAATCATGATAGTTACTCTCATATTTAAATGATTCATCTGTGAATCAAACTACCTCAACCAGGTTTGAACAAAGTGTATGTATTTGTTAATTTCCCTTGTTTTTATCTGGACACCTGGGGGTCGATTCCGATTCAGGAAACGTATCCGTACGCCGATTTGTATTCGTAGCCGTTTCCGTACGAATCGTACTAATCCGTCCGAATCGCATAGTATGATCCATAGGTAGAAAATCCGTCCGAATCCGTGCGAACCGTACGAAAAACAAGGCTCGATCCGTACGACATAGATCCTTACATAGATCCGTACGAATCGTAAACATGTCGTACGACCCACCAAGTACGATCCAGACCATGGATCGAGTACGCGATTCGTACGGAAAACGTCGCGTATAGGCAATTCGTATGGAGAGCCACACAATAACATATGCACCGTACCCCTACATTCAAGGGGTGTACGCACAGGGTGTACGCACCGTACACCTACGGCCTTCATGGGTACCAACCGTACCCCTACGCATCGTACACCAACATACATGGGGTGTACTCAAGGGGACATACGCACCGTACCCCTACAATCATGGGGTGTACATGGAGAAGTGTGGCTCAATGGTTAGAGCAATTGATGGTAATGTGTTTGCACACCTATGTATGTCAAAGTAATCCCTAGTAAATAAGTTATTCTAAACTTGACAATGTGAGCGTGCTGCCGCCTATGAGAAAGATCAGACCCCTGTCTATCTCTGAATACTGAAACTATTGTGAAAGGGCTGTGGAATCTCCACAACCTGTTAAGCGGAGCACAGCAATTGTTGGGTGACCGGAGTCGTCTCCTCAATCATTTAAAACAAAATTAGTACAGTGAATCAATACTCTTAAGGTGTTGAGTTTATTTAAACCTGTAGTATTTTTTCATTATATACCGTAATTTATCAAATAAACATTTCATTTCTGAAGCAACATAAATGTATACATTTTAGAACAATTCATACAGAATCAAAATATATTTTTCAGTTGTAACAAGATCGGGTCTTGAACAATTATAGAAACAATTATAGAAACAAATCCCAATGCATTTTGGGTTCTATACAGCACGAACCCTTCTTCAGGGGATATTAGATTTTAAGGTCCAGAAAACGTTCAAGTATTCATTCCACAGGAACCTACAAATGCAATAAGTACCAAAGTCTCAAAAATATGTCAAATATATACAGCCAGTATATACATTTCTTGTTAACAAAACGAAACTGTTAGAATTTGCACTCCAAAAGTAAAAGGTGAGAAAAGGGGAGGTGCGCGATGGTAAGGTGCATTCATGTCATGCAAGAGAAATAGAAAACCAAGTTGTAAGGGAAACTAAATAAAGGTGATGAAGTATATAAAAAAGGGGTGCAACAGATGTTTTATGCATGAAGACCCTATTAACCATATCTCTCCTAAGTGCTCAATATGTAATGTGACAAGGTGCTAAGTGAGGTGGTAGCTTACCGCCCACTTGGAATCGAGGTCATTGAAAGTAACCACTCTCAATCCGTTAATATAAACTCAATGCAAGAGCTCGCTGAAATAGAATTGCAAACAATAATGTTGATAAATGAACGGTGCGTGATGGTCCGCAGTCTAACTGTGATTCAATGTGTGCCTTAGAGCACTTACCGATACCTGCGCCCAGTGTCGCGCTGTTAAGTTAATACCCACGATGTTAACTTGAGACTTCCGGGCGGATCTGAAAAAGGTCGTAGTGGGGAACTAAGTATGGTATTCTTTTGAAAAGCAGCTGAAAAATAGCTGATAAACAAGGATTATCTTACCTCTTTTTATACGTTCGAAGGGGCAAGTTTAATGATCCCGCGTACGAGTTTGTTTCTTCCGTGTGAAGTGTTCGGCAGCCGAGCTCCGTAATCCCGCGATTGAGTCTGGTGCTTCCGTGTTTGTTGAAAGCTATCCCAGTATGCTTCGCGTATTTAAAGGTATAACATGCTATGTGATGGCCGTTTATCAAAAAACGAACAAAAACGGGGAATCCTGATTGTGAACGAAAAAATTAAATAAATAAAAGTAAAATGGATATGTACTAAATAAATGAAGAGAAGATACCATGTGAAGTAAAAAAGAGGAAAAGAAGAAACGTGGCGAGATCGAGAGATGTAAACACCTAGTTTTTTTGACAAGTAACTTTATTGTGCAGCGATCTCGAGAATGGAACATGGAAAGAATGTATACAAAGAGATCACATGTATCAATTTACGAAAAAAATGAAAATGTTAGTCAGAGGGGTGTATGGCAAATATATAAATAGGGGTGTGTGGCAAGTGTATGAAAATGAGGATATAAAATGTGTGGTTCAATTATTGTCAAGAACCTATTGACACGCCACCTGAAGGCCCTGTATACTGAAGCATACCAGGACAGAAGCCTTCCACCGGACCTCACTCTGGCCACCATTGTCCCAATATACAAAAAGGGCAAACCCACAGATGAATGCGCTTCATATCGCCCGATTTCACTCCTTAACATTGAGGTGAGGATATTGGCAACGGTGCTGGCGGCCCGCCTGCGGTCAGTGATTCCAGACCTCATACATGCAGACCAATCCGGATTCTTGCCAGACAGAGCAACTAAACTAAACCTGAGACGCACACACAACTGGCTGCAGGAAGTCAAGGATAGAGGGGAACCTCACTGGTTTCTGTCCTTGGACGCAGACGACGTTTGACGCAGTGCACTGGCCGTTCCTTCTGGCGGCGCTGCAACGGTTCGGCCTTGGCCCAAAATTCCTGGGATGGATAGAGCTACTTTACATAGCACCGACAGCTCGTGTTCGGGTAAAGGGCGAGCTATCGAGAGAATTCCGGGTGTCCAGAGACATGAGGCAGGGGTGCCCACTGTCCCCCTACTATTCACGCTCACGATAGAGGTCCTGGCAGCCAAAATTAGACAAAACCCTGACATACATGGCTTCTCGGGGGAGGCTTCGGGGGAAACACAGGAAAAAATCTCACTATATGCAGATGATGTACTGCTGTACGTTACCGAACCAGAGGTTTCGGTCCCGGAGTTATTCAGGGAACTAGAGGGTTTTGGAGCAAGAGCGGGTCACACCATCAACTGGAACAAGTCGGTACTATACGATCCCCAAGGGGCCGACAGGTGGGGGACGCTGCCTGAGCAACTGCTCACCACTACCGAGGGGTTTCAGTATTTGGGGGTTTATGTTACGCTAGATAGAGCACTCTCTTTCGACAGAAATGTAGAGCGAGTCATGACCGAGGCGATAGGGGACATGAATAGATGGAGGCAACTGCCGCTCACCCTTTTGGGCAGGGCGGCAATGTATAAAATGATTACCCTCCCAAAGTTCCTTTATGCACTCCAAAATGAGTACTACCCGCCTCCGGCTACTGCATTACCTAAGGTGCATGCAGACCTCCGATCCTATCTATGGCTAGGGAAACAGCCGCGTATTGCCCTGCAGACACTCCAGCGCCACCAATACAATGGGGGAATTTCCTTACCCAATCTAGAAGCATATTATTGGGCGGAACACCTGATGCCCATAAACGACTGGATTCATGCCCCGGCCGACCACCCGACATATGCACTGGAGAGACAGAAGATGTCCCCGCACAGTGTGCATCATTATTTATATGGAGGAAAGATGCGTAGATCGCTCCTACCTGCGACAATGATCACGCTACGAGCATGGGTACGAGCGACAAAACGTATGGGATTGCACGGGAGACCGACTAGACAGACGCCACTATGGCAGTGCCATTGGCTAGCGGAATTAAAAAAATTAAAGGGTTTTCAAAGGTGGGAGGACATCGGCATCTCACATATTGGGGATGTCATATATAAAGGGCAATTGAAGTCTTTTCACAGGCTGCAAGAGGAATTTGGTCTACACCGCTCGCAACTTTTCAAACATACACAATTGGCACATGCATGGAGAGCTCAACAGATCACACTTACGGACTTGCCGGAATACGCACCGCTGGAAGGTAGACTCCTTCAGGAACAATTAACAAATCAGGCGGTCTCCCTCACGTACAAGACGCTAACCAATAATATGCTGGGGGACTTAACTAAATTAAGGAGGCAGTGGGAGGCAGACGTGGGAGAAATGGAAAATTTAGACTGGGAGATAGTCCTGATGCACCCACGCGAGGTAGCGATTAAATCTAGGCTGAGACTCATTCAACTGAACGTACTCCACAGGACGTACTTTGATAGGGTGCGCCTCCTCAGAACAGGGAAAACAACTGACCCCATGTGTCTAAGATGTAAACATCACATAGGCGACTTCTATCACATCATCTGGTCATGCGATAAAATACAACTGTATTGGACACACATATTTATGGAACTAGGGGAAGTCTTAGGGATAGAATTAGAGCGGGATCCAAAATTGGCATTGCTGGGAATGACGAATGAAGTAGACCTTCCACGCAACCAAATCATATTTCTAGTACTAGCATTGGTAGTGGCAAAGAGGGGCATAGCAAAACACTGGGGGGCGGTAGAGACACCAGACATAGAGGAATGGAGAAGGGGCCTAAATCTCTATATGGTGGCAGAAAGGGTAACCTATAAGGCGAGAGGATACCCCAAAAAGTTCCGAAGAGTATGGGCGAAGTGGAGGCAGTACCATGGTCTTGAGGGAGGGCAGTGAGGTAGGATGGGTTGAGAACGGAGAGTCAGTCACGGGAGTAAGACCAATTGTGGCATGATGAGGTCGTGAGGGGACAGGTGTACGCCCGTGAGGGGACAGGTGTATGCCCGAAGAGGAATTTTAAAACACAAGACTGGAAAGACAATGTTCGGTTGGGAGGTGCTGGGTGGGAGGCAGTGGTGGGGGGGGAGAACAAAGACCACAGGGCGGATGACACGAACGCCGTGGAACACTCTGGACTAGATGTGGCGATGTACATGTTGGGGAATGTTATCTTGGTTATAATAGACACAGTGGGGGGGGGGTGCGGTATAAACAAAATGCAGGTCGCCGATTGGATATGGAAAGCCCGAAATGTCAATGACTTTATACAGCTGGCTGATTCTAAGACACTTCGCCGCCCGAACTCAGGGATGTGGGCTGATGGGCCGTGATAATAATTGTGATACAATTGTGATATAATATTAATGGAAAACAGGCAGATTTGAAATGCAGCCTGTGGGCTGATGTGATCCGTGTTTACCCTGCAACAAAAATAAAGTTTAAAAAAAAAAATTATTGACAAGAACCCTTGGTTTATGTGAGTTCTGAAAAAAGGATACTGGGTCTGCTACCAAGTGAATAATTGCATAATTGAAAACAGAACTATGTCAAGAAAAGGAGTGCAAATTCTTTACATCATGATGACAGTATCACAATAATTCCTTCTTATAAAAAACAGATCATTTCATAATGATCATTAAGACCCGACGGTGTCACTGTTCCTAGAGTTTTTATCCAAAATGTTTCTCTACGTGCTAGCGTAGTGTTGATGTCTGTGCCTGCCTTGGGTTGGATGTGCTCAAGTATGGTGAAGCGCAATTGTGGTATGGTATGCGATGCTTGTACCCAATGCGCTGCTAACGGTGAGGTTGTGTTACGATTGCGAATTCTGCTCTTATGTTCCACAATTCTAGTTTTAATTTTGCGACTGGTTCTTCCAATGTATACTAAGCCACATGGGCATTTGATGGCATAAATCACTTGTTCAGTGTTGCAATCTGAGGTGTGTTGTAATTTAAATTGTTTGCCCGTGTGTGGATGTGCGAACAGGTTACCCAAGATGACATTGCTGCATTGTCCACAATTGTGACATTTCCACATTCCCTTATGTGATTCTGAACATTTATGTTTGTGCTTTAAGAATTCACGTAGATTCCTGGATCTAGTGTGAGCAAATAGGGGTGGGCCATTGAATATGGTTGAAAAATCTTTTTCTTGATATATAATATCCCACCTATTTCTGATGATCCTTTTAATTTGGGAGGCTTGGATGGAGTGTTTTAGGACAAACACTTCACGTTTTTGGGTTGACTTAACTCGTGGTTCCAATAGTTGATCACGTGATTTAGTTTCAATACGTGTAAGAGCTGTCTCTATTATCTCCGAGGGATAGCACCTAGCTTTAAATCTCTTAGATTGATCCTGAATCAAATTGTCACATTGTTGAGGATCCAAGGTAATTCTTTTAATCCTCATAAATTGTGAGAAAGGTAGATGTTGTTTTAATGTCATGGGGTGCGCACTGTGAAAATGTAGGGCGTTGTTTACATCCGTGGGCTTTCTGTAAACTGATGTATTCAAAAAAACCCCAATGGTATGACTACATCAGTTTACAGAAAGCTTGTGTATCTGTTGATGCAAAACACGCAATTTAGCCGTCATTTCATACAGGTAATCAAGCAACACAGGATGTTCAATCTCACTAAATTTAGTCGGCCTTGGCACACCCCAAATGTTCGCCAGGCGGCCAAACACGACCACATACGGACTCAAACCCATTCGTGAATGCACAGTCATTCTAGTGGACAAAAGGGCTAGAGGCAAAGCATCTGGCCATTGTAAACCAGAGCTCGCTTGGATTTTGGACAACTTTAATTTCAGAGTGCCATTATAGCACTCGACTAGACCAGCTGATTGGGGGTGATTTGCAGCGTGGAACTTCTGCCTAATTCCTAACCCATCACACACTCTCTTCATCACTTGACCCACAAATTCACTTCCATTGTCACTCCAGATCATTCTTGGCAATCCATACCTAGGGAAAAACTCTTTGATAAGGGCTTTCGCTGTGGACAAGGCAGTATTGTCCTTCAAAGAGTAGGCTTCCACCCATCTAGAAAAAGAGCAAACAACCACTAACACATACTTTAGGTTGTTGCACCTCTCCATGTGGATGAAATCGAGCTGCAAAGTCTCGAACGGATACATTGGAGGAGCAAAATGACCAGCTGGAGTTGGAGTTCCCTTACCCGGATTGTACATCAAACACACCATACAATTCTTAACCAAATTCTCCGCACACTTAGGAATTCCAGCATTCTGCCAAACCGGAGCCAACAACTTGCAAATCCCTTTCACGCTGATATGTGCCATTCCATGAGCCATGTAACCACTGGAAGCACATATGAATCAGGTAGCAACCATCTCTGATGCTCTGACAAATCAATCCAACACCCATTCGAGTCCAATCTACCCTTACTCTCTCTCCATTCATTCAACTCTTTCTCCGTAGCTTCAGCTTGGATGAATTTCACACTCTCGATCGTATCTTCACACATACTTCTATCTGGAACCCATCTCGCCGGATCTGCAACATACATTCGACTCATCACATTTCTCGCAGTTTCTTTCGCGACCTCATCTGCAAACGCATTTCCGCGACCAATATCATCCGTAACTTTCTTATGCGCACTGCATTTCACAATCGCTACTTGCAATGGCAAAGTAAGTGATTCAAGGAGTTCATTCACCAACTGGCCATGCTGGATTTTGGTCCCATGCGAAGTCAGGAACCCACGCTCTCTCCACAAACGCCCAAAACCATGGGCCACACCAAACGCATACTGGCTGTCAGTATACACAGTCACTCGTTTTCCTTTCGCCAACACACATGCTCTCGTTAATGCAATCAACTCTGCTGCTTGCGCTGAATTATGTGGGATAGGTACAGCTTCAACAATCGTATGCAAAGTCGTAACAGCATATGCCGCAGTCGTATCACCATTCGGAAGCTTAAAGCACAAACCATCAACCCACAAAGTACCATCACTTTCTGGAAGAGGAGTATCCCTAAGGTCTATCCTCCCTTTCGTTTCTTCCTCAGTTCTAAGGAAACAATCATGCTGTTCTGTGTTATCTAACTCAGCTGAAATGGGCAACAACGTGGCTGGATTCAATGTGTTGCAACTCTTAATATGCACATGACTCGCTAACAAGGTCAATTCGTAACCCGACAACCGAGCACTAGTTAAGTGCTGTGTCTTGGTACGATTCAACAAGGTATCCACTGCATGTGGAACCATCACAATCAGTGTATTGTTCATAACCAAACCAGCAGACTGTCGAATCGAAACAGCCGCTGCTGCTGTAGCTCTCAAACAACTCAGCAACGCTCTAGCTACCGGATCCAAAGTCGACGAAAAATAAGCACATGTATGCTGCTTATCGCCAAACTGTTGAGTCAAGACTGACAATTCACATCCCTCTCTCTCGTGGACATACAATGTGAAAGGCTTACTGTAGTCGGGGGTACCCAACACAGGAGCCGAACACAACGCATCACGTAAATCTGAAAAACTCTTCTGACATTCATCAGTCCAAGGAATAGGATTTGGAGTATTCTTAACAGTAAGAGCTATCAATGGTTTCGCTAACAACAAAAATTTAGGGATCCACTGTCTACAGTACGACGTAATACCCAAAAACACACGTACTTCTCTCTGTGTGGTAGGCACACTCATTTTCGCAATCGCTTGAATTCTTTCTGAGGTCAGTTTCCTTTCCTCCTTCGATAAGAGATGACCTAAGTAGGTAACTTCTTGTCAACAATATTGCAACTTTGAAAGAGAAACCTTATGATGGAAATCAGACAAGTGACGTAACAACAACAAAGTAGCCTCTCTACAAATCTCTTCATTATCAGCAGCAACTAACAAATCGTCAACATACTGAATAAGAGCAGCACCATCAGGTAAAACCAACAGATCAAGTTGCGTCTTCAAAGCTTGACTATAGATCGATGGACTCTCACAATAGCCTTGAGGAGCGCGCTTAAAGCGGAAACTTCGTCCTCCTAAAGAGAAGCCAAAAATATCTCTACTTTCCACGGCAATCGGGATGCTGAAGAAAGCATTCTTCAAGTCAATCACCGAAAACCACGTGGCTGTAGCCGGGATCAAAGTCAGTAAAGCGGTGATATCAGGTACAACAGGAAATTGCGGAACAACGATCTTATTCACCTCACGAAGATCGATCACAAACCTATATACAGGAGGCTGTGAAGAATCAGTTCTCTTCAGAACAGGCAAGTAAGGACTATTGCACACATTACCTCTCGTTTCCTCAATCACACCTTTCTCAATCAGATCATAGATGATCGCCAAAAGTGCTCTCTCACCATCACTCGAGATACGGTACTGTGGAATACATGGCAATCTGGCATTCGCTTTCAATGTCACAACATATGGCGGAATCTCTAAAAGATCTACATCATTAGGACCAGTAGCCCAAAAAGAATCAGGGAGAGAAGACAATTCCGGTGGAAGTCGATCTTTAGATAAGTACATCAGATAGATCACTCTCTTACCCAAGGTAAGATATACTCCTGAAGGAGAACAATATAGCGTGGCATACAATCTTTTTAACAAGTCTAATCCCAACAAGTTCTCACCACAACCGGTCGTCAGAATGAGTGGTGCTTCGAATTCACAAGGTCCAACAGCAATAGACAACGGACTAGAAATTGGATTCGTAACCGGGGCGCCAGAAAAACCTACTGAAACATTCTTTAAGCCAGACAAAGGTGCGCCAGAGAGTTTAGAGTGCATAATAGAACTCTTTGCAGCACCAGTATCCAACAGAAAAGGCTCTGACACACCTGATGCAATCACTTCAACATAAGGTCCACTCTGATCTACTGGAATGGAAACAACTCCCTCTCTTTGTCTATGGCTGTCCTAACAATCATTACCATTCACCTCCTCACCTTTGACGTAGTAATCATCCGCATAATACTGTGGCGTCCTACCAGATGCACCATTCTGCTGATCAAAGCTATTCATAGAATTCTGTGGAGACAAAGAACGCGCATTCTGACCACGACCTCTACCTCTAGGCGCTTCTTGAGCACCTCGACTTCTCACACCAAAAGCACCATTCGTGCGCTGCAACAGAACCGGACAACTACTCTTGAAATGGCCCTCTTCTTTACAATACGCACACTGATTAGGATCTACGGGAAAACGTTGTTGAGAAGACTCGAACCTTTGCGAGTTTCTCTGATATTGCTGATTCTGCTGATAATCGCGCTGATTATTACGGGACGGATAAGCTTGCTGTAGAAGAACTTTAGTCTTCAATTCCCTAGTCTTCCTATCCACTTTCTCTATCTCATCCTTATTTCTATTTTCATAGTACTGGGCAGTAGCTAAAATCTGCGCTGACGTGGAAACGGCCCAAGCACTCTCGGAATCCTTCAACCTATTGCACAATTCTGGAAGCAAATTATGAACAAATTTGTCAACGAACAATCTCTGACCACCTTCAGTACTCTATGTCCTGACCACTGTGGTCTACAAAGGTCTCTTCAAACCGCGTGAAAAAGTCAGACACAGTCTCGTCTTTCTTCTGCTTGCATGCAGACAACTTGTCCCAATTAACACGCACTTCAGGCATTAGAGTCTTCATATAATTAATAATCCTACCAGGAAGATCAGCAATCAAATCCTCAGGCTTAGCACCACCTACTTGTCTATTATCGGCATCTCTAAGATTATTCCATGTCTCACCCAATTCTTGCGCATGATCCGTGTGACGAATCTTACCCCAAATAGGCTGTGGAACAACATTCCCAAACAACATATCTATATAAGCCAGATTCATGATACATGAACTCACAGTCTGAGTTAGCTCCTTATAGTACCCCGCTGGATTTTTGCGCGGATCAGGCAAAGACTGCTTAGTAGCTAAAACTTCAGCACGCTTCCAAGGAACATGTACCCAAACACGCTGAAAGTGTGGCGGAATAGCTGGATTATCAGCTGCATCACCAGGCCTCCAAACTGGAGGAACCTCACGCATCGGATATTGTTGCTCCTTTCTCCTAACTGACGAATCATGCTCAAACAATCGGTCAGAAGGAGATGCATTCCGTAATGACAACAACGTCCCAACTGCTTTCTCAATCTCGAGACCCACAACAGTCCCTTTCGCAAACTCAGAACGTATACGGTACTACTCAGAAGTAGTTTGACCTACTTCACTATCTTCCCATTGTTCACGAAGGAACGAACACATCATATCGAAAACGTACCGTTGTTTCGGTGCTTCCCATTGATGGAAAACGTCCATAACACCCTCAAGATCATAATGCGTAGGATACGTAACCCATTTACGCGCCAAGTTATCTAACACTGTCCTTTCATCAGGACTAGGCAACTGACTATGCGATTGCCTACGCTCGACAACAGGAGACATACCCAATGAACCCAACAAAGGAGAAAAGATACTAGCAACTGCATCAGTCATTCTCTGTTGAGCAGAAGGAGAAGGTGATAAAAGAAGAGGAGATGGAGCAGAATGAGTGGAAACCAAAGGCGGAACAATAACAGGAGGAGTATACAAGACAGGCGTAGGAGTAGCAGACGAAGGAGGTAGCAAAGTCGGCGGCCCTTGAGAAAGCGGCACCAAAGGAATAGTAGCCAACGGAAAAGGATCTGGCTGTTGAGGAATCACAGGTGGCCAAGCAACCGGAGGTTGCGCAACTACAACTGGTGGCGGAGGTGCCGTAGCATTTTGTGCATAAGGCGGTGGCGAACTCAATAGATGCGACATTAAAGGCTCTTTCACAAGATATTTCTTCTCTTCTTGCTGTTTAGGTGGCAAAGCTGGGTAGCACTTATCAACTGCTAATTTACGCTGCCTAAGCATTTGTTCGCTCTCTTGTTCTTCCTCGTTATCCCTAAACTGAATAGCAGCTTGCACCATTGACATACCTCGTTCACGTTTATTTTTCTTCGCTAATTTAATTTCTTTCTGTTTGGCTTCCTTTCGCCATAAGCGGAAAGAGTCAAACATCGCCGGCCGGACTTTCTTTTTGAACAGTTTAACTTCGAGATTATCTAAAATCTCAGTTTCAAAGCTACCATAACGGGGCCACTGTAGGACACCGTCTTTTCTCGTGTATTTTACCCATATTTCATTATACGCGATGGGGCCCACTCCATGTTTTACGTAGAGCTCATAGGTCGGAGTTCCAATCGGAGGACCCGGACACGAATCCTCCAGTCGGGAATCCTTAGTACAACCAAAACCAAATATCTTTCCAAATCTGCTAAGACCAGGCATTTTCGCTCTCTAGTCTAGCTTCAAACTTCAAGGGAAATCTGAAAACGATAACCTCGTGAAAACACGAGTCCCTCTGCTTTGGGGCCTGCAGGTACCAAATCAAAGCGATCCCAAAGGATACCCAAACAAAACTAAGGACTGGGAGACGCTCCACTCATACTTAACTGAAATGTCGATGGCGTCACCAGAAGGCCCCTCTATTGTCTCGCTCTACAAATCATCTAATGGCTCCAAGACAGGGCGACAGTCAGGGCAGCAGTCCTTCGTAGCCGCCAGAAAGCGGGGAACCTCGCAGCAAAGACTTTCGGACCACGACGACATACAGGGGTCGATGAAGTGGCAGGCCTTCCTCCAGAATTTCCACACGAAGCTCCTCACGATCTTCGGGCTTGGACCGGTACCGCTGAAGTCGCCCAACGTTGGGCGCCAACTGAAGAACCGGGTTTTAGAACCCAGCGGCGCCAGGGATAACGCCCGATGTCTTCGGATTCCCCTGACTCGGTAAACAGAGACACGGGACACTTCTTAATGACGTCAAAGACCAAAGTTTATTGGCTGCAACCAGGAACAGAGGTCTACGAAGCACAACACGGGTGGTTCGCTAGAGACTGCACAAATTCAATGAGCGGAGTATGGTCTTTTATGCCAAAAATCACATTCCAGGCTAGCATCAATTATGTACAAACTGACCAATGGAACAATGACATTTCGAAAGTATTGCATGACGACAATCTCACTTTCCGTTGTCCAGCCCACCAGAAATGACCAAGCACATTCCAATATCCTGTTCGATCAGGCCGGACAAACCCATTATAAAACCTCAACCCAAATCAGTGATTAGGCCTTAAAGGAAGGAACAGAAACAGATGAGAAGCAAGATAAAAGGGTGGGTGCAGTGTACCATAAACTCAGCAATGTCCTGCTCTTTGATCTTTATCTGACCAGCTGCTTAACAAGGAACTGGCTCAGCGATGTCAGCCTTGGGCAAAGGAGTCAGTTCGGCCAGGTCACACAAGAGTCAGCTAAGGTGTACGTGTCCCAAAGACTCGTTTGGCCATAGTCATCGGCCTATGTGAGGGCAACCACACAAATTGGCTGCCGCACACAAAATGGAACCTTAGGGTTCAAACGAAATCCCTGAATACGTAGTGTTCTCATTGATCAATTATGACGAAAACACTCGTACACACCGCACTCGTGATTTGCGGTCCGCTGATACCAAAATCGTCTATATCCGACGACCTTTATTGTACGGGTTCAGAATCTGCGAACCACTGACCCATAAACTACAGAACCACAGGTATACCGACGATAAATGCATTTTCCTCAAGGCTAGTATGGCTTCTCCTTCGTTCTCTCACTGAGAACAGAAGGCAGAGCCTTGAGACGTGAGGGGTAGTGCTGGCCAGAGGAAGGTGGTGAAGGGCATGCAGAAAAATAGGTAAGATCAGCATTGCCACCCTGCACATAAGGGGCAGAAGAAGGTGGGTAAAATCAGCATTTCCACATTGCGCATAGCCCACGTATGACTCGGGTGCCCCAAAACAGCTGACCCAATGGGTCAGTTCATGGGCAGGGTGCTCAGATGGATGAGAATACACAATATGAACTTGTATTTGGCTAAGAAGTCAATAGCATGAGGTTTTCTATGTCAGGGTTTCAAATGTCATCACAGACAACTCAAGTTTCGCTGATACGTATTCACCTACATTTTTACACTTATTTTTGGGTATCGTACTTGACAATTAGAAGCAACGTGCATTTCAAAATCTTGTTATTCACTGGTTCAAAGTCGCAGAAGTTCAAAGTTCTTGTTTCACTTTTGTGACTTTAATCTTTCCAAAGAAGGACCTAATGGCTAAAGTATGGCGTATAAATACGAAAGATGCCTCCGCCAAGCCTAAAGCAAACAGTTACCGCACATTAAAAGAAAATACCTATATTACATAAAAGACCCGAATAAAGCCAAAAAGAAAACCTTAATCACATAAATACTAAGGCATTTCAAGCGAAGAAAGTAATTCATTTCAAATTGTAAACACAAGAAAAATACACAGAAATGACATCATAAGACACTCATCAATAAACCACTAAAGGATTGCAGTTCATAACAATAAAAGCACATCATACTTCACTTACAAATTCTGTGATATGCCTTTACCGATTTTATCTTTAACAAAATACACAAACATTGTTGATAACCATGTATGGGTCTAATAAATAACAAAACATTGTATATACACAAATAAAAAATTCATATCTGGTGTGATTCATTGTTTCTGCTATGATGCTCTTCCTGCCCTCAAGTACAATTATTTTTGTTGCATTTTATTGTTTTTTCTCTGTCTGGCTAATTGTTCTTTGTGTAAAGCTGGTTTCTCCCTCCATAACTGTTAGGTTATTATCTCAATGGGTCTTCTCTTCTCCCACACAGGGATCAAACCGTGCCCGATGATCCTCGTCTTTGGTTGCCGAGAGTCTAAAATTGATCACATTTACAAAGAAGAGGCCATTTTTGCCAAAAACAAAGGGGTGTTTAAGGAGCTGTACACGGCCTACTCCCGGGAACCAGACAAACCAAAGGTGAGTACTTGCTTTAAGTTGCTGCAGGAGTACAAACAGTAGTACAGTCAGCCAGTGTTGCCTCATTGGCAGTCACACTGAAGATCCTAGCTGCTCCACTTATGTGAGCTGTCACTTATGGTGCCTAAGGCATCACCTTGTACTACTTATTAACTGATTCACATAATGAGTGATGCAGTGGTTATTAGTAATGGTGGGTGGCCTTTAAAGGTATAACAATCAACATTTCAGACCAACTATCAGTAAATGCGCGCTGTGGGTTATCGTTCTTAATATCAGGGATACTGGTTACACCTATAGGATGTGTCGGGAGATCTTTTATAATGAAAGCAATATAACTGTGCAGTCCTGTGATTACAGTGCAAGTAATGGAGCACTCTGGTTTAATATTGAATGAGTCCATGACCAATATATCTTTTGCATTGCACAGTTGGAAACTTATGATGGGTCTAAATAAATGTGACATGTGAAAGATACGCTGCTATAAAGGAGTGGCCGATATATGAGCAGGTATCAAGCTGCTCTCCGGAATAACAAATATTAGTGGCTTCCTCTTTATTGAATAAGTACAAGTTCAGAGGTAGAAAGAATGCCCCATTTGGACCAGCCCACCTCCAGCGCAGTATCTCATGCTCGTCTTGCCGAGCTGCCAGTCTCCCACCAGCGACGTTTACAGCATCCCATCCAGAGAATCAGATCTAACACCTCAGTAGGAGAGGCAGACCTGAATGGGGCCTAGACATGTCACATCTCATCCCTTTAGGATCAGAAAGAGCAACAAATCAATGCTACACATTCCCTTTCAGTAGATCAAAAGCAGCACGCAACACAATACATCAACACGAGATATGGGTTGAATAAGACCCCAGTCTGCAGTGGTAACCCAGAACCATGCAGGATGTCCCCCAACTGCTGATAGCTCTAGGAGGCCATGCCAGCGGTAGAGCGTGTGCAAACCAATTGCCAATGGCGTAGCATAACTTGCCTTAGCTTATGCCAGCAGTGCAACTTGAGGTGGAACTACAATCAGAGCGGGATGTCTCGAAAGACGTAACCTACTTATGTTGGTAGTACAACCAGAAAGTAATGTCTAGCAGAACATAACCTGCCTTATAATATGTCAGTAGTGTTACTTGATACTAGTAACTAAATCACAAGGGGAAGACCAGCAGAATATGATCTACATTATAATATGTCAGCAGTGGAATTTGATGTAAGGTGTGGGGAACTAGAATCATAAAGGGATGCCTTGCAGTAAAGGCTTAGGGCTCTAATGGTCGCTATATATTAAACCTTAGCGAGTACATGCTTGAGTTATTGTTGTTTTTTTTTATCCGTCTTTGCTGATTGTCTGAACAGCACTGAAGATTGTGACCGTCCTTGCTGCTCATTTCACGAGGTCTTAAGAGCTAGGGTGTAAAGGATACAGTGATTCCCTATTGTGACCATTTAATTTATACACACATTTTGTTATTTCACATTCGATTTTCGAACTAGTAAAATACTTTTGTGAAGCCGATAGTGAGAATCTCCTGCACAACATCATGAACAAGTATTTATTTATTAGTGGCAACTTTGGGGATGCAGTTGCGGTTGGTATCAAAGATATCTCACAAAGATCAGCACTCCAAATGTGAGTGGACTGCATTAAAAGGCTCAGCGGGGAGTGCACCCCCCTCCCCACGGAAAAGCGTTGTGATGCGTGTCTCTGTTGGTACAAAGATCGCTTTGAGAATTGACAGTCAACTACCAGGCTGTTGGACTGATGACCAGCGTTATGCGGTTATCCCTGATTGGTTAGCTAGAATGATGCCCCATGTTATCAGCTGTCATTTCTGATTGGTTAGCTAAACATCCCGGGGGCTGACTCACAGCGAGATATGTACTGCTTCAGTGCGGAAACAAATAGGAACTTGATTTTTCTGACTTTAGAACACTACATACGTAGATTGAGACACCTCAAGGATAACGCAGTCCATCATGTCCGCCAGGCTCTCTGCTTGGGTGGCCGCAGGTGACATGGCCTCAAGCTAGGCTCTGCTAACTACTGCTTCTTGTCTTTTCCCTTCTAGAAATATGTGCAGGACGTTCTACGGGAGCAGCTGTCCGAGGTGGTGTACAAAGCAGTGAAGGAGCAAGGCGGCCACATCTACGTCTGCGGAGATGTCACTATGGCCGGCGATGTCCTTAAGAGCATTCAGCACATCATGAAGCAGCGGGGGAATGTGTCGACCGAGGAGGCAGGAGCGTTCATCAGCAGAATGAGGGTAGTTGTCATATGCAAGCGTGTTGAGCTAACCGACCATGACTCAACCCAACCGGCAGGCAATACCATTGACGCATAGGGTTTCCTGCCGCAGGGTGCATTCACTGCACAGGTTCACACACTAGGTTGTAAAGCTCTCCAAGGTTATAATGACATCCTGGGAAGTGGAGGGGGGGGGGGGTAACATTTTTGTTTAGCAACATCTGTTCTCGGACAACCTTGGTTAGATCATGCCTAAATGCAGAGCTGGATTGCCTATTCCAGACATTGTATTATCAGGTAATCAGCAATGTAAACAAGGCACTCATTCTGAATACAAATGAACATCTCATAGGCTGCACAATGAATTCTTTTTATTATAGAATTTTACAAAATCTATTTACGAACAATACATACGACCAGAGAATTATGCACATGGATGTAGATATAGTGGCGGCAACAATTAGGAACTGTTAGACTGACACACAGCCAATCCCACATTGGGAACACTCCAAGATCAAGTATGATGTGCCTAAACAGAGGAAAGACAAAAGGTATGACGACTGTGTCTGCAACACATCAACATCTGTCTCACTGAGGCCTTCCTAATGTATGGACCATGTGGAATGAATGAGACCGTGAATCTAAACCCTGAAAACTTCCCAGGTTTTTAATCTAGTGGTAGGACAGCTGTGCCAGTGGTGCTTAATGTTGTAAGTACCATTAATGAAGAAAAGTATAGCCTCTCTCAAAACTTAACAAGATGAATCTGCTTCTATAACATAATACAAGATCCAGTAATCAGAGTTATCATCTTTGTTTTACTGTAGGGCAAAAGTAGACCGATAATTTCACCTCCTGTAATTCAATGCAGGACTGTGAAAATCTAAATAATCATAGTAATTTTCTTATGAAGTCCAGTACAAGCAAAAGTAGTTTGAATAATATATTTCTGTAATGTAGGGCAATGTATAGAATACAAAACTATCTTCTGTGCACCAAATCAGTTTAGAATACTCAGAGTAAACTCCTTTATTCTAAGCCAAGGTAACGGAGACTCCAAAGTTCTGAAAATAAAAAACAGCATAGTGATATTCTTCTCTGACTTAGTAAAGTATATAATTGGGTATACGAGGGTAAAAGGATTTATTATTGTTTTATTGCTACAAAAACTCATCTTTCCAAATAATCTTATGGTGAAAATCATTGGTGTTCCTACTGAGCTTCACTCGGACTATTTAGATGCCTAAAACTACCCTTAGCCACTTTATAGGGCCAACTTACGACTATTTTCCCTTCTAAGGATTTACCATCTGCTTACAATTTGTTGTGTAATTACTTGGTTTAGGACTAATGTTGTTGTGCACTTTTATAGATCCACCTTTAATATTTGAACTTAAAGGTGCTCTGTGGTTACTATGGTGGTTGCAATACCTTACAAAACCCCTAAGTAAATACACTAATCCTTGTTTGCACTCTAATGCCGATTAAGGTAATAATCATTGGCTTCTCTAAAGTAATGTCACTAGAATAATTTGACTATTCTGTCTAACCTAAACAAGAGTAAAGTGATCTGTCATCTCTTTCTATCAAATGCTAAATTAGAGTGATCTCCTGTAATGGATCAAGTAATTTGATCAAATCTTACAGCAATCAGAATAATCATTTTCTGTAATGAATTTCAGGGTAAAGTATCAGAATGACCTAAAGGTACTTAGGGGCAGATTTACAATAAGTGGCGCATCCCTGCATATCAGCAGGGATGTGCCACTCATTGTGCGCCATGCCTCCGCCACCATTGATGCGCCTCATTTACAATGCGGCGCACCAATGGGCAAAAACGGCACTGTGCCGTAAAAGCGGCGCATTGCTGGAGTTGCGTCGCAAGCACGACGCAGCTCCAGCAAGGCTCTGGGGGGCCCTATCTTGTTAATGCTGCGTCAATCCTTACGCCTGCTTAAAGCAGGCGCAGGGTTTTGACGCAGCATGGGCCCCAAAGTGACTGAGTGAAATCTTGTAGATGTCACTCAGCCACTTTTAGGAGGCGTTCCTGCACCAGAAAGTCCCCCTCTGCGCAGGAACGCCTCTTTCTGGCGCAGGGCTTTACAACGTGACGCATCTCCCAGATGCGTCACGTTGTAAGTACCCCGCACCATGGCACTTCTTTTGCGCCGCCGCTGCATCACAAAAGTGATGCAACGGCGGCGTAAAAGGGGCGCAACGGGCTTGTAAATCTGCTCCGTAATTCCTAGGCAAGATACTAGGAGTAGTCTAAAGCTTATGCATGCCTGAGTTAACAGAATAAACATCACCCAATCGTGTAAAAGGGAGAATAATGAAGTCAAGTGACCAAAAAGTTGCCTCAACATTGGCTGTGAATCTTCTCTGTAATAACAAGAAACATTTTTCTGAGTTTCAATAATGCTTCCTTGTTGCTACATTTCCTTATAATTGGAACGGCGTTCCAATTCTTGAGGCCATTTTTTCTAAATGTTCCCCTCCCCAGCACTCACTGCTTGCATGACCTACATATGTTCATGTTATATTTTCGACTTAGTTGGAAAAGCTACATTATGAACAGAGCTCCAAGCTTTGTCACATGCAGCTTCTGGATTACGCTCATCGGCATAAAAATGTTCTTCATGACCTGGTGTGTCTTCTTGAGAGATGACCTGCCCAAAGAGGGAGTCTGAGAAAGGGTACATGGGAACAAATGTTGATTGGACCTCTTCTTTTGATCCATCCACTGCAGACCAATGTGCTGCACACCGTAGCTCACTCATTTACCACCATTACCAAAAGTCGTCGTGGTGCCCTCGAATCAGAAAGTGTCATTATTTTCAGGGTAATTCTTTATGACCTCAGAAGGTAACAGGATGTTTCACATAATAGTAGAAGTGTGTGGCCTGTTTGTCTGATTACATTTTGCATGAGCTAACAGGGAAGTGGTGCCAGTGTTACAATAGGGAAGGGCTGAGCAGGGAGGGGAGTCAGATTGTTGTTTGCTGGAAAATGCGTTCTCATAGATGGCTTTGTAGACTCGCAGCATGGGTTGGACAAGATACATGTAAGGAGCTGAAGCTGTGGAGGTTTTTTAGGGTAGTTGGGATGCTTTTCTGTTTCCTCTGTAGGGTGATCAGGTAACCTGCAGCAAGTGGGGTGACTTTCAGTGATGCTGGGGTGCAGTCTGGTCAACAGCGAGCCATCCTCATCTTTGCAGAGCAGGAAAAGGGCTTAGCCTGTAAAAGGTATGACATTGTGGGGGGGACCAATTGATCCTTCATAGGAGGCTAATATGAAAATAGGCACTTTTGTCTTTTTTATTATGTGGTGCCTAGCTCTTTGTCTGTGTAGAAACCAAGTGTGTCACAGTAGGAGAAGGAAGGCGAGGAGCTGATCCGATACCTTCTGTCAAGCCATGCCTAGACCTGCGGTTAGTTTGTGCCACCATGGAGTAGGTAGATTATGCCTCTAGCATATGCCCTCTAGCGTATTGAATGTTGTGATCTTCTATTTTCAGAAAGCAACCAGGTAGGTTCCGACGTGATGGATATTGTCAGCCGATGAAACCTTGAGATACAGTTGAGCACTGTTAAAATATTGGTAATTGGTTATAGGTTGATGAGTGAGGAATGCACACACTCCACATAGACATTAAATATCAAGGAGCAAACTTTCAACAAGATAAATTGATGTATGGAGATCTTAGAGTGGCCATTTTTACATCATCTAGTAGACTTGGAAAAGTTAAGTGAACCCAATTCGTGGTAGCTTCAGTGACGCTCACGTGGGATGAGAAGGTCTCAGTTTGAGCAACGTGGTTGAGGATGTTAACAACTGCAGACAAGACAAGGACATTGAGGGCGTAGGTTGGTGGTACTAATATTTCTGGGAGCACTGTCCCACACCAGGAAGGTTCTCGCCTTGTTGCTGCGCCACAGGTGGAGGCCTGGCTGGTCCGGCCAAGCCAGAGAGTAGCGTGAGGAGTTGAACATTTTATTTTATATACATGACTTGCAGAGATATAGACATAATGCTCCTGGGTTCTGTGCCAGACCCTGAAGCTTTTGGTCAAGATATATTTTTTTTAAAGGCAATTTATTTGTAAGAGTTTCATGAAGGAGCCACCTCTCATCTTCTGAAACCCATCCGACTAGCCTTCTTATACTGCCTTGCTGCACTTGCTCATTTGTGAATTCTGGGGATACAATTAAAGCATGGTTCATGGCTTCCTTTAGTTCCCTGGGCAGCCCCTGCATTCAAGACCCTCTTGCTGATTCACAAGTGCATCAATTAAAGTTATGTTACCTAATATTTATTTGCATAGAACACTAATCACCAGAGAGGGTATCCAGGCGCCTTGGCAGGTGTGTAGGTTTGTGGCCCCCAAGGTGCTTATACGAAAGCCAGGTCTTCTTGATTTCCGCTAGAAGCTGAAGTGAGGAGGAGGCTCTGATCTGTTGAGGGAGGTCATTTCATGTCTCAGGTGCAATGTAATAGAATGAGCGACCTCTAGTTGTGCTTTTGCGGATGCGAAGAATGTGTGAGAGTGAGGCGGAGTGTAAGTGTCTGGTGGGTTGGTGAAAGTGTATGTAGCTGTTCAGGTATTCTGATCCTGTGTTGTGCAGGGCTTTGAATGTTTGTCTGAGAAGTTTGAATTGGCTGCGCTTGTGGATGGGGAGCCAGTGAAGCTTCCTGGGGTACAGTGTAATGTGAGTCCGGCGTGGGAGGTCGAGTATGTGACTTGGAGCGGTGTTCTGGATGGTCTGGAGTCTTTGTAGGAGTTGTTTGGAGGTTCTGGTGTAGAAAGTGTTGCTATAGTCCAGCCTGCTGGTGATGAGTGATTGTGTGACAGTCCTTCTGGTGTTCTGAGGCAGCCTTTCGAAATTTCTTCACAGCATGCTTAGGATGTGGAAGCAGGAGGTGCACACTGCGTTGATATGAGCCGTCAGGTTGAGCTTGTCATCTAGGATGATCCCTAGATTTCTTGCGTGGTCTGTGGGTGTCGGTGTTGATCTTTGCTCATGCTGAAAGTGCAATCCATACCTCATAAACTAAGCACAGATTTACACCACGAGACTCTTTCTTCGCTCATCCAAAAAGAACTTACTCCAAATCTCCATATCATAGTCAGCTGAAAAAGTGGCAGTCAGTTTGCATTCCAAGTACCCAGACTGCAGAGCGTGGCCGCCTGCACCGCAGCTGACAACCAACTCACCCCAGAGAAAAAATTAACTTCTTTCCTTCTATCTGTACATTCACCTCTTCTACTCCTAGGACTTATTGGTGATTTAGTAGAGGGAGGCTTGTTCAATTTACATAATCATTACTTACTTTAAGATCTCGAATCTTACAGATGAAATGTTGGGTAAGCAGCAGCTGGCTATTAAATGAGCCAGAATCTCTGTTCCCCTTAACAATGTGCACACTTCCATCACTGCTCACTACTGCGCCCTCTGGAGCCCGCCGCCCGCAAGGAAACAGGAGCTTCGTGTCCTAATGGAGGCTCGGCTGCCACTTCTGACAGCACTTTCCATCCTCAAAGGGAAATTGAGTTTTAGATCATGGAGAGGCCATGTTGATCTCAAGGACCTTGGCTGGGATTGGAAGCCGAACCCGGTGCTGCTGTCTCGAAGCTTGGCTCTTCCGACAGGCACAATAACAAAATGTGTGTCAAGATTATTCATGAGAATTATTTTCATGCGTTCTACAGCACTCTGCCACCAATGTACTGCATGTCCTTCGCTTAATAAATGTATTGCATATTAATCCAGCTCTGTTGATAGGCGTTGTCGATCGACTCCGTACAATTTAACAGCCTCACATACAGTACTGGTTAGCAAAAGTTATTGGCACAAAGCATCACCAACAACGACATGAAAGAGAGCGAGTTAATGTATGTAATTTGGTCCCATATCTCTTTGTATATGGCCCATTATTATTATTATGTTTTAGTTTTATATAGCGCGAACTCGACCGAAGGTATCGGAGCACTTTAGATGGGCATTAGTTGTTTTACAGACGAACACATTCATTTTGTTAGGCGCTGGGAACTAAGTGATTTGCCCAGAATCACAGGATGTTGAGTGTCCCTGTCGAGACCAGAACCGGATCCCCAGCTTCCAGGTCATCCGATCTGCCGTTATGCCACATCCTCTCCACTCTCTCTTGTCCCTTTGTAGTTAGTTATTCATTGCATCCTTAACCCGGACTATATCTTCTGCTGTTTAGGCACATAGGACCACAATATTGTTGAGCTGTTAAGTCGAGCATGTCGGTGCAGTAAGATGCTAACTAGAATTTCTACTTGCGAGAGCAAACTATGTTAATTCTTAGGTTATATGTATGTATCTACAAACATATATGTGTGTGTCTACCCACAGAGAAAATAAATTACAGTTCGTACAGGGACATAGATTATGCCTATTCAGTGGGCCATGTGTCACCTGTAGGTGATTATTTCCTTGAGAGTATCATAAACTCACTCCAGTTGTCCTCTATTTGTCCAAAGGAACCTCGTGTACACGTTCCCCATATTGCTCTACTCACTAAGTACATTTAGTAAAAACAAAACTTACACGTCTGAGCACAGATGATGGATTGCGTCAATGGCAGAGCAATTATGAACCGGTCATCAGGCAGTTTTGCAAATAAATTTGCGCTATTTGTCTTGTGCATCATGCCTTTTTCCACTGATGCCGCTGCATTTTATGTACTGATCGGTAAATGTACACTTGTTCGTCACTATGTATGGGAGCACGAACCTTCTCCGTCAGTTTTGCGATGCACGTAATTTCCGGCTGAGAATATTTTATTTATCTTTAAAATCACCTCTTTGTTACTGAATAATCTCAGAGCAAGTTCTAAGTATGGTGAGAGGTCAATACAGTTTGGGGCTGGGAAGTATAGAAACCTATGTGCAGACCCAACAATTGGCCAACATCATTCTTTCTACCCCTAGAACTACTTATGTAAAGTTTTCGTTTGCTGCTACAATTGCGGGTGTTCACACTAAGTATACAAACATTTCACCTCTTTATTGGCCCGAAACTAATCATCAGGTAAAAGGGAACAAGTTCGCTTTTGAGAAGTTTCAGGTGAGGCTTCAACACGTGTGGATCAATTTAATAACTTATATTCGTTTGAATAAAAACATGTTTTAATATGCACATTATGCAGCAGATGGTGGCTAGTGTGGCAAGTGGGCAGGTTCATACTTATGCAGACAAAGCCGCAGCTATGGACTTTCGTCCTGCCAGTAGTGACCCTGCACTTGGCTTCCAAAACAACGGAAGGGGCATCTATTTAATCTGTCATACCGCCTCTGTTGCATTTACATTCATCAGCCCTACACCCCATCCCCCCATCCACCCCATACTGGCCCATGTTTTCCGGTTAAGACAATCATAAGTGCTGCACGAGATATTAAAGCTCCCAGACCGCTATGTGGTGGCAGAACAACGTGCTAATAGCCCACTGCTTTTCTTTCACACTTTGAAAATGCACAGGTTTCTTGCGAGGCAAATACACATGGTGAGGGCTTTCTGACCACTGGCACTGACCGCCCAGAGCCAGTCATGATACTAGCACATGGATTTGCCATCAGTGCCACAGACTCCCCTGCTTTCTACTTTCTTGTCGCCTCCCTGCATGCGCTCCTGAGCTCACAGCTAGAGTTTAAAATGAGAAGAGGAAGCTCATGTAATTACTATATTTATATAACATATGGCACATAGCCACAAATCACGTCAATGCTTCATCTTTCTCTTTCTTGCCCATTAAGTCTCGCGCGGTTCTGTAAGAGCAGCAGCTCGCACTCAACCCATGGCCATGCCTGCCGCTTGAATTTAATTACAGAATGCACCCATCCCAGAATAGTTTGTGTAATTGTCATTTTACTGCATCTACATTCAAGCATCCGCCAATCGCGTGTTACATTTCGCCGGGTAAACGACGAGTTACACCGTGAGTTTTGGGAAGTTAACCACAGCCTGTTTCATAATAGGAACTATACATCTTCGCAAGCAGCCTCTTTGCTAGACAGTTAATAGCTTTGTCTAATGGGGCTGTTCAGTTAAAGGGTGAGCTGCATTGCACTCGCCGTAGCCACTGGGTGGAGGCTGTTCATGTTGGAGGACTTCAGTTTAAAGTTTTGTAACTTCTCGACGTGGCATTGTGTATTAGTGTTGAGCGCACGTGCATACCAGCAGCCATAAGATGCAAAAACTTTAGGAGTTGTGTCCAGGGTCGGATTGGGATCACAATTCGGCCCGGGCACTGACGAAAAAAGTGGCCCACATTCAAGAGGCGTGGCCCATATTTAAGGGGCGTGGCCCACATTCAAACACCATTTGCACAGACAAGGAATGAAAGTGGGAGGATACTGTTCTTGCACAGGACACAGGGCAAAGGTGCCAATGGCCTACATGCTGAGCAACTAAAAAAAAATAGTAAGGCCACTTTCTGTCACAAAATTATTCAAGCCCTCCAGCACAGGAGCACCTGAAAAGCAGCAAAGCCCCTGCTATTACTAACCTACTTAGCCCTCCCCAGACCTTCAGCTCAGGAGCACATGAACAGGTAAGGCCCCTGCAATTAGTAAATTAATCAGTCCTCCAGGCCTTCGGAAAATGTCCTGGCAGGGGAGCACAAAACACAGCTTTCTGGGTCATCCAAGGTAGCCAGGTAGCCAGGGGGGAGGCTGAGGTGAAGCTGGTGCATGGGAAGTGCCTTCCCAGTGTGTTCTGGCAGTTTGAGTGTTTGCCATTTACTGTAGTATTACCCTTGTACCTGTGTATGGTACCCTTTTGTAACTTGCACATGTCACTTTTCTCTGGTATCACACTGTATGCTACCTCTCACTTTTGTTTGCTTTAGATACTTGCACAAGTGCCACCATTGCCTACGTAACGTTTCTTCTTGTGCTGGAGTGTCTGCCATTTATTGCAGTATTATATCTCTACTTGTACTTTGTACGCTTTTGTAACCTGCACACATATCACTTGTTCCTCCTGTAATGTACCGATTGCTACCTCATGTATTTTGGTTGCTCACTATTGTCACTTTTGATTCATGTAACTTAACGTTTGCTTTTGTAATTTGTCCACTTGTAATTTTTCCCCTCATGTATAATTGCTGTTCCTTGTGTGAAGCGCTCTGACACCTTTGGGTAAAGTCCGCGCTATTTAAAATCGCATAAATAAATAAATAAAATAGAAAATTCCAAACATCACCAGGCCCCCACAGCAAGACCCATTGTTCCTCGCCCACTATGCCCTGAATGTGAAGGGCTGTGGGCGAGGTGTTAAGACTAACACCGTTTCTGGGCTGCAAGGGCCCCAGGGGGGCCGAGGTGAAAATGGCTCAAAGGCCTGAGAAACACCTGGCCCCCAGGGAGGCCGATTATTGCAAACAATCACCCCTCCCCTGCCCAGCCTCAGCTTGATTGCTTGGCAGGGTAGGGGTGAAGGAGAGCCGACAGCTGACAATCGCTGTCTGGCCGCACAGCGAGGCTGCTTTCATTTTCTCTCTCTGTCTCGTGGCCTCCGTGGGCCGTTTTTTTTTCTCCCCTTTCCTAGTCCACTCTCTGTGGACTGGGACAGGGGAGAAAAAAACGGCCCACAGAGGGCACTGAGGCACGGGCCCTTCGGCCCATTCCCGAATGCCCGCCTTGCCAATCCGCCCCTGGTTGTGTCCTTGGCGTTGTGATTGAAAGGATAGACGGGGAAATCCCTGGTACGCCGAGGACTTGGGCACTGCTTTTAGGGGAGAATGGAAGGGGCGGGGGGAGGGGGGTCAGCAGCTATCCTGCCCGGAAAATACACCTGAGAGCACACACACAGTTTGTATTTCGACTTGTACCCACTTTTACCACCTACCCTGGTCCCCAAAATCCTCCTGGAGACAGTGGCACAGGGTGTTGGTCTTTCTAGGGTTAAAGCACAGAAGATATGTCAGGGCATCTTGATATTTTAAAAAGCTCTTTTTTATTCCAGTCCTGCGCACCCACCTGTAAGGCTTCTTTAGAAGGGACGTGAGTGAGACAGAGAATGAAGAATTCAATGAGAATCACAACATCCAGTAAACTGCAAAGTTCTGATAGACAGATGCTGCTACCCTTCTGACATCCTCCACCTTCATGGAGGTAGTGTGGAGGCCTTTGACATGGAGCACATGAGCAAACAACTCAATCATGGGTCTAAATCCTCACAACGGAACTTCCCTGTCAGCCATGGAGAACAGCCACCGTGCAAGTGTTATTTTACAGTATGCTTCCCACTTGCAACAGGATGTCACTGCTCTGCTCTACAACTAGGCATGACCTTCTTGATGGTAACTCCAAACATTTCCACTTATTTTATTTTTTTGTCCTCATTAGTGCAATGTTATTAGTAAGGAGTTGTCGGGCCCCAATCTCAAACACTTCCACTTCGCAGGAGGAAACGTAGCAAGTAGGCCCTAATCCTAATTGACTAATCCTATATTGCATTGAGAATATAATGATATATCTGGATTTAGGGCAAAGCTGCAGATATCTGACTACAGATTCAGTTCCAGTTAAAAGTGAAAACAGGCATCAAGAGGCCTGCGATAATGCCATCCATTGTAGCTTTGGATTCTTATCTCACTACACTGCGTTTATTGCCATGTCTATAGCCACACAAATGGGAATCTCATGTGACTGCTTTATCTTTCTGGAAATGGGGATATAAAGAGATATGTGATCGAAATAGAGAGTAACCCCTTGCACACCAAGGGACAGGGTTCTACCAAACTAAAAAACTATAATTCCCCTAGAGTACTTTACTACATTTTGAAATATTTACTTTTCATACATATGAAATCCACAGTTCATACAATCAAATACCACTAGAGGTTTGACAAGGATACACTCCTATACCACAAGAGATTTAGAAAAAATATGTGGCTTTTAATTTATTTTATTAAAAAAAGATTTCTCCGCAGAAGAACATTTCAAATAAAAAAAAATTACAATTACAATGTGCATCAATCCTGTAGGGTAAATACTTGTGTAGACAAAACCATTCATTTTTTTAAAATAGACATCTATTCATTACATCACTAAGGGCCCGATGTAGGTCACCAAATACCGGTCGGTAACGGCCTAATTCGGCCGTTACCGACCGGTATTTGGTGATTGAGATGTAGGGGCCATTATTTTAAAGAATCGGTAAATTTTCCGAATCAGTAAATTTGCTGATTCTGTTAAATACCGAATCTGTAATTTTACCGATTCGGTAAATCCCAGATGTAGGTAGCACTGTTTACAGTGCTACAGGCCTTCAGAATTCGGTATTTTATCACCCAATACAATTGGGTGGTAAAATACCGAATTCAGGTGTACATGCACATCTGTGCATGCACACCTGTGCCATGTGACACACAGATATGCCCTTAGGGCATGTATGTGTGCCACATGGCACACAAGCCTGGAATTGGGGTGCTACAGGGTGTCAAAGTTACACCCCGTTCACCCTTGCAGGATTCGGTATTTACCAATTCGGTAAATACCGAATCAGTATTTCCCATTGATTCCTATGGGCTTCAAGGCCCATAGGAATCAATGGGAAATACCGATTCGGTATTTACCGAATCGGTAAATACTGAATCTTACAGATTCAGTAATTCTTAAATAAGAATTACCTACATCTGCCCCCTTCCTATTTGCCTACTCTTAAATACCGAATCGGTATGATTCGGTATTTAAGAGTAGGTAAATAGGGATTACCTACATCGGGCCCTAGGTTTCTACGTATTCCTTTCACATTGTGGCTTTAATATCTTGTTGGAATGTTTTGGTGGGTAAAAGCAAATGCCAGCCACCTTCTTCAGGACAAAATTGGTATCATTTCCCCAATAATAAATTCATAAGCCATTTTTTGATCTGAGATTGGTAACGGAGGATTCAATGGGGAAGAGACTTGTAAAAAAAGAGATTGTTGATGATGGGCAATCAAAGTATGGTGTGGTGGTGACGCTCCTTTAAAAGTGGTATGAATGAGAACACCATCTATAGGGATAAAATAACATCCACTGTTGATTAGTCCCATATTGATACAGATCCACTAATCCAACTGCATTGGGTGGGATGCATTACAATTAAATTCTATGATTCAGATAGATAATGTTACTGTGTTAGATTGAGAATGAAACACTGCGCCTAGACACAAAGAAATGAGAAGTACATATTTATTCAACTCCTATGAAGCTCTGCATGAGGAATGAGGAAATATGATTGATTTACCACAACTATTGAAAGGAATGTCGTATGAATGTATTATTGGGGATGTGATACCAATTTTGTCCTGAAGAAGTTGGTTGACATTTGATTTTAACCACTGAAATGCATTGACGAGCTCTTGAAGCCACACACTACAATACATGCGAAAGGAATACATAGAAACCTAATGATGTACTGAGTAGATGTCTGTTTGTAAAAAATAATGGTTTTGTTTAAAAGTATTTCCCCTATAGGATTGATGCACATTGTAATTTTTATGTTTTTAGGTATTTGATGTTCTTCTGTGGAGAAATACTTTTTAATGATATATATTACTATAATGTCTTAAAAGCCATGATTTTTTCCAAATCTCTTGTGGTATATCAGTGAATCCTTGTCAAACCTCCAGTGGTATTTGATTGTGTGAGTTGTGTGGTTGATATGTATGAGGAGTGAGTATTTTGAAATGAAGTAATTTGTGCACCTATAAGTGCTCCCATGTATTTCGTAGGTTGTAGCACGCCCCATTCCATTGCGGAATGGGATGGACCCAATGATGAAGCATGCCATCAAGGGGAACCCTGGAGGGTGAGGGCTATCTAAATAATGTTTTCCAAATCGATGTGATCTAGTACATGATCAACGAATGGGCTCTTTTTGGCTCTTTGACAACTTCATGATTTCAGTTAACTTTGTTCTTGAGCAAGATTGCCCCCCTCCCCACCCCCACTAGGGTGACCCCTTTCAGAACTCCTTGTGTTAAAAGAGAATACAAATTAACCACTGCAATTAAAGTCTGTTCATGACCAGGTTTCCTGGAGCCACATGATTAAGGGATTAAAAGATTTCAGATGATTTACATTTTTTTCAGCTTGTCCCAATCTAGACATATTCCATTACAGAAAAAGCACCCCCAAGCTGCCTCAAGGGCTCATTAATCCTGGGTAAAGGTTGGATGTTATTCAATGCACATGCCACCCAGCTCCACTGAGAAAGATCGTCTTCCAAATCAGTAGCCCGGGATGGGTTACAGGACCTTCCACCATGTTAAAAACTTGACCCCCTTGCTCTAGTGAAATAACTATATCTTTGGGATTCCTCTGAATGAAATTGGGAACAGGCCCCACTGCATCAATACTCAGTGTTTAAAATACTTTTAGTCTAATCGATTATTGGTTAGGAGATTCCCAATACTCGACAACAGGAACTACATCAATCCGTTGCTGTAGGAAAACTCACAATTCTGGACAACCAAATTTGCTATAACCAGGGAAGTAAAGGGGATTCTGGAATTAGGGGACAGACCACATGAATGAGTAAACAAATTAGTAGTGTCACCGCTTTCCACCAACTTTAAAGCATCAATCTCCATGAAGGACTTTAGGATAGAGCTTCTAGTTAACATGGTGACTCGTTATCAAATTACAGGGTAAAATCCAGAACAGATGACAGAGCGCTCTATTCCACATAGTTCCAGGTAGGACAAAAGGGTTTGCCACATAGTTAAGTTTGGGATGAGGATGCGAGACAGGCACTGTTGTGGTGCGCTGATCAGCATTCCTCATACTAACTAAATAAGACACCTGATACGCCAAGTTTGTCCCTCCTATAGGGGGACCTTCTCTCAAGACCACCTAACCAGATTCCTGACATCACTAGGACCCAACTCCGTCAAGGGAAGAGAAGCCCCACTTCCCAATTTCCTCTCCCACTCCAGGAGGCACAGGCAGAGCATTAGATATTGGAACCAAGGCCCCCTCAAGGGGGAGAGAGGGCGGAATGGAAATAACTGGCACTGCTCTGGTTCTCACCTCAACCCCAACAGGATCATTATATGGGCAATTCTGCATGATCAGCGCAGGTAATGGCGGAAGAACCGGTCCCTCCTGCGCACCACCTGCCTCCAAAGTCGCACTGTTAACACTGACCCCCTTTGGCCGTCCATGGGCCAGGGAAGAGGACAAAGCCAAGAGTGGAGGGACAGTGGGACAGCAGCTCGAATCTTCCGTCACTGCCTCAAAGACAACTTTAGGCATTTTCCGAAAGAAACCAGTAATAACAGGATGAGATCTGAAAAAGTGATGCTGAGAGCTTCAAGGCCACTAATGGGAAATAACCCCCCCACCCTCCTTCAGAGCCTGTGCATATAAACTTGCTGGCTGCTAAACAGGCCGAAAGTCTGCACTTAAACACGGTTATAAACTCAGAAAAAGCTCAGAAGTACCAATAAATGCACTATCTGAACCTGCATCAGCTGTACCACTGCAAAAGAGCCTTATACGGTGGATCTGTAGTCACTTTTCAGATGGAGCCTTGTACAACCAGCAGTAATAGCAGGTATCGCCGTGATAGTGTGGGAGCAAATAGCAGATGGCAGACATAGAGCATGACCAGACATCCAGATGATGAGCGAAAGCAATTGGCAGAAGAAGAAAATATACGTAGAAAAGGAGGCTCCCCTCCAGGAAGCACAAGCTGCACCAGCCTAATGTAGGCCATCTCTGCCCAGTGAGAGGGCCGGTGGTTTAAGCCTCTACCTGCACGCTGGTACTCCCATTGGTACTGACCACTGAAGCACAAAGTCATGGTGCCCAGCTATCCAACTCCGCCTTACGTCACTGCTGACACTGCTGTCTACCTTCTGCCTCCCACCTCCGGCTCATAGGGTGGGGGAAGAAAGAGCAACACCCCAGCAGAGGAAAGTAGTTTGTGGTGTACAACTCCCTCCGCCGCAGGAATCTTGTCACTAGCCATTGGCTTAAACCGCCAAGCAGATTGCTGCAGTGACTGCGGCAATGACTACGGCCACAGCCGACCACAGCTGACTGTAGTCCATGCCGCAGACTGCTGCAAACAGAGGCTCGCCTGCTCACGTCTTATGCTCCGCTCCTCACACTGAATCGGCGTCTGATGAATTATACTCTCATCATTGCATCCAATTTTGTGCCTATGTCAACAAGTGTGTTTTCTTTAATACCTCCAACCATGCCTGAGGACTGTGGCTTCTTTTTACTGGATTTTTCATCAGAAAAAAATATGCAACAAAGTGAATCCATTGTCATTCTATTCTTCTGGCACCTGGTGATATTCGTAGTTTAATCTGGCAGCAACTAGACATCCTCTGAATCGCCACTGAAGGGACGACTGGGACGATTATGGCTCTGCACCTTCAGATCAAACGATTCGTTTTTACACACCTGATGCAACAGAACTTGGTCCAGGGTGGAGCTTTAGTGCCTTCATTTTCCACTGTCCCCTGATCCAGTCATGGTGTCAGTAACGGCTGCCCCAAGGGGGCGCCAGGGCGTCCACCCTCTGCCACTACTGCTGGCATATTACAGCCTTTATATGAAAACAAACAATCTCACAGATCGTTTGCTCGCATGTAAATGCTGTAATGTTCAGGTTGGCGGCAGAAGAGGGTTCCACTACTTATTTTGCACATGTGTCAGGTGGAAGCTGTTACAACCCAACCTAACGCATTCATAAAACATATCTGATATGCTGCACTAGCGTCACACAGTGCTGCATGTCAGATAATGTAAATGTAAATGTATTTGAGCTTATATAGCGCACAGCTACCCGCAGTGGGTTTCCCGGCGCTTGCTTAGGGAACCCGTCCTGGTATTCCCCTGTGGGATAACCCCGGCAGGGTATCCACAAGGTGAAAGCCAGGCATCCCGCCGCGAGGGGCTGTTGTGAAGATTAAGCAAGCTATTGCCCAGAGCCACAGAGTGTGAACCCGTGAGTCGAGAAGGCACCGGAGCGAGAATTATCGAGTCCGTGGAATTTTTTAGCCCAAGACCCGCCGAGGCGGGGAATTGAACCCTGGTCCAGGGCCGATCTCAGCTTCCGGGTCTGCCGCCTCTAACCCCTGAGCCACACTTCTCCAATGGAGCTTCAGGGCATGTCAATCTCATGCCCTCTTGCCCAATCAGAATATGGAATAGAGAAAAAGGTCTACTTCAGTACCATCAACCCTATTCCAGCTTCCGATTGGATGGAAGCTCATGGGTCTGCCTCCGGCTGCTGTGTAGAGATGGGAGTGTCGGAAAGCATGGGCCTGCCTCAGGTTGTTTTTTTGCATTTAAGTCAAAGTGGGTTTGTTTCTGTTTGCTGGGGATTGCATGCGTATGTATTCATGAATGTGTTTGTGTGTGTCCCTGAAACTGTGTGTATGTATGCATGTCTGCTTGTGTGTGAAGTAAATGTCTTCCCCGGGGTTTGGCAAGGCCAGAGGGAGAGTGCTGGATTGTGCTGTTGGGCTAATCACTTCGATAATGCACCAGCCGCCATTGCATGGTGTTCCTCACACTGGTCTCAGCTTCAATGGCAGCCTCTATATTTTGTTTGCATGTGTCACGCCAAGCATCATCAAAAACGGGTGACCAGTTGCTGCTTGGCCTAGTATCAGGCTTGAACGATTAGGCTGCTCTTCTCCCCATCCACTTAGAATATGGAGCAGATAGTAGCAAGATGATGACGGCACATATGTAATGCTTGTCGTTTTCTCTGACCTTAACCTGACAATGTGCAGCTTTTATGTGTGTATATTAATAACAAAAATGTTGTCTGATATAAATATCGTAGCCTAAATATACTTTACAAAAATATCACTCCATGGGGTGTAGATGTCTATTAACTCCAATGAGATGTTATTCTCGTCGGCTAATGTTTAGGCCACAATATTCTGGTACCCTGCCAAACCTCTTTCACTGTGGATGGGTGAGAAGCAAATGCCTCACCAAACTGATCTCCTTTATTGTGATTGCAAAGTCCGATTTAAGTTGTTGAAGCCTCTTGGTTCACCTTGTCTTTGTTGAAGCCTCTTGGTTCACCTTGTCTTTGTTGAAGCCTCTTGGTTCACCTTGTCTGTGTTGAAGCCTCTTGGTTCACCTTGTCTTTGTTGAAGCCTCTTGGTTCACCTTGTCTGTCTTGAAGCCTCTTGGTTCACCTTGTCTTTGTTGAAGCCTCTTGGTTCACCTTGTCTTTGTTGAAGCCTCTTGGTTCACCTTGTCTGTGTTGAAGCCTCTTGGTTCACCCTGTCTTTGTTGAAGCCTCTTGGTTCACCTTGTCTGTGTTGAAGCCTCTTGGTTCACCTTGTCTTTGTTGAAGCCTCTTGGTTCACCTTGTCTGTGTTGAAGCCTCTTGGTTCACCTTGTCTTTGTTGAAGCCTCTTGGTTCAACTTGTCTGTGTTGAAGCCTCTTGGTTCACCTTGTCTCCAGTGCCAAAGCGAAAGTGGAGAGGGCTCCCCTGCAAAGTACATGGAAGGGTGTCACTTAGGCCAAAGTACTGTGCTGAGGGGGCCCGCGGGGGACTGCGGGGGGGGGGCGAGGGGGGCTTTGTTATGCCACTGCTTGTCTCCAATTACGATGAGTCATGACCCAGCATGATAGCTGCAGAGAAGCGAGGGAATGAAGGAGCACAGGCTCCCTATTGGTGACTGCAGCTGACCATGCATCCCCTTGGCCAGGAAAACATCTTTGGGTGAAAGACACCTTGCCAGTTATAGCCCAACCTATCAAGACACACAGTAACATTGAATGAATGAATGAATGAGTGAATGAATGAATGAATGAATGAATGAATGAAAGTGCATTTATAGAGCACACAACTACTCAGAAAGAGTGTCCTGGCGCTGATAAGACTCTATACATTCACAGTATAAATCACATACTTTACCCAGGTTTCATCAATCTGCCGTTAAGCAGCGCTTGACCACTTCTATTACCTTCCTCCTAGGTAACATTCACAGGCTTTCACTGAAAGGTTTAGTGCTCCACGATTAACGCAGTAAAGCACGCTTGTCTGAAGCATGATTGTGTGCACCAGTCATTATTCTTTGTTATTTGAGACCTGTGCTTACTCTGCCCTTTTTGTGCACTTTTTTTGAATGCAGGATGACAACAGATACCATGAGGATATCTTCGGTGTGACCCTGCGCACGTACGAAGTGACGAACCGCCTGAGGTCAGAGTCGATCGCCCACATCGAGGAGAGTAAGAAGGACAGTGACGAGTAAGTGCTGGTTTTGGGGGTATGGTCCTTGCGACACAGTAGCTGAGCTAAGCACATGCATGGGGGGGAGGAGCAAAGAGATTTGAGGTGATAAAGAGGACCCGAAGTGAGAACTCTCATTCAATTGAAAGAACTCTGGTCTTTAAACACTGGGTGGCGTGCCCTAACTTGCTAGAAGATTGTTGTTTAAGCACTGACTCGAGTCTCACATGATCTTCACATGATTGGCCTAAAATACTCAATGCAGTCCAGTCACTACCACCAACACTGGATTAAAGCAATATATAGAGTTCTTGTAAACGAAAACTCAATAAAGGGATTCTCCACCAACCCCTTAGAAATCCCTTGATACCTCATCATGTCTTGTTTATTATCATGTCACTGAGGTCCCAACATCCAATTTGATCCTCCACTCCCAGCTCATCAACACCAAATGAGTTTCCTCAGGTCCCAAAGCACTTTCCTGATATCCTAAAATGAAATCTCAGTCATTCCCACATGTATATCCTCCTAAATTCCAATAGAATATTGTCTATTTCTCAAAGCACTGACCTCATTGACTTTGAAGGGGTCGTTCACCACCTAGCACTTACCTGCACCATGCAAAGCGGTCACGATAATCACAATGGCACTGATCTCATAAACCCATAGATTCTCTTACGTTCATGGGTCGGATTCACTCAAACTCCAATAGTTTTGCACATCACTATCCTCGTTTTTTTTTCTCTTTCTTAACCAAAAGTGGCTGCAATCTAAGTGGAAATTCCTCCTGTGGATGGCCTCTAACTCCAATGTAAACTCATTCACACATAAATAATTTTAACTCCTAAACACTAGTTGAGTTTGACTCGGTCATAACCCACACTGGTTTAGAACGAAGGTAGGGTTCTTTGCATTACTTCGTACAATACCATTGTGTCTCACTTAACTGTGCCGTAACTATCTGATCCCCGTAATGGCGGCTCATCGATAATTGACTCCTATAACCTCTATTTGACTCACACACTTACAAAATCAGCACTGGCACCTAAACTACAAAGGGACTTTGAGTGCTCCCTACACCTACCCATTACCTTTTTAATATTTTTTTTGCCCTTTCCCTATCTCATGATCATCACATGGACCAATAATATCACAAAATCCATTGCCCCTTCAATAAACCTCTCTGGTTCACTTTTGACACACAACTTGCCCAAACTACTTCACTACCTGAAAGCCACCTCCTACAGAGATAGCATTATCTAAAACACATTATAAATGAAATCCCAGAAGAGGCTCCAGCGCCGTTGCTGATCACCATGAAAGTCGCCCTGCAGCACGCTCACTCTAGGATATGCTCAATGCTTTCCCTTTCATCAAGAAGCATAATCTGGGCCCAGGTAATCGTGCCGATTGCCACCAAATCACTCACCTTCCATTTCTAGACGAGGTAATCTAAAAACTCATGTTTAATCATTTTTCATGTGAATATTAAGATGAACCCCTTCCTGAAGGAACCCCAGTCTAGTGTCAGACGCCCATATGCAACAGAGACAACGACCACTGAAGTGGTCGCTGCCACCCTTCAGGTAAAATAAAACACTAGTGCCATCATCCTGCAAGACCTGGAAGAGGTGTGGCGCCGCGGCTAGGGCGACTGACGCTGGAGTCTGAGGATCACAGTTCGATCCCCGGCTCCGGCGGCAGGTTAGCCCAGCACCATGTGACTCTGGGCAATAGCTTGCTTAATCTTCCCGACGGCCCCCAGCGCCTGGAGACCCTTACGGGTGATTGTGCGCTTTACAAATGTGGATTTTATATCAGCCTTCAACAGCTTTGATTAGCATACCCTGCTCAACACCCCTGCTCACCAAGCGAGCATCAGGAACAGTGTTCAATAGTGGTTTGAGTCATATCTTAAGACAAGAGCTCAAGTAGTACAGATGACCACGTCAAAATCGGAGCAAATCCCTGTGACTTTGAGTCACCATGCAGCACTTCATCCTCCCAAAGCTGCACTGCACCACGTACATGGAATCCCTCTGAGCTTCTGGCTGGCACTAGAATCCACCAATAAGTGACCTCCCGTAACTGAAGACCCATCTCACATCTATTCAAACCTGTGTGTTCAAAGCTCATTTCAAACTGAGCCTGACCAAGACTGAATTCATTCTCCTAGCAAATGCCAGGAAGCAACTCCAAGCTGGATCACTTCATTCCCATGTGATCTGGGTTGCCTGAGGCCAAGACCACCATTCGGGTGTCATTGGCATAGTATGTAACTGAGAACCCAAATGATTTTTTGAGTTTGGTCAGCGGTGTGATATATTAATTAAAAAGAGTGGGGCTTAAAGAAGCACCCTGTGGGACGCCACATGAAAGGGTAAAAAAATGTGATACAAAATAATCTATTGCTTTTCATTGCTCTCGTTCGGACAGGAAGGATATTAAGAGTGCAAGAGCTAAACCTCTAATTCTCAATGAGTGAATGCGGCCAATTAAGATTTTATGATTGACAGTGTCAAATGCTGGCGAGAGATCTAAAAGGGTTAGGGCAGCATTTTCTCCTTTATCAATATGAGCTCTAAAGTTCTCCAATGCAGCAATTAATGTTGTTTCTGTACTGTGTAAAGCTGATTTGAGTTGCGTCTAGAAGACAATTTGCATCAAAAAAGGCTGTAGGCTGTTGGTTCATGGCCTTGTTTATGATCTTAGCTGGAAATAGCAGCTGGGTCAGTAATGGGAGATTCGGTTTTTTTCATCAGAGTTGGGATAGAAGCTCTCTTCCAAACTTTTGGAAAATACCCTGTATGAAACATATAGTTAACGATATTAGGTAGATCGGGAACTTGTTGAAGAATTTGGGGAGGAAATGAGTTATCAGGAGAGCCAGATTTCATGGATTTTGTCAATTTTATTACCGGCTCAGTTGTAAGCGGGGAAAAAGAAGTTAAAAATTCTGAGTTGGTGAAGGAAGATATAACTTCTGCAGAACTTGATGTCCCTGTTAGGGACAAAATGTGTTGGTTGGGCTGCTGTGATTGTACTTAAAGTACGGAAATAACACCTGTGCGGCCGGGTAGAGCCAATACTGCTCTTGTTGGATGTATAGATGTTGCTGTATGTTTCCATGTGAAAGCTGAGAAAAAGTCCTCTACTTAGGTTTGGAAAAAGGAGGCAATTGTATTACAAATGGTCTGACGTTAGAAAGCGATTTTACTGTTTTAAAGAGTTCTTTTGTAGAATCTTTGGCAGCTTCAATTTTTTGGATGAAGAAGGATGATTTTTCTTCAAAAATCATGATTTCATAATCATTTAAGGATTTTCTGTACAGATCGTATTATAGTGCTGTTTCCATCATCGTTGTTATCTATGACAAAATTTTGTTTTGAGTTTTGAGCTTGTCTGAGTATCAAGGTTCCAAGGGTGTTAATCTGCGCATTGTTGGTTTAATCTTGGGGACTAGTTGATTAACAGCATTGTCTAGCAAGGAATGGTAGTTAGCAACTATTGGGTCTAGATTTTCAGCATGAGTCGGTTTACTTTTGGTAAGGATAGATTTTTGACTTGTAGAGTCTAATTTGTGCCATAGCCCTTTACATTTGGTTAAGTCCGGTAATGTATAGAGAGGCGTTTTTTTCAGTGGATATAATGTCAAACATTTCTGCTGAGTGATCAGACCATGGAAGTGTTAAGACATTTTGAAATTTTAGTATGGAGTTGTCAGTAAGATTCCCATCTAGGGTGTGTCCTGCACTGAGTGGGGTCACCAACCATCTGATTTTATCCTAGGCTGGCCATGGAATCTTAAAGTAATTCTGAGTCTTTGTCTGAGTGATTCTCTTGGTGAAAATTAAAATCACCAAGTAAAGTATAGTTTGTAGGATAAAATCTCGACTCTCGCCCAAGACTACGTTTTTTGGGCAAATAGGGATCTAGGACTTGGTGGTCTATAGATAAGGAGGCCACTGAAGGTATTTTTGGGATTGAGACAAATTTTGAAGGCCAATGTTTTCATAGTCTGCGTTGTAAGGAAAGGGAGAAAAGGTGGTAGTGAGATAGTTGTTAGCAAGAACTTCACCTCTTTTATTAGGATGATCTACACTATAACTGGAGTAGCCCATAGGTAGAGTGGCTGCAAGGTCTGGCCTAACTGACGGGACCACCCATGTTTGTAATAAAAGCTATGTCTATTTTGTTAGAATCAATAAAATCATTACATTCTTTTTTTGTTATCAGGGATCTAGCATTTATTAGAGAGCTTTGTATTTATTGGTTCCTTTGTGTTCATTGAGTCCATAGAGGAGAGATATAATTGTCCCGCGGTGGAGAGTAGCACAAGAGGTATTCTTAGCGTATGTTTGAAGAGTTTCTCCCTTGAGTAAGTCAGCTTGGTAATGGTTTCTGAGGTGAAACGAGCAGGGTGACTTTGCTGGTCATGGTCAGGCCACGGACAGGGAAGATGGGCTTGTCTTTGGCACACCTGCTGCGCACACAAGCGACATGACGATGAATTTGTAGTTTGGTATCGAAGGAGGGGGTGTGTCTGGGGGCGTGATGACACAGCGCTATGAGCGCAACCTAAAATAGTGCAATGTGAAATTAAAATCTAAATGGGGTCCAGCAACCCCTTGTGGACTACCGCAGGCTCCCTTGCAGGCAAACACTACTGGTAAAGTAATTCAAACTAAAAAAATTGTTTCAAACTGGCATTCCTAAAACAAGCAAAATGAGATGGACTCAAAAGCCCAGGCATAATGGCACTGCTAGAGTGCTCTGCAGCCAAGCAACTCCAAAAACACACTCAAGGGCACACAAAGAAACCAAACGTTATTCAGCACACTACCTTCGGTGCAAGGCAGCGCGGACGCATTGAGCAGATCCATTTTTAGTTTGGCGTCAGCGGAGGGGGCATGTCTGCGGGAGTGGTGACACGGGGCTATGAGCTCAACCTAAAACAGTGCAAGGTGAAATTAAAATCTAAACGGGGGTCCAGCAACCCCTTGTGGACTACCACAGGCTCCCCTGCAGTCAGCCACAACTGGTAAAGTAATTCAAGCTAAAATAAAAGACATTGCAATATGGTGCTGCTAGAGAGATCGAGCGCCATGCATCTCTAAAACCGCACTCTAGTGTGTACAAGGAAACAAAACATTCATCAGCACACTACCTTTTATGCAAGGCACATTCATGAGATGCATCACAAACAAGACCAAGACTGATTGAGATCTTATCTCTTATCTTATCTTAGGTGCCATTTGTAAAGCGCACTGACGCCGAGGCTTCCTGGCGCTGAGAGACAGAGTGGTTGAGAGGGAAACAAAATCAACTGACCTGGCTCACAAAGAAATACCAATCCGCCTTGATATTGTTTTGTCAAAGGCTGTTCAAACCTTGGTCATGACACATGTTAGGTAACACACTACTGGTCGGTTTTCATGAGCTACTGCTAACTTCTAGAAGAGAATTTTCTATGCTTCTGTGTGCCGCGTCAAGGGCCTAAGGAAGGTCATCAATGTCAACTGTTTACTAAAGGATCTCCACTATGTTCTGCTGCTGACCCACATAACCTTTAAAACATGTTGCATTACCTTGAAAGCAGTCACCCCCAACACACCTGCTTATCTGCCTTCCAAGATTAAGTCCCCTGGAAAAATTGGCAAGGGCACAGTAGCATCATTAACATAATTGACACCAGCAAGAGTAGGAAAAAGAAGAACAGGTGCCAGGACTTCTTTTGCTTCTATCGGAGGTCTTGGAACACCATCCTATCTCCATCCCTTCATCTTTTGATGAAGTGACTCAAAACCTTCTTCAAGAAACACGACACTTCAATGCAGGCGCATCAGCAGTGGGTCTCCTTAAGATGATCACTTATATCAGCTCCCCCTCCCCAAGTTAACATACGCTTTTCCCTGTTCCTCTCTCCCTTTTCACCCTATGCCCCTGCCCCATCCTCCTGGTCTGATCCAACCATCTGTCCACTCCTCCCTCCTCAACTACCTTTGCTCCGAGCACCGCTGAGCTTGTTGCAGGACCAAGTCCTCGTTGCCTCACCTCCTCCTAGTCTGTGCTCAACTGACCCCCTCCAACATCCAACCGTCCCACAATATTTACCTCACCCTATCACTCCCTGCCAATCATGACACTATTATACCCCGTCTTTTTTATGCAGTAGTCATTGTGCTACATCAACCTTTTCACTTTACAAATTCAATATATGCATAGATGCTGGGGCATACAAGCTAGATACGTTGCACAAGTCTCCAACTCCAATTGCGTTTCAGATTTATATAATCACCATTGCCTCACAAACCCCAACAGTCTCACTTGTTCATAATCAGCACTCAACTACTAATGCATTCCAATTGTTCTCACATATTAACAATCAGCACTGGCTCATCTACTCCAGTGGAGTCTATCTCATTCACAATCTGTATCAAATCCTAAACTCCAAAAGAGTTTGCTTGTTCCTCCTCAACGTTCACTCATGACTTCCAGTGGCGTGACACTCGTTCATAATCTGGATTAACTCTTAAACTCACTCCATAGATTCCCACACAATCCTCCATTGCACTTCCCTCACAGTCTTAAAATAAAGTCCTTCTCTTTCAGCTTTGGCTCATAAAGTGGGTAGTAGTCAATCTTGCAGTGAGGCTGGACCCTAGTGGTCATTCCTTAATCTTTACTAAACAATGTTTTCCTTTCCAGATTTGTTGCTACATCTGTGCTTACAAATTCCTTTGTGTTGTCCCACTCTCTCTTGCAGGGTTTTCCGTTCATAACTTCAGTACGTCACCTTCTCTTCGATGCCATGCTGGTGCACTCACATACACTCGCAACCATTCCAGAAGAGGGGTTTTGTATCTCTACGGACGCAGACAAATCTTTTCTACGGGACATCAAGAAAGTCGGTCTCTCTTATGCCCTGTCTTGTCCTTGTCCAGTGGCGAGATATATATATTCCTTTGACATTTTTTATTTGTTTGCGAGGGGCTGAGGGCGGGTGAGGGGTATGGGGTGGAAGATGCACTCATTTTGCTGCTTGAGAACTTGATATGGCTTTGCTCAAACATTTGTTGTCTTCAATCAACATGCAGAAGTCTAGATTTGTGTGTTGGATGGACGCATGGTGACCACTACCCGATGTGGCAAGGCTTCCTTGCTGAGCCCCAGGGGCTGAAGTGTGATTGGTCATCCTTCATAGCACGAGACCCTCCTGACTCACAGACTTCGAGACCTCCACACCGGATTTCATTTTACTTTCTTGCTGAGACAGCCTTTTCTGATTGTGCATGTGTTTGTGCATTGCCAAAGGCTTTCACCATGAAGTCTCAGCCCGGAAGGCATAAAGAAGACCTTACGCTCGAAAATTGGTTCATGTAAGAGCCCATTTCAACCAAAAGGGCTTGACTGTTCTGCTGCACGTCGTGTTGGAGCTGAGCTTTATCTGGGGCATGTGCTCTCTATGGAAAGACAAGGGTTACATTTTGGACCCACCACGTCCAGGGGCTCTCCTTGTCAAGCTTTTGTGATTTTGTTTGAGGACACTACCATTCTGTGTATACCTGTAGGTGGGCGAAAAGTTGTTATTGTGCCTCGTTCCAAGTGAGCGTCATGGGGTCCACTCGTAACGCAGAGGGATGTCTGTTTATAGTTGATATGTTGAAAGGAAAGAAGGACTAGCAGGCGTCTGTGAGCCGTAGAGCTGGAAAAGGGACTAAGATATATTGATTGATGATGACTAAGATATAACATGTTGGCAAGCAAGTAGAACAAGAGAGGGGGGATATCTGGTACCTCTGAGCTGTGGAGCTTGAAAGGAGACGTGATCTCGCTCTCTCGGCTAAGAGGCAGACCTATTCAAAAAAGGGACTGACGTGATGCTTGCAAGCTACATGATAGTGTACAGAAGGACAATGATGACTGGTGCCTTTCGAAGAGCACGTGTGTCCCAGAGGTCCGCGACTGGTGGAGCCATATCACATTTTCAGAGTAGTTACATGAAATACATTTGAATAAAATGAATCTAAATGGGACACACTTGCAACATTTTCAGGATACCTACAAATCTATCACGGATTTGACCCCTCTGAACCATTATTAGACTTGTTTTTCCCTCATCATTAGACCTGTGTCAGCTAAGGGGTACTTAGAAATGTAAGTTCTAATATCCTGTGATGGAATGTGAGTTTTGTTTTCTAGTAATGCAGAGTGCAAAGGCTGGTGTGCCTTTCATACGGGTGGTGTGATGAAATATAGACGTTGGAGAGTCTCAGCTGGGGTTGGAGGTGGCATGGGACTTCAGGAAGTACTCCCTTTCTAAGAATGAAACTGTAATTGGCAGTGCTGCAATGGCTCTGCCACGAGACCTAATTTGTGGTGGAAAAAGATGGCCACTTCCTGTATTTGCTACAACTCTCAATTTCTTCTCAATTTTAAAAATCAGTGGTCTAACGTTTCCAGGTCACTAGATTCTGTAATTCTACACTGGAATCGAAGTAGAGGACAGTCTGCCCTGTGTGGGTTTTGTTATGCATGGTCAAACTTGGGATAGCATCCTTTTGTTTACTGTGCTCTATTATTAAGTTAACAATACTCATATAAGCAGAATTATCAGTATTGCACCTTGAGGGAAGTCTGAATACTTATAGCAATTAACTCGGATCTCTCCACTGGTTAACAAACAAATTACAGTAACTCAAATTGCATGGTTTTCTATTCCCACCATTCTGTTTCAGAGGTGACAGATGGAAAGTGATGTCATTGGTGTTTCATTGGTGTAAAGAGGTGCCTTTTCTGCTGGGAAAGGAAACACAATAAGTGGCAGGGCCTGGGGCCTTGAAATAGGCCTAAATAAATCGCATAAATTGAGATGGGATAAATGGTAGATCAGATTACTAAGAATCTTTCGAGAATTCATTGTTTTAGAGGAAAGAGCGTTAGGGATTTAAATAGGAACTAACACTGACAAAACTATATAAATGGAATAGAAAGAAAGGGGGACCGAGGTCTGTGAGAAAAGGAAGATAGATAAAGGCTAAGGTCTGTGAGGAAAGAGGAGGCTAACATCTATGAGAAAATGGAGGTTATTGTGAGGGCCACGGTCTGAGAACATGATACTAGTGAAGAAGTTTCTGTGGAAAAATTCAATAGTTATGACATGTGAGGAAGGAGGTAAGGGTTTGTCCTGATGTAGGACGATAATGGAAGGGGAAGTGACAAGGTCTTTACCAAAATAGGTCCATGGTCTGTAAGAAAAGACAGGCAAGGGAAGGCTTGGGTTTTTATCAGAAGCCTGGAAAGGAAGGAATGGAGTGCGTGTTCTGTAAGAGAGCTGGAAGACAAGGTAAGCTGCAGGGTCGGTAAGTAAATGAATAACAGGCTAAAGTCTACGAGATAAAAAAAAAGGAATCCAAGAACCATTGCCTAGGAGAAAAAGAAGACAAACGAGACCAAGCATCTTTGTCAAAAGGAGAGCGACAAAGAGAAAGGCAAGTGAGAACGAGGGTCTGCGAGAAAAGATATCAAAATATCCCAGGCACAGATAACAAGCAGGTATCAGGCGCTATAAGCACAGCTTTAGGGTCCAGCTGAATCGGTGTCAACCCTCACTATTAGTGACTAATTCATAATGCCTGGACAGCAGGTCTTGGCTGTTTCCTACTACACAGGTGAGGTACACAAAAGTGCCGACTGCATGACTTCTTGGTTGCTGTCGTGATCTTGGAGCATAGGAATTGAGGACACCAAATGAATCACAGTTGCTGCCCATCACCCATCACACATTCGGTCAAGCGAGAATGATATCTCATGATCCTCAATTGGATAACCATAGATATCATGCAAGACGAGGGGCTGCAGTACGGTGTATTGTGCTCCTCTACCACCAAATGCCACCTGGTGCTCATTGATCAGGCTCTCTTCGACAATCAATTTTCCAATAAGTTGCTTACTTGCTTGAGGTTCACAGATGTGTGCCTCACTGGTTTTTAAGATCACACATGAAACTATTTTAACACAGAGTTTGATTTAAATTTGAGTGTACATTTTAGGATTTTAAGAAATCCTTTATTTTACATTACATGTTTATGCCCTACACTCTTGACGTCTCTTAATTTGGGCACCTAGGGAGTTATTTCCATTTTAAGGTAAAAACTCCCTGTGGTGTTTGCTCATGAACCATGTGCAAATTACGTGCCCCTCACTATACGCCCACAAGTTTTCAACAGGGGAAATCTGGTGAGAAATACTGTTTCGTCCATCCTGCTGCATTTTAATTGCTAAAAGGCAGTATTGCCAATTGACCTCTATCTATCTCTCCCCAAAGCTGCCTTCTGCCTGTAAAGTGGAGCTGGTTAAAATGGTTGTCGCCTGCAAATCATTCTGTCAGTACAGTACGGGGCTATGGGTGAAGTGTTTGAACTTAGTTTGGAACCCCACCAGACCTCAGTCGCAAGTACCGTAGATTCATCTAAGTCTCATACGCAGGAGACCCATAGTTGACCCCAACCAGGTCATATGCAGCATAGTAGGGGTCTCCAACCAGTAGCTCTTGAGCTACTGTAGCTTTCCAGCTACGTCAGAGTCGCTCACCTGTGTGCAGGCCAGCTCATTAAATTAGAAGCTTTCGCTTGGTTGAATTATTATACACATGCGAAAATTGAAATCATAAATTATACAACACTAATAATATCAGTAGCTCTCAATGTGTTTCATTGAACATAAGTAGCTCTTAGTACAGAAAAGGTTGGAGAAGGTAGCTCTAAGCCTTAGAGCTACCTTCCTTCACAGCACCAGCCCTGTATGTTGGTTCAATCTGCTTGGCCTCCTTGTAAACATCAACTTATTGAATGTGTCTTCTGTACTATGTCCCAGTGGAAGTAATTCCCTTGAATATTTGAGGCCAACGCTGTGCAGCGGATTCAGAACTACAGGCTGATATCAATTGTATTTTGCTTTTGTTAGTGGTACTTTTTAAAGTTTGGTCATTCTATATCCTATGAAGAAACGAGGAAAGAGGTTGTGAAGGGGCCACCAATATGATTCTGGACCTCCCATGGGTCATTGAGTCCTGCCATGGGCACACTTGACGCCCAATGAGGAGCTTGCCTGCTTCCCGATTCAAAGAAATATCACGGCAGATTTCTTGTTGAGATGCAGCATTTTAATTGGGTTTGCAATTGTCTGCTCCGCATAAAGCTGTATGTGTATAGGGTTGGGAGGAGGCGAAAAAAGACAAAAGTGAGAAAAAAAGGCAAGCGCAAGTAAGCAGAGCCTAATGTAGTGGTATTTCCCATGATGTCCGAGAGGAACAGGCACTACACACGCTTTTGCCTGGCAGCGGCAGAAGGGCTAGAGCAGACACCCCAGGTACCTGAGTGTGTCTACATTGTGGCAGGAATGGCCTTGTAGTTGGGGCAAGATGAACCAAGATGGCATCTGCATTTATCAGGTCATTTTACAGAGCACTGGAGCTGCTGAAATCATAGTTGGAATGTGAGTTTGCTTAAAATGTAAATAGTGCATACAGTCCACCCATTGTATATGTAGCCTATTGCTCACCATCTCTGTGCAATTCTCCTTCTTGTATCCTCACCTCCCTGTCCCCGCCCCGTTATAATGAGAGAAGCATGTCAGCTTATTTCTGTTGGGTGTGTGGAATCACCTGTGTTCCTTCATTACTGCTACTGGTGGCATGGCTCTCATTCCATTGCTTCCGAATTTCAGCCACCTTGTGGCCTGCAAGGGGTGGTGTACGTAGCCTGGCACAGAAGGTACAGCAGACCTTCTCGCCTTTCTTGCCAACCCCCCCTTGTGTCTCTGAGCTCTCAATGCTGCTAAACCGCTGGCGCGTGGACAGTGCGCGCCACCCACCCTGGAGTCTCATGTTGTGTGCAAGGTATCCAGGATCTGTTCTAAGCATGTACCGGACCCTCATATTCTGTATAGCTTCAATCTACAGATTTTATGGAATACAATACCTATGCCTGTTTACAATTACAGTAAAATAAAAAAGTGAACCAAACGCTGCAGCCTGGTGTGTTATTCAATTCCTCTCCTTCTCCCTCTCCATCCCCTTCTGAGGTCACTACTTTCTGAGTGTGTTGAGGAAAATGTATATTGTATTGATGATTCAGTTGTGCACTCACTGTCACTCTGAACCTTCTGCCAAACTGAAAGCGCAATACCAGCCCGGCTCGCTAAAGTCAACTGATGTTTTGCGGGAGGTCTAGAAACGCATAAATACTATATGCATCCAGTGCTTCTTTCACCTCTAAGTTCTGTGAGCACGTTATTCATTTAAACAGGAGTTTATTCTTGGTCATCCCTAGTCCATGGGCAAGTAGACATCATGCACTGAGATGGTTTAGGTAAAAGTAAAACTATTGCCTCCTCTCTGCTCTTTTCTTAGGGTGACAACATGGTATTCCGATAAGTAGGTAATTTATGTCAAACTGTAAGTGTAGTAAATATCTGCCAACTAAACCATTCAGATTAATTTAGCAAGTGCTATTAATAAGGGCTTCTTTCTAGACGTGTGACATTTCATTGGAACTCCCTCTCCCATCTGAAGTTTTTGCCTTATCTAGCCATAATTGCCTCAAGCTTTTTTGCAGTTCCCTCCACAAGGAATAACATGGCACAAGTCTTCCCTTTCACAAGTATCAGAACAATAGCTGTCTGACTTTGAGAAAAATAGGAACCTAGCACAATTGACATTTTAACCAAATTAACTTGCCCAAGTATATGTAGAATAGATCTAGCATTTCCAATTTTTAGTTTGAAGAAATAGAGGTCCAAAATTGGATACCAAATAAAATCATAATGTGCATGAATCTCTGGGTACTCCGTCAGAAATGTGGCAGACTACCTTGCCAGCTACACTTGCAGTTTCCATGCTCTCATTTGAAATGGGTTAACCAAAGTGAGCTGCTACTTCGCCAATGGAAACATTTAACCAATGACCCGAATAAGCTGGGACCTTCAGTCAAAGTACTCAAGACAGTCTGCCCTACTTAGGCTGGACTAACTTCTTCCTTTTTGGAGCATGTCTGGGATATTTATTTTTTTATTCAAAGAAATCAAACAAACTCCCACTTGGGGAGCTGGTTTTGGAAAATTAAAATCTTTGCTTTGCAGGCGCATTGATCAGGGCTCTGCAAACAAATCAAATCAAGTTTATTTGCATAGTTAATTAAAACCATTTCATACTATTAAAGCTCAATCAAAAACATTAAAAAAATGTAAAAGCTGCTCACAGACAGTTCTTAAAACCATTGCATACCATTAAAACCCAAACAAAGATATTCAAAAATCTAAAAGCTGCTTACAAACCTTTCTTAAGAACCATTTAGACTTTTAACATTAAACAGTACATTCTAGGTTTGTGCAAAATATCCTACAATTAAAATGCTAATAAGGAAAAAATAAATTTCAGAAGTAAGATTTTTTTTCTCCTGTCCGAGGGCCGAGATGTTCATGGTTCTTAGTTGTTTTGCAGCTTTAAGTGCAAATAAAAGGTGTAGTTCTCACTCTGTCCTTACTCATTCTTTTTAGTCATTTCTTTGAATAGCGGCATTAAAAATTTTAACCCCCTCCGCACACAAAAGCTCCAGCACCTTCAGTGAAGACGCGGCATGGAGCGCTCTCCCTCCTTGGCAGACATCTCTAAATATGGCGGGTTGCAGTGCAGCAGAGCAACATAGTGCATTTCTCTGCAGCTGCAGGGACTGGAATGCAGCCCGCCATATGGCAAATAAGGCCTGGTCTTTAAATAAACTACTGCTGTTCTTACTGAGAGTTCTCCAGGAGTATATTTAGTCTGAATAAATAGCGAAATCAGATGCTAAGGAGCTATTTGCAGGCTGGGTAACTCGTAACAATTGCAATACCATTCTCACAGGCCAGAATTTTAAGTGAAGGACCAAATGGCAAAGTGGAGGAATAATGTTAGATATTTAGACAGCAAAAATAAAGGGTTTTACATAAAAGGCAAAAATGGAAGAGTGCATGGTCTGCCCAGATGCCTACTAAGATATTGAAAGCTTAAAATGTGATTTTTTTTGTCTCTGTTATGTTATGTTATGTTATGTTACCACAACTTGTATAGCGCAGCAGCTGGCCCAGCAAAGGGGCATCCCGGCTCTGACAGAAGAACAACTGACATATACGGGTTGACCTGAGAGAAGGACTATGGTGCAGGGAAAAGGTGAGTTTTAATGGCCTTCCTGAATTCTAGATAGTTGTTAAGGCCCCGAAAGTGAACTGGAAGTGCATTCCAGAGGAGGGCCACTCTACTGCGGAAGGAGTGGTCTCCAGCGCGGACTCTCTGTGTTTTGGGGACCACTACCAGGTGTAGACCCTGTGAGCGGAGATGGCGTGTGGGAACATATGGCAAGAGGAGGTTGGCCAAGATGTTAGGGTTGGACAGTTTCAAGGCTTTGAAGGTGATGCATAAAGCCTTGAATTCAATTCGCCTGGCTACAGGCAACTAGTGAAGAGGCCGAATGGTGTTGGACACCGGGCAGGACCTGTGCAGACCTAGAAGGGTTCTTGCTGCCGCGTTCTGTGCCCTTTGTAGCCTCAGAATTTCAGCCGTATTGGACCCTAGATACAGTGAGTAGGCATAGTCCAGTCTTGATATTACAGACACCTAAATGATGATCTGTCGTGTGGGGGCATAAAAAAAAACAATAGGGGACGGAGCCCCCGAAGTAGTCAGAAGCAGGTCTCGGCCACTTTTTGGGTTTGGACTCCAAAGTTGAGAGATGAGTCTAGCCACACCCCCAGATTTTTCACAGTCTGCTTGGTAGGGGGGCACTACCAAGGCTTGCGGGCCAGCAGCGTTCACTCCACTGACCATGGTCCTTCCCCACCAGCAGCACCTCCGATTGCTGGCATTCAGCTGGAGACAGTTGGTGGTCATCCACTGGGCGACTGCCGCTAGGTCGCCCTGAAACTTAAGGGCATCCCGCTTGGTGTTATTCGAGAGTGCCACCACCAACTGTGTATCGTCGGCGTAGGAGGCCATAGTCAGTCCTCTGCTCTTAGCTACTGTAGCTAGGGGTTGGACGTAGAGATTGAATAGCAGGGGGCTGAGGGAGGAACACTGTGGCACCCCTTGTTTGATGAGGTGTTCGCCTGAGGCATATGGGGGGATTGTTACCACAAACGACCTCTCATGAAGGAAAGAGGCAAGCCACTCCAATGCCGGACCAGTAATTCCGGCCTCCTTCAGGTGGCAACGCAGTATGGCATGGGACACCGTGTCAAATGTGGCGCTCAGATCCAACAGGATCAGCGCCGACGTTTGACCGGCGTCCAGTGCGGACCAGAGATGTTCTGTTACAGCTAGTAGAGCAGGCTCTGTGCTGTGACCTGGTCGGAAGCCATTCTGGGAGGGGTCCAGAGTGTTATTCCTAGTCAGAAAATCCGGCAGGAAGGAGTTGACTTATGCCTAAGGTAATCTTTGCCGCACAGGGGAGCAAGGAAATAGGCCGATAATTATCTGGCTTGGCAGGGCCGAGAGAAGGTTTTTTAAGCAGGGGAATCACCTTGGCCTGTTTCTATGCCCTGGGCACGGTGGCCGTGGCAAGTGACCCGTTTATCACCTGGCCCATGGAGGATAAGATTGTAGGAAGCACTTTCCTGAATTGGTCTGGTTTGAGCGGGTCTGCTGGGGATCCAGACTTGACTTTATTGCACAGTGTTCGCAACTGGTCGGCGGGATAGGTGGAAAGGTAACCAAGGTATTCGCCTTTTGAGGGCCCTGTGCCGCTTGTTTGCTACTACGTGTCATTGGGAAGGACCTGTAGATGTTATCCACCTTCCTAACAAAGAAGGTGGCAAGCTCCTCACACTGCTCATTGGTCTTTATTGTTGGCCCAGCGGCAGTATTGAGAACACGCTTTTTGCAGGGTTATCACTTTCGCGGATTTGATTGGAGTAAAATGCCGCTCTGGCCAATTGAATGGCCCTGTGGTACCTCTTAATCGCCGTCTGGTAGATGTCATTCGCGGCGGGATTGAAATCCCTTCTCCATATACGCTCCAGCCTCTTACAGCGCTTGCGCTTATCGGCCAAATTGCCTTTATACCATGGTCTAGTTTTAGATTTGCGGTTAATAGACCATTTCTCAGGTATAAGGCTGTCTCCCTCTCCCTTTCTCTGACATTTTGGAATGACATTATTTGTGTACATACTAAGAGGTTCACAAAAACGATAAATGTCACAAAGATGTCTGTGTAAACTATTGATGATCCAGTGGCTTCCCAATAAAATGAGTGCCTTTGATAACGTGTATATTTATGCAGTTATAAAATGTTCTCACATTGAATGTAAATCAAATTGGGAAGAGCATGTGGCCTAACTGCTAGGGCGGTCAACCTCAAATCTGGGGAACCAGGTTCGAGTCTCGGAAAGGACGCGCAACATCCTGTAATTCTGGGCAAATCACTTATTCACCCCCAAATAGTCTGTGTGCATTTGAGAATGGATGTGTTTAATCAAATATCTCATTAAAGCTAAATCTATTGACTTTACCATCACTTATTTCAAAACATAGTCACTTTGAGTCATGTAGAAGTTTAACTACCCTGTAGTTCATATAAAAAATGCAAATGGTTTACAATTTTTAAATTGTTATGTTTCTCATTTCTACTAGAGATTGTAATTAATTGTCCTTGTGTAGCGCCCACACATTGGGGAGGCCATTTCAGATTAATTATTAGGCAAGCACTGGCAAAGCCAACAGGTCTGGCCTTCGCTGTGTGTTTTTTATGCAGCTGTATGCTCATTTGTATTCTCCAACTCACCAACGCAAAAGAACTCACATACCAATGCGTGCATCCCACTGTTGTGAAGAAGGCATCCACGAGTACACTTCATGCATCAATGTAATAGGAAAACTTAATGCGTCAAGACGTAGGAAACACATACTGCTGAGTTTAAGAAGTCTTAATCAGGTCACTATACCACCTGACACATCTGTAGGAGCCAAAGAACAAGCGAAACGGCATTTACCTGCTCACCAATGCAAAGCAATACAGATATCAGCAGTTTGTCTGGGAATAGAGCACGGTGTATCCGACCCCCCTAAGAAGATGTGAATGCTTCATTAGCCTCAGGTGGGGGGGTGAGGCTATTGGAAAAAGAGAAGTCCTTGTTACAACAAACTGCTTAACTTCAAAGAAATAAACCAATGAATTATGACCTTCTGAGAGCTCAAGTACAGCCATGATTATTGAAATGCAAAGACTTGGACTTGGTTTCGCTATCTCTCATGAGGCATTTTAATTATTTTCTTTACATGTAGAGCTGAGAATAAGATTAATGTTAGCATTCCAAGAACACTATTTATCTAATATTCACCGAGCTGTGCAAATAGGGGAAAAACAGCGCAGCGCCAAATTTAGTAGAAGTCATGGGCCATTGATGTCATCAGCCACACTTGTGCTGAAGAACGTATTTTCGCATGGTGGCACGGCACAACGGCCAGCCCGTGCTGCATTGCGTGAGATCTGAACACTAGGCTCACCCTCCCGAACAAATTCCAATGCAAGGACAGCCTTTCAAAGGTAGATAGCGTAAAAACCTTATTTGGCAGACATTAATCGATCAATCAATAAACTTGTAAAGCGCACTACCTACCTGTGAGGGTCTCAAGGCGCTGAGCGGAGGGGGTGCTGCTACTGCTCAAAGAGCCAGGTCTTGAGAAGCCTCCTGAAGGTGAGCAGGTCTTGGGTCAGCAGCAGATGGGTGGGGAGGGTGTTCCAGGTCTTAGCGGCGAGGAAGGAGAAGGATCTGCCGCCGGAGGTCGTTCGTGGATGCGCGGGACGGCGGCGAGGCTGGCGGAGCGGAGCTGACGGGCGGGGGTGTAAAAGTTGAGTCTGCTGTTCAGGTAGGCTGGTCCGGTGTTGTGGAGTGCTTTGTGTGCGTGGGTGAGGAGCTTGAAGGTGATCCTCTTGTTGACGGGGAGCCAGTGAGGTCTTTTAGGAGGGTGGTGATGTGGCTGCGCCGAGGGATGTTGAGGATCAGGCGAGCGAAGGCGTTTTGGATGCGTTGCAGTCGTTGTATGTGTTTGGTCAATATTCCATCATAGAGTGCGTTGCCGTAGTCCAGCCTGCTGCTGGTGAGAGCTTGGGTCACCGTTCTTCTGGTTTCAGTCGGGATCCACTTGTAGATCTTGCAAAGCAAGCGGAAGGTGTTGTAGCAGGTGGAGGAGACGGCGTTGACCTGCTTCGACATGGAGAGGGAGGAGTTGAGGATGAATCCTAGGTTGCGTGCGTGGTCCGTGGGTGTTGGAGCTGTTCCCAGTGTGGTCGGCCACCAGGAGTCGTCCCAGGCAGAGGGGGTGGGGCCGAGGATGAGGACCTCCGTCTTGTCTGAGTTCAGTTTGAGGCGGCTGCTCCTCATCCACTCGGCGACGGCATTCATTCCCTCGTGGAGGTTGGTTTTGGCAGTGTGCGGGTCTTTGGTGAGGGAGAGGATGAGCTGAGTCGTCTGGGTAGGAGATGAGGTTCAGGTCGTGTTGGCGGGCCACTTGTATACATTGAACAGGGTCGGGCTGAGGGATGAGCCCTGGGGTACGCCGCAGATGATGTTGGTGGCTTCGGATCGGAGGGTGGGAGGCGGAGTCTCTGGGTCCTGCCAGAGAGAAAGGATGTGGTCCAGTCCAGGGCCTTCTCCTGCATTCCGGCTTCTTGGAGGCGTGTCCTTAGTGTGCAGTGGCAGACCGTGTCGAAGGCGGCTGACAGGTCCAGGAGGATGAGGGCTGAAGTTGTCTAGTTGCCGCCTGATGTCGTCTGTAGCGGCGATGAGGGCTGTCTCGGTGCTGTGGTTTCATCTGAATCCGGACTGGGGTGTTGTTGTCCTCGAGGTATCGGGTCAGTTGCGTGTTGATGATCTTCTCAATGGCCTTCGTCAGGAATGGGAGCAGGGAGATGGGCCGGAAGTTCTTGAGGTTCTTGGGGTCCGCCTTGGGCTTCTTGAGGAGGGTGTTGATTTTGGCATGCTTCCCGCTTTCCGGGAAAGTCGCTGTGTCGAAGGAGATGTTGATGATCTTCAGTAGTTGGGTTGCGATGGTAGCGTCTGCTTTGTTAAATACGTGGTGTGGGCAGGGGTCTGATGGTGATCCAGAGTGGATAGAGTTCATGACCTTGCGAGTCTCGTTGTCGTGGGACCAGGAGGTCATCGGGTTGGTGCAAGTGGTGTTCGGGGGTGGGGTCTGCCGTAGTCGGGGCGGTCGAGGTGTTGAAGCTGTTGTGGATGTCAGTGATCTTGTGATGGAAGAAGGTGGCCAGTGAGTGGTACAGATCTTGTGAGGGCGGGATGTCGTTGGTGTTGGAGCTGGGGTTGGAGAGTTCCTTCACTATGCTGAAGAGCTCTTTGCTGTGTGAGTTATAAAGGGGTGGGCCCTTAGAACTCGTGGACCTGGGTCAATAGATCAGTACAAAGAAGAAGTGGTCCGAGTTACAAATCAATTAGTTTGCAGGTTATTCTATATTACTCCATACAGACAAACACCACATGTTCATTTCACTGAGTATAACTGAATGATTCAAAAGATGGAATATACAGCGTTCAAATTCAAATTGCATTTATTTTTGCAATCAATTACTTCTATAGTTTGTTCAACATATTAGGTCTCATATATTCAACAACGTTAATTCAATGTAATTGTGAAGTCATTACATTTAAAGTGCTCTCAGTGAGGAAGGGAAGGGAAGTGCAAAAGTTGTGAGGAACTGGGTAAAGGTGGTGTAACATTAAGAACATCGCGTTATAATCAGAAACGCCTTTACAATCAAAAGTAGTATAAAAGTTCCCAAATTGCATCACACATAGGCTAAGTATATTCTTTTCTTTAAATCCTATGGTGTGTTAGGTTGGCGTAGTCTACGTTTCGACCCCCATGCTTAAGGGTTATTCATGCCTCATGTTGGGGTCTTCGTCAGGACAGTGGATAGAGAGCCTATAAGATAATGAGCAGGCTAAAATTAGATTTCTGTGTGGTGAACTGTCTGAGAATGAAAAAGAGAATGCAGGAAATACCTCATAAATTAACGGTCAACGTCTGTGCCGTCGTGTCTTGGGCCTGGGCGTGCTCCTTGAAATTCTACAATACACAAAATGAGGAGAAAGGGTCTCAAAGGACTGTCGTTGGCTGTGAAGCCAAAAATAACATATGAAAATAAACCGGGGAAAACTTACTTGGACAGTATTCCTCATGGAAGAATTGAAAACAACATATCACGTGTAGTTTCCGTGGCCATTCTTTGGGTTCAGTGCACAGCGGGCACCGTTCTGGGGAATTAACATAATGGGCCAGTTGGTCAAAAAGCATAAAATCGCAATGGTAAAACTCGAAGCATATTCTGACTAAACCAGTTAAGCCGGATTCGAACATTTAGTTAAAATGAGGATCGGGTGTACCTATACCGTGGTAAGCATTTTGGGAGCCTGATTTGGATACTAAAATTCCGTTCGATTTCATACCTGTTCTGCGTGAAGCCGCAGCCGTCAGTACACGTCGCTACCTCGATACATCTGAGGATGCTCGCGGTGCCGCCGCTGGATGCTAAGTGCAAAAAGGGGCTCGGCTCTTTGCTGTTGTGTGCGCTGCTGTCCAGGCGGGCTTTGAAGGAAGATCTGTTGGCTGTTCTGATGGGTTGGTGATGTCTGCGGGTGGCGTCCTTGCGGGCCGCGTGGCTGTCCGGTGTGTGGTCGTGCAGCCATTTCTTCTCCAGTTTCCGGAGGTACGTTTGGAGGTATGGAGCTCTTTGGTGAACCAGGTGGCTTTTTTGCTGGAGTGGTTGTTTGAGGGAATCTTGAGCGGGCGAGAGTGTTAGCGCAGTCGTCTATCCACTGTCTGAAGTTACGGGTGGCAGCATCTGGGTCAGTGAGGTCAGTGGGAGGGTTCTGGGCGAGGGTGGAGGTCAGTTGATCCTCGGTGACTCTGCTCCAGCAGCGGCGGGGCAGCTGTTGGGTGCGGTGGTGCATTGTTGGTTTCTTGAAGGTGAAGTGGATGCAGCGGTGGTCGGTCCAGTGGAGGTCGGTGGTGTGGCTGAAGGTGACGTGAGTGTTTGTGGAGAAGACGGGGTCCATCGTGTCACCGTAGTGCAAAGCATCTTTTGTGTGTAAAAGTAGACTGCACACCCATTTGCATCATGGAGCACCCACATCATCCATATCAGTAATGCAAAGCAACTTTGACAAATTTACCAGCAGGTTCTCTATCAATGGGACACTGGACATAAAATTTGACAATGCTCTTTACATGTGAATTGCTGCATAGTAAGTTTTGCATAACAAAGGATAAGAAAAACTGCCCACCACTCCTTGGCCAAGGACACACATTTCCTTCCCAATCTAATACTATGCAGCGGTGCACAGGCAAAATGCCATCAATTCACATCGACGGCACTCCAAGTACAGAGCAGATGTCCAGAGGCTGGTTTGCAAGCTGATTGACACTGACAGCAAGGCTAATGGCTGAAAGAGGGTGACCCATTCCCCAACTCTATGGCCCTGACTGCAAGTGGCCGAATGATTCCCAGTCCAGACGACGGTGCACACCCATGTTTGCCCATGGTTTGGAATTACGAGAAGTTTGCTCTCAGTAATTACCAGGTGTGATAAAGTCCACTCCTCTATTATTATTTTCAAGGACATATCAAGAGGTTAAACCTGCTAATAAAGAAAAGGATAAAATACCTGGTAAATACAGGGACCTTCTGATTTTGATGTGGAAAGCACCAAAAAAGGAATGCATGTTTTGCCCCATTAGGAAGGGCTTACCTCACATGTGAGCAATCATTAAATACCGATCTATGACGTATCAGATTTTAATAGGTGAGCGCACTGTCATAATCACTATAAAACGTGAACGTAAAAGGATACTTTCCCTATTTTGGGGGCTCAGGGTTACAGCTCCTCTCTCCGAATACTAGTCACAATGGGAGAGGTATATTATTCTGGGAGGGGAGATTCTTCTGTGTCCAATGATATCTTTCCCTAGAGGATCTCTGCTCGAGGATAGTCACAGAAGGGCTATGCTGGAGGATGGATCTACCCGCTGGACCACCAGTGACTTTGAAAGGTGGGTTAATTGGCCCACCCAGACATAGACAATTTTTCCCCCTACTTTTCCAGTCTGCCCTCCTGAGGGAAGCAGGGCAGGAAGTTCACCCTGCACCTGGGGCAGATTGAGGGAGTTACCATCAATATGCCCTCTAGTGGGGGGGTTGCAAAAGTACACTAGCAACCAGGGATACATTTTTAAAAAAATGAATGGTGTTGTGCTAGCCCGTCCTCGCACTGGGCTACACCCCACCAATAAAACCCCAACTGTCTGTCTGCTCTCCTTCCTGGGCGCTGATTGGCGGATTTACCCACATTCTGCCCTCTTTAGTGGTAGAGGGAAGAAAGTGCACCCTGTACAAGAGGCCATGTTACAGAAAATGCCCCAGGTGCAAGCTGGGAATTTTCACCCACACCTTGCCCTCTCCCGGACACTTGGCATTGTAGAATGAGCCAGAGATGCTTGTACAGCCCCTTCTGCAAGTGCATTACAGTGTATTACAGCGGTGGGTTCAGAGCCAAACAACCTTTTGGGAGGCGCAGTAACGGTGCTCGACATAGAGGTAGTGGAAAGTCAATGTGACCCCTGAGTGTGATCCAAGAGGGCCCACTTTGGGATGAGTGTGCGTTAGTCCCAGGTGCCCCTTAAGCATTCTCTTTAAGGAGAGGTCTTTCTCTAGTAAAAGCCAGAATCATGGTTTCAAATAGCGTCCATGTGTTTCACTAATATCCTCTCCTCAGTTATGGTGGAAACTATCAGAGTTCAGTCGTGCACTGATGACAGTGTATTTGTTTCTAATGAGATACTGGTCCAGTCTAATTAAGGGTGCACCAGGGTACACATGGTGACGTGCATCCATTGTGTAATTCGGGCGCAGTATTTTCTATTTAAATAGGGTGGAGGCCAGTCCATTCTGGCATCAAGCCACAACCCTCACTCCTTGAGGCCAAACAGGCTTTCTGGTCACCTGGGGCATACCTTGAATACTGCAGCCGTCCCCATGGCAAGCAAAAGGAAATGTGGATTATTTTGCAAAACATTTGACATATGGGCCAGCTGAGTGAAAGTAAGCTCTCCAACCCTTGTATCATCCCCTTGGTGGTCCAAAAACAATCTTGTGCCTGGGATTGGAACCGGATGCCAAAATGTGCTGAAGACCCACACCTGCTCTGAGTCACCCGGCACTCAGGGAACTCTATCAACCATGGGCATTTCTAAAACTTGGAGACCCAAAGGAATCCAGGGTAGTGTAGCTTGTGTTAATCCCATGATTATTTTTTTACCCAGAAATCCCTGAAAATGTCAAAAATATGTCTATGATACTCAATTTACTCCACCTTTCCGCAGGGAATGGCAGCAACATTTTGGCCTGGGGTTGGATGGCATGCATGGATCTCTAAGAACGATGGGCATTTTTGAAGCCTAAAGATTCAAGGAGACCATGGTGGTGGAACAAGAATTTTTAACTTTTTTAAATGCTTTTTGGATCTGTATTAATATGTTTGCTATCTTTACTGTGTAATAATGGATTGTTATGCTGTTGTAAATTTTATGTGGACCTCTCACGAGTTCCAAAACATAAATAAAAAACTTGAACTTGGTGGTGGAACTTGCCTGGATGTCAGATGGTTTCTTACCCAGAATACCCAGCAAAAGTCAACGTACGGATCAAAAACCACTATTTTCCCATATTTATGTGACAGAAGCCCCAGGTTCTTCCAGCCAATACCAAACCTCTCAGCACACTGCATTCCCACACTTGTCCTCATAAGAAATTCTGCCCCCAAGTGAAATTGGGCCTAAAGTATGTAATATAAACGAAAATTGAAACCATGCAAAGACCACATTGGCACTACACCAAATTGACACAACTACATCAAAGTTTTTGCTGGTTCCAGTCCCACGTGATAGGTCCACAGATACAAGTGGGCCTATTAGGAGATGTGTGGGAGCATTGGGTGGTAGGACATTTATCAGTTACCGTAGATTCTTGAAATTTATTTCAATTACACATGAGAACATTTTAAGATTTTAGGCAAAGTTTGCAGGGTATTTTGTATACAAAAAGTAGTGTGATGAAAGCAATCCACATCACTGGGACTGGTCCAGGTATCCAGTTTGCAGAAATGTCTAGGGCTGGTCAGTCACCCAGTGTGGAGTGGTGTGGCTCACTGGTTAGAGGTGGCAGACCTGGAAGCAAAGGACGGCCTGGGACCAGGGTTCAATCCCCGACGCGGCAGGGTCGTGAACCAGGGTCAGCGGACTCGATAATTCTCACCTCGGTGCCTTCTCTAACCAGGGATCACACTCGGCAACTCTGGGCATTAGCTTGCCTCATCTCCACAACGGCCACCCACAAACGCCGGGGATGCCTGGTTTCACCTTGGAACTACCCAGGAGGGAACATCTCACAGGGAAAGGCAGGATGGGTTCCCCAGCGGTCTATAGCGCCAGGACGCGTCTGGGTAGCAGTGTGCTTTACAAGACTCATACAGTTACAGTGTGCCACCAGACCACAGAAGCAAACCGCATTGCTACCTGCATTGCCAAAAAGACTGAAATTCAATGGAAAGATCTTTAAGTATCCACATTGCATGTTTGGGGCTTTCCTGTTTCAATTATAGACCCACCCACACAAGGAGTGGTCCTGTTATTATCAAGAGAAGTGTGAGGATGCTGTCTTGTAGGACATATAAGGAACTGTCACTCACAGAAAACTCATGAAACCATTCTGTAATTTTAGCTAAACTTTGATCTTTCCACAACATAAAAGTAGTGGGATTTACGTGCGTGACCCTACGTTGGACAGTCCTGGGTACCTATTTTTTGGAAATGTCTCTGGTTGGTTGGTTTCTCTGGTTGCCACCCAATCTAAGGCCTATAAATCACAGACCCCCCCGTCCTCCATTTTTGCAAAAGATTGAATGTCAATGGAAAAATCTGGATGTTTCCACATTGCATTTTCAGGCCTTTCCTGTCACTTGTGATATATTCACCCACAAAGGTTTATGTATGTAGGACATTCTGGTTTAAAAAAAAGCTGTGGGATCCACGCAAGCCACACTAACCTGGACTCTCTCAGATGTCTTGTGATGAGATAAAGCTGGGATGGGTAGGCTTTTCTGGTGTCAAGGTAGGTTCAGCCCAAACACTGCAGCTGCCCACATCTCCAGAACAACTGAAAGTCAATGGAAATATCTTGTTGTTTCCACTTTACGTGTTGAGGCATTTTCCATCATGGGTAATAGGCCCAAACACATACAAGTGGAGTAAATATTTACCAGAAGTGTGTGAATGGTGGGTAGTAGTACATTTGTAGATCCCTATGTATTTTGGATCATTCCCTCACAGAAATGTGAGGTGAATCTATGTTTTAGCCAAAGTTTGATGGGTATCCAGGTAAGAAAAAGTAGGAGGATCCACTAAACTCCTATCACCCAATGCTTCCCTGGCATTTAGTTTTCAGATATGTCAGAGGCTGGTACATTTCCATGAGTGCGAGCCGTTCTGGGCTCAAATACAGACAGCTTTCAAATCGGCTTTGGCTCCAACCATAGCACTGAGAGTGCCTTGATCCCTGCCACAGATGACATCAGGACCCTCCTCAACCGGAGAGAGGCAGCGACTCTGATCCTCTGCAACCTCTCAGTAGCATTTGACCATGTCCCACAACACCCTTATCAAGAGACTTGAAGGACGGGGTTTTAGAACCCAGCGGCGTCAGGGAAAAGGCCCGATGCCTTCGAGTTCCCCAGCCTTGCCAAACAGAGACACGGGATACTTCTTGATGCCGTCAAAGACCAAAGTTTATTGGCTGCAACCAGGAACAGAGATCTACGAAGCACACACGGGTGGTTCGCTAGAGACTGCACAAATTCAATTAGCGGAGCATGGTCTTTTATGCCAAAAATCAAGCCTCAGGCAACATTCAAAATTAGCATTGGGTTCATACAAACTGACCAATGACAGTGTGACAATTTAAAAGTAGCAAATGACGGCAATCCCACTTTCCGTTGTCCAGTCCACCAGAAATGACCAAGCACATTCCATTTTCTTGTTCGTTCATGCCGGACAAACCCATCATAAAACCCTCAACCCAAATCAGTGATTATGTCGTAAAGGAAGGAACAGAAACAGATTGGAAGCAAGATAGAAAGGTGGGAGCAGTGTACTATAAACTCGGGCATGTCCTACCCTTTGATCTTTATCTGACCAGCTGCTTAACAAGGAACTGGCTCAGCGAGGTCAGCCTCGGGCAAGGAGTCAGTTCGGCCAGGTCATTCGGAAGTCAGCTAAGGCATACGTGTCTCAAGGACTCATTCGGCCGCAGTCATCGGCCTTTGTGAAGGCAACCACACAAAATGTCTGCCGTACACAAAATGGAACCCGAAGGTTCAAACTAAATCCCTGAATACGTAGTGTTCTCATAGATCGATTCATGCGAAAACACTCGTACACGTTACACTCGCCATTTGCGGTCTGCTGACACCAAAATCGTCTATTTCCGACGACCTTCATTGAACGGGTTCGGAACCACCGAACCAGACCCACAAACTCACGGAACTACAAACCCTCCTTTTGCCCTTACATGGGCAACATACCCAAACCCATGTCAATCTGAATCTGGATCTATATTCATCAGATCATTGATGTGTTGCTGTAGCATCATCCTATTACTCAGTACCTCTCTCTGGACAGGTCTCTTTGCACACGCAGTAGCACAGAGGCTACAAATAGCAGGAGCACACTGTACACAGAGACAGAACAGGAAAAGGATAGCTAAGACCATCCCAATGACCATCAAAATCTTCCAACCCCAAGTGGATATCAATCCCCATAACCATCCCATCAACGACCAATCTCCTTTGTCCAAATGGACAGAATCGGAGATCTTATGTAGCTTGGAAACGGCCTGGAAGACTGACAGAGCGTTGTCTGGAATGAAAACGCAGCAGCTCGATTGAATCAGTTTACAAACTCCACCTCGATCTGCTAGTATGACATCAAGGGCAACTCTATTTTGGAGTGTCATAAGTCTATCCGACTGGAGCTCAGCAGTTAAGTTACTAAGGGCACCAGTAGTTTCGACTATGGTGGACTCAGCCACTCTCGTCAACTGGTGAATATTCCTGCTATTAGCCATCGGTCCCAAGAACGGCAGAAAACCCTTAAAGAAATCTCCCAACTCTTGCCCTGCAGTGTCTTCTTGACTAAAGACACCTCTAGCAACTCTTGTCTTATGGTAATCTGCCACAGCTGTAAAAGTGGGAGACAACAGGAAAGAAACAAAACATGTGCCCGAAAAATCAAGGGGCAACCATGTATATGCTTTGTCGTAGCAAACAAAGTAGGTACCCTTAGCAGCTAAAAATGCTGGGGAAGACTGAGACATAAATATGTAGGTATCAGTACAAACGCTCTTCCCTAACTGAGCTCTCGGATTCTTGCCATTACCCTGCAGACAATAGCGACTCTGATGGGGCACTATCCAAATCGGTGGAGAACTTTTCGCTCGCTGGTTAACACTCAGACTAACTCCATATCCAGTAATATCCCAACCACTATAGGGTTGCTTCTCATCTATCGTAATAGTTTCAACTGCATTAGTCCCTTTAACCATGTTGACTATGCCTCTTGCAACAGCACTATTCTTCGGGTTGTCCTTCGGTGAACGTAGGGGATAAACACTATGGGCATAAATAAACATCGTTCTGTAAGCCCAAATCGAACCATTCAAACTAAAAGGCAAAACTAAGTACGGTATACCCTTATCAGTCGTATGGGGCATTAGAACACAGATCCAACAGTTTGTCGTGTTCATCACTAACTGATGTTGGTGCAAAAGTTGAATAAAGGAGTTATTGGCAAATTCCAATCGTCTAACTACCTCATGTTCAGGCAAAAGGTGAAAAGAAGGAGAAGAAATAGTAGGTGGAGGTGTAGGTTGCACAGTGGGATCAAACGTTACTTTAAAAGAGAATGTCACATAACCGATTATGAATGTCATCAAACTCAATAGCAAAAATACACACGGTATTAGAAAACGTTTCTTTGAAATCAATTTACATATCTTCTTTCTAAAAATCATTGTCCGTGCAGGTCTCTCCAACTCGAAGAAATCCATCCTAAACTAAATATGCTGCTCGCGATGGTAGGGTGTTCTAGGCTAAGGAATGCCTCTGTCAACCCAGGGCAACTCCCTAAGGCCAACCAGAACCCTCGACCTAGTGTCTCAGGCTTGCACTCCAAAGACTTAGGCACCGCGACCCTACAGCTGAACCCGGATGACGGTTCGAAAAACAAAAATGAGTAGATCCTCGGTGGAGAGTTAACCTGCAAACAAAAAAATCACAAAAACTGTATTTGCGCTTTATTTGTCCATGACTCTCGGTCGCAAATTATAGCGGCTTCTACCAGGCAAATCTTGATCTTTAAACAACAAATCAGGCTCAGTAGTGTTCAATGGATTCGAAGGAGGCACAGCTTCTTGTAAAAGATCGTCACTTTGTCTCTCAGAGTTCGTACCAATCAGACGAGCATCGCTGAATGGCAAAAATCGTGGAACAGTTTCTATTTCAGAGTCTGGAAGTCCTACCTGGACCCACTTATCGTACGGTAAGGGCAAAGGTGCTCGCTTACAGTGTACACCGTGAATCCAGTTTTTCTTGCCTTGCACTCGAACTGCAGAACGTGTAGACAGGAGTACTTGAAAGGGTCCTGTCCAACGGGGCTGATCGTTCTTGTTCCGCTGGAAATTGTTTATGAAGACCCATGAACCAGGTTCAATAGCATGGCCTGGATCTTCTGAAGCTTGTGGTAGGCTCTCATGCACCTGTTGGTGTAAGACACGCAATTTAGTTGTCAGTTCGCGCAAATAGTCAAGCAACACAGGGTACTCAATCTCACTAAATCTAGTTGGCCTTGGCACACCCCAAATATTATCTGGGCGACCAAAGACAACTTTGTAAGGACTCAGACCCATTCGCGAATGTACAGTCATTCTTGTGGACAGGAGCGCTAAAGGCAAAGCATCTGGCCACTGTAGACCAGTGCTCGCTTGGATTTTGGCTAACTTAAGCTTTAAGGTGCCATTATAGCACTCAACTAAACCAGCTGATTGGGGGTGATTTGCAGCGTGTAACTTCTGCCGGATCCCTAGTCCCGCACACACTCTCTTCATGACTTGACCCACAAATTCACTCCCATTGTCACTCCAGATAATTCTCGGCATTCCAAACCTGGGGAAAACTCTTTTATCAGAACTTTCGCTGTGGACCAGGCAGTATTGTCCTTAAGGGGATAAGCTTCTACCCATCTAGAAAAGGAGCAAACAACCACTAAAACATATTTCAAGTTGTTGCATCTCTCCATATGGATAAAATCTAGCTGCAAAGCCTTGAACGGATACGTAGGAGGAGCAAAATGACCAGCTGGTGTTGGAGTTCCCTTACCAGGATTATACATCAAGCACACCATACAGTTTTTAACCAAGTTCTCTGCACATTTTGGAATTCCCGCATTCTGCCAAACCGGGGCCAACAACTTACAAATCCCTTTCACGCTGATATGTGCCATTCCATGAGCCATTGTAACAACCGGAAGCGCATACGCGTTAGGCAACAACCATCTTTGATGCTCGGACAAATCAGTCCAACAACCATCCGAATCCAATCTACCCTTGCTTTCTCTCCATTCATTCAACTCTTTCTCTGTAGCTTCAGCTTGAATGGATTTCACACTCTCAATCGTATCTTCACACATACTCTTCTCTGGAACCCATCTCGCCGGACCTGCAACATATATTCAACTCATCACATTTCTCGCAGTTTCTTTCGCAACTTCATCCCAAACGCATTTCCGCGACCAACATCATCCGTAACTTTCTTATGGGCACTGCATTTCACAATCGCTACTTGCAATGGCAAAGTAAGTGATTCAAGAAGTTCATTCACCAACTGTCCATGCTGGATCTTTGTCCCATGCGAAGTCAAGAACCCACGTTCACGCCACCAACGTCCAAAGCTATGAGCCACGCCAAAGGCATATTGGCTATCAGTATACACATTCACTCGTTTACCTTTCGCCAACACACATGCTTTCGTTAATGCAATCAGTTCTGCTGCTTGTGCTGAATTATGTGGAATACGTGCAGCTTCAACAATCGTATGCAAAGTCGTAACAGCATATGCGGCAGTCGTATCACCATTCGGCAACTTAAAACACGAACCATCAACCCACAAGTACCATCACACTCTGGAAGAGGAGTGTCCCTAAGGTCTACTCTCCATTTTGTTTCTTCTTCAGTTCTCAGAAAACAGTCATGCTGTTCTTCACTATCATCTGTCTCAACTGAAATTGGCAACAACGTGGCTGGATTCAACATGTTGCATCGTTTAATGTGCCCATGACTCGCTAACAACGTCAACTCGTAACCCGACAACCGAGCTCTAGTTAAATGCTGTGTCTTCGTACGGTTCAACAAGGTATCCACTGCATGTGGAACCATGACCACTAACGTGTTGTCCAAAACTAAACCACCAAACTGTTGAATTGAAACAGCCGCTACCGCTGTGGCTCTCAAGCAACTCGGCAACGCTCTAGCTACCGGATCTAAAGTCGACGAAAAGTACGCACATGGGGGTTGCTTATCGCCAAACTGCTGAGTCAAGACTGACAATGCACATCCCTCTCTCTCGTGGACATACAATGTGAAAGGCTTACTGTAGTCGGGAGTACCCAACACAGGAGCCGAACACAACGCATTGCGTAATTCAGAAAAGCTCTTTTGACATTCATCAGTCCAAGGAATAGGATTCGGAGTATCCTTAACAGTAAGAGCTATCAAAGGCTTCGCTAACAAAGAAAAATTAGGAATCCACTGTCTACAGTACGACGTAATACCCAAAAACACAACTACTTCTCTCTGTGTCGTAGGCACACTCATTTTCGCAATAGCTTGAATTCTTTCTGAGGTCAATTTCCTTCCCTCCTTCGATAACAAGTGACCTAAGTAGGTTACTTCTTGTTGACAATATTGCAACTTGGAGAGAGAAACTTTGTGATGACAATCAGACAAGTGGCGTAGTAATGACAAAGTGGCTTCCCTACAAATCTCTTCAGTATCAGCGGCCACTAGCAAGTCATCAACATACTGAATAAGGGCTGCACCATCAGGTAAAACCAACAGATCAAGTTGTGTTTTCAAAGCTTGACTATAGATCGATGGACTCTCGCAATAGCCTTGAGGAGCGCGCTTAAAGCGGAAACTTCGTCCTCCTAAAGAGAATCCAAAGATATCCCTAATCTCTATGGCAATCGGAATGCTGAAGAAAGCATTCTTCAAGTCAATCACCGAAAACCATGTGGCTGTAGCCGGAATCAGAGTCAACAAGGCAGTGATATCAGGCACAACAGGAAATTGTGGAACAACAATCTTGTTCACTTCACGAAGATCGATGACAAACCTATATACAGGAGGCTGTGTAGAATCAGTTCTCTTCAGAACAGGCAAAACAGGACTATTGCACACATTACCTCTTGTTTCCTCAATGACACCCTTGTCGATCAGATCATAAATAATCGCTAAAAGTGCACGCTCACCATCACTCGAGATACGATACTGTGGAATGCGCGGTAACTTAGCATTCGCCTTCAGTGTCACAACATATGGGGGAATTTCCAGTAGGCCCACATCATTCGGACCAGTAGCCCACAATGAATCTGGTAAAGAAGACAATTCAGATGGAAGACTATCTTTCGATATATACATCGGAGAGATCACTCTCTTACCCAAAGTAAGGTGTACTCCTGACGGAGAACAATACAGTGTTGCATACAATCTCTTCAATAAATCCAATCCCAACAGTTTCTCATTACAACCTGTAGTTAAAAGAAGGGGTGCTTCGATCTTACACGGTCCAACAGAAAGAGACAATGGAGCAGAAATCGGATTCGTAACAGGGGCGCCAGAAAAACCTACAGAAACATTATCAAAGCCAGACAAAAGTGCGCCAGGGAGTTTAGAGTGCATAATAGAACTCTTTGTAGCACCAGTATCTAGCAGAAAAGGTTCTGACACACCTGATGCAATCACTTCAACATAGGGTCCATTCTGATCTACTGGAACTGAAATAACTCCCTCTCTTTGTCCATGGCTGTCCTAACAATCATTACCATTTACTTCGTCACCTTCAACATAGTAATCATCCATATAGTACTGTGCTGTCCTACCAGACGAACCTTGCTGCTGATCAAAAATATTCATCGAGTTCTGTAGAGGCAAAGAACGTACGTTCTGTCCGTGACCTCTACCTCTAGGCACTTGTTGAGCACCTCGACCTCATACACCAGAAGCACCATTTGTGCGCTGTAACAAAACCGGACAACTATTCTTGTAATGGCCCTCTTCTTTGCAATACGCACACTGATTAGGCCCATACGGGAAACGCTGTTGAGAAGACTCGTTCCTTTGCGAGTTTCTCGAATATTGCTGAGGTTGTTGATAATCGCGCTGATTATTAGTACGGGGTGGATAAGCTTGTTGTAGAAGAACTTTAGTCTTCAATTCCTTAGTCTTCTTATCCGCTTTCTCTAACTCATCTTTTCGCCTATTTTCATAGTACTGGGCCGTAGCTAAAATCTGTGCTGACGTGGAAACAGCCCAAGCACTCTCGGAATCCTTCAACTTAGTGCACAACTCGGAAGCAAATTATGCACGAATTTGTCAACAAACAATCTCTGGCCACCCTCGGTAGCCATATCCTGACCACTATGATCTACAAAAGTTTCTTCAAACCGCGTGAAGAAATCAGACACAGTCTCGTCTTTCTTCTGCTTACATGCAGACAACTTGTCCCAATTAACACGCACTTCGGGCATCAAAGTCTTCATGAAATTAATAATCCTACCAGGGAGTTGAGCAATTAGTTCTTCAGGCTTAGCACCTCCAACTTGTCTATCATTCGCAGCAACAATATTAACCCATGTATCACCCAATTCATTATCATGATCCGTATGTCGAATCACATTCCAGATAGGCTGTGGAACAACATTGCCAAACAACATGCCTATGTCTGCTAAATTCATGATGCACAAACCCACAGTTTGAGTGAGCTCTTTATAATATCCCGCCGTATTTTTGCGCGGATCAGGTAAAGTCTGCATAATCGCTAAGACTTCAACACGCTTCCAAGGAACATGTACCCATACTCGCTGAAAGTGCGCAGGCGCAGCTACAATACCCACCCCAGCATCAGCGTGAACTGCTTCCTTCCACACAGGAGGAACCTCACGCATTAGATACTGACGCGCTTTTCTCCTAACTGACGAATCAGGCTCAAACAATCGCTCGGAAGGAGCATTATTACGAAACGACAACAACGTCGACACCGCTCTCTCAATGTCGAGAAGACTCACAATCGTCCCTTTCGCAAACTCGGAACACACTTGATATAATTCTTCAGGCGCTTTACCCACTTCGTCCTTCCACTGTTCATGGAGGAACACACACATCATTTCAAAAACGTTTGTTGCTTTGGTGCTTTCCATTGTCGGAAAACATCCATAATACCTTCAAGATCATACTGGGAAGTGTACGTAACCCATCTACGTGCCATGTGATCCAAAACTACACGCTCATCTGTGTCAGGCAATTGACTATGTGATTGTCTATCCTCATGCACTGGAGACATACCCAATTGTCCCAACAAAGGAGTCAGAAAACCAGAAAAAGCAGCAGTCATTTGCTGCCTAGTAGAAGGAGAAGATGGAAGAATGAGGGAAGATGGAACAATAGTAGAAGAGTCCAGAGTCGGAGCAGAAGGAGTATTAGAAACAGGCGTAGGAGTAGCAGACAAAGGGGAAGGCAAAGTTGGCGGCCCCTGAGGAGGCTGCGCCAAAGGAACACCAGCCAACGGAAGAGGAGCTGGCTGTGGAGGAATTACGGGTGGCACAACAATCGGATGTTGCACAGCCACAACTGGGGGCGGTGGTGCCGTAGCACTCAGTGCATAAGGGGGTGGTGAACTCAATAGATGCGACATCAAAGGATCTTTCGCAAGATCTTTCTCTTCTTCCTGCTCTTTAGGCGGCAAAACTGGGTAGCATCTATCTACCGCTAACTTCTTCACCCTAAGCATCTGTTCGCTCTCTCGCTCTTCCTCATTATCCCTAAACACAACAGCAGCTTGTACCATTGACATACCTCGTTCTCGTTTATTCTTCTTCGCTAATTTAATTTCTTTCTGTTTGGCTTCTTTGCGCCATATGCGGAAAGAGTCAAACATTGCCGGCCGGGCTTTCTTCTTGAACAGCTTCGCTTCGAGATTATCTAAAATCTCACTTTCAAAACTACCGAAAAGGGGCCACTATAGGACACCGTCTTTTCTCGTATACTTTACCCAGATCTCATTATAACTAATAGGACCTACACCATGCTTCACGTATAATTCATATGTAGGAGTTCCAATTGGAGGGACCGGACACAAATCCTCTAACCGGGAATCCTTAGAACAACCACAACCAAATATCCTTCCAAGTCTACTAAGCCCAGGCATCTTGCTCACTAGTCTAGCTTCAAACAACAAGGGAAATCTCAAAACGATAGTTTCGCGAATACACGAGTCCCTTGGCTTTGGGGCCTGCAGGTACCAAATCAAAGTGATCCACGAAAGGGATACCAGAACAAACTAAGGACTAGGAGACGCTCCACTCATACTTAACTGAAATGTTGATGGCGTCACCAGAAGACCCGCCAATCGTCTCGCTCTACAAACGTCTAAGGCTCCAAGACAGGGCGACAGTCAGGGCAGCAGTCCTTCGTAGCCGTCGGAAAGCGGGAAACCTCGCAGCAAAGACTTTCGGGCCACGCCGACAAACAGGGGTCGATGAAGTGGTTGGCCTTCCTCCAGAATTTTCACACGAAGCTCCTCACGATCTTCGGGCTTGGACCGGTACCGCTGAAGTCACCCCACGTTGGGTGCCAACTGAAGGACCGGGTTTTAGAACCCAGCGGCGTCAGGGAAAATGCCCGATGCCTTCGAGTTCCCCTGCCTTGGCAAACAGAGACACAGGATACTTCTTGATGACGTCAAAGACCAAAGTTTACTGGCTGCAACCAGGAACAGAGATCTACGAAGCACACACGGGTGGTTCGCTAGAGACTGCACAAATTCAATGAGCGGAGCATGGTCTTTTATGCCAAAAATCAAGCCTCAGGCAACATTCAAAATTAGCATTGGGTTCATACAAACTGACCAATGACAGTGCGACAATTTAAAAGTAGCGCATGACGACAATCCCACTTTCCGTTGTCCAGCCCACCAGAAATGACCAAGCACATTCCATTTTCTTGTTCGTTCAGGCCGGACAAACCCATCATAAAACCCTCAACCCAAATCAGTGATTATGTCGTAAAGGAAGGAACAGAAACAGATTGGAAGCAAGATAGAAAGGTGGGAGCAGTGTACTATAAACTCGGGCATGTCCTACCCTTTGATCTTTATCTGATCAGCTGCTTAACAAGGAACTGGCTCAGCGAGGTCAGCCTCGGGCAAGGAGTCAGTTCGGTCAGGTCATTCAGAAGTCAGCTAAGACATACGTGTCTCAAGGACTCGTTCGGCCGCAGTCATTGGCCTATGTGAGGGTAACCACACAAAATGGCTGCCGTACACAAAATGGAACCCGAAGGTTCAAACGAAATCCCCGAATACGTAGTGTTCTCATAGATCGATTAATGCGAAAACACTCGTACACGCTACACTCGCCATTTGCGGTCTGCTGACAACAAAATCGTCTATTTCCGACGACCTTCATTTAACGGGTTCGGAACCACCGAACCTGACCCACAAACTCACGGAACTACAGACTCCGCCACATCGGAATCCTGGGAGACACCTTCAAATGGATTGAATCCTTCCTCACAGGATGAACCCATAGAATACGCCTGTCACCCTTAACTTCTTAATCTAAGCACATCACCTGTGGCGTCATTCAAGGCTCATCCATCCGCCCCACCCTGTTTAACACCTACATCACGCCCCTGGACATCATCATCAGAACGGATGGCCTCAACATCATATCCTACGCAGGCGACACCCAGCTCATCCTCATGCTCTCAGAAGATCCATCCACCTCTAGAACCAACTTCCACAACTGCATGATGAGCGTTGGTAACTGGATGAAGTTCATCTGCCTGAAACTCAGCACAGACAAGATAGAGGTGCTGATTTTTGGGATCATTACCTCCACATGGAAAAACACCTGGTGGCCCATCGAGCTCAAACCCACACCAACAGACCACCCCTACAACCTCGGCATCATTCTGTACAGCAAGCTCAACATGAAACGCTAGATCAACGCAGTCACCTCCGCCTGTTTCCACATCCTTCGCATGCTCTGAAAGATCTTTAGATGGCTCCCAGTCAACACCAGGAAAGCTGTCACTCAAGCCCTAGTCACCAGATGACTAGTCTACTGCAACACTCTAAGCAGCATTTACAACCCAACTCCTAAAGAGACTTCACACGATAAAGAACTCAGCTGCCAGACTCCTCGACCTCTCAAATGGACCAACATCACCCTCACCTCAGGAACCTCCACTGGCTCCCTATCCAAAAAAGATGCCAATTCAAAGTGCAGATACACACAGACAAGGCCCTGCATGGCCAAGGACCAACATGCATCAAACACTGACCGAACCTCCGTCCTTTTTATTTAATATCTATTTGCAGATAGATGGGCTTCTCTTGTACTCTATGATGTACTTGACACATAATTTTGTGCCTCAGACTCCTGTTAGTGGGATTGTTGCTTTTTTCAGTAACTCTGATTGTAAAGGCTGCCAATGTGTCAATTCACTTTCAATTGCTTCACAGTGTACTGTACCTGACTTGTAGAGTTCAATAAAGGTTTTTTGAAATATTTTTAAAAAAGGTATCTATTTACAGACCATAAAGGGATCATTAAAAAGGCAAGTGATACTAAAGCTGAGGTCTCCTATGGAATACGTATATTATTCCTAAAGCACGACCCAGAACTTTGGAATAGTATTTGAACTTTATTATTTACATTATGTCTTGAACATTGCATTGTACTGGATTCAGGGAAAGACAGCTCAACAATCCCAAATTATAAACAAGTATTAGAAATGCAATAGGTCTCACATTTCTTTGAGTTAGAGCTATTGGCATAGCTCAACAGCTACCGGAAGGAAATTGCCACTTTGCATGTGCTGAACAGAGAACTGTTCCTTGAAATGGCCTGGAAGCCTAAAACGATGTTGATAGCCTACAAAATAAAAAGGCAGATCAGGATGACCAGAAGGAACCGTGGACGTACTGGGATGGCCAACCAGGGCCGGACTGAGAACCGAAACCGGCCCTGGCAAACTGCTTAGCTGGCCCCCCCTGGGGTCAGGGGGAGTGCAGGTGAGCAGTTTGCGACGGCCAGTTTCGCCCAATTTTGTTACCGGGGGCCGACTTTGCCGACCCCCAGTAACAAAAACGGCCCCCCAGGTGCCCAAAACCGGCCCCCACCCTAGCGGCCTACCGGGGAAACGCCCGGTGCCCGCTGTGGCCAGTCCGGCCCTGTGGCCAACGCAAGCAAACACTGAGTAGAATCATCTGGGAGTGAGCCAAGCACGCACAAGCAGGAGAATCAGACCAAATGCACCAATAAAAACCCCGCATTTCTAAATAGCACAACAACGAACAAATGGCAATTTATGGGCATGCCAAAAGTCGATAGAGGATATAACAACAGGTCTTGCAGAGACAGCACATGTGCGCTGCCCAGGCTCAACCTAAAAAAGTCTCTAAAGCTGAATCAAAAAATTATAAGTGAATTGCATTGCAAGATGTGATAGGTAACATTTATTCTGTCATACTAGCACAATTTTGGGAGCGGATAGACTAGGAGTACATACTCCCAAAAATAAATTTGAAAAAAATCATGCCTCTTTGAACCGATCTCAACGGAACAACTAGTCCAAGACAACTATGTAGTTAAAAATAACAGACTGTTTATCTTGCTTTTATCAACTTTGCCACAGCTTTTGATAGGACCTGGATGCAGTTTTTACATTGAAATTTACACCCATAAGACTTTGACTGGTATTTGGGTTCAGAGAAATTAGAACAGATTTTATCTTATAAATATTTTGGGAGTTACATTTACACATAATATGAACTTTAATCTTTATAACCTGATTTAGAGACTAAAATTTCGTCTTGGGCAACTGGTATACGTAAGGTTTAAAATACACATAATAAAAACACCTGGGAATGCATTTAAAAGTACATATTACTAAGATCCTCTTTTTTTGCACTATGGGATTTAATCCATTATCTCTTCTAATAAGTACACATTCTTGAACAAGGTAGAAGGGAACATATTCAGAGCGTTATTGTCTACTTGAGAGTCCCAGCATACTTAATTTGTTTATAACTGATCCCCTTGGTGATTGCATTTAAAGCCTTTTGGGTAACTCTACCTTGAGGGCTTAAGGCTGTAAGCGCAAAGCATGATACCCGAAGAGGCATGCTCATTCGTGATTTGAAGACTGATGCCTCAATAATATTAAATAACAAAAAATTACATACATACATCTAATTGTTTAAGTATCAAGATTTAACAGTCTTTAATTTCACTGGCAAAAGGTCTCCCCTAGGCCTAATAAAATCAGTATTATAAATTGGAGTGTTAAAAAAGGATTGGAGACCAATGGACAACCTTATTTCTAGGCACATCTTTGGGACTCTAATAAACTTAAAAGGATGCAACCCTATATAGACTATTTAACAAGTTATCAATTGCACATATTTGTTTTGAATTAAGAACATTTCTTCCTCTTCAATATAACATTTCAGCATGGGATAAGTCTAAGAATGGAGAGGCCACTTTGTGGAGATTATTTATTCAACACTTGCAACACATTTTTGTTTGTCTTGCTCTGTTCAATATAAGGCACCACTGTTTAAAATAATTGTTCTTATTGAATAATGTGTTAGGCATAAATGATGTTTTGTTAGTTATTGTCTCCAAAATCTCCAACAGACATTCACAGAATTAAAAAAGAAAATTGTAGAAGAACTTTATGACCTAAGTTTATTTAATCACTTGTGTAATGTTTGTTTCTCACATTATTAAAGAATAAAGATTGATGTGGGTTACTGTGGTAAAAAATGTTTTTATGCCACTGCCTGAAATGCTGGAAAAAAGTTGATCTTCCCACAGTAAATCTTTTGGTGATACCATTTGTAAAAAAATAAAACACTTTCTAGTATCATACTTTCCCCCCCAAAATAAAACAAAAACGACATTATGGCTATATTCTCAATTACCCTCAGAGGAATACACAAACCCTACATACTTTTAAAATCCAAGTGTGAATAAGGGACTGACATTTGGCCTGAATATCATTTGTTGCTATGACGGCTTAAACAAGAACTGCCCTAAACATCATGAAAGGGCACAACAGTAGAGGGAGAAGCCTCAGCGCTTACAAGATTAATTTAATGATTTTGCAACATATATATGCATGCATATACAATATACTATATTGTAACACAGGTGGTATACTTTTCCACACTGACTATGGCAGACTCGCAGTGGAGTTTGTATGGAGTCACTGGGAGAATGTGCTCATATGAGCAAGTGCACTCATCCACCCGAAGGTGGCCTGCCTCATCATTGGGCTTTTGTTCCTCATTGGGTGGGTGCTGCAATGCGTAACAGGCCCTGTTAAGGGGCGCTTTATCAGAGATCTTCTAATCAGACCCTCCAGTTTATCGCGATTTCGCGATTCACGAAAAAATCGCGAAATCGGCAGATTACCGCGATGGCCGCGATAATAAGCATTTTGGCCGCGATATTATGCCTTTTATTGGCTGTGCGCCGCCTCCCTCCCACTCGTGTGTGTCAGCAGCTTCCCGGGACACACACAGACAGTCCGTTTTTGAGCTGCCAGCCGCGAGTACTTCACAGGTCATTAAATGACCTTTCACTTGTTAATGAGGCTTTTATGGCTGGAAGGGGGGGTGGGGGGGCGCATTCTTTTCATCCTTTCCAGGCCGGGCCCCCTGGTTACGACCTGTGAAGTGCCTCGTTGTGGGCTGCACAGTGCATCGCAGCACAGTTGAAATACCTGAATACTGCATGTGTAAAATGCCTGTCCTGAACGCTTCCTCGCCTTCTCGACATTTTCTCGATGGCACCACTGTTTTTGAATGAAGATATTTCACTATTGCTGAACAACTACGATAGCAAAAGCAGCAGAAAAGACGGGGTGATGGATTCCATGACCTGGACCCCATGTTTCACATATGTCTCTAGTTCAGTTTACAGACGTTCTTTTAAATCCACAGGCAGCGACCACAGCAGTGTGACTCAAAACCTAAAGATGACTTCTTAAACTATTGTTTGCCTTTCACTAAATTGGCAGAGAATCAATCGGGCTAAGGATGTTTTTTTAAAAAAAAAACGTTTTCCTTTGGTATCCATAAAACGCTGTTTTTCTCCTAATTCATCAATTACCCTAGCCCAATGTTCAGAGCAATCATGATGACATTGAGTGGGAATAATAGTAACTGCTTTGGACTCTATTAAGGGGGGATTGGGAAATATAAGAGAACCATTGGATCCCACACAGACCGGAGAGTCACTTGGGTAGTCTGTTATGGTTTTACTGTTGTTTTATGGCATTTCATTAAGCTGTAGCTGGCAAGGACAAATATGTAACAAAGTCTTGGAAGGTCGATTCAGTTATCCTAACAATCAGTGAGGGAAACCACAATGCTGCAGATCCCTTTTCCTCCGGTCGTAAACGTCTGTATTTATTAAATGGATAATAAATCATATGGGTAACTGGACAATAGAAGTAACAGTAAATCTGGACTCTCAAGCAAGCTTCTTGCACTCTGGTAAGAACACAGAAGATCACTTAGTGGTGCTCGAGAATCAGTACTACTGGAACACTACCTCACATATTCATCAGTGACAGGGATCCTAGAGAAATCAGAAGTTCCTCATCAGTTTCTGGAAGGAAGGAAAATGTATAATTTAGCAGGTCCTAAAAAACAGAAGTGGGGGGTCTAACCAAGTTAGGCAGCATAGCGCGTGACATCACATTGAGTGACATCATTGAGCGCGACATGGCACGTCGCATCACAGGAAGTGGCATCAAGACCCATGACCTCACAGGAATTGACATCACAAAATGTGACATAAAATTTTAGACCTCACACTTCTGTTTAGCCCAACTGGCAGATGAAGAATTGCAATTCCAAGGGATAACAGCCTTAACCTGTGGGCTGCTTCCTCTATTCCATATTCCAGATTGCCTAATCAAAGTGGAATACTCAGCTAAAACAGTTTCCATTGATTTAAGGCTGAAAATGAATGTTTATGAGTAAAATAAAGTGCCGCTAAAATGCCGCTAAATTTCCATCTTTGTGCCGCTAAATTTCCATATTTGTGCCGCTAAATTTGCGAATCCATGCCGCTATATCCTGGGGGGTCTGTCTAATAGCCAGTGCGTGACTGGGGGGTTGAGTGTGTTTCCAGCATTTTGCGATGCAGGGCGCTCTACAAAAATTTGTTTTATTAATTAAATTGTTTACTTACCTTCAATTATCCATACTCCAGTTTTTAGCACGCCCCACCCTGCCCCTTCCCCGCCCCACCGAAACTCCCTCCACGGGCCGTGGCTGGTGAAGTTAAATATAGTAAACCTATGGATGGGGTTGCACACTGGCTGGAAAAACTGTCCCAGTTTCCCCCACATACACAATGATACATGTTGTCACATTTTTTAGATACATGATTGCCCTGTATATTTTACAGCCCTGAGTTTAGAAACCATTGGCACATGTTTCAAACATTTTTAGTTATTCTTCAGAAGGGTCTTTGTGGGTGGCCATGTCTTGCTGCAGTGTTTTTCATGGATAAGTGCCAGCATAGCTCCTAAGTGCTAACTCTTGGCTCCCCATATGATCAGGAGCCCGCTGCAATCAGACAGAGTTGGACACTTAATGACAAGAGTGCCCCAGTTGTCCCCAATACCTACCTAGAGTTACTTACCTACAAAATATTTTTGTTCTCAATAGTTAGGCCTTGATATTTTGGCCCCAAGATATCTTTCGTTAATATTCTAGCAAAAAACCTTCAGGAGGAAGATGACAAGTCTTTAAGAATCCCAAGTCTTTTACTGTGATAACTGGAAGATGCCAAGGTCCTAGTTCTATGTGCTAAATTTCCTGTGGGTAACATAATTCAGAAGCACAGATTAAAAGGATCTCAGTATTGGTTCTGTTTAACTTCAGACTGGTATTGACCAACAATGGCCATAAGGTAATTTCCTACGCTGAACTTTCAAGATTGATCATCAATTTCAATTGAAACATTAGTTGGGTATTCTCCAAATATGTATACAATACTATACTGTTTAAAAAGGCAGAATTTTCAATGTCAGCAAACACATTTTAAACAAGGATTATGATATGGCAGAGCACTGGTGAACTTCACATAAGAAGTGGATCGAATTGGACTGAAAAAGTCACAGACTCCAGCTAACAGCAATCCTGTAGAATCCATTTCATCCAGTTGAACACCCTTCTGCTTATTCCACTATATCTTGTAAATGTGATATTAATATCTTGTGGTTGACTGTAAGGGGGGGCATAGACTTACCTACAAGGGATCCCATGCAGAGTCACCCTCATGCTGCTCTGGAGAGTCTGAAAAAGAAAAGGGACAATGTCAGGAAGAAATAGACAAAGAAACAAGAGAAAGCGGACAGGAAAAGGTAAAAAAGGAAGAAGTGCTAAGGAGGAGCCCGTTGTACACACAAGAAGGGGATTAGTGAGTTGAGGAAAAAGAGATCAGTGACAAATAGGAGAAGAAACGCAGATCCAACTGACGAGTAAGGAGACGCAGAGCAGAGAAAGAACAGCTGTAGTGACCCAAGCACAGACAAGCAACGCCCAAGCAGATGAGGAAGAAGAGGAACCCAACGCCTGGTCAGAGGAGTGGCGGACTCTTCCTTCAGTGGCGCCAGAGGCACGGCTGTCTGCCGCAGCCCAGGAGGGTTGTGGCTAACCAGGTGAGTGCCAGTTGTAGGGGGAGGCGGTAAGAGGAGCAGAGAATACTCTTGGGGGGTGGGGGCTTAGGGAGATCCCAGTCATATAAGACCTTCTTCACAGAGTAACAAGAAACAACATTCATTGGAGACTCACAAGACCTAAGAGGCACAGTGGGTAAATAAAGCCTATCCTCTTGTTATATGGCGCAATCCTCCTGTCCGGCAGGGTTAAAGGGGTCCTTTGTTTGGTTTTGGAGATATTCATTCATATAAGAAGCATTCCTATACGAAACAGATTGTTATACATACTTATGGATATTATTGGCCCATAGGAGCCCGGCCAAATAGTTCAGATTAATTTTCCTTTACTAAATTTTTTCTATTGTTTTGATTACTTAATCTGGAAAGGGAAGATACAAGGATGCACAGTCATAAATTACCAAATCCCCCTCTCAAACAGAATATGCCTTTGAACAGGGAGTATCATCAGTGTATAGATTACACCCAGAAATTGATTAAGATTATTTCTCCACATGCGCATCAAGTGTATAGAGTATAGAACTCAAGGGCCTAGTTGCCACGCATCAGCTGGATTCCTGGGTAAAGCAGACAATCCATATTTATTTCCCTATACTTTCTCTCTACTCACATACTCTTCCTTTATTTCCTGGCATATCATTCCCCACTACTCACCTGGAGTTATTTGTGTTCGCCATGAGGAGCCTAGGACTGACCAGAATCTAGAAAAGAAAGATGAGCACATTATTATTCAAAAGGTACTTGAAATGTAATGTACCACTATTTACCAGTGTGAAACATAAATTAAACGATGAATAAATAGGGAAGATTGATAGATCATCCCATGCAGTGTATTTAATTATTGCCTCCCCTCCGATAAGTGATGTCATAAATTGGATCAAAAACATTGTGATTTACCTGCAGCATGTGAATTCAGACTTGCTTATCCCTGAAGAAACCATTAAAATAAGATGTGTCCATGGAGAACAGCAGTACTGTCCCCTTGTACACGTCCAGATTCAAGAGAGAAATAAGGCCATATTGGTGAAAGTAGGCACAGAATCCCAGTTACCTAAGGCTTTAAAATTAGATGCTGATTATCCTGAATTTGAAACCTTGTTAAAAGGTGCGTTGGAAGAATTGGGCAATTGGTGGATTGAAGCCCTGTTAGGGAAAAGTAGAAAAGAAAGAAGGATGGACCTGAAACAAGGACAAAATAGCCTCTATGTCTTATCGCGTCATATGATTTGGGAAAATGTCAGGATTTCCGTGCCACTCAGACAGAGTACCTAGTGTTACAAGAGGGCTGGGCTAAAGCTAAGAAGAAAGATCTTGAGGAGGTAAGACCCTTTTATTTTAAACAGCATGGTCTATTATAGAGAAAGTGGGGAAGAACTCTTCAGTCCAATCACTAGTACCTCAGCCCTTCAGAGAAAATGTAATGTGTTATGCCCTGTATAGTACTTTCATATCTTGCAGTTTACAAGTCCACCTGCTGCTTAGCCACTGTGGGTGTTTAGAGTAGAATGTTGGCAATGCTGTGATGCGTGGAATGTTGGGTGTCTGACTGATGAGGTATGACAGTTACAGATGGGCTGAGCAGCAGGCCGGCTGCTCCTGGTGGGGTCTGCAGTGGCATAGGACCAAGGGCTGACTACTTGGCTAACCTACTTTACAATAAAGGTACTTAAGAACTTTACACTGCTACCAGCGTCTACTTTCTACCACAGAGTACAACATATTTTGGCGACGAGGATCAAGATGAGATCTGCACAAGTCCACATGAAGAGAAGAAGCCACGGTCTAACTTGCCAAAACAGCCTAGAAACAAGGCAACTTTAAGCGCACTAAAAGCGACTTATGAAGAGACTCAAGAGCTTCAGAAGCAACACAAGATGTCACAAGCAACAAAAGAAATATGCACAGCACTCTTCGCAGCCCCACCAATGTCCTGTACATCGGACAGCCCCAAAGACAGAGTGCTGTACCATGTGGTTGTGTGTACATCCACAAGTCCTGCGCCTGCAAGGAGAGTCTACTTATTGGTAATGACTTTGCACTTAACTACATGTTACTTGGGCGCAGCACACATCAAGATTTACATGGACAGTTGTCCTGCTCCAAATCCATCTACTGCCAGGTGTTGGTGGTACTTTGAAGGTGCTTGAAGAATGTCTTTGTATGATACAGGTTTCTACAGGCTGCGCAAGCTATTTTTTCCATATGCAGACACAACGTGGAAAGTGCCTACATATTATCTCTGTCTGCTTCCTCTCATCAAGGTGTGGTGCATGTCTACTTCAGACGTAGAGATTCCTACACACGGCACTGCACTTCAAGTGAAGCAAGTCTGGTGTGGTGACTGTTTGGTGTATTTTTGTCTTTTAATTATTCTTGTTGCAGTTGCATTTGTGGACTTCTGGGGCAAGGATAGGTGAGACATTGTAAGGTTGGTTAATGATGACTCTGAGACAGTGGTGGCAGTACTGTGCACGTTTATTTATATTTAAATAAATCCGTCCGAGGAGCGCCGGCCGGCGCTCTGCTCCGGTGAGTGTACAGCGCGCTAATGATGCGCGCGCATATCCGGCGCCAACATGGCCGCCGTGCGTCACGTCAACGTGACGTGTAACAACTAGAACGCTACATATCTCCCCCTTTTACCAAACCCAAGATCAGTCACTTACAGTTCGCAGTCTAGCTCAAAGTCTCGAAATCGGGCAGGCCTTACAATTTGTCTGCCTCTCCGGGTCACCTTGCCAATGTTCTCTCGGGCACCTTGCCCCTGCATTTCTGTATCTTCTGCTCCTCCGCTCACTGCTCCTTCATCATTGGTATTACCACCCAACACGTCCATCTCTGCTCTCTGAGTCTCGCTTCCTTCCTCACCTCCTTGCTCTCCTCTAGCACTTGCTCCGTCTTCTTGCTCATTTCCACTGGGCTTCTCTTCTCCGATCACGTCATCCATATCCACACCTTCTGAGGACCGTCGTCCCCACCTCACTATCTTGTTGCACCTGGCCATGCGGTCCTGCGACCACACATTCCCATCGCTGAGCAGAGCCGCTCGATCATATACTTCCTTGACTTGCAAGGGTTTGCTATACTTGCTGTCTCCTTTTCTTTGTAATGTGGCTAGCCTTACTCTTACCCACTCTCCTCTTTCCAATTGAGTGTCCTTCACATTCCTGCGTTTGTTGTAGTTGTTGGTGTAGATGGCTTGTGCTCTTTCAAGATTGGCCCTTACTACGGCCGGAGACCACTCACTGGTTACCACCTTCTCCTTCCAGACTCTGTTGTCATGCGTGAAGGGCTCACGTCCTCTCAATATTTGAAACGGGCTGTACCCCGTACCTGTGGGGGTTATTCTGTAGGCCCATACCATATTCTCCAACGCTCTCTTCCAGTCTTTGTTGTTAGAAATAGCCGCTTGTATGGCTCCCATCACTACTCTGTTAAATCTTTCGACTAAACCATTTCCCGCTGGATGGTAGATGGCTGTGTGCTTTATGGAGATGCCATTCCTTTCCATGAATTGTTTCCATCTTTCCGACCTGAACTGGGGTCCATTGTCACTTAGGATGGACTTAGGAATTCCTTCACGGGTGAACGTTTCGGACAGAAACTCTAGAATGTTCTCCGTGTCCATGGATTCACTCACTTTGATCTCTGGCCACTTGGAATAACGGTCTATGATGACGCATACATAGTTCTGTGTGCTCTGGTCATCCAGCACCGGTCCTAGGATGTCTATAGACAACTCTTCCCATGGATTTAAGGGATTGTCAAATTTTCCTAGAGCTGGACGTAGTGGTCTCAATGTTTTGTCGGCCCCTTGGCATTGGGAACACTCTCTGACATGCCTCTCTGCTCTTACGTCCATTCCTGGCCACCAGTAATTTTGCTTCGCTCGGGCCTTGAGCTTTCCTATTCCAAGATGGCCTTCGTGTAATAAATCCAGCAATTTGTTGATGAGATTTCTTGGGGGAACTACCTTGTCTCCGCGGTAGATGAAGATGCCCTTGTCTCCTACTGACAATTCTTCTTTCACCTCATAAAATGGTTTGAGGTTTGTCCTCACTTTTCTCTTCTCTGGCCAACCTTGTATGATGTGCACCCTTACATCTTTGATGTCGGGGTCTTCCTCGTACGCCTCCATCCATTCTTGTAGGCTAATTACCTTCTCTTGGTCTTCTATGAGCGCCACCAACTCCCCTCCATCTGCTGGATCTTCCTCCCCAGGCTCCATGGCTGCTGCTCGGCTCAGGTAGTCCGCCACTCGATTCTTGTTCCCTGGGATGTACTCTACGTCATATCTGAATTCCAGGAGTTTTAAGGACATTTTCGATATCCTGGGTGTGGCGCTGGCATGTCCACACGATGTTAGTACCTTCACTAACGGCTTGTGGTCCGTCTTGAGCAGGAATCGGGTGCCCCATAAGAATTGCCGGAACCTCGTCGTGGCCCACACTACCGCTAGCATCTCCTTTTCGATGACACTGTATTTGCTTTCAGTCTCTGTCACCGCTCTGGAGGCGAAGCTGATGGTCTCCATGTCTCCTCTTCCTCGGTCTTGCATGAGGACTGCGCCTAGGCCCTTGTCGCTGGCGTCGGTGATGAGCACGGTGGTGCCTTGTGGATCGTACCCCTTGAGCGGTATGGCTCCTGAGATCTCCTTTTTGATGACTTCAAACTCTGCTTGGGCTTCCGGTGTCCACTGGAACGCCGTGCTTTCACGGGTCAGCAGTCTCATGTTGTAGGTTTTGGAGGCGAAGTGTACCACAAATTTGCTATAGTACTCCGCCATTCCCAGGAACGACCTGACTTCCTCCTTGTTCTTGGGGGGCGGTGCCTCTGCAATGGCCTTCACGTTCTCTGCCTTAGGCGTGATCCCCTGTTGTCCAATTTCGTGGCCTAAGTATGTCACCGATTGTAGGCCCAACCGACACTTCGACCACTCTGCCGTGAGACCTTTGGCTTCCAATGTTTGCAGTACCTTCTCTAGTTTCCGGTCATGATCTCTTCTGTCTCTTCCCATCACCAGGATATCATCCTGGAAGTACTGGACGTCTTCACAGCCTCTGAATAGGTGGTGCATCATTTTTTGAAAGACGGCTGCCGCCGAGGCCAGCCCAAACGGCATGCGACAAAATCTGTAGCATCCAAACGGGGTAATGAACGACGTTAGGCTTTTGCTGTCCGGGTGCAGTGCCACCTGATGGTAGGCTGACGTAAGGTCGATGGTGGAGTACCACTGAACCCCTCTGGTTTTTGCCAACATCTCCTCTATCCTGGGAAGGGGAAATTTCTCCACTACTATGTTTTTATTGAGTTCTCTCAGGTCTACACAGAGCCTGACCTTCCCGTTGGGTTTCATTACTACTACCAAGGGCGCTAGCCATTCGGCGCAGGTAATTGGCTCTATGATGCCCTTCCTTTCCAGGTCTTGGAGTTCTGTCTGGACCGCTTCTCTCACTGCGATGGGCACATTCCTCGCCTTGTGTGCCACTGGGATGGCTCCTTCCTTAAGCACTATTCTGTGTTGGAATTTCTCCATTCTTCCTACCGTGCCCCCGAACACCTTCGGGTAGTTCCTCTTCCATCTGTTCAAGTCTGGCCATTCCTCCTGTTCTGTGAGGAGAATTTGTTCCTTTCCTCCGGGGTCGAGTTTTATGCCGAGATCACCCTGGTCTAGCCATCCTAGGACAGAGGGTCCTTTCTCTGCAACATATAGCTTGCACCACGCCGATCGGCCTCTGAACTCGAATAATAGGTTTCGGAAGCCTAACATGGGAATGCGATCCCCATTGTAAGTGACTGGCCGTATGTCAAGTTTCTCCAGTTCTGGGCCTAACTTGGGTTGGAATTCTTCTTCCCACACTGCTCTTTGCACGATGGTGAACGGAGATCCCGTGTCTGCCACAACTGTGATGGTGATGCCGCCTATGGACAAGTCTAGGACTGGTTTGGTAGATCTCTTGCTGTCCACGCTCAACACTTGGTCGTATATGCATAAGACGGTGACCACTTCTTCCTCCGTGACTTCCTCGGGGTCTTCTTCACTTTGGTCAACGTATTTCACCATTCCCTTCTGCTGTTTCTTTCGACATACCTTCTCGAAGTGACCTACGATGCCACAGTGTAGGCATTTGGCCCGGAATGCCGGACATTTTCTGTCATGGGCTTCATGGGACCAGCTTCCGCACCTGTAGCACGTTTTCTTGTTCTCACTGCTCGCCGATTTCCCTTGCCATCTGCTGCTTCCTTTGGTTAGTGGTTGCTTGTTTCTTTGGTCTTTACGGTGATCTTCCTCCTGTATTCTGTTCACCATGGTGGGAGTGGCTACCTCTTTCTTGGTTGCATTGGCGCATCTCTTTGCAAGTTCTGCTCTCTTCACTATTACCAACACATCTTTAAGCGTGGTATCACCGCTCGCCCACAATTTGTCCTGTACATTTGCACTCGTGGTATGCATGACCACCTGGTCTTTTATGAATTCATCCTCCCACAGCGCGTATTTACACGTGGCTGCCAGTTTTCTCAATGCTGCTACATACTCTTCGATGGTTTCTCCCGCCTTTTGTTTCCTTTGCTGGAAGTTATATCTATCCACTGACACACAGATGGTGGGGCGATACCTTTCGTCCAGGTCCTCCACCGCGTGTGCATATACATCGTTGTCTGTGTCTTCTCTCTTTTTCGGTACTAGACTCTTGTATATTCTCAGTCCTTCTGGTCCTAGATTTAATAATAGGATCCGTTTCTTTCTCTGGGGGGTGAATTTTTCTTCATTTTCATCTTCTAGGACCCCTATAAAGTTATCTATATACTCCTTCCAGTCCTCCCACTTCATTAGAGGCTCTCCGGGCTTCGGTAGGAATTGTACCGGTGCTATTGCGTATCCCGCCGGGGTATTCATCTTCACTTCCTTACCGCCTGTCCCGTCGGTGATTTTTCCTGGGGGGCTGCCTGGGGTGCTGTTTTCTTCTCCTGTGTGCTTGTTCCTCTGGGGGCTCTTGTCGCTAGACCCCCCTTCCTCCTCTTTAGTAGCCAGCGCAGCGCTCCCTGTGCGTGGTTATGCCGGAAGGTGGCTCGTGTACTATGGCTGCTGTGTGGACTTGCTGTCTCTCTGGCCTTTATGCCGCTTTAATGCTGTGTTGTGGCACTGCCACGCTCCTCGGGTTCCTCACTGCCTCTGTGCGTTCACTGGGGTCGTTTGCGGAGTGTCCCCACCCTTGCTGCTCCGGGTGTACTTTGCTGGTGCTGGATGGGCCTGGTGTCCCTGTGCCTCGTGGGAGCCACGTGGTTGGTGCTCCTTCCTGTGCTCCCAGCGTCGGTCTGGTCGTCGTCCCGACCTCGTCGCCACTGTAAGGTTGGTTAATGATGACTCTGAGACAGTGGTGGCAGTACTGTGCACGTTTATTTATATTTAAATAAATCCGTCCGAGGAGCGCCGGCCGGCGCTCTGCTCCGGTGAGTGTACAGCGCGCTAATGATGCGCGCGCATATCCGGCGCCAACATGGCCGCCGTGCGTCACGTCAACGTGACGTGTAACAACTAGAACGCTACAGACATTTAAGGCACAAGGTTTTTTTTTTCGTGTTTGCCTTTGTTTTCTCTTAATACTCTTAACATTGTGAGTGGGGCATTTTTCGAAAATTATTGTTGGTCTCTTCAGAGACATGGGCAGTTTAACGGCGTCTTGGCATTGGAAGATTCAAGCGTGAGCATGTTCCAGTGCGCGCACTTACCTGTCTATTGCTGCCTTCCACGGAACTCCTGTGACAAATTGCCTTCCTCAAGGGATCCTCAGATGCTGTTTAGGGTTAGGGAGCACCTGCGTGCTGTGAGCCTCCCGGTATCGCGTGACTAAACGTGCCACCATTTTGCTGTTGGCAGGGTTTGCTGTGTTGCCAATCACGCCCGTTCTTTTTGCCAACCACGTTCATTTTCTGAAGTAACTCATTCAGAGACTGCCATTTGCCATCATCCCTCAATACCTATTAACGTCAAGAGCAGAAGACGTTGAGGGTATTATTCAATTTAAGCGAGGCATTCTGTTGTGCTCATCTGTTCAAATGTGAAAAGAGTTTTCCTCTGTTTTATGCAGTGTTAGTGTACCATAACATTGATCCCTGTAATTGCATGGATAATCTTTCAGAGGCCATAATGCTGTTTCGGGATACTGATGGTGAGTGGCATTCTTTACACTTATGGATATAAACAATACATAACATGAAGATGTTTAACTAATGGAGGATGGCAGAACAAGTTTGCAAGGATTATCGGAGCTCCATTGTGTCGTGTTTCAATCAAGTGTTTTGCTGCCACCTAGTGTCAAGTTGAAATGAGATTTTCATATAGTAAAAATGTATTTCCAGTATGTTTAACTTAAATCTAGCAACTCGGGTGAGAGGTCGCTCACCGGAGAGGGTCATATGTTCATTATTTTGAAAATATTTGATGCTTTCCCCATTTACAGAGCCTGTTTGCTCTCACCTGGAACTAATTTACTGTCAGTTAAATATGTCAGCAAAGTTTGTTTACTTAAATGCTAACTATTTGAAATGTTATGTTCATAGCATACGTGTGTCAGCTTCCACATGTTATTCTCCCTTACGAAAGGGACGTTTTTAGTCCTGTTTTAGTGGCTAGCTGTACTACATTATCCCTTATATTAGGGGTGGGCATGGGTTTGGTTCTCGTTCCTTCACATAAAGCGTTAAAGCAACCCCTACACAGGGATGGGTTTGTGGTTATGGTTCTCATAAAGTGTTACATCCGGCCTCTGCATTGGGGTGGGTTTGTGAGTGTGTTTTCCACTTACAGTGTTTGGGTACAAGCCCATTTCCATAGTGTGCTACATGCAGCCCCTACACAGGGGTGGAACCCTTACATGGGGTATGTTCTCCCTCCCATGAGGGATGGTCATGGTTTGGGTATGAGCCCCTTTCCATAGTGCGCTACACGCAGCCTCTACACAGGGGTGGGTTCATGGGTATGGTTCCCACTTTCAGTTCTTTGCTTTTGGTTACCCTTACACGGGTATGTTTATTGGGATTCTGCCATATTACATAACATGAGGTTATGGGTCCTTTCCCATTACGTTGCACACAACTCTTACACCGGGATGGTATGCATTGGTTGGGTCCCATCTATGCTATACAAGGTCACTCCTACACAGGATGTGCATACTTGGGGGTTAGACCCAAATAAAGTGGCGGGGTGTTTACCTTTTGCCTTACGCAACAACATTTTCTCATTTTGTTTTTTGGGAGAGGATGGGTTAATGTACTCTATTTATTAGTTGTTGATTATTATCCGTTCTCTCTACTTTGAATGGTTCGTTATCTCTTGTGATGTTCTTTTAATTGTACAACCCTGGTTTTGAACCATTCCCTACAATTGTAATTTTGCTTCTTTTGCAAAATGAGTAATCTGTGCATTATGCAACAGAATGTTTTATAGTTTGGGATTTTGTACTCTGTGTTGTTTTTCCTTTCTCTCTGTTTTATTGTTTCTTATTCATTCAACATGCTTATCACTTTCATGTATTCCAGAGTTTTGAATTATTGCTTGCGAATGTATTTTTTTTTCTTGTCTACAGTTTTCTCTTTGTACATTGTTATGTTTCTGATAACAAAGTCACTTTCGTTTTTCCTTTTAAAAGGAGGGGGATGTGTTATGCCCTGCATAGTACTTTCATATATTGCAGTTTACCAGTCCACCTGCTGCTTAGCCACTGTGTGTGTTTGGAGTAGAATGTTGGTAATGCTGTGATGCGTGGAATGTTGGGTGTCTGACTGAGTGCGGTATGACAGTTACAGATGGGCTGAGCAGCAGGCAGGCTGCTCCTGGTGGGGCCTGCAGTGGCATAGGACCAAGGGCTGACTACTTGGCTAACCTACTTTACCTTCACCTGTTACCTGGACTACTTGTCTGATGTACCAACCTACCATCTTGCTGTACAACCGGAATAAAGGTACTTAAGAACTTTACACGGCTACCAGCATCTGCTTTCTACCACAGAGTACAAAATAATGCTTTAGGCATGTAGTCATTTATTGGCAAGACATTTGGAACAGAGAAAATAGAACATAATATCTTTCAGAATTTTATTTGGTCAGGAATCTTTGGCGACTACCTTCAATATTGTTGGGAGTGTGAGGTATTCCAAAAAAAGTATTAAATACATTCCTCCTAAGTCTCCCTAGTGTCCAATGCCATTATTAGATGAACCAATTCAAACAGTAGAGATGGATTTAATAGGACCTCTTTGACCCTCAAAAAAAAGATATCGATTGCAGTAGCCATGGTGGATTATGCCTCCAGATACCCAGAGGCCACACCCTTAAGCTAACCAAATGCAACCCAAATCGCTAATGTTATATTCAACATATTTGGGAGAGTAGGGTTACCCCAAGAGATCCCAGATCAGGACAGTGCATTTATGTCTCAGATGATGGCACATGTTTGCACTCTAGTAGGGATTAAGCAGATACACACATCTGCACACCATTCTCAAACTGACGGCCAAGTGGAAATGTATAATTTCCATCTTAAACTTATCCTACACCTTTGATTAGATATGGAAAAACGTATTGAGACAAAATGCTGGTTATAGCCTTGTCTGCAAGATCATGTCAGGAACACAAAAACTACTGGGTTCTCTCCTTTTGAACTTCCTTTTTGTCTGAAACGCAGAATGTTATTAGACACGGCTGGAGAGGCTTGGGAAAACCAGACAGATACTGTGAAACCCCTATTAATAGTACGTCAGTCAACTATGAACTCAGTTGTGGTGATTACGAGAAATTACTAAGCAATGTGGGGAAGAGTCAATATGAACAAATTTTAGCTTACGACAGAACGACCAGACACAGGCTTATATAGGAGAGGTTTGTGCCGGCAGACCTCCACTTTTATTTTTACACTCTGGCGATGCAAACCTCTTAATCATATCTATCAGGCATTGGAAAGCCACTTTGTGTGGCACTGCATGGCCTCATAAATATGGATTAAGACAAGGCAGTGCAAGTCGCTGCCTTGCCTCACTCTGCGTCAGGTAGGCATTCCATGGGCATCGCAGTGGGTTTTCATATGCAACAACCATGGATTTTGACACTACCTCACATTTACTTAATCACGTGAATTGGGGCAGCACCCAAATCTTACACCTCCCCAGAGCAGGATTAACGAGGAGAAATATTTTTATTATAGAAGGAGGAAAATGCCTGTCGGGATTGTTTTTGTGTAAGAAGGTGCCCCTTCCCACACAAAATCAAACCTACCTAAAACAGAGGCACCTTTGCACCATGGTGCAAGGGTGCCTACGTTGGCGCTAGGCAGCAAATTGTGCACCAGCACAGGGCTAAAGGACAGGAATGCACCATATTTCATAAATAGAGGTTTGGAGGCTGTTAACATTTTGTTCTATGAGGAGGAAAAAAGTAAGCCAAGATTAAAGAAAACAGCAATAAAAAAAGTCACTTCAGTTATGTACCAGGTGGAATTAAAGCGAAAAAATGCTCACATTTATCATGTGAATTACTGGAAAAATGGGAAAGACATATGGTTGTGCAGATAAATATTGGTAGTCCTGTAGAAAACCTAAACAAAAGGATTTGTATAGCTGAACAATCGTAAGTAAAAGAAAACATGGAGGTCAGGCAGATGTTCGGAAAATTTTCCCAAATATTCTACGTCAAGTAGGCCATTGAACTGGGAGAAGTGGCGGCCAACAAAGATAAAGAGTGGTGCGGCGCAGGGAGCACGTAGGGGGAGAGTGTAGCAGGGGGTTTAACAATAGCAAAAAAAGATTACCTGGTGTTGCCCACTGCCTTGCACTCCTCTGCTTGCAGCTCCTGGTCCCAACAGTCCCTGGGACAGCAATACAGACTCCCCATTCAATCCCTGCGCTGCTCTCAAGTATGAGAGCAGCGTGGGGATTGACCTGAGCAGGCTGGATAAATGCTCACTCAGGCAAAGAGAGTATGTGCTGTTTCTCCAACCTGATTTACAAAAAGTGAGCAACCCGAAAATACCCTTGAGGGCTTGGGTAATTGTCAAAACAGTACATCTTATCCCTATCTTTGTTTTATTCAATGTGGTGTGGGATAGGTGTTTTTTAGGTTCTGTTGAGTCACGTAGTAATTTACTTATACATGTACCCACAGTCCTAAACCCTATTTGTTTATTTATCTGTATATGAAGTCACTTATCTCAATGAATTTTTGATAAAACTATTTTTCTAATACACCTTGTGTCTTTGTTTATATGTTGTGTTTTAATGAAACAAAGTATCTATATTGAATTTCGAGTCAAATAGTATTGGATTGATTCATAATAAGGACTATTGATTTATCCTTCTATAACCAATTTGAATTACTGAACATATAGAAAATAAATTCCCTTGAAGGCACTTTTACCTTTCCGTTTCTCCAACCTGGCTGTGCAATACAGCTGGGTTGGAGAAACCTAAGTGTGCATGTCAGTTTGGCCAGCCTAAGACAGACGGCCAAACTGATATGCGTACTTGAAAGTGCACCTACCACTCCTCCTCCCACCTTAAATGGCCCGGCCCGCACCTCCCTGCACACGCTGGCTCAGCCAGACCTAAAAAATAAAACAACAATAAAATATCTTTTATTTTTCAGCTGCTGGCTCTAAGGCAGTGGGGAGGCGCTCCTCCGCCATTGAGAAGGATCCGCCGCTGACTGGGAGTACAGTCAATATAATGATTAACCCAAACAATCAATTAAGATTATTCCTCACAACTAAAAATGAGGGGACTAGGAACAATTGGATGCGGTCAGGCACACGTCCTCCCTCGATCGATACAAAATTCAAAAGTACGCAGGTTTGCTAGGCCACTGGAGATTTAGTCGTAGGACCTGCCAAAATTTAACAGGTGAAAAATCCAACTGTCGAATTTTTCTGACTTTACTCTCGATTCTGACACTTGTTTAAACTGGAATTTAACAAGGCACTCATAGCTGAGGCCTAGGTTCTCAAATTTGCACTTACTTTCAGGAAAGACTTTTGACCACTTTTTGCATGGGGTCTGGAGCTCTACTTGGTTAGGATATGTTTGAATTGGGCTTGTGATAATATGGCAGGTTATAAGCCTCTTTCCTAATGTGGCCTTTCAAATGTGTCCTGCCTTATACATTCTCAGGAAAGCTGTTTGCCTGTGGTTGTCTAGTGCTAGGTCATCATTCTCCTGACATTTTTTAGATGAACATCACAGGGTTTCTTTTTCATGCTTTGAGTATATTTATGTTTTGTTTGTATAGTTCAGTGTATACCAGTGTCACTGACTCATTGTGCTTTTGAGTGTCTCGGGTACATCCGCCAATATAGGGTATCCCAGTAAGTACCATAATTCTGGGTACAGACTTGAGTGTTATGACTTGTGACCTACAGGGAGAGTTTTTCGTCTCAGTGGCAAAGGAAAACTTGACCCTGTGAGGAAACATTTCATATCTCAGGGTCACTGCATTCCTAGTCTCGTTCTAAGTATAATTGTTAGAAGATGTGTATACTCATCATTTCTGTTGGTGAGCTCATTGTCTTTGTGACTGGTGTGACCATCCATCAAACTGAATACCAAGGATGTGTCATCTTGAATCGACCTCATGGCTCTTCCGTCCACTATTAGACACTCTGTCCCTCTAGCCTAGCTCAATCTCGTAGGTTCCTAATTTCCTCCTTTGTCTCAGTTCTTCCATCTTTCTCTTCCTCATTCTTTCCCCTCTGTGTGTTTTTCCCTCTTTTCACATTCTCCGGCAGCGGCTCTAAAACGGAGGTAATAATTCATATGGTAAGACAGTGAGACCTCTGTTAGTTTCTTTGTCACACATAAGGCTGACCACACCCTTGATGGTGTTAATATTTTTACCAATTTCCTGCAGCCTGGCATCTCTTAAGAAAGCTCCAGCATCTGCTACAACATGCTCCACTAGGGTCTTCGCCATCTTGTCCCTTCCTTGTCAGCTAATCCTAAAGCACCGTGCTGCTAAGAGACAGCCCTTGAAATCAGCAAATATCTGATGTAGAAAAATAGGTACCAGTCCCCAAACATGCAAGCCGGTGGTCCCCACCGTAACCACTGGCTCAAATCAAGCACTGATCACTGGTCTGTTGTGTGAATTATTGTGCAAGTTACTGTTATGTACCCCTTAAACAGAATACATTTTATAAATCAGTTTCATCTAGTGCCCTAAGTAAATACAGTGAGTTTCAACGCTAAAAGCCAATGAATGTCTGTCCCAAAGGCATGAACCTCCAAAATATTGATCTGGCATTTGTTTTCAGTCCTCTTGCATTCTTTCTGTTATTATAGTGATAATTGTGGGCAGTAGGGATCCTCATAGTGGCGTGTGGTGGAAGAATGATGCCTGTTGGAGAAAATACTGTACTGTATCTCTCTTTACTTAAATAAGTTCATCATCAATACACTTGTGCCAAGGACCTCTAGAGAACTATAGACAACTATATAACCTTGACAGGTAACATTTCCTCAGCCTAAGAATAATCCTACATGAGTATAATCACATGAGTACCAAATTATAGTTTTGCGTTAAATTTACGAAGCACTGCATTTCCCTATATCATTTTTGGCACTCCAAAAAGAAAATGACATGTTCCCATCAATCTTGTATTTAAGCTTTACCACAAAAATGGTAATTTGTGAGTGTACTGTAGTATTCATTATTTACAAACTATGCACTGCAAGAGATAGGTTCTTTCTTCCTTTTATACAATCTATCTTTAATAGATATTCAATGGGTTATAGCTCCTTTGTAAATTCCTGCATATAGAAATCTACCCAACATGGTATACAGCAGGAATATCGATGTGAAAATATCGACTAGCAGAAATATCGAGGTAAAAAATCGACTCTGTTAAATATCGACAAATTAAATATCGAGGTTGTAAATATCGTTTTTTTAGAATAGCAGAAATATCGACATTGAAAAATATCGTTGTAGAGAATATAGTTGAGAGAAATATTGATGTATATAATATCGATATAATAATTTGTTGTGTTATATTTATTTATTAATATGTATTTATTATGTTAATTTTATTGTAATTTAATGTTTTCTGTGATTATTATTAGAAAAAATGTAATATTTTTTATAAAAATTTTGTAATTTTTTTAGGAGCGGGTTCTTGGTTTTATAGGGGATAAGGGTGGGTAGTAATTTAAAAATGTTGTGTAAAATTTTTAGTTTAATTTACAAATCTACCGAAAAAAATTAATGAATTTAGAAATTTGAAAATAAAATTAGAAAATAATTTAGATATTTTCATAAATGTATTTAAATTAAGTATGAGAATGTTTTAGTAGCGGGTTGTTGGTTATATAGGGGATAAGGGTGGGTAGTAATTTAAAAATTGTGTGTTTATTTATTATAAATAAAAAAATGGACAAAAAAAATTGAAATTTGAAATTAAGATATTTTAATAATTTACATTAAATTAAGTGTGTGATTGTTTTATTAGTGGGTTGTTGGTTATATAGGTGCTAAGGTTGGGTACTAATTAAAAATACTGTTTGTTAATTTTTATTAAAATGTTATATTGTAATAAAAAAATTAAATTCAAAAATTCTAATTTCAAAATCGAAATTAATTAAGAAATTTAAAATGTATTTTAAAATTAAGTGTGTGAATGTTTTATTAGTGGGTAATTTAGTTTATAATGTATAAGGGTGGGTAGTAATTTTAAAAATGTGTGTAAATGATTTATTGTATTTTTTTTTGCAAAACCATTAAATTATTTAGATATTTAAAAGTAGAAATTATAAAAAAAAATATTTTAAATTTGATATTTCAAAAAAAATGAAAATGTTGCAGGAGTTGTTAGTTGGGTTTATAGGGGGAAGGGTGAGTAAGATTTGTAAATTATTGTGCTTTACTGTCCAGCACTTTCCCTGAGTTATGTTGGATTTGGAGTTAGAATAGTAAATTATTATGGTTTACTGTCCAGGACTTTCCCTGAGTTATGTTGGATTGGAGTTAGTATAGTAAATTATTATGGTTTACTGCCCAGCACTTTCCCTGAGTTATGTTGGATTGGAGTTAGAATAGTAAATTATTAGGGGTTACTGTCCAGCACTTTCCCTGAGTTATGTTGGATTTGGAGTTAGAATAGTAAATTATTGTGCTTTACTGTCCAGCACTTTCCCTGAGTTATGTTGGATTTGGAGTTAGAATAGTAAATTATTAAGGTTTACTGTCCAGGACTTTCCCTGAGTTATGTTGGATTGGAGTTAGTATAGTAAATTATTATGGTTTACTGCCCAGCACTTTCCCTGAGTTATGTTGGATTGGAGTTAGAATAGTAAATTATTAGGGATTACTGTCCAGCACTTTCCCTGAGTTATGTTGGATTTGGAGTTCGAATAGTAAATTATTATGGTTTACTGACCTGCACTTTCCCTGAGTTATGTTGGATTTGGAGTTAGAATAGTAAATGATTATGGTTTACTATCCAGCACTTTCCCTGAGTTATGTTGGATTTGGAGTTAGAATAGTAAATTATTCTGGTTTACTGTCCAGCACTTTCCCTGGGTTATGTTGAATTGGAGTTAGAATAGTAAATGATTATGGTTTACTGTCCAGCACTTTCCCTGAGTTATGTTGGATTTGGAGTTGGAATAGTAAATGATTATGGTTTACTGTCCAGCACTTTCCCTGAGTTATGTTGGATTTGGAGTTAAAATAGTAATTTATTATGGTTTACTGTCCAGCACTTTCCCTGAGTTATGTTGGAATTGGAGTTGTAATAGTAATTTATTATGGTTTACTGACCAGCACTTTCCCTGAGTTATGTTGGATTTGGAGTTAGAATAGTAAATGATTATGGTTTACTATCCAGCACTTTCCCTGAGTTATGTTGGATTTGGAGTTAGAATAGTAAATTATTCTGGTTTACTGTCCAGCACTTTCCCTGGGTTGTGTTGAATTGGAGTTAGAATAGTAAATGATTATGGTTTACTGTCCAGTCCTTCCCTGAGTTATGTTGGATTTGGAGTTAGAATAGTAATTTATTATGGTTTGCTGTCCAGCACTTTCCCTGAGTTATGTTGGATTTGGAGTTAGAATAGTAAATTATTCTGGTTTACTGTCCAGCACTTTCCCTGGGTTATGTTGAATTGGAGTTAGAATAGTAAATGATTATGGTTTACTGTCCAGCACGTTCCCTGAGTTATGTTGGATTGGAGTTAGAATAGTAAAATATTATGGTTCACTGTCCAGCACTTTCCCTGAGTTATGTTGGATTTGGAGTTAGAATAGTAAATTATTATGGTTTACTGACCAGCACTTTCCCTGAGTTATATTGGATTGGAGTTAGAATAGTAAATAATTATGGTTTACTGTCCAGCACTTTCCCTGAGTTATGTTGGATTTGGAGTTGGAATAGTAAATTATTATAGTTTACTGTCCAGCACCTTCCCTGAGTTATGTTGGATTTGGAGTTAGAATAGTAATTTATTATGGTTTGCTGTCCAGCACTTTCCCTGAGTTATGTTGGATTTGGAGTTAGAATAGTAAATTATTCTGGTTTACTGTCCAGCACTTTCCCTGGGTTATGTTGAATTGGAGTTAGAATAGTAAATGATTATGGTTTACTGTCCAGCACTTTCCCTGAGTTACGTTGGATTTGGAGTTGGAATAGTAAATTATTATAGTTTACTGTCCAGCACCTTCTCTGAGTTATGTTGGATTTGGAGTTAGAATAGTAATTTATTATGGTTTGCTGTCCAGCACTTTCCCTGAGTTATGTTGGATTGGAGTTAGAATAGTTAATTATTATGGTTTACTGTCCAGCACTTTCCCTGAGTTATGTTGGATTTGGAGTTGGAATAGTAAATTATTATGGTTTACTGTCCAGCACTTTCCCTGAGTTATGTTGGATTTGGAGTTAGAATAGTAAATTATTATGGTTTACTGTCCAGCACTTTCCCTGAGTTATGTTGGATTGGAGTTAGCATAGTAAATTATTATGGTTTACTGTTCAGCACTTTCCCTGAGTTATGTTGGATTGGAGTTAGAATAGTAAATTATTATGGTTTACTGTCCAGCACTTTCCCTGAGTTATGTTGGATTGGAGTTAGAATAGTAAAATATTATGGTTTACTGTCCAGCACTTTCCCTGAGTTATGTTGGATTTGGAGTTAGAATAGTAAATTATTATGGTTTACTGTCCTGCACTTTCCTTGAGTTATGTTGGATTGGAGTTGGAATAGTAAATTATTATTGTTTACTGTCCAGCACTTTCCCTGAGTTATGTTGGATTTGGAGTTAGAATAGTAAATTATTATGGTTTAGTGTCCTGCACTTGCCCTGAGTTATGTTGGATTGGAGTTAGCATAGTAAATTATTATGGTTTACTGTTCAGCACTTTCCCTGAGTTATGTTGGATTGGAGTTAGAATAGTAAATTATTATGGTTTACTGTCCAGCACTTTCCCTGAGTTATGTTGGATTGGAGTTAGAATAGTAAAATATTATGGTTTACTGTCCAGCACTTTCCCTGAGTTATGTTGGATTTGGAGTTAGAATAGTAAATTATTATGGTTTACTGTCCAGCACTTTCCTTGAGTTATGTTGGATTGGAGTTATAATAGTTAATTATTATGTTTTTTTTGTCCAGCACTTTCCCTGAGTTATGTTGGATTTGGAGTTGGAATAGTAAATTATTATGGTTTACTGTCCAGCACTTTCCCTGAGTTATGTTGGATTGGAGTTATAATAGTAAATTATTATGGTTTACTGTCCAGCACTTTCCCTGAGTTATGTTGGATTGGAGTTAGAATAGTAAATTATTATGGTTTACTGTCCAGCACGTTCCCTGAGTTATGTTGGACTTGGAGTTGGAATAGTAAATTATTGTGGTTTACTGTCCAGCACTTTCCCTGAGTTATGTTGGATTGGAGTTAGAATAGTAAATTATTATGGTTTACTGTACAGCACTTTCCCTGAGTTATGTTGGATTGGAGTTAGAATAGTTAATTATTATGGTTCACTGTCCAGCACTTTCCCTGAGTTATGTTGGATTTGGAGTTGGAATAGTAAATTATTATGGTTTACTGTCCAGCACTTTCCCTGAGTTATGTTGGATTGGAGTTAGAATAGTAAATTATTATGGTTTACTGTCCAGCACTTTCCCTGAGTTATGTTGGATTGGAGTTAGAATAGTAAATTATTATGGTTTACTGTCCAGCACTTTCCCTGAGTTATGTTGGATTTGGAGTTAGAATAGTAAATTATTATGGTTTACTGTCCAGCACTTTCCCTCAGTTATGTTGGATTTGGAGTTAGAATAGTAATTTATTATGGTTTACTGTCCAGCACTTTCCCTGAGTTATGTTGGATTTGGAGTTAGAATAATAAATTGTTAATGTATTTTAAAAAAAATATGTAAAAAAAATAATTAAATATTTGTAAATAATATTACATATATTGAAATATTTAAGATTATATTTAATAACATTTTCATAAAAAACAATTATACATTTTTATAACATTTTTAAATTTATATCACGTTTATAAATGTATAAAGTACATTAGTAATATAGTCTTGTGAAAAAAACAGTATTTATTGTTAGATTTGTTTGTAGATGGAAACATTTAAACATTTAAAAAAAATTCTATTTATTCAAATTTAACATTGCAGTATTTGTAACATATACATTGTAATTTTTTATTAATTAGCATATTAAATTTTAAAAAATTTAAATAAAATTTAATATGTTAATTAATTTACATATAATTGGCATTTCAAAAAGTTTATACATAAAATTGTTCACATTTTTATATTATAAAGAAAAAACCTTTTTACTTAATAAACATATTTTTAATATACAATAATTTTTTAATATATATTTTGATATTAGAAAATTAATGTATATTTTACATTATTCATATGTTTATTGTAAACATTTAGAAAGTTATAACAATTTAACAAAAATAATTAGCAATTTTTTACACATTTTTTCATTCATTAATATGGGGATTAAGTCCTATTTTTGTTTTCATTATGCTGCCATTTTGTTTTGTGTTGTTCACTTTTTAGTCTATCTACATCGTTGTTTGGGTCATTTCTGAAGACGGAACCTCGCGGTTGGGAGCTGCTTCGTGTTTGTTAATGTAAGTTTAATTTTCATTACTTTTAAGTTACTTTTAAGAAATTATTTAGCTAGTTTTAGTGTATATGTGTTGCTATGTGTCCTATTTAACTGTTTATGTGAAAAGTACGTGTTATTTAAGAACGTTAGTGATAGCGTACTATGGGGCCCATTAAGATGGCGGGCGGATTGCCTCCGCCAGGGTAGCGGTGGCCACCGCCACCCTGGCGGAGGCAATCCGCCCGCCATCCTTCCCTGCATTCCCCCCCACCATATTACGATGGCGGAGGGGACGGCAGCGGTGAGAAAGACCGCCCGCCTGTTTTCCGCCCCGGTCGCATAGCGGCCGGGGCGGAAAAGGGAGAACATGGTGGCGGTGTCTATCAGACACCGCCAGCCATATTAGAATAGGCATTTGACAATGCCTTTCCGTGGCGGCAATGCCGCCACGGAAAGGCATGCGGTGTTCACTCTGGGGGCCCCCTGTGGGTCCCCAGAGTGAAGGCCAAAGGGGGGTGGCACACGGGGGGGTACCTGTGGTACCCCCCTGCCTTTGCATACTCGAAGAGGCAGGCACCGCGCGGTGCCTGCCGCTTCGAATATGCAAATGCGTGCTTCTGTTTTTTAACATTGTGGCGGGCGGAGCAGTGAGCACCGCCCGCCACAATGTTAAATTGAGGAATGCGCCCGCCACTGAGGCGGGCGCATCCTAATGGCAATGTCGGGACCCCCGCCCTTCAGGCGGGCGGTCCCGAGTTCCGCTAGGGTGGCGGGCGGGCAAAGCCCGCCCGCCATCCTAATGTGCCCCTTAGTTTGCTATCTAATATGAATGTAATGTTAATGTTTTGTATTAAAGTATTACTTTATGTATTTTAGTACCTTTTATATGTTATTTTTTGGTTTTGTGGTTTAGTATTTATTGCGGGTGGGTTTTGTTTGTACTTTATTTACAGGTGTCCGTTTTGGTGACCAGAAGGATTTGATTTCGTTTTTTTTTTTAACATACAGGGAAATGTTTATATACATTTCCTTATTTTTCGGGATTTTTGAGCGTTTTTGAATCGTGATTTATTTTATGGCTCCGTTATCCAGAGGATTTGTACGTTGGACTCTTTTTATACAGTTGTATTTTTTGCATTTTTTGGGGTTTAATTATACGATGTCGATTGCTTTTGTTTGGATTCGTTTTGAAAGCATCTATTTCGAACACATTCTACAGCTGCAGAACCGTAAGTTATTATTTATTTAATTTTTGGGGTGGTTTATGTTTATTGGTGATTTTGTATTTTAATTAGTTATATTATGTCTTGTGATAATAATTTATATTTTATATTACATGACATAATTTAACTAATGTAACAAAAAATAGTCTATGTTATTTATTGTTTGATGGTTTGCTATTTGTATTTTGTTAAAGGATAGATTTTGCAATTAGGCCTATGTATTTTAGACCTTGGATACTTTGGTACATTCTTGTTTTTTGTTGTAGGTATTCGTACATATTTATTGTTTGTTTACTTAGTTTTGGCCCTATTTTTGATAGAGATTGTTCGATTCTTAGTTCTTGGTAGCTTTGCTCTTTTTTGATGCATTGGATTAGTTTATGAAGTGTTGGTTGTTTTCTTCCTATTGTGGCTTGGAAGGCATTATGCCATCCTTCTACCGCGTTGTTGCTTTTGGCTTTTTGTGCTATAGTGCTAGCGTATACATTCCACCATGGAATTTGGAACTTAGGTTGTCTGTGGTGACCAGAACGATGTAATCTTCCTACCCAGGTGTCTTCAAAATAGTCTAAGAAGGGAGTTAATTTTTTCTCACTACTCCAGTAGAAAGGGCTGTCAAGTAATAAATTGTAATAATTAGCCACTTTAGTTGTTGGGACATATGTCAGTGCTATTAATTTTTTAATCTGGTAAGCAAAGTTGCTGTTTGTAGAATATTCTATGCTTAAAGTAGATTTTTGTAAGTGTCTCCATATACTTTGGTTGTAGTGATAATAACACCCTTGTATTGCAGTGTGTGGATATATTTTAAGTATAGATTGAATCATAGCTATTTCAAAGTCTATTATGATTCTTTGTGGGTAGTAATTATCTGTAAAATCTTTGATTGTTGTTAAGATTTCTATGTAGGTTGCATTTGTTTTATTTGGCAGCAGTGTATAAATTAAGGGGATATTAGTTTCCTGGTATTCACCGTGGATGGTGTGAAGTTGATAGAAAGGTTTTGGACACACTTTAAAAGTTCCGTCCATCATCCATGTTTCACACGATTTTAGTTTTTGTAAATTGCTATTTGTTGCAAAAAGTAAAATTCTTTTATCATGACTTTGGTTATCGTACATTAGGAATTTATCTTCATTATGGGTAATAGTATATTCTGGATATATTTTAATCTCTTCAAAAGTTTGAGGTGGTGTTGGAGTTGGATCAGAAGCTCTTTTAGTTTTAGCTATTAATCTTTTCAAGTTGGGGATTGAGGGTAACTGTCCTGTTAAGTGTTCTCGGGACTTTGGTCAAAACATTTTTCAAAATAGTGGTGCTTGTTTCTTGGGAGCCTGTACTAGCTTCTCTAAGTGTCTCTAATGCTTCTCCTACTTCGACTTCTGTTACATTGGGTGGTTATGCTCACGTACATTTACAACATTGTTATCGACAGTAGTTGCTCTACCATAGCATGCAGTTGAATAATATTTACTACATTTCCAATGGTTTTATTCTCTTTGACTTTTTCTTGGGTGTAGGTATAACCCATGTAGCTGAGCATTATTTTTCCTTTTTGAGATGTTATAAAAGTAGCTCCTTCTGCCATTTCCAAGGTACATCTGTGAAGACATATATATGTGTTTTTAGTAAATATGTTAAACATTTATTTCAATGTTTAGGTTAAAATAGTAAATTTAAAAATGTACTTACAATGTTGTTTTTTCAGCTATTCCGATGTTTTCTGTTCTTATATTCAGAGTTTCGCTGTTGAATTTCCTGTAGTTGTGGTAGAGAACAGTATAATTAATAATATTGTTTGATACTTGTTTGTTTCTCTTTTCTGATTATTAATTGACACAGTGAGTATACTTACTTAATTTTGTAGAAGCTGTTGTTTGTGTAGATGTAGATTGGTAGATGAAGTTTGTTGAATCTGAAAAAATAAGTGTTACTATTAGTTATTTATTATATTTGGATATATTTATAGCTCATACAATATCTAGTCATTTCGTACTTCTGTTTGCTATATTGTTATTTATTTACAACTTTTCTATGTAGGCATTGATAAGGCTGTTAATATTTTAGTATATTTATTTATTGTGGCTGTTGTTGATAGGGTTTTTTAGTTCAATTTTTAAAAAAAGAGAGAGCATTTATTTAGTACAGGGAGTTTAGCTAACTTTCTTGAGGCTTTTATAGTACATAAAATGGGAGTTCACTTACTTGAGTTGTAGTAGACTGTGTTGTAGTAGTTGTTGTAGGTGTGTATTCTCTTCTCTTCAGCAAAGTAACCATTTTTCTCCTAGTTTGGGCCAAAAATGGTAATTTTAGTTAAGTATGTAATTGTTTTTATAGTAGTTAGTTAAGTATTTCTTCATTTTGATTGGTTTAATTACATATATTTTAAATTCATTGGATGAGAACGTTAGGTTGAATTTGATATCCGTTATTTTTAAATGAGGCTGTTTTATTTGTAATTTCGTTCTAGTATATATTTAAAGATGTTTTGTATGTGTTTTATATTTATTGTTTATAATGTTAAAAAAATTTCAATATGTGAAGTGTTGATAAAAGTATTCTAAATTGCGGATATTTGAAATATTAAGTAAGTATATATTAGTGTTTTAAAATATATATATATATATATTTAAATATATAGTATATTGATATATGTTTTTGAAGCATTATTTTCAATTTAATAATTATAAAATATTAAATTTGTTGAGGGTATTGTGTATTTAAGGTTATAGATGAAAAGTCGATATTTTTAGTATTTTTAATTAGGTAGTAAGTAAGTCGATATTTGTGTTATCGATATTTGTGTATGTGGTAATGTTATTTCAAGGATTGTCGATAATGTTGTAGTCGATATTTATGTACTCGATATAATTGTGAACAATATTAATGTAGTCGATAATAAAATATCAATATTTGTGTAAATCCTTGTTTAAGTATATGGTGACAATATTTTTGTAGACAATGTTTTTGCGACTATATTTTTGTAGGTCGGTGTTTTTGTAATCGATATTTCATCATGGAACCACCCAACATTACCTGAATACTGCATGAAACCTTTCAATGCCTGTGCATTTTTTTTACAAATAAAAAATGCTTAATTTAAATGTTTTTAGTTCGCATAAACAGGCTTTAGTTGACATGCCTAGACCAAAGTCAGTCTGCACTGACATTCGTTTTCAGTGGCAGAGAATAGGTACACTTTAAAATTACATGAATTAGTTTCCAAAAAATGAGTGAAATAGAATTCATTTTATAGTGTTGTTTATTAGATGAGCTGAAGTCTATTAATTTATATTCCTCAAGAAGGAAGCCATGTGCTAAATATTCTTATATTTTCAATAAAATCAAGACTCTTTGCCAGGGTCAAATTAAAGCAGTTAAAATGTGTATTGTTTTCACTTGTTGCACAAATGTCAAAATATTTTTAGCATTTCCTATGTATGCCTTATTATAATTATGCCCAATAGTAGTTTTTCCTAAATGTGTTTATTTGATGTATCAAATTTTCTTGTTTTACTATTGGTTTATGTGAAAGTTACCTTAGTAGTACAGCCCAATAATATAAGATCTCACCATGTCAAAAGTGTGCCTTTCTCTCTCTGAAACCTATAAATTGTGCCCTTTGTCAGAGATGTGATAGTCTTTCTGCTCACCTCTATAATTTTGATTTATACTTTGAATTTGCTTGCCCTGTGAACTAAGCAGTCTCTGTCGTCCTGCTCACTGATTAGTATTTAGGACTTTTCCTGCATTCTAAAATGCTCAGACACGTTAGTCTGTCAATCTGATTTAATAGCCAGATTTTTCTTGACTTTTGAGTTGAACAGATTTATTGTAATCCTCTTGCTGAACTATATTTTGGTTCTGAGCGGCGCCACCCGAGCCTAGAGACGTGGCGCCCTTAGTGGCATCCGGGGGTAGAGCCAGCAGGGATGTTTTTTCAAAGTTGTAACCAATCAGGGCAGGGAAGAGCTAGCACACGTCGTCAGGGAGGCAGGGATGACCGTCCCTCCCCCGAGGGTACAAAGCCCCGGGGGAGGCTGAACTAACCCTCTTTGTCCTCTTCCACCAGCTCCGGCGGCAGCAGACCAGCTAAAGAATTACGGTCTCTGCACGTGGAGGAAGGGAGAGGGCCACACAGGGTGGTCATTACGGTGAGTGTTAGTGATGTCTGGGTCACTGATTAGGCTCAAAGCTCACCGAGCACAAGCGTTGTACACAAGCGGCACTACATCTGCGGTAGTACGAGGTGACTTAGTCTAAACGATTGTCTATTTTCCTTTACGTTGAGGAAATGCTTTGTGGGAAGGTATGCAGTCTTGAAGCAGCTAGGTACGGAATAGAAGGCATTCATGAAGAACAGGAGCGGTAAAATGGCGAACGATCTACAGAAGAGTTTCACAACGTGGGCGGCAATGGCGGAGGGCGCATGGCTCGCGCACAGAAGGTATGGAAAGTGCAAACGGGTATTTGTAAACAAAGATTTCCTTATCTTACAGTTTTGCTGGCCGCCATCTCAGAAGAAAGACTTCCTTTAGAGAAGCCATTTAGATCTTTGTGTTGTATCGAGCAAATAAGGATGTCTGTGAAAGTCAAAACTGTTTCAGTTCGGAATTGCTGTTGTTACTAAAATGTCATCAAATGCGGTGGGTTGTTTTGAGGCCGTTTTTATGCTTACCTCTTTTATTATTACATCAAAGAACAAGAGTTAGGTACTAGAATGACTAGTTTTCACGACATGATCAGGAGTATTTTCCAGCATTTCACATTACGTATATTATGCGGAATCTCTGAGATTATGCATTATGCCACGGCACATTACCATGGTCCATGGTTTAAATCAAATGATAATCATAACCGTTTCAAAGGTTGTGTTTATGCCTAGCAGCTTGCTAAGGAAGTTTCTGTGACATTTTTATACCTGGATCCGAGAATATACGGGGTAGCCTCGAGCGGTACAGGCCGATCCACATTGGCACTGAAGGCACAAGCTCTGTGTGAGCATCAGTGCGCGATCCGTGCCGGGATGATACAGGAGTCTGAGGTGATGTTTATTTTCCTACGAACGGATTCGGGAGACGCTTTTGCGGCCCGCGTTAGCTTTCAGTGGGCACGGTTGTTCTTTTTCTCGGCTGTCTTTACCTCTTCGGAGTGCTTTACCTAACTATACAGTCTCTCAGGCACTAACCTAAGGCCTGATTTTTCCCATATCCTTGCCAGCCCAACTACCTTGGCAGCTATTTCCCAAAAGCCTTTCTAGTTGCAGCAAGAGATCACATTGTGGTGTAAATGCACTGTGTAGGCAACCGTTTGTTTAACATGATGAGAGGTCACTGGGAAAAGAATTTCTCTTTTCACACTGGTGCAGTTAGTGTAGGTGAGAGGCTCAGATATTGAAATAGTTCTGCCTTACTTTTTGAAGAGCAGATTCTATCTTTTTCTTTGCCATTGGTACATTTGTTAATCCCCATAGTCGTTTCAAAGATTACAGAGGCTAAATTGCACCTACTGCGGCTTTTCTGAAGTACCACACAAATATAACACTGATTGCATGAATGCATCTTACATCTTGTACCCAAGACATTGCATAATACACTTCACTGTAGTGTTTGTATCATAAATGAACAGTAAATACACTTATTTGTTGGCACTTACGATTTTGACGAGTCTTATAAATAAATATAGGTGATTTTTCTCCACCCATGAAATAGTCAAAAAATATCACTCCTTTCAAGCACCCAAAATTGCTGGTATTTTCAAGCAATAAATGTGCCCCGGGCGTGTTGGGGCTTTCCACCTTGGAGGGAAATGTTGTTAGACTGACAGTGTGGAGTTACAGAGGTATTTGTAATGATGGTGAGTGCTGCAAGAACTTGGTCACTTTAACAAAAATCCATGCCCGCAGCATCTTTCATATCTGTGCTTGTGGAGGGAACCTATACATAACAGGGCGGCAGAAGAACGTTTCACATTTAGTGCCTGGTCTAGAGCCGGGTGTAGGCAATGACAAATTATATACTCAGTAAACAAGATTCCTCCTGGGAGGCTGCTTGAATCCATACACAAATATTGTAGTAGTTGTTCCCTTTTTGTGAAGCTGTGCTGTGAGGAAAGCATCTGTTTTCAGAATTCTTAAAGCTGCAGGTTTCCTCTGCTCGTTCCTGAACATCACTCCATATGTAGACGCCTTTCTATTGCTTTAGCTGCATGAATAACTTCCAGTCTATCATTCATTGACGAATAATAGCGATACAGTTATGTCAAAACATAAGAGATTTATTTTCTGCTCCAGGAACAGAGATATATTATACTTATGAATTTCTATTGACGTTTGAGGTATTAGTTGATTTTTGAACTTCTCCTAATTGCGGCCAGTAGTTTATTATGCATTGTTTGGGCATTTACAGAGGTGTCTCAAAAAGCACTGTAAAATCCACGTTGCCTGTTTCTCCTCCTCTCTCGGTTTCCTCGCTGTTAATACTTCGCTATGTAGAGACAGCTTCTCGAGTGTTGGTATGTTCTTGTACCAGTGAGGTGACCTTTACTACCCTGTTGTTACTGGTACCAGCTTTAATGTGGGAAACAAGTATGATATTGTATCTGAGAAATCCTAACAGCCTGTGAAGGCGCGCCCATCAAAGCCATCCCCGCATCCTAATGGAAGCGATTCTCAAGCCCAGAGACGCTCAATGACCCCTGTCTGACGCCGCCTGCCTAGAGGAGGAATGTGAAATCAGCCCCCTTTGCTGTAATTGTTAATAGAACGGCTGGTTTGCGCAGTTTTCTGCAAATAAGAAACTCATCTCAAACTCGCACAAATTGCATATGGCATTTATGGCCCAGTTTGGAACATAATACATGAAATGGTGGCGTAATAAAGGGGTGTATTTGCAATTAAATACAGTTCGAAGACAATTGCCAACCTCCCTGTCGACCAACTGTTCCCTAAAGTATTGCTTTTAAAGCGCTACTGGTGAAATTGATACTTCTCTACAGTCTCCTCAGTCCCCCTTTGAGTCGCGAAAAGGGGAAAAACGCAGAAAGCAATTAACTAAAAGCAAACTGGCTTTCCTTGGTTAAAACAGCAAATGGTTTATTTAACGGTGTGCGTAGTTGCTGAAAAAGGGTGCTGTATGTCATGGCTTATGGCTTCCTGACATGCACCTTAATGCAATATTTTCATATGTGCCAACATGTTTAAAATGGAAACAATTGATTTCTATGGTAGTAGAGGCAAAAATGAATAGAATTTTGATTTCGGAAATCAGGAGTTTTACGCCTGAATATGGTCAAGTGGCATGTAATATTAGTACCAACATAATTTCAACCAGGTAGTATTCACCTATCTTGTTAAAGTCATCTGGGCTCCGGGATGGCGGGAGATTTGGGGCTGACCTGCTGGTGGTCCTGGACTCCCTACCCATACCTGGGTAGCCGTTGGGGCCACAGGTGGTGGCAGTTATTGATTATTGACCTACGGCTCTGCTAATCGGAGGGCAGCGAATTTAAGCAGCCCGGACGTTAAACAAAGGCCCCTGGGAGAACGGGCACTAAAATAGAATGATTACGTATTTATTTGTAAGTATTTGAATAAGTGATGTTCTTAAGTGATAATCAATATATTAAAGAGTTTACAAATTAAGGAAGCCAATGGAGTAATGGGCTTTCTTGTCTGGATCTATGCCCTTGTCAAGCAGCATCCACAATCCTAGTCAGTTAAAGGCAGGTAACTCCAAATTGACCTTCAATTACCCTATGGTAGCTCGGCACAGAGCAGTCAGGCTTACTTTGGAGGCAGGGTATAGAATAGGCGTGCAATTTTCCTCAGCAAATCAGACCATGTTGCATATCGGGACCTGATGCTTCTGCACTATTGGCTCTTCCGGAGGGACTCAAAATTCAGACGGCCTCCATTAACAAATATGCTTGGTAAACATTACTCTTGACCTTTTCTTAATATTTCAAACAATGTTCTTAAATGCCGTTATTATATGGGTGGGTTACAAACGGGCAATATGCATTTCCGCATTAAGTACCCATAGGCCCATGGCTATCCCGTTCACTATAAATCGGTAAACAATTGCTTAACAGACCAAGTACCGGGTCGTCGCCAGTTTCATGATAATTATTGCAATGTTTTACATAATCTGTTAGATCAGACATACTTAACAAGGTATTCTTAGAAATCTTGACGTCATGAGTTCAATTAATACGCAGTGAAGGTGTTGCATTTCCCCCTTTTAGACAGGAAAATGGACGTACATGCAATTGGCCCATAGTCGTCACTTATTAGTCTCCTTAGTAACCAGTGATTGCATGCACAACGAAGGTAGGTTAAACCATGTGAAGCAAATCGTGCATAGTGAAGGTAAATGAAGCATTTATTTCAGGGTGTAACATTGCTGAGCTCCTCTGGGGGTGGTCCTTTACGCATCCTTCTTTTCTCCGGTGTCTGGGATAGTGAATAATCTAAATAAAAAACACAAAAGTGATGGACGGAAGGCCTGAATTAATCGCAACCACGTATTAGCATCCAGCCCACATCCCAGTTCATTGGTAAAGCTGAACATGGTCGAAAGTTTCCACTTTCTACATAAACAAACGAGCCTATCTGGAAGTGTCCATGCCACACGGCCGTGAAAGGTTTAGGCGTGGTTTTGCAAACGTCGGACTTATGTGATTACGGGCTATATGCCCTGATGGTAAAAAAGCGCAAAAGGTCGCTGACATCATGGTTTCATGGCTCAAATACCAATAGATTAGCTCCACGTTACCTTAGTCTTAATAACGGAGAACCTCAATTCCGGGAAGAAATGCTTAATTTGTGTCCCACTCTTTTAAGCGGTATGATAAGTGCCACGTTAATAAGTACGTGTAACTTTTTTAAAAAGACGGTAGGTCATTACCATGAATAATTGGTGTTAATCAGACAATTTACCAAAGCAGCTAGTAGGTTAATGGTTAAGGCGTTCATATTGTAAGGAGGGAAGGATGCGTTCATTTAGATATGATGTCCTTTATGATGATCACCCGCAGTTACAAAGTGGCAGATGTTGCAGTTAATGCAATACCCCATTTACTAAGATTAGGCTCCTCATACGCGGGGTATGCTTCACATTATTCTTTCCTAGCATCATATTTCCTTGGGCATCATATTCAATAATGGAGTAAAGTAACGTCCTAGAACATAGAATTCCCAGATGCTTCCCAAGTCTGCAATCATCTATGTTTGTATCAGAAGATCAGTACAGCCAGGTAGCTTGGCAAGGAAGGCATGTTACTGCAAGAGGTTGCAGCCAGCCTGAAGTTATTTTATCAACTGTCTACCTCCGACGTTACTGAAGTGAGGCCCTGCGTGCCATCAGCTGTGAATTCATACATGAACAGGGAGTGGTGTGAAGTGGCTCCCAGCAACTAAGGCGTGTAGGTCGGGGGGAGGGCGAGCGCGCCAGTAAACTACTCGCCCTGTGGCGGGGTCCCAGGCAAGAAAAGGGTGTGGACTTCCCCTTTTGGTATGGACTGGCTGCCCATGGAAAAGGGCAAGCAGTCGTTGTGGGACTCTGGGCTGGCGGGAGAGGTGGGACTGACCTGCTGGTGGTCCTGACCACTCCTGCCCTACCCGTATGACGGGGTGTTGGTTTATAAACATTGGAGGGGGTATACCCTGGTATGTTGGTCACAAGTAGTGGCAGATTATTTACCTGCGGCTCTGTTGACCGGAGGGCGGTCAACTTAAGGAGAGCAGGCTATCTTGGTTGTGGCCTGCTGGCACAGCCCGAAGGACAAGCAAAAGGCCCCTTGGAGGGCAGGGTCTAAATTTAATGACAATCTATAACTTTGAGATTATCTAATAATGTTGTGTTGATAAGCAAGTAATTTTAAAGATTTACCTTAAACCTTACTCAAGATGAATAAAAGATTAATGACACTGCTAGAAGTTTAATAAATAAAAGACTACGCAGTGAATGACAACAACCTGTTTCATGTCTTTTATGGGAAGGGGGCGACTTGCACCCGGTAGGCACACTATGAGCGGCGCCACCCGAGCCTAGAGGCGGGGCGCCCTTAGTGGCATCCGGGGGCAGAGCCAGCAGGGATGTTTTTTCAAAGTTGTAACCAATCAGGGCAGGGAAGAGCTAGCACACGTCGTCAGGGAGGCAGGGCTGACCGTCCCTCCCCCGAGGGTACAAAGCCCCGGGAGAGGCTGACCTACCCCTCTTTGTCCTCTTCCACCAGCTCCGGCGGCAGCAGACCAGCTAAAGAATTACCCACCCACCCATCCCTAAAACAAGGAAGAGAATGGCGGGGTCCCAGGCAAGAAAAAGGTGTGGACTTCCCCTTTTGGTATGGACTGGCTGCCCATGGAAAAGCCAGAAACCGGTCCCCGGGAGCTTGTTTCCTTCCCAGTGTAAGAATTGGCTTTTGTAGTTTGGTTTGCCCTGTTCCCATCATGCACTGGGACAGGAACAGACTAATTTGCATACATTAAAGAAATGGGGTGACCCGAAGGTACTGGACCTGGGTAATGTATTAGTATAAACAAACAACGGTCCGAGACCTATATTTTTCAAAACATGCAAAAAATCAAAACTTTTTCAATCAAAAAGGCGTATGTTATTTAAACAACCCTGCTCAATCAATGATGAACATATGGAAAATAGGCAACAGCAACAGACTCAAGATATATGCAATATTTTTAATCTATTGTCAAATTGTAGTAACGAAAAGCACTATTCACAATATTATGTACTATTCCTTATATACATTGCCCCGTACTTAGAGCGTGCAGTAAAAAAGGGGTGTCAAAAAGAGTGTGAACGTGGTGAGAAGAAAGGAAAAAGAATCACACAGATTTGTAAAAAATTATTCTAAATCATTCAACACAAACACCAGCCAATGAAGGCCGGAGCAGTATATATCCTGGCCACTCCGATTAGTCAGCACAATTTCCCTTATTTTATTCCAAAACATAAGCTGTAAAAAATGTCTGCACTGTATCATAGAGGGAGATATAGTTAGTGGTCCAGGTTTTTTAATAAATGTCGTCGACGTTTCGACTCGTCTTGCGGCCTTGCGGTGGGTTATGCCTGGGCCATGCGAGTCTTCTTCAGGACAGGTGGGACGGGACAATAAGGGATCTCATTGATGACCCCTTCTAGGGATATAGTGGTCGCGGTTCCCACTCCAATTGACTCAGTCCTTAAGGATCCAAGAAATTACTCCAAGTATTCTCTACAATGTTGTTTTAGGTTTCCTATCCAAGGTGGATTTTCATGTGCCACTACATGTCTTTTAGAAAACTGGTTTCCCAACGTGGGTATTGGACAATTTCAATTATTAATTTGGTCGGGCAACTCCAACACGATTTAGTTGGCCTGAGATAGTTAATTGTGTGGCTTAAAGTTGGTCACTATATCGATGTAGGCAAAATCAGGCAGCGTGAAAATGAGGCAAAAGGTCCTTAAAAACCACCCGCGTCTGTCGGAAACCACCAAAGAGCATGGTTTCCGACAGACGCGGGTGGTTTTTAAGGACCTTTTGCCTTATTTTCACGCTGCCTGATTTTGCCTACATCGATATAGTGACCAACTTTAAGCCACACAATTAACTATCTCAGGCCAACTAAATCGTGTTGGAGTTGCCCGACCAAATTAATAATTGAAATTGTCCAATACCCACGTTGGGAAACCAGTTTTCTAAAAGACATGTAGTGGCACATGAAAATCCACCTTGGATAGGAAACCTAAAACAACATTGTAGAGAATACTTGGAGTAATTTCTTGGATCCTTAAGGACTGAGTCAATTGGAGTGGGAACCGCGACCACTATATCCCTAGAAGGGGTCATCTCTAGAAGGGGTCATCAATGAGATCCCTTATTGTCCCGTCCCACCTGTCCTGAAGAAGACTCGCATGGCCCAGGCATAACCCACCGCAAGGCCGCAAGACGAGTCGAAACGTCGACGACATTTATTAAAAAACCTGGACCACTAACTATATCTCCCTCTATGATACAGTGCAGACATTTTTTACAGCTTATGTTTTGGAATAAAATAAGGGAAATTGTGCTGACTAATCGGAGTGGCCAGGATATATACTGCTCCGGCCTTCATTGGCTGGTGTTTGTGTTGAATGATTTAGAATAATTTTTTACAAATCTGTGTGATTCTTTTTCCTTTCTTCTCACCACGTTCACACTCTTTTTGACACCCCTTTTTTACTGCACGCTCTAAGTACGGGGCAATGTATATAAGGAATAGTACATAATATTGTGAATAGTGCTTTTCGTTACTACAATTTGACAATAGATTAAAAATATTGCATATATCTTGAGTCTGTTGCTGTTGCCTATTTTCCATATGTTCATCATTTATTGAGCAGGGTTGTTTAAATAACATACGCCTTTTTGATTGAAAAAGTTTTGATTTTTTGCATGTTTTGAAAAATATAGGTCTCGGACCGTTGTTTGTTTATACTAATTTGCATACAGCCAGGTTCTGAAACTGGGATGGTGCAGTGAGCTAAAAAACGGTGTTGGATCTAGCCCTGATCTCTTGACTGGGTGAGAGCTTTCTGCTTAATTCAGAGACTCTGTCCCTCACCACCCCTTGTTGTAAATATTTTTGTCCACCCTAAGCGTGGAAGGGTATTCTCAGATGTGAGACCCTTGCTCATTGCACCATCAGGATTCAAGCAAACCGGGCCGAAGACGGCTGTAATGCCAGAAACCGGTCCCCGGGAGCTTGTTTCCTTCCCAGTGTAAGAATTGGCTTTCGTAGTTTGGTTTGCCCTGTTCCCATCATGCACTGGGACAGGAACAGACTAATTTGCATACAGCCAGGTTCTGAAACTGGGATGGTGCAGTGAGCTAAAAAACTGTGTTGGATCTAGCCCTGATCTCTTGACTGGGTGAGAGCTTTCTGCTTAATTCAGAGACTCTGTCCCTCACCACCCCTTGTTGTAAATATTTTTGTCCACCCTAAGCGTGGAAGGGTATTCTCAGATGTGAGACCCTTGCTCATTGCACCATCAGGATTCAAGCAAACCGGGCCGAAGACGGCTGTAATGCCAGAAACCGGTCCCCGGGAGCTTGTTTCCTTCCCAGTGTAAGAATTGGCTTTTGTAGTTTGGTTTGCCCTGTTCCCATCATGCACTGGGACAGGAACAGACTAATTTGCATACAGCCAGGTTCTGAAACTGGGATGGTGCAGTGAGCTAAAAAACGGTGTTGGATCTAGCCCTGATCTCTTGACTGGGTGAGAGCTTTCTGCTTAATTCAGAGACTCTGTCCCTCACCACCCCTTGTTGTAAATATGGAAAAGGGCAAGCAGTCGTTGTGGGACTCTGGGCTGGCGGGAGAGGTGGGACTGACCTGCTGGTGGTCCTGACCACTCCTGCCCTACCCGTATGACGGGGTGTCGGTTTATAAACATTGGAGGGGGTATACCCTGGTATGTTGGTCACAAGTAGTGGCAGATTATTTACCTGCGGCTCTGTTGACCGGAGGGCGGTCAACTTAAGGAGAGCAGGCTATCTTGGTTGTGGCCTGCTGGCACAGCCCGAAGGACAAGCAAAAGGCCCCTTGGAGAGCAGGGTCTAAATTTAATGACAATCTATAACTTTGAGATTATCTAATAATGTTGTGTTGATAAGCAAGTAATTTTAAAGATTTACCTTAATCAAGATGAATAAAAGATTAATGACACTGCTAGAAGTTTAATAAATAAAAGACTACGCGGTGAATGACAACAACCTGTTTCATGTCTTTTATGGGAAGGGGGCGATTTGCACCCGGTAGGCACACTATGGATATTTCCTTGCTTTTAGGTGCCTTTGGTTGTGATCTCTAGCAATTGACATTATTTGATTCATTATTGATGCTGATTTGAATTTGACTGACTAATTTTTGTTTTCTGAAATGATTTTTAAATTTGAATAAATCTTTGTGGCTTTGACTGGGATACTGTCCTGTTTTAGGAATTTGTTATTGGTATAGATCAGCCACCTATTGAGACTCACAAGGCCTGATCCTTCGTCTCAACTCTTTTATTAGTGAAGAGTGTTGACACGTGTAAAATAATCTGTCTTTAATTTCCTTAGTACAGTAAAGTTGTGCTGTCTCTAAAATGTGCACTTATGAAAAGACGTATCTGCTGAAGAGTATTAAGGGCCTGATCACGATGACGGTGGGACCGTTATAGACAGCCCGTTAGTGGCAGTCCCACCTCCATCAGCACCATATATTCTGCCCGCCATATTACCATAGCAAGCGGATGATTGGCAGTCGGTATACGCATCTGATGGGCTCCTTGAGCTGGCCGGTGCATCCGGGCGAAATCCAATCTCTACATTGGTGGCGGTGCCTGCCAGACACCACCGTACAGATTATGATGTCCCTTTCCACCCTCCTTTTCATGGCGGTTAATCCACCATGAAAAGGCTGGCGGAAAGGGACATTGGGGGCCGTAGCAGGCCCCTCTTTCCCCCCTGGTCCTAAGTTATGGGTTTTGGGGAGCACCTATGGTGCCCCCCCTACATATCCCTGCACCATGTGGCAGGCACAGCATGGTGTCTGCCACGTAGTGCAGGGATATGTAAAGTATCCCCTTTTGCATTGCAGCGTGTGCTGCAGCCAGCAGAACCCACTGCAATGCAAAACATAGGCATTGCCACTGTCGTGGTGGTGGTCCCATCCTAATGCTTCTGACCACCGACAGCCTGTCAGACGGTCCCCGTTTAGTTGGCGTCGAACGAAAGTTTGACCGCCATCCTAATCAACCCCAAAAGTTAGTAATACTTGATTGGTTGAGTTGGGCGACCTTAGGTTATTTTCCTCTATATAGGCACAAAACTCCTATGCCATTTGCAATGTCTTTTAGCAGGGTGCACTTTATCCTACATATAGTATACCACTAGTCAAATGGAATAATGAATATAATCATGTACATACAAAATCCCTTTGTTCCACCCATTCCTTCAAATTATCAATCTCTTGGCAGCCACCCCAATTGATTTCTTGACTTAAAAGTTGTCAATATTTGTGCCATTTATTGAGGTTTTATCCAACAAAGCTAGAAAATCAAGACATTGAGTCACATTGGTAACTTAAGTTCACATATCAATACTCCTTACGTTCGCCCAATAACGCTGCTAAATTCTGATTACAAAATTGTCACCAAGCTTCTGTCATTCAGGTTTAATCAGTATGCGGCAAAATTGATCCATTCAGATCAAAATGGTTTTATCGCTGGCAGACAATTAGTTACGAATACTCACTTTTTGACAGAGGCTTTGGATTATTTTGACACACAGAGGATACCAGCTTTAGTTTTATTGTTAAATGCCGAGAAGGCTTTTGACCTTGTGGTATGGGAGACATTGTTTACAATCCTGCAGCATTTCGGTATTCCATTGCAGATTATATCTTTGATCCGTAATCTTTATGCTGATGCTGTAGCCAATGAAGTTATTAATACGGCTGTGGCAGGGACACTTAAAATGAAACGAGGCACAAGGCAAGGGTGCCCTTTATCGCCAGTTCTATTTGCCTTTTTTATCGAGCCCTTGGCGATAGCAATTAGGAACTGTGCTGATATTTGTCCCCCAATTCCATCAATGCCAAAATTGAAATTGTATGCAGTTGACATCATGCTTATAATTAAACCAAAAATAGAGGTCCAAGCCAGAGTCTTCCAGCTTTTTGAAGACTTTGAGGCCTTAGGTTGCTATCGTATTAATAAAGGGAAGACCGAAGTTTTGCAATGCGGGAGGGTAGCTTTAGATCTGCACCCGGATATTCATACCTCTGTCAACACTAATTCAAAGAGATACCTTGGGGTATTTTTTACTGAATCTGTCAGCGATTTATATCAATTGAATTTTGCTCCTCTTCTCAGGAAAGTTCAGGGTTTGTTTTCTCGGTGGAGCTTGCTGCCTCTTTCTATTTTGGGGAAAGTGGCCTTAATTAAAATGTCTGTCCTTCCGTTATTTAACTTTCTTTTTTCAACTATTCCATGCACTTTATTAGGTTCCTTTTTTACTCAGGTAGAGTCTATGTTTACAGCCTTTCTTTGGGCAAAAAAACACCTCGTATAGCACTCAGCACTTTACATGAAGATCTGGATCAGGGAGTGTTAGCTCTTCCAAATCTTAGGGATTATTACCATGCGTATTTTGCACAATATTTATCTAGATTTACATTTTTACTGCAATCTAACTTCTTTTGCAATAGTTTTATTAATTTAATGTGTAAAGACAGTCCAATTCATTCCCCCTTGTTGATTTTTAGATCCCCAAAACCTGTTCGTTATAAGTGCCTTAACTGTTTTTTTTTTTAAACGGCAGGCTATGTTCAAAAGATATTCTATTCCTGCAATTTATTCAGCTACATTGTTAGAAGGGATCCTGTCTCTGGCTGGGGTTAAACAATCATTACATCTTGCGTCAAAATGGGCAGTGGCCGGATTAGTTAAAGTTCTTGATTTCTTGAGAAATGGGAAATGGGTGACTGTAGCTGAAATGCCGCAATTGATTTTTAATGATTTATCCTGCTAAGTTCATACAGTATACTGTATACATTTTTTGCAGAAATAGATGTTTCTCATTTGTTTGAACGTAGCCAGTTGGTTGATGAATTACTAGTGAGGGCATCGGAAAAAATAGCCAGGGGCCTGGAAGAAATACCTACCCTCAGTCACAGGAGTGGATCTCGAGCCAAAGGCAATTAAACAATGGTCGGTTCATGAAAATGTAGAGATGTCATCTCATATTTGGTCAACTATTAATAAACTCAACTTTAGCACATTGAGAGGGGCAAATTGGGGAAGGATGTTGTTTTTTTAGCAAATGGTTGCTGTATCGAACTCCCTACTCTCTATCAGAAATGTATGCCAACCAATCATCTCAATGTTTTCGCTGTATGAATCATCCATTAGCGAATTGATCTCATATTATGTTGAGTTGTCCCAAAATTCATAAGTTTTGGGTAGATCTATTCAGCTATTTGGAGTATGAATGTAACATCGAATTGGCTGTGAATGACAAATTAAGGGGCCGATTAGGATGGCGGACGGAAATGGGTACTGTCCGCCATGGTGGGGGAAATTTTACTCCCGGCTGCGCCGCGGAGATACCGCGTTTGGGATTAGCATATTCATGTGACGAAACTCCGACCGCGGCGGACGGTTCACAACCAACACCGTCCGCGGCGGTCGGAACACAACCAAGTCCGTCCGCGGCGGACGGAGTTCAATGAACAACCACTGCCGCGGACGGAAATGACCGCGGAAAATAAAACATGTACCGCCATACCTGAGAATACTCCGTGGCCGCAATTAGGATAAATCCGCCCGTACCACGGAACGCACAGCCATCCACGTCCGCGGCGGAAACAATGCCACGAGAACCACAGCATCACCGCGGAAGGCCAACAGGCACAACATCCCTAGCGCCGAACAAATGTCAGAAACTGCACCGCAAGTCCTAAGCAAACATACGAACATTGACAAGCCCCCCCCCCAACACCAATCACAAGCCACCATGACAAGTCCCAATCATCCAATAATGCACACACGTCAACACGCCCACCTACCACCTGACTCGCAACAACCATTGAGACACGACTACAAAATGACACCCACACACAACCACAATCCTTTGCACCACAGCATTGCTGCCAGCAAGAGGGCAAATCGAGAAACTGCTAACTCACATAAAATCACATAGAAGACACCCACCCACCACCCTACCACACCCACCACACAAATCCGACACATCACACACCACACACCTGCACCTCCCAACTCACACAACTCACACACTGAGCACCACACACCATGGCACCCAAAAAAAATCCTAAATTCTCAGAGACAGAGTTGAGGGTAATGGTAGACGAAATAATCCGTGTCGAGCCCCACATCTTCGGGGCCCAAGTCCAGCAGACGAGCGTGGCGCAAAAGAACCACATGTGGGACAGGATCGTCACTCGGGTGAATGCGTCGGGGACTGTGCCGAGGACGAAGCATGACATTCAGAGGCGGTGGCATGACCTGAAGACCAGGGTCAAGGGCATCCGAGCGAAAAACGTCACTAGAGCCAATCATACTGGCGGTGGCACACCCCCGGAGCCATTACCCTACACAGATTGGGAGGAGAAGGTGCTGGGGATACTGCACCGAGAGAGCCTAGATGGACTTGACGAAGGAGAAGAGACTGGTGAGTACAAACCAACACCACGATCAGCACGACATGGTCAGGCTCACACAACTGAGAAGAAACATCCCCTACGCCCCAAACCATGCACGTTCGACACCAACTCACTAACATGTCCATGGCTCCCAACAGGCCCCCATGTTCACGGGGAGGGTGGTGGTGGTGGTGGTGGTGGTGGAGGGTGGGGTGTGTGAGAGGCCCAAACTACAACTCCCAACAGGCCCCCATGTTCACGGGGAGGGTGGTGCTGGTGGTGGTGGTGGTGGAGGGTGGGGTGTGTGAGAGGCCCAAACTACAACTCCCAACAGGCCCCCATGTTCACGGGGAGGGTGGTGGTGGTGGTGGTGGTGGTGGAGGGTGGGGTGTGTGAGAGGCCCAAACTACAACTCCCAACAGGCCCCCATGTTCACGGGGAGGGTGGTGGTGGTGGTGGTGGAGGGTGGGGTGTGTGAGAGGCCCAAACTACAACTCCCAACAGGCCCCCATGTTCACGGGGAGGGTGGTGGTGGTGGTGGTGGAGGGTGGGGTGTGTGAGAGGCCCAAACTACAACTCCCAACAGGCCCCCATGTTCACGGGGAGGGTGGTGGTGGTGGTGGTGGAGGGTGGGGTGTGTGAGAGGCCCAAACTACAACTCCCAACAGGCCCCCATGTTCACGGGGAGGGTGGTGGTGGTGGTGGTGGAGGGTGGGGTGTGTGAGAGGCCCAAACTACAACTCCCAACAGGCCCCCATGTTCACGGGGAGGGTGGTGGTGGTGGTGGTGGAGGGTGGGGTGTGTGAGAGGCCCAAACTACAACTCCCAACAGGCCCCCCATGTTCACGGGGAGGGTGGTGGTGGTGGTGGTGGTGGTGGAGGGTGGGGTGTGTTCGACAGGAAACCGAAATGGCTACAAATCCATATACCCATGTAATGTCCAAATTACTGACCAGCTCGATCTTGTCCCTCAGGTGATCGTCAACTGACTGCGGAAACCAGTACCCGGCCGCCAGCCTCGCCTCTCACATCTACAGGACTCTCTGGTGACGAGGACACAGTCAGCTCCGGGGCGGAGGATGGAGCGGGACCAAGCACGCAGCCAGGGCCATCTGGCTCACAGGGACTCCCTGGACAGACCAACGTCGCATGTGTGACTCCAGCGGCACCTGTCTCTGTGATCTGCACAGTCCCCACCACCACCAGTACCACCAGTACCACCAGTACCACCAGTACCACCACTACCACCAGCACCACGACTCCTGCCGCTGCCACCCAGCAGAACCCACCGCGCAACGCTGGTCCAACGGCCCCACACACAAGCAGGGTGAGTGGGCCACAAACACAGGCAACGGGACAACATCCAATCAGGCGAGCCACACACCGCCGTGCAGAGGAGGAACAGCTACCCCAGCCAGTGGCACAGTCCCTACAAGCTCTTGCCAGGTGCCAGGCGTCATACGACCGGTCCCAGGCAAACGCTGATCGTGCACACCAGGACTCAGTGGACAACACCAACACCCAGCGCCAAATCGCTGGCATCCTTGGCCAGATGTTGCTGATCATGGGGCAGCAGGCAACGATGTGGAGTGAATGGGTTGACCGGAACAACCCCCCCCCCTCCACCAAGTGTGGTAGCGCCACCGTCACCTCCGCCTCCCCCGCCACCTCCGCCTCCCCCGCCACCTCCGCCTCCCCCGCCACCTCCGCCTCCGCCGCCACCTCCGCCTCCGCCTCCACCGCCGCCACCACCACCTGAGCCCCTGGCGACGGATGTGGCCCATCAACAACCTGCCCTCCCAGCTGACTCTGTTCCAGGTCAGAGACGGAGGGGCCGTCCGAGTAAGAAAGAGGCTGAGAGCAGTGTTGGAGCGCCAGGCACACGCTCCAAGAGGGGACGACCATGACAATGTCACTGCCTGTGCCAGACATTCACCCAGCTAAGTAGCCTGTCCCACAGACAATCATTCCCACTGGTCTGCTGGTCTACCCTGACACCCCCCAATGTGGCGTCAGCACGGACATTTCATCAGCCAATACCTTCAACTCCAACTCCCTCCACCCCACTGACTTGTAAATATTCACCAGCACAGAAGCACAACCTGTAAATAAATAGCATTAATTCACACAATGATGTTTTGCCTCCATGTTTATTCACATGATTGCCATCAGATACAGACGTAAACAGGTACAGGGATCATAGTCGTACATGATCATGGCGCTGCGGGAGTGACCTAGAGAAAACCAGAGACAGCAAACACACGTCAGTAAAGAGATTCACACACATCACAACACAATGCACAGCTACATTACACAAACGACAACCATCACACAAGCATGGGATGAGAGCACACACATCATGGACACTTCCATGTCCAAAGACATGAAGACACACATGTGCAACCATCACAAACAACACCCAGCTGATTAACCCCATACCCACACAACACCAGCAAACATACATGAGGCATTGTCAACCGCCACTACAGGTAGATACTCACATTCAAGGGAAGTAGCGATCTATGAGCTGGCGCCTCTGGTCCACACCTTCCTCCTCACCACTATCCTCATCAGTGGACATGGGTGGGATGGGAGGCCGAGGCACTCCTTCGTCTTCAGGGTCCAACAGCAGTTCAATGCCATTGCGTACTGCAATGTTGTGGAGCATGCAGCAGGCTATCACGATCTTGCATACTTTTCCTGGTGTGTAAGGCAGGGCCCCTCCGGTCTTATCGAGGCACCGAAACCTGGACTTTAGCAGTCCAAAGGTACGTTCGATGACTCTCCGTGTCCTTCCATGTGCCTCATTGTACCGCATGTCACCCGCCGTCCTCGGATTGCGTAGGGGACTGAGGAGCCAGGGCCGGTTTGGGTAAGCCGAGTCGCCTATGTAGGGGGATGACAGAGACAAACATCTGAAATATATATGGTGGGTACCCCATGCAACACAGAGATCACAAGAGTACCCACTGCACACTCACCAACAAGCCACGCTTGACCGGGTCGCAGATTTGCCATGAGTCGTGGGACATTGCTGCTCCGCATGATGTGGGCGTCATGTGCGGATCCAGGAAATCTGGCACACACATGGGAGATGATGTTGTTCGCCAGGCACACCACCTGCACGTTCAGCGAATGAAAGTGTTTGCGATTCCTGAACACTTGTTCGCGTGCCCGTGGTGGAATCAGAGCGATGTGTGTGCCATCAATTGAGCCCACAACGTGAGGCATGTGGCCCAGTGCATAGAAAGCAGCTTTGACAGCTGGCAACTCTTCCGGCCGTGGAAAATGTATGTACTCATCCTTGTAGAGCATCATAGCTGTCAACACATCCCGAAGAACCGTGCTAAACATGGCCTGCGACATCCCCCCGGAAACTGCAACAGTGAACTGAAAAGTGCCAGTAGCGAAGAAATGTAGTACCGCCATGACCTTTGCAGTGGGTGTAATCGACCCAGGATACGTTCTACGTGGCTGCAGATGAGGAGACAATAGTGCCACAAGGTCCATCAACCGACGTCGATCCAGCCTGAATTTCCGAATGATGTCCTCGTCTACCATATCCTCCAGCACAGTGTATGGCCGAAGCACATTTGGAGCCCTCCTGTGTGGGACAGAGATGTAACTTTGGTCAACTTACAAACGACGCATACGTGTAGAACTCCATCACATGTGTACCTTACTGACAAAACTTCTGTCATCACCCTAATGTTTCGTAGACACATCACAGACACTCATGCTACTGCATGCACACAAACGATAAGTGTACACACGCCATGTCATCAAGCACAAATGCCACCACCAATAATGATGTGCATACGGAAATGACATGCATGGTGACACAACGTACAAAACACATACACGGAATGCATGTGTACCACCACCACTGTAGTCACCTCGACACAACAAGAAACTGACAACAGATGCATTAATTGGCCACACAGCCGTGATGTACTGTGTAGTTGTGAAGATGTAACAACGTCTGTAGGGTCACACCCGACGTCAACAAGTAGAAATGCACATCTTTTGCCCATAATGTGCCGACCGATTGCCATTGTATGGACACACATGCTATATTGTATGACATATGACCTTTCCCAATCACGCTCACATCCCTCATGACACAACTGCACACAACACATCACGGTGCAGCGTCTGACAAGATCACATAATTGGCGCCGCCATGGCGGTGCTCAACTTCCGCTACTTCCCAAAGGCCATATGCGGCCAGCGTCCCTCTCCCCATTGGCTGCATGTGCATGGACCGTCACGGGCAGACATCGGCGACCGCACGTGCAAGCCTAGTCCTAGGCCCGGCCGCTCCGGCCGGTGTACGGTGGATGATGCAAGGTGACTGTAAGGGGGGTCATGAAATGGCATGTCCATTGACTACATCTACAGGGTGTATGGGCCTGCACCTCCCCCGCTGAGTACGTGCACCGCCATGGAGGCGCCAGTGATAGTACATTGTTGCAACGGAAGCATCCGTGCCTGAGGCTTGCACGTGCGGTCGCCGATGTCTGCCCGTGACGGTCCATGCACATGCAGCCAATGGGGAGAGGGACGCTGGCCGCATATGGCCAATCGCAAGTAGCGGAAGGTGTGTACCGCAACTATGGGCCAGTCATTGGCCCATTTCACGATCACGCTTCCAGGGCTGACCAATTGCTGGCGACGTATGCCACTGACACGTGCAGAGGGCCCTATATATGTGTGTTGGCCAAAACGACGCTACCTACCCTGGGGACCAGTGCTGCCTGTGACCATCACCTCGACCTACTGCTGCTGCTGAGCTGACCACCGACTGCTGCCTGTGACCATCACCTCGACCTACTGCTGCTGCTGAGCTGACCACCGACTGCTGCCTGTGACCATCACCTCGACCTACTGCTGCTGCTGAGCTGACCACCGACTGCTGCCTGTGACCATCACCTCGACCTACTGCTGCTGCTGAGCTGACCACCGACTGCTGCTCTAGTGCCATACTCCGTGATCTTGCCATGTCGAGAGGCAATGAGATCCGGTCTCGACCCTTCACCGCCGCGGAGCTTGATGTCCTCGTGGACGGTGTACTCCGCAACTATGGACGCCTCTACGGCGCACCAGGACGGGTGGTAAGTGCAGTGTGGGACATGTTGGTGTGCATGAGGGGGCTAAATGATCTTGCCAATTTCTATCTTAGCTGTGTAGTGTGGGCTACACATATGTTCCCGATTGTGCATGGCTGCTGACAGTTACGTCTTGCCCCTATGTGTGTCACAGGCCACCTGTCCACTGACTAAAACCCTTTTCTCTTTCATCATGGTAGGTCAAGCTGCACCTTCGCAAGGACCTGTGGAGGGGCATAGCACGGGAAGTACGGGCATTGGGGGTGTGCAACAGACGACATACACACTGCCACAAACGCTGGGACGACATTTCCAGGCTGAGCAAGAATGTAGCTGAAGTGACACTGGGCCTGATTCCAAGGACGCCCCGTCTGGCCCGACGCTCCATGACCCCTCTCATGCACCGTATAATTGCAGTGACGCATCCTGAACTGGCCGAACGTCTGAGTGCCGATCAACAGCAAACTAGCGGTGAGCATACTGTCTGTGTAGGAAACTTGTGAGTGCTATGCATGTATTGGTGCCCAGACACACTATTGAGTTCCGTGTTGCGTACGTATGCCTGTGCTGCCATTTTGGTCCCATTGGGTGGTACTCATTTGACAGCCAGGTCCGCCATGTTGACACGCCACTTGCTTAGTACTTGAGTGTTAATGCACATCCCCTAGTGGTCCATGGCCCCATTCCAGGAAATGTGAGGATGACTGGTAGGGGTGGGCCATGTGCAGGATGTTGGCTCCTAAACCTTTGTCTGCTATGTAATTTGGCTATCCTGTTCCATCTGTACGTCAGTCTGCCCATGACTCACACATCTTTTCTGTGCATTTCAGCTTTGACAGAGGACACTCTGCCACAGACGGTGGAGAGTAGCCGAGGAAATGAGTCCGGCTCAGACATCGCACACACGCAGACTGACACGGAGGAGGCCAGCGCCGGAGAGGGGGACAGGACCGTCCCTGAGGACTCGCATGTGGAGACACCATCGTCCTCCTCTTGGTGAGCCTGCACTGTTGTCACAGACTGGGAGTGGGCACTCATCACCTTCTGTCGGAAGACAGCACACAGGGCCCACACTTCCACCAACTGCACCATGTACTGTTCGTGGCCGGAGGAGTAGGGGGAGCAGAGTGGCGTTCGGTGCAGGCACCGCTGCCCCTGCCACGGTGAGCCAAAATGCACTGTGTGCTGAGGCAGTTGATCTGCTGCGACAGCTGTGGGTGGGGCAGACCAATATGACGAATGCATTCCAGGAGCATGATAGGAAGTTGGGGCAGGTGGTGGCATTCATGGAAGGGATGCATGGCGATCTTTCAGGTCTACGCAGGACAGTGCAGTCATTGGCAAGCAGTGTGTCGTCTGCAATAGTTCAGTCGAATGAACAGGGTCCTACTTCTGTTTCCCCATCTACACCGCTGGATGTCTCAGGGGGTAGTGATTATTGTGTGCAAGACTCAAATAAAGGTTATTGCACTAGAAGCAGCGTCAGACAGCACGTCAGGGCACGCAGGGCACAGACCACATCCCCTAGATCACCTACATCTGTTCACGTACACGACGTCAGATGCACTGGAGTACACACACAGGATCCACAAGTGTTGTTGGAGGACATGCCTTCAGGAGCTACACAGGCATTCAACACAAAAGGTACTCCCAAGGCATGGGATACTCACATGTCCATGGACTGTTCCTTGGACAAGGCCAGTCAGAAGACTAAGGCACCTACTAAGTGCAGGGAGACTCCCAAGAGCAGGCCCACAGCAGAGGTAAGGGACACTCCCAAGGACAGTGAGAAGACTAAGGCACCTACTAAGAGCAGGGAGACTCCCAAGAGCAGGCCCACAGCGGTCGATAGGAACACTCCCAAGGACAGTGAGAAGACTAAGGCACCTACTAAGTGCAGGGAGACTCCCAAGAGCAGGCCCACAGCAGAGGTAAGGGACACTCCCAAGGACAGTGAGAAGACTAAGGCACCTACTAAGTGCAGGGAGACTCCCAAGAGCAGGCCCACAGCAGAGGTAAGGGACACTCCCAAGGACAGTGAGAAGACTAAGGCACCTACTAAGAGCAGGGAGACTCCCAAGAGCAGGCCCACAGCGGTCGATAGGAAAACTCCCAAGGACAGTGAGAAGACTAAGGCACCTACTAAGTGCAGGGAGACTCCCAAGAGCAGGCCCACAGCAGAGGTAAGGGACACTCCCAAGGGCATGGACACACACAGAGAGCAGGTGTCTACTGGAGACAGGTGCACCACAGACGACAAGTCTGCTGGCAGGAACAGGGCGGCGAGCAGGGCACAGGCTACATCCAGAGACAACACTCCACCTAAGGATAAGGCACCTCCTACGGACAAGGCATCTAGCATGGACATTGGCGCAATCAAGGACAGGCATACTCCACCCCTGGCTGCACTGAGGCTGATGTTTACTACTGGACGCCAAACTAATGTCTCCGCGGCGGAGTCCCCCCATACCTCCACTCCCATCCAGGGCAGTCAGAAGCAGAGGTGGGTGTCCCCTGTTGTAGCATCCCCCATTACACATCATTCCGAGTCCAGGCGGCAGGCACAGAGCAAACGACAAGCAGGCTCCAGCACGTCCCCAGAAACCAGGTCCCCGGCAGCAGTTGCTCCACCTATGCTGGGTGGTGATTCTTTGGAGTCCCCGCCACTTGGCAGTCCAGTCCTGTCCAGGGTGCACTCACACCTCCATAAGAAACGCAGACACACACCATTGACACCTGCCACACCCGATTTGGCTCTAGATGACCTATCACCAGCTCCCAGGGCCACCCTGCCTCCTGGCCCATACAGCCCTGTGGCTCATCATTTCAGTTGTCCCAGTGGCGCTGGTGCAGTTGACTCTCATGTATCAGATGGTGGCACAGTGTCAGTTGTGCCCTCTCCTGTTGCACGTCCTGGCAGTGTATCTGGGTCTATGGCTCACGTGTCAGTTAGGAGATCTGTGGCTGTGTTGCACACTCCTGTTTCTGGTGCTGCCAGTGTGTCTGGGTCAGTGGCTCACGTGTCAGTGACTACATCTGTGGCTGTGTCTCACACTCCTGTTGCTGGTGCTGCCAGTGTGTCTGGGTCCGTGGCCCATGTGTGTGTGACTCGGGCTGTGGCTGTGGCTCACACTCCTGTTGCTGGTGCTGCCAGTGTGTCTGGGTCCGTGGCCCATGTGTGTGTGACTCGGGCTGTGGCTCACACTCCTGTTGCTGGTGCTGCCAGTGTGTCTGGGTCCGTGGCCCATGTGTGTGTGACTCGGGCTGTGGCTCACACTCCTGTTGCTGGTGCTGCCAGTGTGTCTGGGTCCGTGGCCCATGTGTGTGTGACTCGGGCTGTGACTGTGTCTCACACTCCTGTTGCTGGTGCTGCCAGTGTGTCCGAGGCAGGTGGTTCACGCAGTCCCCCTGAGTCTGTGATGTGAGGTGCTGTACACTTCACTGAAATGTTACTTCACATGGTGTGTCCATTGGGAACTGCGTGGCACTCTTGTGGTTCCTGTGACGGGTTGGTAGGGACACGTAGTTGTGCAGCCTCTGATGTACCTGCTGTGTACTGCACTGTGCCCTGTTGATGCTCTGATACTGCATACTGCCCTCTCGTTACCTGCTATGATGTACCTGCTGTGTACTGCACTGTGCCCTGTTGATGCTCTGATACTGCATACTGCCCTCTCGTTACCTGCTATGATGTACCTGCTGTGTACTGCACTGTGCCCTGTTGATGCTCTGATACTGCATACTGCCCTCTCGTTACCTGCTATGATGTACCTGCTGTGTACTGCACTGTGCCCTGTTGATGCTCTGATACTGCATAGTGCCCTCTCGTTACCTGCTATGATGTACCTGCTGTGTACTGCACTGTGCCCTGTTGATGCTCTGATACTGCATACTGCCCCTCTCATGTGCTGCCTCTGATGGACCTGTTCTGTGCAATGGACTGTTGATTCTCTGTGCCCCTCTCATGTGCTGCCTCTGATGGACCTGTTCTGTGCAATGGACTGTTCATGCACTTGGCCCCTCTCATGTGCTGCCTCTGATGGACCTGTTCTTTGCAATGCCCTGTTGATGCTCTGATACTGCATAGTGCCCTCTCGTTACCTGCTATGATGTACCTGCTGTGTACTGCACTGTGCCCTGTTGATGCTCTGATACTGCATACTGCCCCTCTCATGTGCTGCCTCTGATGGACCTGTTCTGTGCAATGGACTGTTGATTCTCTGTGCCCCTCTCATGTGCTGCCTCTGATGGACCTGTTCTGTGCAATGGACTGTTCATGCACTTGGCCCCTCTCATGTGCTGCCTCTGATGGACCTGTTCTTTGCAATGCCCTGTTGATGCTCTGATACTGCATACTGCCCCTCTCATGTGCTGCCTCTGATGGACCTGTTCTGTGCAATGGACTGTTGATTCTCTGTGCCCCTCTCATGTGCTGCCTCTGATGGACCTGTTCTGTGCAATGGACTGTTCATGCACTTGGCCCCTCTCATGTGCTGCCTCTGATGGACCTGTTCTGTGCAATGGACTGTTGATTCTCTGTGCCCCTCTCATGTGCTGCCTCTGATGGACCTGTTCTTTGCAATGCCCTGTTGATGCTCTGATACTGCATAGTGCCCTCTCGTTACCTGCTATGATGTACCTGCTGTGTACTGCACTGTGCCCTGTTGATGCTCTGATACTGCATACTGCCCCTCTCATGTGCTGCCTCTGATGGACCTGTTCTGTGCAATGGACTGTTGATTCTCTGTGCCCCTCTCATGTGCTGCCTCTGATGGACCTGTTCTGTGCAATGGACTGTTCATGCACTTGGCCCCTCTCATGTGCTGCCTCTGATGGACCTGTTCTGTGCAATGGACTGTTGATTCTCTGTGCCCCTCTCATGTGCTGCCTCTGATGGACCTGTTCTTTGCAATGCCCTGTTGATGCTCTGATACTGCATAGTGCCCTCTCGTTACCTGCTATGATGTACCTGCTGTGTACTGCACTGTGCCCTGTTGATGCTCTGATACTGCATACTGCCCCTCTCATGTGCTGCCTCTGATGGACCTGTTCTGTGCAATGGACTGTTGATTCTCTGTGCCCCTCTCATGTGCTGCCTCTGATGGACCTGTTCTTTGCAATGCCCTGTTGATGCTCTGATACTGCATAGTGCCCTCTCGTTACCTGCTATGATGTGCCTGCTGTGTACTGCACTGTGCCCTGTTGATGCTCTGATACTGCATACTGCCCTCTCGTTACCTGCTATGATGTACCTGCTGTGTACTGCACTGTGCCCTGTTGATGCTCTGATACTGCATACTGCCCTCTCGTTACCTGCTATGATGTACCTGCTGTGTACTGCACTGTGCCCTGTTGATGCTCTGATACTGCATACTGCCCTCCCGTTACCTGCTATGATGTGCCTGCTCTGGTGCCCACTTTGCCCATGCTCACGCATACACTGTGATTGAACCCCTATTTTGTGAAATAAAGGTGGTCTATCAAATCTCGTGGTTTTTCGTTGTCATTCCTGCTTGCGTACTACAATTGTGTATTCGTATTTGCTTCTCATCAGTGGTTACGGTGACATGACACTCCCCCTCCCTACGTCACGTCCCTTGCTGGTATTCACCTCCAGACAGCCAATGGTTTGTGCCTTACCTGCGTCGTCCATAGTAGGCCATGACTAGGACGTGGTGGATCGCGAAGAGCATCGGGAAGGCGTGTAGCGCAGGGTCCATGGTGGTGGTCAGCTTGCGGTGGGTATCTCGGCTATGTCACCTGTGTTCGCTGTGGGGATTCCGACGTGTTCAGACAGGTTGTTTTTCCGCTGCGGTTTTATGTGTGTTTTCCGCCATCTTGATTGGGGGGACGGTCTTCGTCGTCAGTACGTACGGCGGTGCATCCGGATCTGTTACGTCCGCCGCGTGGTCGTGTGTAGTTGGCCGGCGGAGCGTGCTTTTCCGTCGCGGACGGAAATTTGACAAGTTTTCCTATCCTGATATGGCGGACGGAGTATCCGCGGCAGGCGGACACGGAAAAGGCTTTTTCCACCTACTCACGGGCCGCGGTGGCTCTTCCGTCCGCCATCCTAATCGACCCCTAATTCTTTTTGGGTATGATCCTGATCTTCCGCTCATGGATCCAATGATAAAATTCTTATATATAGCAATGGCAATAGCTAGGTCGCTTTTATTGCAAAAATGGCAAACAGATTTGATTCCCTCTGTTTTGGAATGGGGTCATAAGATGAAAATAGTTAAGAAAAGTGAACATATTTTTGCATTACGGGTGGGAGGTATTAAGAAATTCAACAAGGTATGGGGTACTTATTTTGATTAAAACAGGGTTGAGAGACGTTATGATGCTTAAGTAGGTAGGGTTGTGTTTTTTTTTCTTTTTGGATTTTAATATTGTGTAAATGCATTTATTGATCCTTGCTGTGTGTATCAATAATGTATTATAAACTTTGCATAGATCTTATGTTTATGCTAAAAATTTCTGGCTTCAATAAAAATAAAAAAATAAAAAAATCAATACTCCTTACTTTAATAGATACTCCAGATAACTAGGAAAATGCAGCAATATTGGCAAACAGAGATGGAGGTAACAATACCTAATTTGTGAACACATTAAAAGAAATCACCAGCAAAGAGGGAGAACTATGTTATGCACACAATTTATTCATGCATTAAATACTAGATACCATGATCACAAATGATAATGCAGATGGTTCTTTTATGTAATTTATATGCATCTTAAAAAGGGGAAACAGCCTTTATAACACACTCTTTACCCTGCATATGTCTTTATCACACATGTCTTAACCCTGAAGGCCCTTAGAATGCATAATGGTAAGTATATGTTAACATTTTTATGAGAATTATTCTGGAATACATTAATTTTAAAAATAATCTTCATAATTTAGTTGTACTACATTAGATTTATTATTATATACTAGCTATTATTATTTGATATATATTTATAGTATTGTGTTAGGAGCAGGATATAAGGGATAAAAGGGGTAGTGGGTGGGGAAGTGTATTGGTACTCAACTCGGGTATTAAATATAAAACTCTTGTATTAATTGCGTAAATAAATTACAATTGTATAAAGATGAATTCATGCTAGTTTAACTTATGTAACTGAGATGTTCAATAATAGTATCACAAAAGGAGGAGGTTAACGAATCTCTGGAAACAATAGATGCGGCAGTAACCTCAGTTAACTTAAAACTCCAGCAAACTAGAATAATCTTTATGCTCTATTATACCTTGGAGCGAATATCTAAATGGGCTACCAGCGTAAACCACCCAAAATCATATTGTCCGAAATGTTCGGAATTTGCTGCGGACTTAGGACACATGTTTTTTTCGTGTCCTCAGCTGAAGGAATTTTGGGCTGGCATATCTCTCACTCTCGCGGTTTGGGCTGGGTACGATAAAGTTATCACTGAGAAAAAGTTCACTCTGGGAACGTTTTCAGATTTAGGATGTCTTACCAAATCTTTTGCTTCTATCGTATCTGCCTGTGCTCGTCTCTTTGTTGCACGATCCTGGATTCAGAGCAGGGGTCCAAGCGTCAATGAATTCTGGGGGTTGCTAAGAGACATCAAAGAAATGGAGATGACATTAGCCAAAGTCAGAGGTCCACGACTTTGATGTAAATTCGAAAGGACATGGTCCTGTCTGCAATGGGATTAAGAGTATAACTAACGAATTATTGTAAATTACAATATGGCCATGCCCTTACCCTATCTTGTTTCTCTCGTCCTCTTCTGTATATGTTTTCTGGTATGGTTTTCTCGTCATGTTTTTTTCTTCTTTTGGGTTTTTCTACTTTTTGTCTGCTTTTGCTCCTCTTATTTCTACTTTTCCTTCTTATCCACTATTTTTCTTACTTTGTTGTTTACATCGCTATTGGTGAAACTGAATACTTTCGTAAAAATGTTCCTGTTCATGTAACTTGTTGAAAGTTTATTTACTTACTCTGTCTGTGGCTAAAACACAAAAATTAAAAGAAATGTAAAAAAATGAAGTAAAACAAAGTTTTAGGTTTGGGATGTAAGGGCTTTAGGGGTATTGGGTAGAAACAAGTGTATTAATACTCAGGAATGAATTAAAATACCTGTTTATTATGTATTTAAATGAATGAATAAATATTCAACCAGTAGTGCATATTAGATTACATTATGCATAATCGCCCTTTAGGAGTGTGATGTAAGGAATATTAGGGAAATGAGTGGGGAAGTGTATCAGTACTCCGATATTAACTAAAATACTTGTGTATTAATAATCTAATACAGATTAAAGTTATTTAAAAATCATTGCATATTTGTTAAAAAAATTAAACATTTTGTTTATGGAGTGGGATGTAAGGTACATAGGGGTAATGGATGGGGCATTCTATTAACACTTAGGTATTCATTATAAAAATGGTGTAATAATAATTTAATTAAAATTATTTTAAAAATGAACAGACATTTGAATAAAATATGCAAACAATTGTTTTACTACTTTATGGAAGGTGTATAGGGGTAATGGGTCATAGTTTGTATTAATGTTCAAGTAATAATTAAAATACTTGTGTATTAATAATTTAGTTTACATTGAAGTTATATTAAAAAGTAATGCATATTTGTTTTAAATATGAAAATACATTGTTAGGAGTGCTATGTAAGTGATAGAGAGATGAGGGACAGGGAAGTGTATTAATACTCAGGTTTTAGTTAAAATGTGTATTAACATTTTAATTCATATTGTTTAAAAATCAATGCATCTGAGTAAACTATGCAAAAAATAGTTTAAGGAGCTGGTTGTAAGGGATATAGGGGTAATGAGTCAATATTTGTAATAATAATCAGGTACTAATTCAAATACTTGTGTATTCATAATTTAATTTCACTTAAAGTTATATTCAAAATCAATGCACATTTGTTTAAAATATGAAAATATTTTTAGGAGTGGTATTAAAGGGATATGGGGTAATGGGTAGGAAAGTATAATAATGCTTGGGTATTAATAAAAATACTTGTGTATCAACACTTCAATTGACTGACGTAATTTATTTCAATTTATAGAAAAAAATAATAAATACATACATTCAAAAGAATCAGCAAATCAAACCTAAATACAAAATAATCTTTTATTAATACATTAGAAAAGAATACAAAATTATAAAATATGAACTGTTTGTCATTCAACAATTTTTTAAAACAATTAGAATTAAATAAAAATATGTTTTCTCTTCTGGCAGCATTTTGCATTTTTAGAAATTGGATAAACATTTTTTAATTATTTTGCTAACATTTTTTGTAAATTCTTAACATTTCTCCACATTTTAATGGGAGAAATTGTCTTTTTTTGTTTTTACTTTTCAGATTTACATTCTTATTTGTGTGTGTATTTCTGCAGTCGGTGGAGTATTGCAGTCAAGATCAGAAGAATGAAGATGCTACTCTCGGGTAAGAACTATCTAATTTACTGAAAGTGAGACTTAGGTAACAAACTTTATTGCTAGGAGACCTGTAGGGATGTAGTTAGATGTTCTATGAAAATGTTACTTGAACTAGTTTTAAATCTATGTACAGGTTGTTTCGTATATGGACATTGGGTTTGTTGGGATTTTTTTTTTTTTAAGTAGGTTAAAAAAAATTTTTTTTTGTAAACCTAAATTTAAAAAAACGTATATTCTGTTTAAAGGAAGAGGTCATCAGTTAACAACAGAGATGACAAAATCACTGACTTGGCTTTCCTTTTTTTTTAAATGGATTACGTTTTAAAACGGTTAAATTTCTTTCAGATTTTTGAACATTGGCATTGGACATTGTTAAGGAATCGCAGAAAGAAACGTAGAAATTGGTTTACATTTATTTTCCTCGAGTTGAGAGTTGTGATTTATTGTTATGGATAATTGGATTGTTAAAGGCTCTTGGTGAGTGGTTTGATAAAATATCACCAAGAACTGAAGAAAGAAGACCACTACAGGTGGGGGGATTTTTTTAGTTGTTATAAAATATTTTTTAAATGACAAATAAACCTTGTAAATTCATCAATATTTTAACAATGCAAGATGCATGCAGTATTGTCCCGTCAGTCTGAACCTCCCAACATTGAACATTGTTGGATTTTTCACAATGGTCTTTCAGATACTTCTTTTGGAAACATGAGGATTCAGACTTCCTGTCAATGATTGCCAATGGGCAACATTCCATCCATCGTCTCGTGTGTTTTAATGGTTGCACCTGTCTCATTTGCTGAAAACCTTGCTCCTTTTTCAAACTTTCTAAGAATTAATACAGGTTACGGCTACTTTCAATAATAGAACTGTTGAAAGAAATATGCCAAACATTAATGGCATTGTTTGTTTTTGCACCTTCCTCCTAGCAGGTCGAGTAGCAGTTATACCATTCAATACGAAATTGTGGTTTTCTTCTATGACCCGACCTGCTTAGTTGGCCAATCAATGTATCCTCAAGGTAATTTAACAGAGGTGCCTATTTCTCTTAATTATGTTTAAAATAATCTGATTGTATAATTGTTGAATAGAAGTCATCTACATATTCAGGAGGCAGGAAACACAAAGCTGTTAGTTTATTTTAACTCAAATTGTAAATTACAATTCTCAGCTAATATTTTCTTTCACTTTTCTCCCAATAAGACTACAATAATGGAAAAAATTAGTGTGCTTGGATACAGTTTAGTAATAGTTTATATAATTTGTTATTCAAAGTTAATTATGATTTTAATAGGACTTTGTTTAGTATTTTAGACTTTATAAATGATAACCATTCAGTTGAAGTTGAGGATTGTTTGTCTCTGTAGAAAACCGAAAATGAGTATGGTAGTTGTTATTTACGTGAGAATGTATAGTGTAAATGTGGTTGAATGGATGGACTTAAACATCCCATGCATCATCCAAATCTCACTATTTTCAAGGATGATGGTGATATGTACAATGGAAAAGATTACTACACTTTTGACGGTCTTTCTAATTATAGGGAATGAAAGGTTCCTGGTTAAAAGATTCAGTTACTTCAAGGAGAATGTTAATATCAGAATAGGTTTGGGGGTTTCTACGTTGTGGATTACTCACCTGTTTTTGCCATTTCATCATCATTCTTATTTGGAACTGCAGACCTATTTCCAGTAATATGGATAGGGATGTTCTGGGCTACCTCCTTCAGTACTGAGCCACTCGGTTCATTGAGAATAGCACCAAGTGTCTTAATGTGTAGGACATTTTCTCTCACTACCAACTCCATTGCAGAGGCACAGTTATTATTCTCTGTACTTTTTCCTACAATGTCACCTAGACTTATAGCTCTGCCTTGGCAACTGCTTGAGAAGTAGTCTGCATACTTCCAATAACTCCTGTGCTCGATTAGTCTCACCTTACAATAAAGGTGCCCACCATATTTAAGTTGTTTATTGATCGTCTTTGATAGAATGTATTATGCTATACATAGAGTTTCCATGTTCAGGTGTTCTGAAAAGGAAAGAAAATAGAATGTGTAGCTACAATTACTTTGAAACAATTTGGTTGCTCTGCTAAAACCTGTTGAAAAAGAGAAAATGTTATCTGCAAAATCTGTGAAAAAATTGTTTAGCCATTTAGGTTTCATCCTTTGAGAAATAGAAAATGTTTTAGGTTTGAAAAAGCTGCTGAAAGGAAAAAAATATATACATTTTAATAGGTTTTGTTCTGTTGGAAATACATGGAAGTTATTTTCCTGTCAGGAACCAAAATTTTGTTTATTTATTTACATAGAATTAGTAAACAGAGGTATTGTCTTTGTAAAGTTTTTGAAGATGTTGATATGGCTGAGATACCCGCCACCCCCTCTCAACACAATCCCCAAGGATGGGAAACCGGAAACAGTTCTGAACTTTTGGAAGGCGGGAGGGAGTGACCCTCCCGGCCGTATTTATTAAAATATGAAACAAAATCAAAACATTAAAATAACAGTTTCATATTATGTACAATTTTATTTCCACATTACGATGTTTTGGCTAACCTTAACATATTTCTAATACAAAGGTTCTCCTAGCCGAAACTAACATCCTACAAAGACATTTTAACTTAAAATTGTACATCCTAACGTTAAGGGCCAACGGCAAGGTCGTAACCGGTGTCAGATCCCTAAACCAGAATTACCCCCTCACTTGCGAGGGGCGACCGCACAGAGGGCTGTACCTCATGTGCACATACCAATTTCCCTTGACTTGACGGGGGCCCCAATGAACTCGACGCCATTTTATGGTCGTCCGAGGACTCGTGTGAGGTGTCTAGAAGGTAGCGTAAACCCCCCTCCCCACCCCACACAACTTACCACATCTGCCGTCGCAGATGTCCTGGCCCCGGGAAATTCCCAGGAGGGGCCCGTAGCCCCTCCTATCCAGGGAGGGGCCTTGACCGCCTTCCCTTTCCTTTCGGCATCCCATCCTTAGAAGGGACCGCCTCCCCGTTGAGGGGCCAATGGCCACCTCCCCCCGGGCGCTCCCATCCGTAATGGGTGACACCCCCACCATAGGGATCTTCCAATTACTGCTCACCGATCATGACCTTACCGGCCGGATAGTTGGCCGGCTATCCGGACCCCCCACAAAAACTCCTGCCTAAAGGTCATGCTGTAAACTCTTTAACCAAGCTATGAGGTCTCCTATGAGTAACACATTCCCCACCTGGGACAAATGGACCCCATCCTCCAAATACATATTGTCCCCCTTGATACAACCATGAGGAATAGAATGCAATGCATTTGAACGAAACAATCTACTCAATTTGTTATTGACTTTCTTTACCGAATGATTTATAGCAGACACCGAATTCGCCCCCCGCCACACCTTACGTGGAATCATATGGGACCATGCAATTGTGCACCCTGGAACCCTTCTCGCCAACCAACTTACTGTGGAAAGTATCGCCTCGAGAAGAAGTCGTCTACCAGTGGTCACCAAATCGTTGCCCCCAAGGTGGACTATGATTATAGATGGCGGTGACCTTGTCCGCCCTAACAAACCCTCGACAAAAGGTTGAAACTGGTCAATACAGAGCCCGCCCCTTCCGTAGAAGGTCACCCTGTACCCGTATTCCCCGGCCACGTGAATCATGTCACCTGCTTTGAATACGTCCGCGGCACGCCTCACGTATGAGTGTCCCACGACCCACACCACTTTTTCCGCAGCCGGTGATGTTTGACCGCTGGTTCCCAGGTGTCGGGTCGACTGCACAGTTCGCCCCGCCTCGTAAGCTTGCGAAACTGTAAACTAAACAAAACAAGAAGCGTGAGTACATGATAGCAGCTTCACAACATGTGCAACCGCACATACCTTTTGTAACAATTCGAGGACCAACGCCCCAATCGTTTCACTTTTTCCACACTCAGACCCCCGGCTGTAGCCTCAGTAGCAGCCCCTATCCGAAAGGAATGGGTCCCAAACTCGCCGGGGTTCAAGCCCGCGGCCGAAATTGCCATTGTAAGCACCCGCTGGAACTGAAACCTCGTCAGTGGGGTGGCATCAGCGTGTCTCAACAAGGTCCCCCCCCATGATGCCGCCCTCTGCGCTAAATATTCCTCTACGCAAACCACAGGGCACATGGGAGATCCGGGAATCCGATGTATGACTACGCAATCCCCAATCGCACCCTGATCGGCCTTGGACCTGACAAACGAGACAATCATAGTCTCCCCCTTAAGCTGAATGTGCTCTCGGCACAGTCCTCCCACCGTATCCCGCTTGTTCTTCGCCACCAGTTCGCTTACCCGCATTGCCCCATGGAATGCTAACGCAAAAGCGGCCCGGAATAACACTGTTTCATACTGAGATGAACATGTCACAGGGAGTACGGATAATAACAGGGCCAACCTATCCAGACCTATCGGGTGCCTCTCATCTACTCTGCGACCCTCAAGGCGTTGCCACCCACGTAGCGCTTTCTGCACAACGAAAGACGCTGTCGGGTCCTGGATCCCATGAGCCCTTGCCATAAAGGAAATGGCGGCCCGATGCCTCTGGGCCGTAGCTACTGACTTGCCTGCCTGATGTAAAGACAGCAAAAATTTTACAACAAACTCTTCCTGGCCCCAAAACTCCCCCCTAGCAGCACCCAAAAAGGACCAATAGGAACGGAAAGCCCCTTCATATGCCTTTCTTGTCCTGGGTGCTAAACTCTCTCCCACCAGGTTTTGTAGTTCGGGGCACCGAGAGACCAGAGAGCTTCGGGAAAGGGTGCTGCCACCGGGTCCGCTGTGGGCAGAAAACCCCAGAAGGCCTGCATACGGAAACGAGAAAGCGCATCAGCCGCTTGGTTCAGTACCCCCGGCACATGTCTTGCCCTAAAGAGCACATTCAATTGCATACACAATAACACAATTTCTTTGAGCAATCTCAGAATCCATTTGCATCGTGCTGCCTGACTATTGATACACTCAACCACGGTCATGTTATCAGACCAGAACACCACAGAGTGATCCCGGAACCCCTCCGGCCATGTTTTCAGGGCCACCAAAATAGGGAAAAGTTCAAGAAAAGCAATGTTACTCGTCTGCCCGGACTCGTGCCACCATGACGGCCATTTTTGAGCCGAGCATTGATTACCGAATATGGCGCCAAAACCTATACTCCCCGCCGAATCTGTCCACAGCCCCAGCTCCTCGGAGGACACCGCCGGTTTGTTCCAGACAATTCGACCATTGAAATACGCCAGGAATGCCAACCAAATGCGCATGTCCTGGCGAATCTCTGCCGATAGCCTCATGCGGTGGTGTCCCTCTTTAAGACCGACCATGGCTTGTGCAATCGAGCGGGAAAAGGGGCGGGCCATTGGCATTACTCTAAGGGCAAAATTCAACTGACCCACAGTTTGCTGCAATTGATGCAAGTTCACCTTAGTCTCCCGAATACATGTTTCAAGGGAGGCCCTGAATTTCCCCACCTTTTCCTTGGGTAGCCGAAAACAACCTTCTTCTGAATCGAGCTCTATTCCAAGAAACTCGAGCGAAGTTGATGGCCCCACAGTCTTACCTGGTGCCAATGGCACACCAAACTGACTCATTAGGACACAAAATTCTTTTAAAGCCTGTGCACATTCTGGATCCCCAGCTGGCCCCAGGAACAGAAAATCGTCAAGATAATGCATAACATGCAGGAAACCCGTCTTTCTCATGAATACCCATTGCAGAAAACAACTGAATTTTTCAAAATAAGCACAAAATATGGAGCATCCCATTGGCATACATTTGTCCCTGTAATAGCGACCCTGAAACATAAAACCAAGGAGACGCTGATCGTCTGGGTGTACCGGGAGCAACCGGAACGCTGACTCGATGTCTGATTTTGCCATCAGCGCTCCGGGCCCCAGGCGATTCAACATGGCGACGGCCTCATCGAAAGATGCGTACCGCACCGAACACACTTCCGGGTCTATCGCATCATTCACGGAAAGACCTCGTGGGGCTGACAAATTATGTATTAGTCTAAACTCACCCGGGTCCTTCTTTGGGACCACTCCTAAGGGGGAACAAACAAAGTTAGCAACCGGTGGTATATCGAATGGTCCGGCAACCCGCCCTCGAGTCACCTCTTTCCCAATCTTTACCTGTACCACCGCCGTATTTTGCAGGACCGACAGTTGGTTCTTACAACATGCCTTACCCTGAAAATTCCCCATTGGAATGCGGAAACCATACGAAAACCCGTCTCGCAACACCCCAGCGGAGACATGATCCGGGTATTCATTGAGCCAAGGAATCATCGCCATGGTATCAACCGGGGTAGGTAAAGGCGCCCCTCGGACTATTTCAGACCTGTTTGGCACTTCCCCTACCACCGTTATCACCCGTTTTGGCTCTGCACATGGTCTCAGGATGCGAGGACTGTCCACACCCCCCACACTCGTGCCTAAACTTGCATGACCCCTGGGGCCTTGTACACTTTCCCCTATTAAAATTCCAACAGATCCCCTTTTTACCTGCGTTGCCACTCGGCTTCGAGTGATGTTCGTTACCTGCCCCCGTCCGAAAGGGCGTCCCAGACGAATGGCGGGAAAACTCACCCCCGCTACTCCCCGACAATGGTGTCTTTAACATGCCTGAATTCTCCATTTTTTGCCAAGAAATGGGGTCGTAACAATCCCAGGTCAAAGCTGGGTCGTGCTCCTTGGCTTTACGAAAAACATTATCATAGCAAAACCACTGATTGCCCTCATATGATTGAGAATACTCCATGATACGTGTCTGATATATGGGCAACTCAGCCAACAACTCAGGCCTTCGTTCCCCCATAATTGAAGTGAATATGCCAAACGCTCTGCCCCAGGTACCTATGTTCTCAGCGACCTTAAAGGCGGCCATCTTTGCGCGCCAAACACTCGGATGCAGAAACTCTTTTTGACCCTTCACATGCTCGATCTCGTAGTGATCGGTAAGCAAAGAAAGCATGTTTACATACTTATCAGCCCAAATCTTTTCCTTGACTTCAATTGGAATATGCTGGGCCACTTTCTCCCTCCGTGAGGGTACAGACCCCTCCCCCGCAATCGGCAGTAGCCGCTTACCTAAATTAGAAGCTGTAGTCGCTGCCGAACTCGTGCCCGCTGCGGTTTCACCCACCGGAGCCTGTGGGGGAACAGAAGATGATGCCTTCGCAGCCTCTCTAGATTCCCGCAGTTGCCTCATTACTGCCCTGGCGTCATCTGCCGTGGTGCCCTCACAATCTTTCCCCAACCACGCTGCCAGTTGTGCAGCCAACTCGGGAGCCATATCCCCCTTGTTCACAGGGGTGACTACGACGGGGATCGGTTGCCCCTCCTTCGGAACCGAGACTGGCTCCTCAATCGGTGTATCGGGAACCGGGGCCTCTCCCCCAGGTGCCCCCTCTTGGACCTCTTGCCTCTACCGCTGGGGACTACACCTGGCAATGCTGGCCCGACGATGCGTTTTGGGCCTCCTGCCCCGTTCATTGCCGCCATCTGCTTCTTCATCTCGGCCATATCCTTTACGAGCATGCGGAGCATCTGATCGGTACCGACCCGCTTTCCGACCTTCTTGCTCGGCATTCTCCACGAAGATATCTGAAAGAACAAGTACAAAATTACAACGCTCAAAATTGGCTCTTCGTTCCGTCTCGAGCTCACGTGCAGCGGGGAGGTGCAGCTTCAGAGCACAGGAACAAGAGGATGCTTCCTTGGCTTGTTGCTCCTTTTATCCTTCTTCCGGCGGGCATAAACCCGCCTCCGCCCGCCTCCGGGGGCGTGGCTGGCGGCTTCAGTGTCTAGGACAACCCACTCTAGGGCAGGAGAAAACGCGCCCCGGCTACGCCGCTTCGGGCATACCAGCCGAGACTCGCCTCCCGCCCAAGATGGCTTCCCGGGGGGATCGGGGTACTCCACCATAGGTTCGGGGGGACCGAGTGGTCGCCCCTTTCCATTATAGCTGCAAATCTTGTCTGGGAATATTTCTTAGTTATAGTTGGAACCTGGTAAGCGAGAAAAAATATTATACAATTTTTTTTAACATGTAATATAAAAAACATAAATTATTATGTTGTGATCTGTTGGAAGAAAAAAAGGTTTTGGGGATTAATTGGCTGTTAGGAATAGAAATATTGATTAACAATCTGCTGTGTTAGAATTAAAATCATACAAACCTGCAGATTGTCACTTTGGGAGTTTGCAGTGAATGTTTTGTATGTGTTTTGCAAGATGCTTCCTTATTTATTTAAATGTCTTTGAGTCTGCTTTTCAAAAATTGCTTCTTTATTTATTTTCTTTTCGATTGCACCTACATTAAAGGAGGGAAAATGTAACCATAATTAAAGAAATGTATATTTAGTTTAAATTCCATTTAGATTTAGAAAAATTCTAGTTATTTTGTGTGTTTGACCACTGCGGAGTTAAGTATTTTAAACATTTTCACTGGAGTGATATTAGTAAATCTGCACCCTTTGAATGTCCAGCACTATCTCTAAGTTGGCTCTGACTAGGTTGGAATAGTAAATCTGCCCCTTTCACTGTACAGCACTTCCATGAATTGGCTCTGATTGGAGTTGGAAATAGTAAATCTGTTTTCTTTTCACTGTCTAGCACCTTCCCCAAGTTGGCTCTGAAAGAAAATTGGCAATAGTAAATCTGCCCTTTTGACTGTCTAGCACCTTCTCCAAGTTGGCTTTGACTGGAAGTTGGAATAGTAAATCTGCCTCCTTTGACTCTCCACTCCAGCACCTTTCACAAACTGACTCTGAATGGAGTTAGGAATAGAACATTTCCCCCCTTTCACTGTCCAACATCTTCCCTGAGTTAGCTCTGGCTGCAGTTGGGAATAGTAAAGAGAATAGTGATTATCTATCACCTTCCCTGAGTCGATTCTGGATATAGTCTTTTTTAAATACTACAGCAAAACATAATTTTCAATCAAATTATTCAAAAAAATGTATGTGTTAGGAACTAACTGTAAGTCAACAGTAAAAAATACAAATTTCTTCACAGGTGAGATGTGTGGGAGTAAAAAGAATACTACATTTGTATTTAACTTCTTGCAGCTAATATTTCAAATATAATATTCTATTATTGTAATGCTCACCTTGAAACGTAGGTGGTACTGTGTTCAGCACTTGCTATCTCTGCCTCTCCTCTTGGCAGCAATGTGTGTGGTCACCTCACAGGTTAGTCTACCATTGATAATAAAATGGTGGGCAGCCATTTTCATGCTTCTAAAGATATTACCATAATTTAAAATAATCATTCTAATCCTTGCATTAATGTGAAGAAATTTATGACTAAACATTTATTTTCAGTGAATGTACATGGTTTTTGACATTCTTCAGTGAGTGTGTGCACCATCTTGATTGGGGACAGTGATAGGTTTAATAAGGGTTTTTACACGATGTCACACAAGGGTGGTGCGCAAATCGACCCTTTTGTTGTATTGTATATATTTTTAAAACATTTGCATTGACTTGTGTTGTGCTGTGCAAAGGAATTTCAATGTATTACTTTTTAATGTATTATTTCCTGCGATGCAGACACAATCCAATGGTTTAGTAATTGTGTACAGGTTTTAAATCATTGTTAAATAAATTGTGAGGTAAATGTATGCATTGTAAATGTATGCTTTGTAAAGGAATCTATAATGTTATTCAATAGAAATGCATGGTAATGGCATGTGAGCTAAAAACATATGCATGGTAATCAGTAACACAAAAAAGGGCATATTATTTGTGTAAAGACCTGCAGAGGACAACTCCTCTCTATCACAACTTGAAAGCACCATATAGACCCCTGTGTCTGATATAAGAGGGAGAGAGAATGCTGGAGTATCCCTTTTACAGGACGGTTTCCCTCGACCACCTGAAGGTGGCATGCTTCATCATAGGGATACCTCCACGCATTACGAACCTAGTCAAATGCGGGCTACAACCCCCTCTCTAAGAGGGAGGAGCTCAGGGATTTTTTTGTGAGAAAAGAGGTATACTAAAACCTGTAGAGGATCAGGGTGTGATGTAGGGCGCAAGAAAAATAAGTGTATGTGAGCTAAAACTAATGCAGAGGAGCGCCACATGAAAAATGTCCTCTGTTAGACGGACCGGGAGGGTCGGCCGAGGATAAGGGGAGAGGTCTCCGGGGAGAGCCGTCTCCAGCGATCGTACAGACAAGTAACTTCCCCCCCACAGACGGACACCACACAAGGTTAAAGTTCAACGAGACTTTATAGGCAATTCTTTAAGTTTACGATGGAATGGTACAAGGAGGTCTGGACTCAGGGGTCCCCTCGATTCTAGTCTCTGGTTTGGGAAAAGGGTAGCGGGACAGTCTTGTTACCAAAAAGATGAAAATAGCTCTCAATCCTCGAGCTCGGCGTTCTAGATGATCGGGCCGCGGCGGAGCCAGCAGGTCCCGAGATGGGCGAAGGAAACGACGGTCCGCGGCGGAGCCTGCAGGTCCCGATGAAGATGATGGTTACAAACGGTCCGCGGCCACGCCAGCAGGTCCCGACGACGATGAAGGATATGAAGGTTACGAAGGTTGCGGCAGCACCAGCAGGCCAGACGATGGTGCACAAGACAGAGCTACGGCAGCGCCAGTAGTCCGTCAAGGATGAGTTCTTCTTTGCGTCTCTCGACTCCAAGATACAACTGCCTTCCTGCTCTGGAGCTGCCCCAGTTATAGGGCTGGTGTGCTTTGATGTCCGGACCCTCGCACTTGGAGGTCGGGAGGTCCGGGATGAGGGAGTCCAGACACCCAGCAGGGGGGTGGAGCCGGCGCCCGGGGAGGCGATGGGCGAGCGGCACTTGGCGGGGGAGAGCCATCGACACCTCTTTCTCCCATTGACTTGCCAAGTAGCCCGCTCACCTCCTGGGTGGATGGTGGTGCCGGGATGTCTGAGGCCGGGCCAGGCCCAGGGTTGAGGTCGATCGGGGGCCAGGCGGCCTCGTGGTGGAGGGTCCAAGATGGCGCCCCAGGATGGGCGCGAGGGCCGGCAGTGGATCGGACCCACGAGGTCGACATGCTCGAGGGCAGGGGTCCCTGAGGGGACAGAGGACGTGCAATGGTGGTGTGTGGTACTTGTGGGCCTGGACTCGGGCCTGGTTGGGCCGGGGGAGAGCGGCCCTTCATGTGGCCTGTCCAACATGCGTCCCCCCCAGCTGAAGGCGGGGAGAGTTACCCATCTTCTTGGGGACTCTCCTCGTCGAGGCGGAAGAATCGGGACAGGCCATCCGCGTTGGCGTGATCTGGCCCAGGCCGGTGTTCAACTGTGAAGTCCATACCCTGCAGGGAGATGGACCAGCGTAGTAACTTCGGGTTTTCCCCCCGCATCTGCATCAGCCACTGCAGGGGTCGGTGGTCGGTCTGCACCCGGAAGTGGGTACCAAAAAGGTAGGGCCGGAGTTTCTTGAGGGCCCAGACTACAGCGAAGGCCTCCCTCTCTATGGTGCTCCAGCGTTGTTCCCGTGGTAGGAGTCGCCGGCTGATGAAGGCCACCGGTTGATCAAGGCCTTCGGCGTTCACTTGAGACAGGACTGCCCCAATGCCAAGGTCGGAGGCATCCGTCTGGACGACGAACTCCCGGCTGTAGTCGGGGGCCTGGAGCACAGGGGCGGAACACATGGCGGCTTTCAATTGTTCAAATGCAGCTTGACACTCGGGGGTCCAGTTGACTTTCTTGGGCTGATTCTTTGACGTGAGTTCTGTGAGGGGCCCCACCATCGTACCATAGTCTTTCACGAACCTTCGGTAATAGCCCGTGAGGCCCAGGAAGGCTCGTACTTCGGTCTGGGTGATGGGGGGGCTGCCAGGATTGGATGGCGGCAATTTTTAGCTGCAGAGGGGCCACCAGGCCGCTTCCCACCTGGTGCCCGAGGTAGGTTACAGACCCTTGCCCAATTTGACACTTGCTGGCCTTGATCGTGAGGCCAGCTCGCTGAAGGGCTTGCAGCACTGCTCGGAGGTGGTGGAGATGTTCGGACCAATGGTGGCTGTATACAGCGATGTCGTCTAGGTAGGCGGCGCTGAATTCTTCGAGCCCCGCCAGGACCTGATTGACGAGCCGTTGGAATGTTGCTGGGGCATTCTTCATGCCGAAGGGCATGACCGTGAAATGGTAATGGCCATCGGGGGTGGAAAAGGCAGAGCGTTCTTGCGCCCGGGGTGTGAGGCCGATTTGCCAGTAGCCCGCCGTCAGGTCGAAGATACTGAGGTAGCGGGCAGCTCCCATGCGGTCGATTAGTTCATCTGCCCGTGGGATGGGATGTGCGTCTGTTCTGGTGACCGCATTCAAGCCCCGGTAGTCAACGCAGAACCGGAGTTCTGGTGTGGTGCCGGGGGCAGCTGCTTTGGGGACCAGTACTACAGGGCTGGCCCAGGGGCTGTCTGAGGGCTCGATGACCCCGAGCGCGAGCATCTTGGCTACTTCTTCCTGGATGCAGGCCCGTACCCGATCTGGCACGCGGTAGGCCCGGTGGCGGATAGGGGGGCTGTCCCCCGTGTCCACATCGTGCACACACCAGGAAGTGACACCTGGGGTGAGGGAGAACAGGCTGGCGAACTGTGACAGGAGGACTCGACACTCCTGGTGTTGCTCTCTGGTGAGGGCCTCCGAGAGTCGGACCCCATCCACGGAGCCGTCTTGCTCCCGAGTCCGTAGGAGGTCAGGGAGGGGCTCGGAGTCTTCTTCAGCCCCATTGTCTGTGGCCATCAGGAGGCTGAGTTCTGTACGCACAAAGTGGGGCTTCAGTCTGTTAGCGTGGAGGACCCGGAGGGGGTTCCGGGGCGATTCCATGTCGATGAGATAGGTGGCAGGGCCCTTTCGCTCGACTACTTTGAAGGGCCCCGTCCATTTGTCTTGCAGGGCGCATGGCTCGGTGGGGGACATCACCCATACCTGTTGGCCAGGTTCAAATTCAATGGAAGAGGCATTCCGGTCATACCACTTTTTCATGTCCTCTTGGCTGGCCTCCAGGTTAGCTTTCGCCAGCTCCCTGAACCGCCGGGTCTGGTTGCGGAGGGTTAGGAGGTACCGGAAGACATCTGGAGGGTTCTTTAGCGGGGGCCTCTCCCAGCCTTCTTTGACTAGGCTGAGTGGTCCCCGCACTGGGTGTCCATATAGCAGTTCAAACGGGCTGAAGCCCAGGGATTTCTGAGGGACCTCCCGATAGGCGAAGAGGAGGCACGGCAGCAGCACATCCCACTGGCGACGGAGGGGTTCTTCCAACCCCCCGATCATCCCTTTTAGCGTGCGGTTGAACCGCTCAACGAGTCCGTTCCCTTGAGGGTGATAGGGGGTCGTGAATTGGTAGGTAACCCCGCACTGTTGCCAGAGGGATTTCATATATTTAGAAATAAAGTTCGTGCCTCTGTCGCTGACGACTTCTCGGGGGAAGCCCACCCGGGAGAAGATCCCCATCAGAGCCCGGCCGACTACCGGGGCTGTCACGGTCCGCAGGGGAACAGCCTCAGGGTAGCGGGTGGCGTGGTCCACTAGCACCAAGATGAATCGATGGCCTTGTTTTGTACGCGGGTCCAGGGGTCCCACGATGTCTATCCCGACCCTCTCGAACGGGGTGGTGACCACGGGAAAAGGTTGCAGGGGGGCTTTTAGTTTGCGGCCGCTCTTTCCACTGGCTTGGCACGTGGGGCAAGATCGGCAGTGCTGGTGGACATCGTTTCTCATTTTGGGCCAGAAGAAGTGGGTCACTAGGCGACTGTAGGTTTTATCTTGTCCCAGGTGTCCTGCTAGGGGGACATCGTGGGCCAGGTTTAGCAGAAAGTCTCTAAAACGGAGCGGCACCACTAGTACTCGGCTGGCCCCCAGCTCTGCGATTCTTTGCTCACTGTACAGCAGATCATTGTCCCAGTAGACCCAGTGAGTTCCGGAGGTATCCCCTGCGCTTTGGGCGAGCGCTTGCTGGCGGAGTCCCTCGAGGGAGGGACAGGTCTTCTGTTCCTGGCGAAATTGCTCTTGCGTGGGCCCCCCCTCTTGAGGCCACTGGTCGAGGTTAGCGAGGTCGGAAGGTTGAGCTGGTTCGGGGGGGACGTCATGGTCGGTGGTTTCGGCTGGGGCGACCGGAGGCGGTGGCGCCGGCCATTCGGGTTCTTCTGGGCGGTGGTTGGCACGGGCGGCCATGGACCGGGTGGTGACACACGCCCAGTCTGGGACGCCTAACATCCCCAGGTGTTCTCTTCGTTCTACGGCTGCCCACGGAGAGCTTTCAAGGTCATTCCCCAGGAGGCAGTCTACGGGGGCATCGTCTCGGACCGTTACCTTCAACATGCCGGAGACCCCTCCCCATTCGAAAGGGACGCAGGCCATCCGACACAGACTTTCTGAGTTATCGGCTGAACGTACCGGGCAGAGAATGTTCGGTAGATATTGTTCTGGGGTCACCAGGTGACAGCGGACGGCTGTTACACTGGCCCCGGTGTCACGAAGGGCTTCGGCCCGGCGTCCATTGATGCTCACCCATTGGCTGTACTTCTGGGTGTTAGCGGGTAGGGGGACCCGCGGGACCATGTCTCTCCCCCCTAAGCAGGCTAGGGCCATGGCGGCTGGCTCCCATTCTTGATGCTCTTGTTCATATTCCTCTTGTTCCTCTGTGATCTGTTCCTCCCCTAGGGCAGCAGCAGCCACCTGGCGGGGCCTTGGGCTCTGGTACTGGGGGCAGTTTGGGTCGTTCGCATAGTGGCCGACCCGTTGGCATCGATGGCACGTAACATTGGCTCGGTAACCCGGTCGCGCCGGGGTGCTGCCCCGGTTGGCCGGGGGGGTGGTGCTGGTAGCGGGGGCGACCGGGGCGTTGTCTCTTCCTCGTCCTTGGCCCCCTCCTCCCCCTCGGGGACGGTGCTGACCATTGTTGTTCCGGTTCTGTTCGTAGGACCCATTCCGGCCCACTCTGGTGATCTCCCACCGGTCAGCTTCGGCTGCGAGCTGCCGGGGATCCGTTAACTTGCTGTCGAGGAGGTGCTGGCGGAGTTCAATGAAGCAATTGTTCGACAGATGCTCCCATACCATAAGATTAAACAGTTGTTCGTAGGTTGTGACGTTGCTTCCTTTGATCCAGCCCTCGAAGGCTCGGCTAAAGTAGTTTACATAGTCCACCCAAGTTGTACCCGGGATGCGGGTGCAGTCTCGGAACCTCTGACGGTACATTTCGGGTGTGAGGCCATAGCGGGTGAGGAGTGCAGCTTTCATATGGTCTTAGGAGGTCATCTGGTGGTCCGGGAGCTGTAGCAGGGCATCGCGGCCCTCATTGAGGAATCTCCCCCATAGACCGGCTCCCCAATCGCTTCTATCGATCCGGTGTGCAGTCATAGCGATTTCATAGGCCTTAAACCATTGTTGGATGTCGTCCTCTCGGAAGTATTCTCGAACGACATCCTTGGGGATGTGTACCTTTTTCTCTGTTGCCCCTGGGGAGTGGGGTTGCTCGGGCACCCCTACTCCTTTATTCTGCTTGCGTAGGTTGATCTCAGCTAGGTTCCGCTCGTGTTCGTACGCTAGTTTCTTTTCCTCGAGCTCCCTTTGTCTCTGTTTCTCCTCTCTTTCTTCTCGGAGACGCAGGTGCTCTAAGTTGATTTTTTGTTCGGCCAACTTAAGCTCAACGTCCATCTTGAGTCGGGCCATTTCCAGCTCGTGTAGTCGGGTTTTTTCTCTTTCCTGGATCTCGTCTTGCGAGAGACCCGTTCTTTGCTCTTCAGGGGCCGTGGTGGTTTTTGCTGCGGTGCTCTGATCGGGGGTTCCGGCGGCCCCGGTTTCTGCCCAAGACTCTAGGGCATGCTTAAAATCGTCTTTGGTACTTAGTCCGGTGGTAGCGATACCTAGTTCGATGCAGAATTGTTTTAGTTCCCGATGGCTGTACTCATCCAATTTCTCCATCTGGAACTTCTCGGTTGATCCGCTTTCTTTAGTTGTCATTGTGATTTCGTCGTGGGGTGAGCTACTCTCTGTACGTTTATGCGGTGATTCGGATCCCACCGCTGCCACCAATGTTAGACGGACCGGGAGGGTCGGCCGAGGATAAGGGGAGAGGTCTCCGGGGAGAGCCGTCTCCAGCGATCGTACAGACAAGTAACTTCCCCCCCACAGACGGACACCACACAAGGTTAAAGTTCAACGAGACTTTATAGGCAATTCTTTAAGTTTACGATGGAATGGTACAAGGAGGTCTGGACTCAGGGGTCCCCTCGATTCTAGTCTCTGGTTTGGGAAAAGGGTAGCGGGACAGTCTTGTTACCAAAAAGATGAAAATAGCTCTCAATCCTCGAGCTCGGCGTTCTAGATGATCGGGCCGCGGCGGAGCCAGCAGGTCCCGAGATGGGCGAAGGAAACGACGGTCCGCGGCGGAGCCTGCAGGTCCCGATGAAGATGATGGTTACAAACGGTCCGCGGCCACGCCAGCAGGTCCCGACGACGATGAAGGATATGAAGGTTACGAAGGTTGCGGCAGCACCAGCAGGCCAGACGATGGTGCACAAGACAGAGCTACGGCAGCGCCAGTAGTCCGTCAAGGATGAGTTCTTCTTTGCGTCTCTCGACTCCAAGATACAACTGCCTTCCTGCTCTGGAGCTGCCCCAGTTATAGGGCTGGTGTGCTTTGATGTCCGGACCCTCGCACTTGGAGGTCGGGAGGTCCGGGATGAGGGAGTCCAGACACCCAGCAGGGGGGTGGAGCCGGCGCCCGGGGAGGCGATGGGCGAGCGGCACTTGGCGGGGGAGAGCCATCGACACCTCTTTCTCCCATTGACTTGCCAAGTAGCCCGCTCACCTCCTGGGTGGATGGTGGTGCCGGGATGTCTGAGGCCGGGCCAGGCCCAGGGTTGAGGTCGATCGGGGGCCAGGCGGCCTCGTGGTGGAGGGTCCAAGATGGCGCCCCAGGATGGGCGCGAGGGCCGGCAGTGGATCGGACCCACGAGGTCGACATGCTCGAGGGCAGGGGTCCCTGAGGGGACAGAGGACGTGCAATGGTGGTGTGTGGTACTTGTGGGCCTGGACTCGGGCCTGGTTGGGCCGGGGGAGAGCGGCCCTTCATGTGGCCTGTCCAACATCCTCTAACAAGTGGAAGGTCCCAAAGGGTGGATTGTTGATTCGTATTGTGTCCTTGCTCTTGTATGTACCAGTTTGTCTTTCAGATGTGAACCACTTTTGAAAGTGAATATTGGTTTAGGTATACATTGTGATCCTTTATTTAATATTCTCCCATTCTTTGTAATCGATATCTGGATCAAATCTGATATATTGCTAAAAGTGTGCACATGGGGGGGGGGGCGTGGCTAGCAGCCAATGATGGCGGCAGCAACTTAGGGAGGCTCCCGCTGTAAGGCGGCATCCCGCATAAATCCGCAGGTTACATCCGATAAATTTATCACCCAGACGGGGCGCACCGGGTCTGGTGACCGAAAAGGCAACCGGAGGAGCAATTTCAAGGCAGCGGCGGCCCGGCATTCGGCGGAACAGCAAGGTGAGGGGAGGGGCCTAATATCCTCCTCAGCGCAGCGGCGTGGAGTGCAGACAAAGCCCGGGCGGAAGTGAGGCTTCGGTGAGCGCCCATCGCCGGAAGTGACGGAACATCGGCGGATACATCGGAAAGGCCCGGGAGACCTCCAGAACCATCGGAGTGGCTTGCGGGTGGTCAGGCTGTCTGGCGCCGCCACGGGGGACGGCGAAAGGACTCCGCGGTAGACGCCGCAACACAGGTGCAGAACCGCCATTTTGGGAGGCGGAATCGTCCCGATCAAAGCAACCCGAACAGGCAAGCACTGGACCCCTGTGCCTGGAACCCTGAGGAGACGCAACTGGGAGGAAAGCACCGGGTGGCAAGAGGAGCGGTCCGCGCTCCCCGCAGACCTCCGGGTCGTAACATCAGCGGGGCACGGCGAGCTCTGAGATGGCTGAACACAGGCACTCCCCCCCCCCCCCTACTGCTGGAAACGAGGCGGCACCTGACCACATAATAGTTTGGAAAAAGGATCTGGGGAGTTGCGCTCCGGGCAAACAAAACATCGACCCACCGGGCGACAACAGGTACCGGCAACGTGTAAACACATCGGCACGTACTTCTGCCGGCGGGGACAATAGGATGTGCCTCCTCCTCTGACCGGAAAGCCTACGACCCCTGGGCAGTACTGAGGAGCAGCGGACGGGGTGCATCGCGCTGGACACGCGGTGGGGGTGGAAGGGACACCCCGGCGGCGGACACCTTGTGGAGGGCCCTGCCCGAACTTGCACTGCTCACGGCGGTCTAACCGGTGGACGTGTCCACACGGGGGAAGGCTCATATCACCCAATAAAGAGGGGTGGACACGGATAAAACGCAGATACCACCCAGGAGAAACGAGTGGTGTCCCATCCCTGGACGGGCAGCACGCCCTTTTGGTGACGAGAGCCATCACAGGTCATAGAGCATGGCGAACAGAGGCCCCAGGCACAGCTCCACGCAGGCCAAGCTTGATAAATTTGCCTATGACAAGCAGACTCCCCCCCTGGACCAACGCAAGTCCGCGGGGAAAATGGCGGAAGCCGAAGGGACAAAGAAAGCCACACTGGAAGATGTCCTGGCAGCATTGGCTCAGGTACAGGAGACAGTGGGGGCGACGGCGACTGAAGTAACCCTAATACGCGCAGACCTTCAGAAGATGAATGAAAGAGTAAAACAAGTCGAAGTTGTGACCAAATCCTTAGTCGAGGATGTGTCTGAGTTACAAATAGAAATGTGAAAATTGCAAGCAGACAACAAAACACTTAGAGAAAAACTGGACGATCAGGAAGGGCGCTCACGGAGGAACAACGTCAGAATTTTGTGTGTGCCGGAGTCCGAAACCACAGGAGCTATGGACCTCTACGTGGAAGATATGATCAAAAATCAGCTCCAGGGGGGGCGTGGCTAGCAGCCGATGATGGCGGCAGCAACCTAGAGAGCCTCCCGTAGCAAGGCGGCTTCCCGCAACAATCCGCATGCCTATCCGTTCACTAATCGTCCCAGACAGGGTGTCCTGGGTGCGGCGACCGAACGGCAACCGCAGGAGAAAATTGGGAGCTCTCGGACCCCGGAAACGGAACGAAACATCAACTTAGTCCTTCACAGGCGAGGGGCCTAGTGACACGAGTGCAGCCGCGGTGCCGAGCCGAGCCCTTGGCCGAGCGGAAGTAGACCCTCCTCGGTACGATCGACCGGAAGTGCCCGCTGACGACAGCGCTCGACACCAGCGAATCACCGAACCGGCGGTTCCCCTTCGAACACTTGCTCTCCAGCGTTTCCTATCCAGTGGCGCTACGAAGCGGTGCCCCACAACGGCACTCGGCCAAGACCCGTAACTTACTGCGCAACAACCGCCATCTTGCTCTGGCCTGCCGGGGCTGAATCGGGTCCGCTGCTGCCGGAAACACCACAACTTCGACAGCGACCACTGGCCTATTCCCGAACTGAACCTCTTGAACGGCCGCCTCGGCACGATCGGCTACGGACGATCTGCTCACCTCACCACAGAAAGTGCCTCGCCGTAGAGCCAAAATGGCGGGGAAAGGGCCACGGCAAACCGCCGCTCAGGCGAAACTCGGCAAATTCGCCTACGACAACCAGGCACCCACTCAGCCTGAGCAGCGCAAGTCCATTGGCAAGGGCGCGGACAATGAAGGGACGAAAAAGGCTACTCTGGATGATGTCCTGCGGGCCCTGGAACAAGTTCAGGCAACAGTGGGCTCGACTGCTACCGAGGTGACCCTTATAAGAGCCGACCTCCAGAAGATGGGCGAAAGAGTGAAACAAGTGGTGGTAGTGGCTAAATCGCTCATAGAGAATGTCTCTGACCTACAGGTGGCTATGGAAAAACTGCAAGCAGACAATAAACTCCTGAAAAGCAAGTTGGATGACCATGAGGGACGCTCCAGACGCAACAACGTACGCATTTTGGGGGTCCCTGAATCGGAGACGAAAGGGGCCATGGACTTATACGTAGAAGACCTAATAAAGACCCAGCTGGCCCCGAAGGGGCTCTCCAATTTCTTTACAGTGGAGCGTGCTCATCGGGTGCCCGGCGGGACACCCACGCCGGGAGCTGCCCCGCGTCCCATCCTGGCAAGACTTTTCAATTTTAGAGATCGAGACACTATTCTCCAAGCAGCCAGGGTGGCACCACCTATCCAAATTCAGAACTCTCGTATATCCTTCTTCCCGGATTACACAGCAGAGGTCACCCGCAGGAGGAGAACTTTTTTGGAGGTGAAGAAAACGCTTCGCGAACAGGAATTGCCATATTCCATGTTGTTCCCGGCCCGATTGAGAGTGGTGGCCGACAAGAAGGTCTGGTTTTTCGACTCTGCGGAGTCAGCGAGAGACTGGCTGGAGGGATGGCGCACGGTGGATCGCGCTTCTAATCGTTGACGCAACAGGCCTGAAGACGACGGCCGACCGGGCTCACAGTCTTCAACTAGGGGAAGTGCGAGCGAGTCGCCATCACAGGAACGCTCTGGGGCCGCTGGGGACGAATGAAACCCGCACGTGATGGACTCTGGCTTTCTCCCATAAGGATGGCTGTTCTCGTCGTTCATGGACGCTGGCCTGGACATCCCGAGGGCGGCAGAGGGACCGCCTGCTTTGGGGGACACTCTCCCCTGACGCGCAAGTACTCTGTTTTTGGAATGGGATAAGCGCTCTGCTGAGTTGGGGTGGCGGGCAGTTGCAGGTCCGTTTGGCAGGGAGGCAGGGTGGGAAGGGACGGGGGGGTGGTTCTTTTTCATGGGAAATTCACAAAGTCGATCTCGATCTGTACAGTGTGCTTTGACTGTTATTGTGATGTTGCTAGTGCGATTGATTCTATATAGACAAACTGTGTGTCTGATCAATAATGCTGGCGGGTGAACAGCTCAATGCCACGAGGGTGGATGAGACGCAGACAAGGGGCTCCACTCTCCGACTTCTTGCTTGGAATGTGCGAGGTCTGGGTGATAAGGTAAAACGCGGCCTTGTTTTGTCCGAGGTTAAACGCTACAAACCAGACTTAATACTCCTGCAGGAGACCCACTTGGTGGGTGGCGCTACCAAGGCCTTGGACAGAAGAGGGTATAGAATGCTGGTCCACTCCGAATTTTCTACTGGTTCACGGGGCACGGGGATACTGATCAAGAAATCCTCCCACTTCATCACCCTTAGTACTAAAACCGACACTCAGGGTTGCTTTGCGGCGGTGGCAGGGCAGTGGGACGGTCGCCCGTTAACTGTGGTTTCAGTGTACATCCCACCTTCCCTACACTCGGTGATGCTACCGGCCCTGGGAGACTTCCTGCTGACCCTCCCGGAGGGGGACATGCTCATAGGTGGGGACTTCAACGCGGCTGCAGACCCGCAGCTCGACAAGTTTCCGGCGACCGCCCTACCGGGGGGCCCCTCCCGGTTTCGGTGATTTCTAGAGGCACTGGGGCTGGTGGATGTATGGCGCCACGTTCACCCGATGGTCCGGCAGTACACGTTCCACTCCACAGTCCACAACAGCTTATCTCGCATTGATTACTTCTTGGCTTTGGGGGATGGGCTACAGCGCGTAGATGAGGTAGATATACACCCTCGAGGCATCTCCGACCACTCACCACTGACTCTCACTGTTACCTCACGGACACGGTCCCGTCGCCGCATATACCCCATCCATGCCTCCTACCTTAAAGTCCCGAAGATCAGGAAGGCCCTTCAAAAGACCACGGAGCACTACTTCACGGAAAATGAGCCAACTGCGGCCTCTGCTGAGATTCTCTGGGAGGCCTATAAAACAGTGCTGCGGGGACAGGCGATAGGCTCTATAGCAACACACAGAAAGGAACAGACAGTTGAACACTCTGCCCTCGAGCTCCATCTGCGCGAAGCCACTAATACCCATGAAGCCGACCCCACGGTTGATACGGCACACACCCACACACTTCACCAGCAACTGTACGCAGACCATGCACGCCTCACGACACAGGGACATATAACCGACACACAGAACCGGGTGTACGATGTGGGGGACAAGGCAGGGAAGATGCTGGCCTGGCTCGATAGAAGAGGGGGTAGCTCCAGGGGGATCCCAATAAGGAAAATCCCAATAAGGAAAAAACCAACTGTAAGCCTGGAGGTACTGGAAAACCTCAGACCCATTTCCTTATTGCCGTACGTGGCGAAGGTGGCTGAGAAGGTGGTTAACGCTCAGCTCACAGAGCACCTGGAAAAATGGAATGTACTCCATCCCTCACAATCAGGATTCAGGGCGGGCTACTCCACGGAGACGGCCCTCCTAAGAGCTACTGAGACCTTAAGAGCAGGGGCAGATGCAGGTCATACTATGGCCTTGATTATGCTCGACCTAAGTGCGGCTTTTGACACCGTAGCACATTCCATCTTGCTACGGTGTCTGCAAGAAGCCGGGGTCGCTGGTCCTGCGCTGTACTGGCTGCAATCGTTTCTGACGGAAAGATGTTTCCAGGTACAGCAAGGGACTTGCCGCTCAGTGGAGATGTCACTAGATCAGGGAGTGCCTCAGGGCTCAGCTCTGAGCCCCACTCTTTTTAACCTATACATGGCCTCACTAGCGAAAATTGTACATTCCTATGGGGTGGAATTGGTGTCGTACGCTGACGACACCCAGCTGCTTATCTCCCTATCGCAGAACACCTCCAACACCCCTCACAACTTTAAATCCTGTATGCAGGCCCTAGCAGAATGGATGGATGCCCACTGTTTAAAATTAAATGGCTCTAAAACAGAGGTGCTGGTGGTAGGGGGTAAAAGTGAAAACTGGTCGGCTGAGTGGTGGCCTTCATGTCTGGGCCCTACCCCAATACCGTGTCAGGAGGCTAAGAATTTAGGGATCTGGATGAATCCTGCTCTCTCATATGATGGCCACATCAGGCGTCTTGTGGGCAAATGTTTCGGAGTACTAAAGACTCTAAACAAAACTTTAGACCTCCTCCCTCTATCGGCCAGAAGGACACTAACGCAGGCACTGGTGACCTCGCGATTAGACTATGGAAACATCTTATTCCTTGGGGCTACCGAGGGCAGCATAGGTCGCCTACAAGTCATACAAAACTCCGCCGCCAGACTGGTGCTAAGAAGACCCAGGAGAGCCAACTCGAAAATGGCGCTGGATGCGCTTCATTGGCTACCTGTGAAGAAGCGTGTGCGATATAAGTGCCTCCTTTTCTGTCACCGTATCGTCTGGGACAGATCACCGACTTACCTAAAGGATCTAGTCAGCAGATACGAACCAACTAGGACCCTCCGTTCGGAGGGCGCCGGACTGCTGACAGTCCCTAGGATTAAGAAGGCCAGAATGGGTGGACGCTCCTTTGCACTCCAAGCAGCTCAACAGTGGAACAAACTTCCCTTTGCACTGAGACTGGAGAGCAGTGAAACGCGGTTTAGGGCTCTGCTTAAAACTCATTTATACTCTTCTTAAATATGGGTAGTTTGTCTGCTGATCCATGGACAGCGTCAGCGCGGGGACACGCCGCAATGGCGTTACTGAGTGCTCTACAAACTCTATATTATTATTTTTTCATTATTTATTCAGCAGGTGAAGGATGGCGATGGCAGGATGCTAACCGACCCCGATCGAGTGGTGGAGGCGTTGGCGTCCCACTTTGAAAAAGTGTACACCCCCGAACGAGAAGTGACCTTGATTGCGGCCCAATGTGCATTAAGCAATATAGATATCCCGTCGCTGCAGCCGGAGGCCGTAGCCGAGCTAGAGGCACCGTTTACCATCGATGAACTTCGAACGGCCATTGGGGCCCTCCGACCCGGCAAGGCACTTGGGCCAAATGGCATTCCGGTTGAGTGGTTCCAGGCACGCACTGATGATCTTTGCCCGCACTTACTTAAAATGTATGTGGAATGTCGAGAAAAAGGGATGCTCCCGCTGGACCAACGGACGGCCACTATTGTGGCTATCCCTAAGCCCGGTAAACCCCCAGAGGAGTGCTCATCCTACCGCCCTATCTCTCTGCTAAACGCGGAAAGTAAAATCTTGGCAAAACTCCTGGCTAACCGCCTAATGCCACACCTGCCTGACCTTATCCACCCAGACCAGTCAGGATTCATGCCCCACAGAAACACCGCGCTCAATCTTAGAAGGGTACACGGGGTGCTGGCAAGGGCGGATTGTATTGGCGATAGTGCTGCTATACTGGCTTTGGATGCGAAGATGGCTTTTGACTTGGTGGAGTGGGCCTACCTCTTTGAAGTCCTCTCACACATGGGATTTGGCCCAAACTTCATCTCGTGGATAAAGTTACTTTACACAGCACCGGTGGCACACGTGGTGGCGAATGGCCACATATCACGCACGTTTCCGCTTGGCCGTGGCACCCGGCAGGGCTGCCCTCTCTCCCCCCTGCTCTTTGCACTCTCCCTAGAACCCCTGGCTATTCGCATCAGAACTACCCCCTCCTCAAGGGGATTCAATGGAGGGAGGGATGGGAGGACCGCATATCTCTCTATGCTGACGACATGCTGGTGTACCTAACAGATCCTGAGCATGGCGTACCAGCCCGTGTAACGACCACGGCGAAGTTTCAGGCTACACCATCAACTGGAACAAGTCGGAGTTGTATGTACTGGCAGGAGACCCCCCACCACTTGGGCCGGACTGCCCTCTGCGGATGGCTGGTTCCTCATTTAAATATTTAGGCATTCACATCACTAGAGACCCTTCCGAATACAAGAGGCTAAACCTCTTACCACCACTGGATCGTCTCAAACAGGACGCAGGCTTCTGGGCCGGGTTGCCGTTAACGATGCCGGGGAGAGCCGCTTTGTTTAAAATGAAGTCCCTACCCCGTTTCCTGTACATCCTGGATAACACTCCATTCCCGGTGACAACGGGATACTTCAGGAAGATTACAGCAGTGATCTCCGGATTGTTATGGGGCAATCGCCCTGCGCGCATAGCCCAAGCCAAACTCTGCAGAAGCTGGTACGAGGGCGGAATTGCACTCCCGAACTTGCACTTATATTATTGGGCAGCACAACTCAGGCCCATTAACCAGTGGCTACATGCACCGCAATCCGACCCGGCGTTCCAAGCAGACAGGGCTCAGTTGGGCGCCAATAACATACTAGCCCCACTTTATGATCGGAGGAAGCTCAGATCGCTTGTGGGCCCCACTAGGCTCACCGTAGCCACTTGGCATGCAGCCACCGCTGCACTGGGATGGAAAGGCACGCTAACTAAACTCACTCCGCTCTGGGACACGCGTGCTCTGGGCAATCTTCGGTTCAGTAAGGGGTTCTCCCGATGGGATTCCATCGGAATTTCCACGGTGGGGGACATGTGGGAGCGAGGGAATGTCATCACCTTCGCCCGTTTGAAAGAGATTTATGATCTGGGACCGCACGAGACATACCGATATGTACAAATCCGCCACGCCTTACTCTCGGCCATCCCGGCTGGGTCGACTATTCCTGAGTCCTCCCCGCTGGAGGATCGCCTCCTGACAGACTATATGGTAGAGAAGGCAACCGCCCTCACATACCGGAAGCTCCTCAATAACTCTCCAGATCCGTTGATGCCCCTCAAGGAAAGATGGGAGCAAGAGGTAGGCGCGTTTGATGAGCATGAGTGGAATGAGGCACTGGCTTCCCCTAAGGAGGCGGGTATATCGGCCAGGATGAGGCTAGTTCAGCTCAAAGTCCTCCACAGAACATACTACACTAGAACACTACTACACCGCATACACCGAACCCCAACCCCCTTTTGTTTGCGAGGCTGCGGGGAGGAGGGCACATTCTTCCATACATTCTGGGATTGCCCATGCATACACAACTACTGGCGTCAGGTCCTGCGCACTATATCTCAGGTGCTGGAGGTCTCGGTACTGCCGGAGCCACGACGGTGCCTCCTCAATGTATGGGAACCAACAGATTTGTCCCGGTATGGCCGCCTTTGGGTGACACTGGGTACGATGGTAGCAAAGCGAGACATTGCGCAGCGTTGGGGGGTGGCAGACCTCCCGACAACATCACAATGGTGCACAAACATGGACAGAACAATAGTTACAGAACGGGCGGTATACCTAAGCCGGGCCTGTCCTGGCAAGTGGAACAAGGTCTGGTCCCCGTGGAACACCTACCGGGGCGACATCTGCGACCCGCTGCCAGAAGACGACCCAATGGACTCGGATGATGATGAAGGGTTGGAGTGAGGGTGGTTGGCTGTGGGGTGGGGTCTTTCAGGAGGGATTGGGGGGGGGCGATGCTTTCTTTACGCCCTGCGTTAATTCCAAGATAAAAAAGGCTTTGTCATATTCCAGGTACAATCCCGTATCTATCTAGCAATATACGTTAGCAATGATCGCACTGTGATTTCCCGATGTTTGGTTGTTCTTTTTGTTTGTATTAAAAATAGAAAATGAAGACCTCATTTACCCTGTATGAAACATTTGATTCTGTCCTTCACTAATTCTTCCGGCGACCCTTACTGAACTGTCTTTTTCAACGTGTGCACTGTATTTACTTAAGGCTGTCGTTCCGATGAGATACTCAAGATTAGCGGCCGGCCCTTCGGGGTTGTAGGCGACATGCTGTGTAAAGATGTGAAGGTATAATAAAGGTTTTCAAAAAAATCTGCTCCAGCCCAAAGGTCTCTCGCATTTCTTCTCTGTGGAAAGGGCCCATAGAGTGCCAGGGGGGAAGCAGAAACCAGGACGTTCGCCAAGGCCAATACTAGCGAGACTCTTTAACTTCAGGGACCGGGACGCTATTCTACAGGCGGCTAGAGTGGCGCCGGCCATCCAAATTCAGAACTCTAGGGTGTCCTTTTTCCCAGACTACACGGCGGAAGTATCACGGAGAAGGAGGACTTTTCTTGAGGTAAAAACGACATTAAGAGAAAAAGAATTGCCCTACTCAATGCTCTTTCCAGCCCGACTCCGGGTGGTAGCTGATAAAAAGGTCTGGTTCTTTGACACCCCCGATGCGGCCAGGGACTGGCTTGAGGGATGGCGCACCGCGGGACAGCCACGCAGAACCCATAGAACGAACCACGGACACCGAGATGAAAGCCGGACAGGGTCACAGACATCAGGCAGAGGGGGAGCGGGAAGATCCCCGACACATGACCTCACGGAGGCTGACGGAGAAGAATGACCCGGGTTGAATGGGACAAGAGTGACCGCTGTCTCTTGTTAATGGAACTAGTATTTCGCAGTCGCAGCTGGACGCTGGCCTGGTTAGCCCTGGATGAGAGCAGGGATGCCGCCTGCTCGGGGAGACGCTCTCCTTCAACACGCAAGTACTCTGGTTCTGGGATGGGTTAAGTACTCTGCTCAGTTGGGGAGGCGGGCAGTTGGAAGTCCGTTAAGCAGGGGGGCAGGGAGGGGGGTGAGAGGGAGGGTTGTTTTGGAGTTGTTCGGAATACACATGTATGGTCGAGGAATAATGTTATACATTCGGTATGCTTAGCAAAAGTTTGGAATTCACAAATATGGTCTAGCTATTATGTTCTGAATCTACGCCATCTAGCGAATGGGTGGAGACAAAGCGTTCATGGCACGAATCATGTTAGACACGCACATGACTACATAACTACATATGGAAGACGACCCGACACTTAGAACGGAGGGGGTTGAGTCGCATTCGCGGGGTTCCCCTCTGCGAATACTGACATGGAATGTAAGAGGGCTGGGAGACAAGGTGAAACGTGGACTGGTGTTGACCGCACTGAAGAGGCAGAAACCCGCCATAGCACTCCTGCAAGAGACGCATTTAACGGGGGGGCATCCAAAGCCATGGATAGGAGAGGGTACAAAATGATAGTCCATTCAGAATTTACGTCAGGGTCACGAGGGACTGGCATAGTAATTCAGAAATCCCCGCAATTCATTCCACTGAACACTAAGACTGACGGACAAGGGTGTTTCGCAGCCCTGCAGGGACAGTGGGAGGGTAGACTCCTTAGTTTGGTCTCGGTGTACATTCCACCAGCGCTCCACTCAGTGAAGCTCCCGGAATTAGCAGAATTTCTACTGACTCTTACCGAGGGGGATGTTATTCTTGGGGGAGACTTCAATGCCATTGTAGACACGCAGTTGGATAGGTTCCCGACGATGACACCCACTGGAGGGCCCTCCCGCTTCCAGCGTTTTTTGACAGCTATGGGTCTGATCGACATATGGAGACATACACACCCCCAGGCAAAGCAATACACCTTCCACTCCGCTGTACATGGCAGCATGTCGAGAATTGGCCACATCTTAGCCCTGGGCAATGGTATACAACACATAGACACCATAGAAATTCATCCAAGGGGAATTTCAGATCACTCCCCGATCACCCTAACAGTTTCCACTCAGGAGAAGTCTCGCAAACGAATATACCCCATACAAGCTACATACCTTAAGATCCCTCAGGTTCGGAGAGCTCTTAAAAAGGCGACGACACAGTACTTCGCCGAAAATGTAGACTCGGTACGCTCCTCAGAGGTTATATGGGAAGCGTATAAGGCGGTATTAAGGGGTCAAGCCATAAACTCGATCACAGGCTACAAAAGGGAGAAAGCACATGAACTAACTAGACTGGAATTAACATTGCGGGATTTGTCAGCAGCGCATGAAACACACCCCACTCCAGACACGTCCCACGCACTTCACCTCCAACAACAAATTTACACTGATCACGTTCAGAATCAGGTTAAGGGACATATAACTGACACACAGAATAGGATTTATGAGGTAGGGGACAAGGCGGGTAAGATGTTGGCATGGCTGGACAAGAGGGGGGGCAGTTCCAGAGGTATACAACAAGTGAGGAACAAACTAGGAGAGGTACACACAAACCCGGAGCAAATAGTCGAGACACTCGCGGCCCACTTCGAAGAGGTATACACCCCGGAACGGGTAGTAACAGCGGAAATGGCTAGGGCGGCGTTAGAGCCGATTGGGGTCCAGACGCTTCATTCAGAGACTGCTGCAGAGTTAGATGCAGACATAACTACGGAAGAGATCCAATTGGCTATAAGTGCTCTGAACCCAGGCAAGGCGCTGGGACCAAATGGCATTCCTATAGAATGGTACCAGACAACGCCGGAGAGGCTAAGTAAACATCTACTGGCAGTGTACAAGGAGTGTTTAGAGAAGGGAAAACTTCCACCAGATCAGAGACTGGCCACTATAGTAGCAATCCCCAAGCCGGGGAAACCGCCAGAGGAGTGTTTCTCATACTGCCCTATCTCGCTACTTAATGCAGAAGTTAAAATCCTCGCCAAACTCCTGGCGGCCCGACTTGTGCCTCATCTGCCCGACCTCATACACCCGGATTAATCCGGATTCATGCCTCATAGGAATACGGCGCTAAATCTGCGCAGATTGCACGGGGTGCTGGCTAAGGCGGAATCGATCCCTACACAAGCAGTTATACTGGCCCTGGACGCAAAGATGGCCTTTGACCTCGTAGAGTGGAACTACTTGTTTGAAGTTCTGGCCTGTCTGGGCTTTGGCCCCAAGTTTATTGCATGGATTAAGTTATTGTACGCTGACCCGGTTGGGCAGGTGGTGGCAAACGGCCATATCTCGCGAACGTTCCCTCTGGGAAGGGGTACTCGTCAGGGTTGCCCCCTCTCGCCATTGCTATTTGCAATTGCATTGGAGCCACTAGCCACTTTAATACGAACAACACCGCTGCTGAAAGGAATACGCTGGGCGGAGGGCTGGGAGGACTGGCTTTCCTTATATGCGGATGACATGCTGGTCTACCTAACAGACCCAGAACATGGGGTGCCGGCGCTCCTGACTCTCTGTGATAGCCATGGTAAGATATCGGGCTACACGTTAAATTGGAACAAATCGGAGATGTATGTCCTGAGGGGTCCGGTCCAGGCACTGAGTACAGAATGCCCACTAAGGGCAGCTGGCTCCTCCTTTAAATACTTGGGCATCCATGTTACAAGGAACCCAACTGACTTTATGAATAAAAATCTGGTGCCTTCCATGGAACGACTCAAACAGGATGTTAAGTTCTGGGCGGGGCTGCCTCTGAGGCAGTTGGGGAAGGCTGCACTTTATAAAATGATGTCCTTGCCCCGCTTCCTGTATATACTTGAGAACACTCCATATCCGGTGGCTCCGAGATACTTTAGGAAAGTAGCAGCATTGGTGTCAAGTCTTCTGTGGGGGAACCTCCCGGCATTCATTGCGCAGGCCAAACTACACAGGGGTTGGTATGATGGCGGAATTGCGTTGCCTAATTTGAAATTGTACTATTGAGCGGCACATCTGAAACCCATTAACCAATGGATACATGCTCCGCAAAACGATCCAGAATTTCAAGCCGATAGGGCACAACTAGGCGCAAATAGCCTACGATCAAAGAAAAGTGCGTAAATTGGAGGGACCCACCAGACTTACTGCAGCGCTATGGCATACAGCGACAGCGGCACTAGGATGGAAGGGGAGAATAACCAAGCTCACACCACTGTGGGACTCTCGAGCCCTGGGAAACCTGAGAAACAGCAGAGGCTTCTCACACTGGGATACTATAGGGATATCTACAGTAGGGGATCTATGGGAATGGGGAGAAGTGGTGCCTTTTGTCAGACTGAGGGAACTATATGACCTGGGAGAGAGGGAATCATACAGATATGTTCAGATACGGCATGCGCTGCTCGCTGCCATGCCCCCTGAAATAGAAGTTCCGGAGTCGTCCCCGCTTGAAGACCGCCTTCTCACAGATTTCATGATTGAGCATGCGACATCACTCACATACCGCAAACTACTCAACAACTTACCGGACCCAATGACTCCATTGAAGGAGAAATGGGAGGGTGACATACATGATATGGACGAACACGAATGGAATGAGGCGATGGCGTCGCCTAAAGAAGTAGGTATCTCTGCAAGATTAAGACTTGTACAAATGAAAGTTTTACATAGGGTATATTATACAAGGACCACATTACACCGCATTCACAGAGCACAACACCCTTGCTGCATTCGTGGGTGTGGGGAGGAGGGCACGTTCTTTCACACATTATGGGACTGCCCCGTATCCAGGAATATTGGAGGCAAATAATGCGAACGATATCACAGACACTAGAGACCTCCCTAATCCCCGAACCACGAAAATGCCTATTAAATGTTTGGGACTCTAATGATTTGTCCAGGCACGGTCAACTCTGGGTTACGTTGGGCATGATAATAGCCAAGCGAGACATCGCACAGCGCTGGGGGGTGGCGGAAGTGCCAACAAAAACACAATGGTGCCTAAACATGGACAGGGTGATGGTGACGGAAAGGGCGGTGTACTCTAACAGGGCCTGTCCGGGGAAAGGGAATAAAATTTGGACTCCGTGGAATGTGTACGGAGGGGAGATCTGTAAACCCTTGCTGGAAGACGATCAAGCAATATCGGATGAGGAAGGGGAAGAGGACTACTAGACTTCACAGATTCTACAGGAAAGAGTTGTCACGGGACGCGGGGTAGACCTAGGATTTAGATGAAGAACTTAAGGGACATGAAGGGGGAGATACCAAGGGAGCTGCATCCAAGGGAGCCTGAGCACTCTTATTGTCACGTCTTTGCGTAGTCTTGGAGGGAATCAGGTTGAGTCGACACTGGGGGAGCGCTTCTTTACTCCGCTAATGCGACCAATAACCAAAAATGAACGACCGTAATGTGATTCCTTATATTTTTTTGCTGTTGTTTTTGTTAAAAAATAGAAAAACAAAAACCTGTACTGATAAGCAGAATATCGAATATACCGTACCTTTTTAATTTATGTGGTAATAAGGATTGCAAGAGAATAGCATTCAGACTCCAGTTTTATATTACTGCATTGTGAATACAAGACTGTGATAGCGGCCGGCCCCTAGGGTTGTAGGCCAACAGCTGTGTAAAAATGAAAGGTACAATAAAGGTTTTTTTTTTAAAAAAAGTGTGCACATAAATCAATCTATCAGTAGGTTCTTTCTGGGGATGCGGCTCTAGGAGAGCTTCACAATTATTGTCTCTGGATCTTTTTGCGCACCTTTTGACAAAAGTCCATGGGTATTGATGATCCAGAAGGTGACATTGTAGGTTTTCTGCATGACTCTTGTATTTTTCAACTTCTGTACAGTTGCGTCTTAGCCTTATAAATTTACCAAAATGCTAATTGTCCCTCAGGGATTTCAGATGGTAACCACAATAAGCAAACAGTGAGTTTCTTGGCATTGTTTTTTTGTATAAATCTGTGTAGAGTGTTACTTGGGAGTCATAGATCAAAAGATTAAGAAAGGAAAGACATGTTTGACAGAATTCACATGTAAATTAATAAAATCATTGCATGTATTTAACTACTGATGAAAGAGAGTTATGGCCTCTACAGTGCCACTCCATATAACCAAAATATTATCAATATAGCGCTTCTAAAGGATAATGTTGGAGCAAAAAGGATTCATAGGAGTGAGAATGGTCTCTGTTTCCACCGAGTGAACAGACATATGGTAAAGTCATGTGTGGTTATTACGATGTCAGGCGGACTGTCGCAGAAACAGACCAACCGAATTCTGGTCGGCAGTCCCGACAACCTAATTACAATGCGACCACACTATTCTCCCATTTCTTAATGTGTGCTTGTGTTGCAGTCTTAAACCAGCCATAACACAACTCCCATTGAGAAATGGGAGTCTGTGTTCATCCTGCACCCTGTGGCAGGCACCTCAAGGTGCCTGCCACAAGGTGAAGGGAGCAACAGGGGTGCACCATAGGTGCTCCCTTGGCACCCAACTGGAGGCTGAATACAGAAGGGGCCGAGCCAGGGTCCCAGAGACAAGCTTTCCGCCAGGGTTTCCATGTCGGAAAGACCGGCATGGTAACCCTGCCAGAAACCATTCATCTTAATCCAGAAGGCAGAAACGCATTCCATTTTGATTGCGGGCAGGTCCGCGACTGGCCGATGGGCTCTTGGAACCACTCGAAAGCCAGACGGAATAACCAGTTGGTTTCAGTTCCGACCGGCTGTATCATAATTAGCTGGTCAGAACTGAAACTGACTAGGTCGGCCATAAGGCCGCTGACCTGAAGTCGGAGGCCTTATTACCAACATCGTACTAAGCCCCTACGTGGTTAAGGCATGCATTGTAATGTCATATAGCCCTTTAAAAAGCCAGCCACAGACCAAATGTATCAATTAATGCCCAAATAAACATCAGATGAATTTGACTAACATCTTCTGATATATACTTTGTTCTTTCCAAACATATTTTCATACACCCTTTCTAAGCTAGTCAGTAAAGTTTGACCTGATATAAAACTATTCTGTTAAGCAGTTTCCATGAGGGGCATTATTCTTTTATCTACAGTGTTACAGATTTATTTATATTGTTTAGAGTTGTCAGTAAATGGGAATGAACACCTGTTTAGATCATCACCTTCCTTACTAATCAAATTGAGGTTATTGCACTCAAGATGAATTAAAAGCGTACATAGGCAGAACATCATTCAACACATAAAACAAAGACTTAGGGGTCCATTAGGATGGGGGCGGACTCCAGATCGCCTGCCACCCTAGCGGTGCTGTGACCAGCCGTCAAAGGTGCGGCAGTCCCGCACCACCAATTAGGATGCAACCGCCACCATGGCGGTCGCATCCTGTATATTTAACATTGTGGCGGGTGGTGCTGTATTCAGCCCCCGCCATAATGTTAAAAGGGCATGCTGTGCATTTGCATACACAACGTGACAGGCAGCGCGTGGTGCCTGCCACCTTGTGCATGCAAATGTCGGGGGTACCATGGGTACCCCCCAAGTGTAGCCACTCACCCCCCCTCCAGCCGCCTGGGGGCCTGCAACAGGCCCTCAAAGGCACTCTCTGCATGCCTTTCCATGGCGCAGTCTCCACCATGGAAAGGCATGGGACTGCCATCATCATAATATGGATGGCGGTGCCTGGAAGGCACCGCCACCATTTTGCATGTCTTTTCCGCACGGTAGGCCTTTAAGTTTGCCTGGGTCCCCACTGCCATCATAATATGGCGGGGGAAATGCTATGCGGGCAGACGGAAATGGGGGGCGGATCGCCACCGCCACACAGGCAGTGGCGATCCACCCGCCGTGCTAATAGACCCCTTAGTATCTTAAAGCAATCTGTGATTGGTTGTATTATTAAAAGGTTTGCTGCAAGTTGCTCTGGGCAAATGTAATGGTGTGACTCTTCTGGTAAGACTGCTCTCTACTGTTGTTTTTATTTTTTAGGACATATTTATAAATGTTGTGTCTTTTGTATTGATTTTGTAATAGCCTCGAAGAAGTGACTGATGTGGAAGCAGTGAAACTCGGGTTGGCTATGTTGAGTCATTATTTAACATGGCAGAGTACTTCGTCATTATGAAAAGAGTCGATTTTGGCAGATCATGTGGACACATTTGGAGTTGGACTGATGTGATCAAATTATTGAATTGTTTTGATGTAGTTGTTTTTATTTTTTTGTTGCTGAATTGTCATACGTTTTGATGAAAGATCATTTAAATATGTTGATGAATAATCTTTTTATGCATGAATTTATATTTATTGAGTAATAGTTGACAGATGGAGTATGTTGATGAAGTACAATATTATCTGTCTCAAAAGTATTAATGGAGAATGTTAATGTAGTACTATGAGTTCTGTGAAATAGGTACAGTAATACATGAAGAATACGTACAATTTACATTTCAGACTGTTATAGATTATTCTACGTGATTCTCTGCCAAATGTAACATTATTGTTACAGTGGAAATTGCTATTGGCAGAGCATGAGTGGTCCCAGAGTCTATTCCAGCATGCAGAGAAGAATCTCCTCAGTAGATGTGGTTTCTGTTAAGCAGCCCTAGCAGTCCAGACAGAGAGGGTCTGTAAGTGGAGTCTGGATATGGCAGCGAGCAAATGGCAGGGCTTGTGCAGCTTCAGAGTGGGTGTAGTGACTATCTAGGGTAGGATGAAGGATAGACCATGGCTCATATGTTCCTGAAACATCTTCCAGTGGCATTGGCTATGGAAGAAGAAAGTGTTTTGAAGGTCAAGCTGGGAGGAGCTGGTAAAGTGAGGGCGGGGTGTCTTGCACCTCACCAATATGTGTGTGCATAAAATTGGGAGGTGTTGCTATGATTTGACAACTTAATACACAATATTGGGATAGGGTTCTAAACCTGGGCTTTTCAATGCCAAAAAGGTTTCACTTATAGCTAGACTTGGCTTATATTGCACTCTGCTTGGTAGAGCTCCTTACAAGGAGGAGCAATTTTGTGACTGGTACTTTAGGAGATGTTAGATTATATGAACCACACCAAAGATGTCTAACCACTAGCATCCACTTGGAGAGGCAGCTCAAGCCATCATTCCTTTGCTCCCCTTGCCACCTCAGTTTGAATCCAGCCATATGCAAATCAGCCTTGATCGCGTGCCTCATGGAAACTGTCCAGCCCAAACTGCTTTCTTTCCTGTTCAGTGGGGACCTGGCCTGGCCGTTGGGATGCTACCGCAAGTCATTGCCAGCGGTTAGACAAATTGCAGATATTCATTCCATCACCTTTTGTGTGTTTCATGTACTGTCCTAAGTGGCAAGGATAAGCCCAGACGTGGGTCCCATGTTCACTGTGCCGCTGGAGGTGGGTAATACCTGGCTGAAGAGCCCTCATCAGGGCAAAACCGGTCCTGGTTTGCTTGTGTTCCGGTTCGGTGAAGACCTGGCCTGGCAGTTCTGGCTGGACTGTTCCCATGAGGAGCAGGATCGCGGCTGATTTGCATATGGCTGGGTCCAAACTGAGGTGGTATGGAGAGCAAAATAACGATGGATTGGTGTGCTACCACAAGCGATTGCCAGTGGTTAGCCAAATTCACAGTCTTCTTCCCAGCAACTTTTGTGTGATGTTCGATTATAAACAGAGAGACTGCATAGCTTCCTGCAACTATTTCTAGCAACAAATGCTGGAACTTTTAGTGGTTATCGGATTTCTGGGAACCTAACTACATTTGCGTTGTTGTCTTGTAATACAATTTTGTAAGATAGGTGTGTACACCTGCAAAGGATCAGACAGAAATGCCTCACGGCCTCATCAGATGGGAACGTGTAGTTTTGGTAAGTGCAAGGGGTACACTGGGGTGTGAACGCTGGCACAGATTATTTCCGAACAATGTTATCTTAATACATGGAGCCATAAGTAAGGAGTTGTGCGAAGTCTTCCACACTCTATCTCTTTGTTCTACGCAGAATTATATAATTTGCTTTATGGACCTGTAACACGGATGCCGCAGGTGTGTCATTCTTCCATGATTGATAACTAAAGCGAATCAAGTCCAGCAAGCTGTAATAGTGACGAAAGGTCATATGACCTTGCTGCCCATTAGGCCACCTCCAAAGGCCGAACCTTGTGGGAGTAGGGGCATCTCTGAAAGTAGCTGAGCTTCCACAATCACTCCCCATTATCTTTTGCATCTTAAAATCAAATACATAGAACACATACCAATGGCAGTACATTTGAATAAATGTAAGAAAACAAATTAACAATTGCAGCTATATAAAATAACTAATAAACACAAACCTGTAGAGCAGTAGTTAACTTCTCTCAGAACTAAACATTAAATGTTCTTTAGGCTGGGGGTGTAGGACAAAGATGTGTGGGCAGAACGAGCCAAACCATAGAGGCTGCTTATGGCTGAGATGGCTTGGTGCAGAAAATTATGTTGAGAGGAGGAAAAAGCGAAGGTACTTATGCACTTGGCTGCTACTTGTAAACAAGTCGCATAAATTGGCTTCAAATTCACTTTTTATAAAGTAAAGTCAAAGGCAAATTCCTTCTCAATGCTAGTTAATTTTTAGCCACTTTAGGTATACAATTGAGCAGTCACACAGTGTCAGTAAAAGAAACACACACAATCCTGCAGGTGTTCGCTTGGGGCGAGCAACAATAATAAGTGTTTTAGGCGGCGCACAAGCTATTGAGGGCTTTTGCAAGTTGCCTACTTTTAAATAATCTCCTTAAATCAGATTCAGATTCACTTTTACAGCCTAGAATTAATTGCATATTTTATTCCAGGCATACAGTACAAAATTAGTTCAATTTGACTTATCCAAGGGCGCAATGAATGGTTGCCTCTCCACATAAACAGCAAAACAGAACAGGTGTCAGATTATCTCCTGGAGCAGTCTCCTTGATACGAATCTCAACTGAATGCAGCTGATATACTGTGATGAAATATTGACTTTATGTGGAAAATAAGTAGAAAATGAAATGAAGTGCTCCTGCTCAAACCTGTGTAAATCATGTCTAGAAGTTTCCCGGTGTAATTATCATTAATACCTGCGAGAAACCCTAATCGATCCGAATAATCGGGCAAAATGATCTCATCCATATTATCTTGACCTCAAGGTTACTCTAATACACAAGCCTGTAAGCTGGTCCCTTCACTGTTTCTTGCACAACTGTAGTGAGATGGCCAAGAGCAGGTTAGAGGGAGCGGACCACACGTAGGCGCTCACTTAAAGTTTGACGGTTGAATACCGTGTGGCAAAGGTAGACAGCCCATCAAATTTGGAATTTCCCACCTATTGTCTGGTTTTTTTTTTTTTAAACAAAAAGTTAGTGCCCCCTAGTTTCTGGCAATTTTGTCTCACCACCCAGGGCATTGATTGTTCTTCCTTGCTAGCAAGATAGTAAAGCAGACATAGGGCCAGATCGGCGGGCAGGACAGAACCAGAGATATTTGTGACAGCCAAGCAAGCTAAGCTCCATCACTGGAAACTAAGTAGTTCACCCTCTAACTCTCTGATTAATTGAGCATTTCCAAAGCAGGAACTTGCACCATTGATAAAGGTTGCAAAACACAGAAAACAAACATTTGTACCATGTAAAACTATTTATTAGCCAGGTCTTGAATTGAGATAATGACATGTTATTGGCACTGGAGGGAGCGTTTATCCACAAGCTTGCACCTTGTTGTCTGAGCATGCTCCCATTTTGCACATATAGCAAAACTTCTTGGATTAGGCAGTTCTTGAATTGTTCTATCATTGTTTGGGAGCCTGGTAGGCCTTGATTAATTTGAAAAAAAATCTGGATTGAGGCAAAACTACTTTGCGGGTTTCTATAAAGCACACATTACCACAGTAATCCCTGCCACTAAAGGAAACTACTTTGTGTATGGGTGTAAGTAATCACTATGAAAAGGAAGAATGTCCCAACTCAGTCAAGTCGGCCAATGGCTAAAGTGGGACTAACCCACCGCCCCGTGAGGGTGGAAGGAAACTCTGGATGGCACACCAACAAACTAATAGAAACGGTCAAGCTGAAAACAACTATAAGTATGGTATACTGATAACTTTATTAAAATCAAAAGGTCTTGGCTAAAACCAGATCTAAAAAAGCCAAATGATATGGCATGGGCTGCCAGCCTCTTGCCTTTGCAAATGGCCTGGTGGAAGGCTTTTAAACATCGACCCATAGAGAGGCTCGCCAAGGCAGGCAGATAGGGAAGCTTGGCAAGACAGATGGATAGAGAGGCTTGGAAAGACAGATGGGTAGAAAGGCTTGAAAATACAGAGAGATAAAGAGGCTTGCCAATGTAGGTAGGTAGGTAGGTAGATAGATATATAGATAGATAGATAGATAAATAGATAGATAGATAGATAGATAGATATAGAGTTCCAACTATTGATTATATAACATATAAACCAAATATAGATTTGCAACTTTACCTATCTGTCGTTCTTAGTAACTCTACCTTTATAGATAGGTAGCGTTGCAAATCTATATTTGGATTATATAATCTACAATTGGAACTCTACCTATATAAATAGGTAGAGTTGCAAAGAGAGACAGATGGGTAGAGTTGCAAGAAGAGATAGATGGGTAGAGTTGCAAAGATAGCTAAACGAATAGATGATAGACAGATGTGTTGCTAAGAGATAGATAGGGGTGTTGCATAGATCGATTAATAGATCTAAACTGCATGGCACAAATTCAATTACTAACATAATAGTTAATTATCTATACAGGCCCGACATACAAGAACATTGAAAGCAAGCTAGAACGCTACACAAGCATGACTTAGAGACTACATTGGTTTATACATATGACTGTTGTGATTAAGACACATACCAGCATGACATACAGGAATGCAGTGAGTGTACTTCATTTCATGCATATTAAAAAGAGGATAACTTTATATAAAACCGTTTCAAATGGAAACAATCTAGTAAGCTGTAAAATACCAGCAGTCACATACACAATGGCCACTCATAAAGGAATTTACAACAGCATTAGGAGGAGACAGGAACTGATAAAGCTGGAATGTGTCCTGTGCTCACATCAGAAGCAAAAGGAGTCTGTTATCAGAGAAGGCTCTAAACACAAATGCAACAGTAAAATAATAATAAAGAAAAGCAAAAAACTAGTACTGAAAGGAACTACCGTGATGGTGGATGTGCTCCTTGTGAAAGAGCAAAATGCAGTCACTCAAAGTGAAGTTAGGCAGTCGCTGAAGTAGGCTGAACCACTGACCTCATGCTGTATGCTATTATGGGCAGATGCAAAATCTGAATGTCCCAAAAATAGACCAATAAACTAAGAAAGCTGGTTGAAAGCCCATTTAAGTACATATCATATATAGATATATCCAGGAGAAGTGTGACGAAGGAAACGCCCAGTGTAATGGGTTGGGGCCTGCTGGCGACGTCACCACCTAAAACATTCCATCCGAAGAATCACTCAGTCTTCATAGTGTGGCAAACAGGCCCATCCAGTCAAAAAAGAAGGTAACACAAGTTTTATTCATAGCAGGTAGTCCTGATAACAAAGCATCACGCATTTCGACCCCCACAGGGTCTTCATCATATGCAAACTCGAGGGTCAGTTGCTCCAAGTCTTTAAAAATGCTAAAATCATCAAGAGCAAAATGGGAGTGATTCTTCGGATGGAATATCTCTGAAAGGCCCTCCTTGCTTCCCTAAATGAACTTGTAGTCAACCAAGGTTTGCAAAAGGGATTCCCTGTGCACTTTGTGCTGCTGTTGGACATCGGTTTCAAAGGCAAGTGATAAACATCTAAGAACGTTGTGGCAGCGTGATTTCCTTGCTTCTTACTGTGACCACTGAATGCAGCCACAATAGTAAAGGCGCTCAAGGCATTTGTGGCAGAACTATAACTTGTTTTCACTGTGTTCCAAACAGCACTATATAATATGTCGGGCAGACCCCGATTCGGTCGGAAACGATTCCGAAACCGATTCGGTCAGAAACTCCAACATTGTAATCGCCCCTAAGTGTGAGCATGGGCCAAGCCCAGTAATAATGGTGCAACCTCCTATTTAAAAAAAAAAAATATATATATATATATATATATATATATATATATATATATATATATATATATATATATATATATATATATATATATTTACATTTTTTTCTCGGGGACAATGGCTAAAGAAAAATTATTTAGGTGGTACTAGGGATATGCAAGGGTTCCAGATGATAGCACTGACACCTAACCCCCATCCCTCCATGCCCTGTCACTGCCCTTGCTGGCTGTCAGCAGCCCCCACCATGGGGGTTAGATGTGGGGCCCAACAGTGCAGGTGCCAAAAGGAGTCTGATAACACTGCTGTGCTTATGCCACCCACTGCATCTTCTTAACTGTCTGACAATGCAACTGGTGATGTGAGCCCAGCAACACATGGTTTGCCTGGCCTGTTTAAAGAACCAAAGAGCTGGAGAGGGAAAGTGGCAGCAGCCAAGGGCCATTCATGCTTGAAGCCCACCAGGTTATTACCAGGCATCAGGGCTCTTAGGTTATGTGTGTGCTTTGAGGAAGTCCTCAAATGCTAATCCTCCATGCTGTGGGATTCATACTAACCAGGTTTTTCAGAAATGGTTTGTGTAATTCCCCCAGGGGAAAATGGAAGGTGAATAGTAGGAAATTGAAAACACTCAATCAATCAATCAATCAGGGGAATTATAGCGTACTACTCACCCATGAGGGTCTCAAGGCGCTGCGCAAAGGGGATCAGCAGTTCCGTTTCAGTCAAAGAGCCTGGTCTTCAGAGCCCTCCTGAAGGGGATCAGGGAGGGGGCACGTCTGATATTGGGGGGGAGCTTGTTCACTAAAAGTTGCTCCGCCCTGAGTGTTTCAGTACTGCCTGATTCCTTTCTTCAGTCTTGGAAAGGTGTGTTGTCAACATCCTCTGGGACCTCAGATGTGGTGAGTGGGAGGCATGAGTAGTAGCAGTATAAAAGTTGGTTGCCAGGATGTGTACTGTGATACACATAAACAACACTGAATAAAGAGGAATCGTGTGCAATGGAGTAAAGAGCCTCAGAGTAATTAAGGTTTTGCCATCAAGCTGTTTCACCTGATACCCCACAGCTATAGTAATCTATGAGTCTCGGACCAGTATTATCACTTGGGACCAGGGAACATCAAAATAACATAACACATCTCACCACTAAGAACAAGACTCAGTTTGTGTGGAAGCAGGATGAAACCAGGACAGGCAACATGACAGAACAGCAAGGTAATCAGAGCCAGGAAAGAAGAGAAAACAAGGTGCAAGGACATCAAACCTGGAACAAATACTATTGGCAGCAGGAACCATGCAACCACTGAAAGTTGCAAGGGGTCTGTCTCCTCCCTCTACCCCTACTTCAACTATCCCAGAAGTGCTTAACCCTCCTTATCCCAGTCACTGGGGACTCAACTTGTCGGTGCTCTTTAAGTTCTGACCCTGCCTACGGTGTCCCATCTGCCACAGACCTCCTTACCTTTCACCCACCTCATCTCTGTGTCACTGTTCTTGTTCTTGCAGGCACCCTCACACCGAGTGTCTGGAGTGGCCAGTCGGCCATGCCTGATTTCCTAAATCTGGACCAGTGAATTCATTATTGAAACAAATACCTCCACAGTCCCTGAAGACCTCAATAATTTCTCACCAGTCTCAGACTTACCTTTCCTTACAAAAGCCTCTGTAAAATTATGTAACCATTAGAAATAATTCATTCTTGATGATGATCCATTTGTTGTTGTAGAAGGCTGAGGCCCCAAGACTGAGATGGTTTAAGGAAGTGAAAGTTCTCAGTATCCTAGATGCTGTTGGCCTCTACCTTCTGGCACTCCTTATCTTGTCTGCTGCCTTTAACATGATCAACCACAAGGTTCTGATACTGCAAAGCCACAGGTGGGGAGAACACTACTAACCTTGCTCACTTTCTTACACACATGATCTTTATCAGCAGATAAAATGGACGGTCCCTCTCCAGCCCAGTGCCTACACTGCAAGACGTCCCACGAGGATTGATTTAGCCTGACTCACTTCAACCTCTATCTTAAGCCACTTGGTGACCTACTCTCATATCGTGGACTATCACGCCAATAATACACTGATTTGGCCCAGTTTCCTGTAAAAGCTACTTCTTGTTAATTGTTTTATGTTTTTTTTTGTTTTTTTGGAATTGTTGAACTTTCTAAAACATTAAAACACGTTTAAGGTACTGCCCTGAACTGCCCTGCCTGTAACAATACGCAATCTGGTTCTATATTAGTTAATTTAAGGTATATATGGATTTTTTTGATGGAAGCACTAATTAATTCATGGTATATATTGATTGGGTTAGGCTTTCTCCATGCTCAACTAAGAATTTTCCTCTAGTTCTCTGGGATTGCCAGGGGTAGCTATCAATGGTGCAGGCGGCATAATGCCCCAGGGCCCAGAGTTGAGGTAGACTCACTGATCCTCTGCTTCAACGGAGGAGCCGCTCGTGGCTGGGCATGCCCACCTTCTGGACTTTGACTGTATAGGAGGCATGCAAGAGAAGCAAGCACTGGCGCAGCTGCCATCTCCAGGCACATGCCTCGCACTCCTCTCGCCTCAAGATGCGTGTGGTGGTTTCTCTTCCTTCTCCTCTGTTGGGCCTCCGTGGTACTGCCAAGTGAAAGTGGGATTGAGAAGTATCAAACAACTTGAAGCTGTGCCAGGGGTTTGTGTTGTGTGCACCTAAGCGAGGAACACCTAAGTGCGGGACTCTACATACTGCATGTATGCTTATTGTATGTCACTTTCTGGGTTTTTATAAAGAGTTCGGCCTATTTTGTCGCATTTCCTTTTTTGGTGAGGGGAATAACGAGGCATATGTTCTGCCATTCCTTCCATATGAGACCTAAGGTTTGACCCCAAAGCTCTCTTGGAAACATATAACAAACATTCCCCAAGTAATGGAAGTTGTTGGTCAGCATGTGGTGGACATTTATAAGTTTATTTATTTATTTATTTTCAAAGCTTTATTCGACAGCATGTCATAAAAGCAGAATATACATCCCATCACAAACACTATAAATATTACATAGCAAAATTCAATGTTAAAAAATTTATTAAATCTTAATTGCTGTCATTTACAGAATTAAAATTTTTTAAAAGAGTATTTTAAAACAACTAACATTATGCGTGAAATTAAAATCGTTCTTGCATTTTTAGATATCTTAAAGTTCTTTAGCTGGCTTCTAAGGACTGTAAAGTGCAAGTGCGTATAATCCAAGCCCACCTTAAAAATGTAGCAACAGCAATCTCTATACAGAGTGAACAATCAGACTCTAGTATCCTTAAAGCCTCAATATACCTCCGTGTGCCCAAATTAATTCACGTTGGTTTTACCCACTTACGACGAGGGCTTGTATAAAGGGGACATACAAACAACATATGGGCTATGTTCTCTGTCAGATCTTTACAGTTGTGACATTTATCATCCCGAGGTTTATCCCTTTGGGACTGTCATGGTTTCACTAGCCGTCCAGCAGGGATTGGCCACTGGTGGGAATGAGTAAGAGGGGCCACCAGCACAGTTGTTGCACTCGGACAGCAGGTGAGCAGGAGATAGATGCACTATATCCAAATGAGCTGGACTTTTGGATTTTTGAGGGTCCTGGAGGGGCCCAATTTGAGCCCAGCGGGTCACGGTAAAATAGCCAAAGAAGATTAGAGCATCATACTCTATCCACATAGCCAGATTTATTTTGCATATATGTATATGTAGCGCAACTCCACCTACATGAGTTATCATTGCGCTTTACAGAAAGAACAAGTAGACACCTGGATCTCCTTACAATACCTAGAGAGAAAAACAATTAAACCCAGAAATGGGAAGTTTAAAACACCTGCAAGCAAAGAATGACGATGAAATTATTTCAAGTGTTGCAAAAACTGCATATTACATGGAAACATGAACTTGATGGATCTAGAAGACTCAAAAAGTATATTTTATTTTTGCTGATGAGTTCACCAGGTCGCAGCAGAATATTTTCATTTTTTTTCTCAAAATCCACATTACTGTTTGCTTTGTTTCACTTCTTAAACAGGTGTGTATGGACTGGAGAGACAAATTACAAATGCTGAAAGGAAAAACAAATATTTTCCAAAAGCAGGAGGTTTGAGGGCAAGCGACAGATCCATAGCATGACCACGTTTATAAGCATATTATATGAAATTCTATAAAAATACACATTTTAAACAGTCCTTCAGGAGAGGGAGCTCCGAAGATTTGCCCAAAGTTAAATCTTAAGGTTCAAAGAGCATAAAGAAACAGGGCTTAGAGTGATTGAAGTCCCCGATGTGAGAAAAAGATCAGCCAAAGTCCCGGTCACGGTAATATTTGAATATATAAATTGTCTCCCGCTGACTCTAGACGTGAGAATCCCATTAATAACGAGAACATTGGATTTTTTTCTCCATTCTTGATGGTTCCGGGTGGATGTACAACGTTCACAATCCGTAGGAGGAAAAATCTAACAATGCCCCCTCATGCATTAAGTTGTCTTGTGAATGCACTTAATTGTGTGTGTGTGTAACAAGTAGCCTATAGATACTATAGGAGGTAACATTCTTCTAGGGTTATATACATGTCATAGAGCAATTACATCCGATTACTCTATTGCGTTATTATTCAAGTAATAAAATATCATTGATACCCTCAGAAATTATTTTTAGGGAAGTATTGCTGCCCATTAGAATTATGTGTTAATAGGAAAAAATGTCAGCAAGACCCTAAGCGCCCTGAAGAAGAGCTATACGCCCTCGGCCAGTGCAACACAATACTGTAGGTGATATGGATTGGCAGTGAACTCAGCTACAAGGACAAGTGGGAATTCCCTGGAGGGAGATTTATGCGCGCCATTTGCGCCGGTTGATGCCTGTGGTGGGCACTGGCACTCAAGAGTATATGTCATTGGAGGCTATTTAGGGCTTGCACCTGCCACCTCTAACTTGCTCCCTGCTACCCCAGGCACTTCCTTTGCAAAACGTTTGCCTTCTCTAAGGCCAGGGGTCGCAAAGGAAGTGCCAGGCGTAGCAGGAAGCAAGTTAGAGGTCGCAGCTGTGACCCCTAACAAGCCACACATGATGTCCAACCACTGCATGTTTTCCGTTAATTCAATTTGATGCTAAAGGAGTAGAAAGAAATGCAGACAATGAGGAAAGAAGGAAGAGGTGAAAGATAGGAAAACAGTGGCACAGGGAGAAAGCAGGGATGAAAAATCTGCAAGAGTAAGATAAGGAGGCAGGACGTGAATGGTAGAGGAAGGAAGAAGCATAAGGTGCAATCAAGACTAGTCAGCCTTGGTATTCGGCAAATCCTGCATTTGGCAGCATGTACGAAAGCATGGACGTTTTAAGACATGGGGTGGGGGGAGACAAACTCTAAATCAACTATATTACTAAAAGTTTAGGATACCAGATAAACACACAGTTATGAAACCTACTTCAAGCAGCACTGAACAGCATGTTTTAATAGTTATTTCCAGGGGTGTAAGGGTGCAAACTGGTTGCAATGTGACCCATTTGTGTTGCCCTTAAAATATTTTTAACAGGTATAGATAATTTGGCCTGCTCTACATCCAGCACTACATGCACAAATGAGGCTGTTGGTGGGCTCTGAGTCACAAAGAAATCTGCAAATCTACACCAGCACAATCACACTGCTTGCTTGGAAGTATATTTATGAATGTTTATCTATCTCATTGTACATATCATACAATTGCATATATGTGTATGCTTACCATGTTTGCCACACGTGAAGAAACTCCACTGCTTACCACACACAAAGCCTTCACCCACACTTTCAAGGCACTACATAACACTGGCCCGGCATACCTCAACAATTGCATCTATCACAGCTTAGGATGCTGTGAAAGATATTTCCCCTTCTCCCTTTTCAGGCCAGAAGAATCATGGTTCAGGCTCTCATCCTCTCCTGCCTGGACTATGGGAACACTCTTTATCTGGGTACCCCCCAATACACCATCAGTAAACTTTGGATAATCCAAAACTGTGCTGCCCGCCTGCTCTTACAGATCCCTCTCCGACAGTCTGCAAAACCATCCCTGGAGACCCTGCACTGGCTGCCGATCAGGGAAAGGATCCAGTTTAAAGCCATGTGTCTGGCCCACAAAGCTTTCTGGAAGAATGGCCCTGTTATCATCCAATCCCTGGTCACTCCTTACCAGCCTAGGAGGAACCTCCGTTCAACTACTGTCTTCCTTTCCCTATACCCTAAAATAAGGAGATCCAGATGTGGCGGAAGATGTTTCACCTATAACGCTGCCACTATCCGGAACACTCTTCCACAGGAGCTCAATCTGCTGCCCTTCCGAAGACTTCTAAAAACATGGCTCTTTGGGAACCACATCTAACTCTCTCCTGTCCGACCACTGGTTGTGCCATCTGTAGCGCTGGGAGGTCTCAGGGTAGCCATTGCGCTTTATAAATTTCATTTAATTCATTCATTTATTCACAAACCTTCTAGACACCTCTGCTCCTCCAGACACATCTCACACATACGAAAAACCAGATCTGGTGGTCGAGTCTTCTTACATTGATCCTAAAGCATGGAACGACCTACCACCACACAGAAGATTCTCCTCCTCACTTGTTGAATTACACAAGAAGCTGAAGACCTGGCTTTTCACATAGTCCCACTAGGCCATAGTTTTGGCTAGACTCACATCTGTGCAGCGGCAGGATACCCTCACAGTTGTACTTGCTGACTTTTTATTTCTCAATGGAGAGCATAACTGAAAATAATGTTTTTGTGGAGTACTGAGAAAGTGCCCTCTTTCTGCATGGCTGCCCCCTCGTTTTGCTGAACTGATGTACTTGGACTGAGTGTGCCCTGAGCTCCTGCCAATCAGGTACCCAGGGCCTATGTTCTTCCCCTAAAACTGCATTGAAACCAAAACCCAATTGACATCTCTGGCCACAGGTCAGCCCCTGGTAAATGGTACCACATGTACCCAGGCCACTGTGACCAGGGAAGGCCTCTAAGGACTGCAACACTTACTGTGCTTAGACGTCCTGTACCTTTACACTCACACATTGCCTTTGCAAGTTGTGTATCTTGGTGCAGAATAAAGTGAAGAATCGACATGTACACATCCCTGTGTGCCATGCCTACAACCCACTGCCCTGGCATAGAACAGTCACCCCTCAGGCTGAGTGCACTATACCAGTGGTGAGGGTACAGGTGCATGAGCCCTACATTGTCTAAGTCCATTCTTAGACATTGCAAGTGCAGTGCTGCCATTAAGAGTATATGGTGCTGGGAGTTTGTCATTACGAACTCCACTACACCATAATGGCTACACCGAAAACTGAGAAGTTTGAAATCAAACTTCTCAGCACATTAAACCCACACTGATGCCAATGTGGGATTTAATGAAAAATGCACACAGAGGGCATCTTAGAGATGCCCCCTGAAAAACGACCTACCACTAATGTCCCAGCTGAGGGCCTGCTTTCAGCTGGGACATTAGTGTTTCCAAGAAAAGATATAAGAAGTGGGTGGGGTAAGGAGTGCTGACCGGCCACTACAACCTCTGTGCTGCTAAAAATCAATGATACCTTTCACGCTACAGAACGGAGAGTCCCTCAAGTCTTCCATGGAAATAGGAGTGAGGGGGTAATTGCTCCAAGCTGGTATATATTAGGACAGACAGAAGATATACAGATAAGCTTGATGACTCTCAGATGAATAAATGGTCTAATAGGCAGAAATGTAATTGAACTAAAAGACAGATATGCGAGTAGTGCGGCACACACAATGACAGATACTTATATGAATGAATGGATAGACAGACATATAAACTTAAAGATACATAAACAGATATGTGAATATAGTGTAAGAAAAAAAACTGAAAGTCACTCTGGCAAACACCAGGTAGACAGATAAATAACACATAACAATACATAAACTTGCCCTTCACATCAGCATCCTCTGTGATTCCAAAGCAAATCTTTGTGAATCAGCTGAACTATAATGACCACCTGAGCAATACCAGCCCAATGCTAGTGCTCTATTGAATGATCAGCCACCCCGCCCCAGCAGTGGTGTGGAGGCTGCCAGCTACACTGCATGCCCACTGAATGTCAAGCAGGATTGGCAGAGTTGCCCAGTACTCTGCGTAGTAAGTGGTCTGGCATGAAGATACTTTCTCCTAAAAGAGACTCCTCTTGCCACTTAATAGTTAAGCAGCCCATCAGGAAGAAATGTTCTCTTAAAGAATCTGAAGTCCTGGCTTTTCAATTAACCAACCTACCATAGGCAGAGTGAGGCACACACACCTGCTCAGTGACAGGATACCCTCAAGGGTAATAGTGCACTTTACAAATACACATAACATAACAAAGCCGAGTAATTGTTCCACTCAATGCTCATCCATCACAATGCTAAAATGGCAGTAAGGGGCTGATCTGAAGCCTCATTAGATAAGTATTATTTTATGTATGTAAGGATGACAACACAGGGCTGGAAAAATCCACTTGCCCACTCCCATTGTCAGCAAAATCTATTCAGGTCCAGCTATTTCTAGGGACTACTCTCTGTTTCTGGGAAGCTGAATACCCTCTAATTTCAGATACAGAACAAAAAGTAAATGTAGTAAGATAAACTGACTTTTGACCTCTGCCTCTGAAAGCAGAGAAAATGTGACAAGATAGCAAGATGTAAAGACATCTTTATTGCTCACAAAGTGAAAGAGCAATAAATATGCCTTTAAATCTTGTTATGTTGTCACATTTGCTGGCTTTAAGAGACAAGGTCAAAAGTCAGTTTCTCATCCTACATTTATTTCTCTGAAGTTAGAGGATTTGTCAAATAAACTGTATGGCAATTGAACTGAGCAAAGCATGTTAAATGAAGGCTGTATGATGTCAGGCTTTTTTTCTAACAACATTGGAATAGCTAAGTGAACTGTTAATACATTTTAAGTATATTTCACTAGTTATGAACACCCATATTTGTAATCCTGTGGTGAAAAAAATATTTTTGTAGCATCAAAAAAAATTAGAACACTTTACTTGGTGATGTGCAAAATGTAAATATTTTTGCTGAAACACAATTTCCAAACATTGTTCATGCGCTAATATCAGTAAAACTACATGTTAGAGGGGAAAGCTTTGGGGCCATTTCAATGAAAAATATTGTATCTGTATATGACTGCGCTACCACATCATGCTTTGGTAATATATTTGCGAAAACAGAGTTTTTAAACATGAACTGGGAATTTATAACTGCTCCTGCCCCATTGACAATGCTATTAGTATACTGAGAGGCAAGCCAGGGATCATGTGTACCCTATATATGGACTCGATTCTTGTTATACATGGAGCAAACATTTAGTCTAGTAAATAAAGAGTATTTTTGTACAGCAGAAATAGTGAACTTGCATATTTGAATGTGCTCTCTTATGTGAGAATAAAGAAAAAGGCAGCTCCAGGAGACAAAATATTTGCCTAGGATCACACAAATTGAGACAAGTTCATGGGTTAAGTCCATTACAGTTTGGTCGAGTAGATTATTAAAGTTACTAGACCTACAGGTCTAATAACATATTATGATTTTTCGAGCCCTGCAACATGTTTACATAAATACCACCATCACTCGTCACACCTAAAAAAAAATGGAAAACAGAATGGAGAAGAAGGAAAGTTTGAAGCAATGAAGGAAGCAAGGGATCGAGGGAGGGAAGAGAAGGAGAAAACATTCAGGGCAGGATGGAGGAAGGAAGCCAGAGAGAGAGAACAAAAAGTGAAGAAAAAAAACAGGGATAGAAGGAAGGAAAATCAAAAGATAAGACTGAAGGAGGATTGCAAGGAGGGGATAAAGAAATACTGAAACACATGGTAGATATGGAAAGTAAGTGGAAGGAAGAAGAACTATGGAATGAAGAGAGAAGGAATGAAAAATAGGAAGGCGGAAAGGAAGGAACAAAGGAGGCAAGGAAGAATGAAATAAAGGAAGCAAAGATGAATGGAAGAAAGGAGGGAAGGAAGTGAGTGTGTAATGGAAGAAGGAGGGAAGGATGAAGGAAAGGGGGAAGGAAAGAGAAAAGGTAGGGAAGGAGAGGAGAGAGAAGAAATGGAAAGGAGGAAGCAAAGAAGGAAAGTGAGAGAATAAATAGAGAATAAATGAAGGAATGATGGTTGGAGAGAATGCCGGAAGCAAGGAAAGAAGTTATAAAATACAGAAACAAGGAGGTAGGAGGGAATGGATCAAAGAAGGATGAAGTGAAGTAAGAAAAGGAGGGCGAAAAGGAATGAAGGTGGAAGGGAAGGAGAGAAGAAGGTACAATAGGACGGGAGGAAAGAACAAAGGAGCAAAGCAATGAAAGTAGGTAAAACAAAAACGGTACAAAGGAGACAGTAGACAGCTAGAATGATCCTTTGTAATTTTTTGTCTGGCATGTTTCCTCCACAGGGAAAGCTTTATAAACTGAGTCCATCTGAAAGACTTGAGGCTTAAGAGTTCCTGCAGTTAGCCATAGATGCCAGAATGTTTCTCTATTGGCTAACACTGTTCATAGGTCCCCATGCAATTTGCATTATAGTTCTCCAACCTATAACCACTAGAACTTGGTTTTGGAGCATATTATTGCATCAGAAGGCTAAATGATCTTTTTTCTATGGTTTTTCATATTCTAAATGCCATACTTTCCTAAATGTGACAATAAAACTATTTTTTAGACAGTATAGCTCATTATGGGTATTGAGCTCACTGTTTGTAACCACTTGTGTCATACAGTATATGCATTCCAGATCCTCTACCACACCCTGGAGAAAGCTTTGAACTCTCTCCCTCAGTACTCTAGGAGAGTCAAATGTAAAAAGGAAGTAACTTGAATAATTTAATTGGAGAACAATAGTAACTGAGACCCCGGGAGACAAGTTGTAAACACCAGTACCCATCACAGATACTGCCCAATACCCAATGACTGCCATAGGATCCAGAGAAAAGGTCTCACCACACTTGTTCCTTGAGGTTACCTAATACTGAGGAAGGGTTTTCGTTTTGTTTACCTTTATGTTAGTGGGTCCGACAGATATATATTCAGTGAACAGGGGGAAATGGCTTCATGGTGGTAAAGGTATTTATTTTGTTGTCTGCCCACATAAGCCTTTATTTATCATTAACTAAAATCTGGTAGCAAACCGTAGCATATATGAAATACTGCTTACAATTTATTATTTTAACTTGATAGCGCGTTCCTTTATTACCTCACCTAACTTGCTTACATAAGGAACCTGATTTCTTTCCTTAATATACATTCATCTCTGTGATTAGCACCTCTGCACGCCAGAAAACACTTTACAGTAGAACTAAATGGGTTGGAAGGCCAGTGTTTACTGAAGACAGGCTTGTTTCACTTTTTATGTCCAAGTATTGCATCACACCTAACATAAAGAGATATAGGGGTCAAAATTACATTTTTGGCTCCAGCAATCAGAATTGGCATAGCCAGAAAGCCTCGTCTCCAGAAAGGCCAGACTATTCACTCTGGCTTTTTGCCAATCACGTGTCAAGAAACGTGCATGCAATATTGTAATTGATTTTCTATTAAAGAAAACCCATTCCATGATAGTCGTCAAAGTAAATGTATGCTTCGTAAAGCGTGCACCACTTGCATTGAGCTCATAATGGCCTCTTTTAATATTTTAATATTCAATTCTTGCATAGAGGAACGCTGTGTTACAATAATAAATTACAATTTGAAGAAGTGAAACACGAGTGCTTTTTGCCAATCAACAAAGGTACGATTGCAGAAAGTTGCATCGCCGGAAGCTTTCCAATGAGTTTATTACTAAAGAAAACCTTTTTCGAGATGGCTACCGATCAGCAAGCATAAACAACAACTCCAATCAAGCATGAATAAGGGGCTGAGCCATTGCCTAGTGTAACTATATGTTAAGTATTGGAAAGAATAGGTCTGCAGCTGGAACTTAAAATGTGCTTACTTTTGTCTACCTACGTCTACAAAAGAGGTGGAATTGTCTGTGGAGATTCAGTTCAAAACGGCAAAACAGCACATTACATATCAGAACTGTTACATAACAGGTGCATACTTTATTATGGAAGACAACCATTCAAATGTTATTATCTACCTCTGTTTAATTCCATCATACTCACCTGACAAAATATCTCAGCCTATTACTTTGTAGTAAGATGTTAATCTTTTCTTTTTATTTGTTACATTTTTCAATATTTTGTTCAACTCTGCCATGTCTTCCTCCATCTTTGCATTCAGTATTTTGTTTATTCCTATGTCTTCACTATAGGCCCCTGTCCCCAATACATCTTCACCCCCCCCCCCCCTCCCCTTGTCTTTGAAATCGGGCAGAAATGCTATCACGGTGTCTATGTGGGCCCCTTTTCGTTTCTTCCACTCAATGGTCCAATGGGGAGGCAGTTGTCTTGTTTTGAATGAAAGTAAACATGGGGGCCTTCTGTGCATTGGGCAAAGGGAGAGATAGACAGGGAAAGAAGAAACCATACTTCTTGCCAGGGTGGCCTCTGCCTGAAAGAAATGTAAATGTGTGTAATTGGTTAAAGTGCAAACGTAAAGGTTACTTGACACTCAGTACTGGTTTTACTTGATGGAGTCAACTGTAGTTTCTTTTTAATAGAGTTTAATGTAGTTTCTTGTGGGACACCCCCGCGCCGCACGGCCACCAGCTGCTGCGTGTGCCCCTTGCCTGCCCTCTGCCTCGCTGCTGCCTCGTTTGCCGGTTGCCGGCTGCCTCCACTGCGGTTGTTTTTGCCTTATTTTGTCTGTAATTTGTGCCTGTATTTTTTTATTTCATTTTGCCTGTGTTTTGGTCTCCTTCCTTGTTGTCCGCCTACCTCGCCGCCCTCCGCCCTCCCTTCCCGCCACCGCCGCTTTTCCCCGCCCCTTTTTCTATTCTGTACCCTCCCCGCTCCCGCCTCCCAGCTGCTCCGCCCACCCGCGCACTAGGCCTTAAATGGCGACCGTGCGACGCAGGCGAGTGTGACCCACTTGTGGGACACCCCCGCGCCGCACGGCCACCAGCTGCTGCGTGTGCCCCTTGCCTGCCCTCTGCCTCGCTGCTGCCTCGTTTGCCGGTTGCCGGCTGCCTCCGCTGCGGTTGTTTTTGCCTTATTTTGTCTGTAATTTGTGCCTGTATTTTTTTATTTCATTTTGCCTGTGTTTTGGTCTCCTTCCTTGTTGTCCGCCTACCTCGCCGCCCTCCGCCCTCCCTTCCCGCCACCGCCGCTTTTCCCCGCCCCTTTTTCTATTCTGTACCCTCCCCGCTCCCGCCTCCCAGCTGCTCCGCCCACCCGCGCACTTGGCCTTAAATGGCGACCGTGCGACGCAGGTGAGTGTGACCCACTTGTGGGACACCCCCGCGCCGCACGGCCACCTGCTGCTGCGTGTGCCCCTTGCCTGCCCTCTGCCTCGCTGCTGCCTCGTTTGCCGGTTGCCGGCTGCCTCCGCTGCGGTTGTTTTTGCCTTATTTTGTCTGTAATTTGTGCCTGTATTTTTTTATTTCATTTTGCCTGTGTTTTGGTCTCCTTCCTTGTTGTCCGCCTACCTCGCCGCCCTCCGCCCTCCCTTCCCGCCACCGCCGCTTTTCCCCGCCCCTTTTTCTATTCTGTACCCTCCCCGCTCCCGCCTCCCAGCTGCTCCGCCCACCCACGCACTTCGCCTTAAATGGCGACCGTGCGAACGCGCAGCGGGCGCGCCGAAGGCGCGCCAAAGGTAAGCCCGTCTACGCCCGTCCGCGCCTGGACCGCGCCCAGTGCCAGGACCCCTGGCCCACGAGGACCCGACCGACCCGCCTGACGTACTCCGCCGCCACCCTCACCGCTCTCAACACCGGCCGACTCCCAGAATGCCATCAAGCCACTCCACGACGTACCCACGGACCTTTCAGCTGCCACACCTGCAAGTTCACCTGCATCCGGACCAGCCTCGCACCAGCACCCGCCAAGTCGAACACCAGCAGCACCCACCTCAAGTGCATCCTGCTCAACACCCGCTCCGTCCACAGACACGCCATCGAACTCTGGAACCTTCCAGACGCCACAGACCCTGACGTTGCCTTCCTTACGGAGACCTGGATGAACGCCTCTTCAGCTCCCGACATCGCCATCGCTATCCCAGAGGGCTACAAGATCGTCCGGAGGGACCGAAACGCCAACCAGATGGGAGGAGGCATCGCCATCATCCACAGGAGCACCATCCGTCTCACGACCAGCACCGACAACACCCTGACCAGCGCCGAACACCTGCATTTCCAGATCCACACCAACCCGAACACCACCCTCAGAGGCACCCTGATCTACCGACCCCCTGGACCACGCACGCAATTCAGCGAGGACATCGCCGACTGTCCGCCTACCTCGCCGTCCTCCGCCCTCCCTTCCCGCCACCGCCGCTTTTCCCCGCCCCTTTTTCTATTCTGTACCCTCCCCGCTCCCGCCTCCCAGCTGCTCCGCCCACCCGCGCACTTGGCCTTAAATGGCGACCGTGCGACGCAGGTGAGTGTGACCCACTTGTGGGACACCCCCGCGCCGCACGGCCACCAGCTGCTGCGTGTGCCCCTTGCCTGCCTTCTGCCTCGCTGCTGCCTCGTTTGCCGGTTGCCGGCTGCCTCCGCTGCGGTTGTTTTTGCCTTATTTTGTCTGTAATTTGTGCCTGTATTTTTTTATTTCATTTTGCCTGTGTTTTGGTCTCCTTCCTTGTTGTCCGCCTACCTCGCCGCCCTCCGCCCTCCCTTCCCGCCACCGCCGCTTTTCCCCGCCCCTTTTTCTATTCTGTACCCTCCCCGCTCCCGCCTCCCAGCTGCTCCGCCCACCCACGCACTTCGCCTTAAATGGCGACCGTGCGAACGCGCAGCGGGCGCGCCGAAGGCGCGCCAAAGGTAAGCCCGTCTACGCCCGTCCGCGCCTGGACGCGCCCAGTGCCAGGACCCCTGGCCCACGAGGACCCCGACCGACCCGCCTGACGTACTCCGCCGCCACCCTCACCGCTCTCAACACCGGCCGAATCCCAGAATGCCATCAAGCCACTCCACGACGTACCCACGGACCTTTCAGCTGCCACACCTGCAAGTTCACCTGCATCCGGACCAGCCTCGCACCAGCACCCGCCAAGTCGAACACCAGCAGCACCCACCTCAAGTGCATCCTGCTCAACACCCGCTCCGTCCACAGACACGCCATCGAACTCTGGAACCTTCCAGACGCCACAGACCCTGACGTTGCCTTCCTTACGGAGACCTGGATGAACGCCTCTTCAGCTCCCGACATCGCCATCGCTATCCCAGAGGGCTACAAGATCGTCCGGAGGGACCGAAACGCCAACCAGATGGGAGGAGGCATCGCCATCATCCACAGGAGCACCATCCGTCTCACGACCAGCACCGACAACACCCTGACCAGCGCCGAACACCTGCATTTCCAGATCCACACCAACCCGAACACCACCCTCAGAGGCACCCTGATCTACCGACCCCCTGGACCACGCACGCAATTCAGCGAGGACATCGCCGACTTCGTCAGCCCGCATGCCCTCCCCTCCGCTGACTACATCCTCCTGGGAGACCTCAACTTCCATCTGGAGAACAACAACGACCGCAACACCAGCACCCTGCTCGACAACCTCGCCAACCTGGGACTCAAGCAACTGGTGTCCACCCCCACCCACCTCGCCGGACACACACTCGACGCAGTCTTCTCTTCCAGCACAGACATCGACTTCAGCCACGCCACAGAGCTTCAATGGACGGACCACAGCTGCGTCCACTTCACCTTCAAGAGAACGACGACCCACCAACACCAGCAACAGGCCGCCCGCAGAAGCTGGAACAAGATCACAGCAGACCAGCTCGCCACCTCCCTGAGCCAGCACCCTCCTGCCAGCTCAGCGAACCCCAGCCAGGCCGCCGACAACCTCACGAAGTGGATCAGCAACTGCGCGGACGAACTCGCCCAACTGAGGACCCCGCCTAACAGACCCGGCAGCAAGAAGGCCCCATGGTTCACTGACGAACTCAAGAGCTCCAAGAAGAACTGCCGAGCCCTCGAGAAAGTCTGGAGAAGGGAACCGACACCGGACAACAGGACCTCCCTCAAACTTGCCACCCGGAAACACCACCAGCTGATCCGCGCCGCCAAGAAAACAGCATTCAAGGACCGGTTGGACAACAACGCACACAACTGCAAGGAACTCTTCAACATCGTGAAAGAGCTTTCCAACCCAAGCGCAGGAAACAACGACATCACCCCATCGCAAGACCTCTGCAACTCCCTCGCTTCATACTTCCACAACAAGATCGCGGACATACACAACAGCTTCAACAACCAACCAACGCACACCATGACCGAACAACCACCCCCCACCACCACCCTCCACGCCTGGACCCCGATCAGCACCGAAGACACCATCCGCACGATGAACTCCATCCACTCCGGATCACCGACCGACCCCTGCCCTCACCACGTCTTCAACAAGGCCGACGCTGTCATCGCACCCCACCTGCGAGACATCATCAACACATCCTTCGACACCACCATCTTCCCTGAGAGCTGGAAACACGCCGAACTCAGCGCTCTACTCAAGAAACCAACAGCGGACCCCACCGACCTCAAGAATTACCTCCCCATCTCGCTCCTCCCGTTTCCAGCCAAAGTCATCGAGAAGACCGTCAACAAGCAGATGGCCGCCTTCCTCGAGACGAACGGATCCCTCGACCCCTCACAGTCCGGCTTCCGAGCCAACCACAGCACCGAGACCGCCCTCATCGCCGCCACCGATGACATCCGAGCCCTGATGGACAATGGAGAAACAGCGGCCCTCATCCTCCTAGACCTCTCCGCGGCATTCGACACGGTCTGCCACCGCACCCTAGTACGGCGCCTCAGCAACATCGGAATCCAGAACAAGGCGCTGGAATGGATCATCTCCTTCCTCGACGGAAGAACACAGAGAGTCCGCCTACCACCGTACAAGTCAGAGGCCTCCGAAGTCATCTGCGGCGTCCCCCAAGGATCATCTCTGAGCCCCACCCTCTTCAATGTCTACATGAGCCCCCTCGCGGCCATCGTACGCAAACACAACCTCAGCATAATCTCCTACGCCAACGACACCCAGCTGATCCTCTCCCTGACCAACGACCCCGCCGCCGCCAGAGCCAACCTGCACGAAGGGATGAAAGAGGTAGCCGAGTGGATGACGACCAGCCGCCTGAAACTGAACTCGGACAAGACGGAGGTCCTCATCCTGGGCTCCTCACCCTCCGCCTGGGACGACTCCTGGTGGCCTCCCGCCCTGGGCACCGCACCCAAACCGACAGACCATGCACGCAACCTGGGCTTCATCCTGGACTCCTCCCTCTCCATGACCAGGCAAGTCAACAACGTCTCCTCGGCGTGCTTCAACATCCTACGCATGCTACGGAAGATCTTCTGGTGGATCCCCACCGAGACCAGGAAGACCGTCACCCAGGCCCTCGTCACCAGCCGACTGGACTACGGCAACGCCCTCTACGCCGGTACCACCGCCAAGCTCCAGAAGAGACTCCAGCGGATCCAGAACGCCTCAGCCGGACTCATCCTCGACATCCCACGAACCAGCCACATCTCCGGACATCTGAGAGACCTTCACTGGCTCCCCGTCAACAAAAGAATCACCTTCCGCCTCCTCACCCACGCACACAAAGCCCTACACGACCAAGGCCCGAGCTACCTCAACAGCCGAGTCAACTTCTACGCTCCCAAACGCCACCTCCGATCAGCCAACCACGCCCTCGCCGCCGTCCCCCGCATCCGAAGAGCGACTACAGGAGGAAGGTCCTTCTCCTACCTGGCCGCCAAGACCTGGAACTCCCTCCCTCCCGACCTGCGCCTGACCCAAGACCACCTCTCCTTCAGGAAGAAGCTGAAGACCTGGCTGTTCGAGCAGTAGCGGCACGCCCCCCCCCCCCCCCCCCCCCCCCCAGCGCCTTGAGACCCTACGGGTATGTAGCGCGCTTTATAAGTGTCACTGATTGAATACGTAATGCAAGGGTGATATCAGCTTAGTTCTGGAATGCCTGCTTTTAATGAACATATATATTTTAAAAAACATTTTTATCTTAAGCCTAAATCTTTTTGTACATTTTGTGGACACTTATCTTCAATTGTGTATAATGAAAGTTTAAAATAATGACTTACATGTTCACAGTGCTTTCTGTTACAGGCTAGGATCTCGTAGCTCTCAAAATATGCAAGTCACTATTCTCCACTGTAACAACCAGGACTCAATTCTGTGGCTCTCTGTTTACACACAGGCTGACACTTACATCTGCAGTGATCATGTTAACCAAGTGAGCTTTTATAATGTAAAATAGTGCATTTCTCAATGAATTTAATTTGAATTTAATTTATTTTTTACCTACAATGTGGGCGTTATATGCAGCTACTTAAAAGGGAAACTGTAGTAATCACGGCAAGCTGGTATGACGTAAACCAAGTAGGTTTATTCACAGGTTGGTTAACAGGTAGTAAAAGTCATTTAGGTGGTAAATCACAGCCCCACCAGGAGCAGCCTGCTAGCTGCTCAGCCTCTCTGACCAACTGTCACACTTCATCCAGTCACCCAGGCATGCTAGTGAAGGTCCACTCACCAACATTCCATACAGAATTAGAGAGATGGGCTGAGCAGCTAGGAGGCTGCTCCTGGTGGGGCTGGTACCACACTAGGCTCGCTGGAGTCAAGACAAATGTAACCTGAACTGAAGAGTTAATAAAGAAGACCTAAATATAAATCCTGGCTCCTGGTGTCTTTCTACATAGGGCACAACAGAAACCTAACAAAGTAACTATGGAATATTTTGTTCTTACCAGCCTGCCTTTGAGCTCTGCCTCAAACTCACTGACTCCGGCCCCGCTGCACTCATGATCACAGTTCCTCTACCATTTTAAGGCGCTGCAACGCTGCATCTACTTCCTCACTGCACCCCGCATAAGGTAAAATGTTTCATTGCAATCTCTCTTGTCTGCAATTATATCTTCCTTTAATTAATGGACCTCTCCTTTCAAGATCCATTGTTTTGTTTAAGCCCCAGGGTGGGCAAGGTCCTGGGGGCAATGTGCAGTTAATTAGAGGGGGCCCACGGGGTCCCTGCAGCCCCAGGGACCGAAACCTCCTCGGGGCATTCATTAATATGGGTTGGGGGCCCCCGAAGCCCCAGGGACCCCCACCTCCCCAGGGCTTAAATTAAAATAAAGAAGTGTGGAGGGCTTCTGCCCCCCTCTTTACACTGCCCCGTGGACCACCACCTCCCGGGGCTTTAAATAGTTGGGAGGGGGGGGGGCATGTGTTCCCCCTCCTGGAAGCCTTGATGGCCCTGGGGACCGCCATCCCTCCAGGGCTGGCTCCTGCAAGTTCCAGGGGTGCCCATCCCCGGTACATAGCTGTTTGCTATGCCATAGCAAACTCTATATTGCTTCGTTGAAACAAGAGTAAAGGTCAGACCCTGGAGGATGGGGTCCCCAGGGCTCCATAAATACTAAAAGAAGGAGGGCCACACAGCGTCCCTTCTACAAATATACTATAAAAAAAAGCCAGCATCTCGCCGGAGGCCCCGCCCTCTCCCTGCAGCACTCTGCAAACGGGCTCCCTGGCGCGTTCTAAGTTGGGGAATTAAATACCCTTGAATACTGAGGGTCGCTGGCGGCCAAGTAGCCCACCAGGTACTTCCAGTAAGCGCCACACAGCTGGATTGCAGAGAGGTCATCCGAGGTCACCTCTCTGTTTACACCACTCTGCAAACGGCCTCTTGGTGCACTGCTGGTGGGGCGATGAGGTCCTCTTGTGTCCTGAGGACCTCAGGACTGCACTGCTGATGGCGACACATATTACATCATTCATGACATGGTCAGTGACATCACTAATGACATCACTGATGACATCTCAAATGGCATTCACGTGATAATCTGATGCACCTTCTCACACCCTAATATAACCTTTGATACACCCACTCTAAAATACAGACTACCATTTTCAAAACCATAGACACACCAATACCAGGTACTACATACCCACTCACTGATTCCTAGGTCTACACAAATGTCCACTCATTCACCCATACAGTCACTCATACATGCAGTCACTTATCAATACAGCACTATCATTTTCACTCATACACCTATACAGACACTCACACATCGCCATTCATCCATAGAGTTAATCACACACCTAGTCAATCATGCAAAGAATCATTCACACTCCCATTTACTCACCTATACAGTTATACACACACACCCTCACTTATTCATACAGATACTAACACATAGTTACTCTCTTATACAATCACTGATACAAGCACACACCCATCCATACAGCCACTTTTAAAATCACTCACTCTCACATATATTGATTTATAAACTCCAACGCTCACATTTACTGCCTTTCACATATGTAGTTACTCACACATGTACCATTCATTCACCAACACACCCATACACACACTCACCAACCCATACAGCCCTTCACAGATGCACTCTTGAACCCATACACCCAGTGAATTACCCACTCACATATCTATGCACAGAGTCACATACCCCCACCCACCCACACTGACACCCAGGCACCCATACAGATACTCAGACAACCAATCAATAACCCATATAGACACTCATGTAGCTACCCACCAACCCATGCAGCCGCTTACACACCAACTGACAGACTGATACAGACATTTACACAGTTTCCTCACTAACCCATGCATTCAGTAAGACACGTTTAATCACTCACTTATACAGTCAGTCGCACACCTACTAAATCATCCATTCAGACACTTATACACCCACTCGTTCTTCAATATAAAACATATTTAAAATTTACAAAAACACGCAGTCACTGGATGATGTCATTTGAGATGTCATCAGTGATGTTACTGACCATATCATGAATGATGTAATATGTGACGTCATGATTACAGAATGAATGATTACAGATTTGTAGAGTGCTGGCTACCCGGAGGCATCCCAGCGCTTTTAGACCCAAGGTAGAACATCGCCACTGAGCAGAACAGGAGAGTCTTCAGGCATTTTCTAAACGCCATATGGTTGGGTTCAAGCCGAATGTCATCAGGAAGTTGATTCCAACATTTGGCTGCGTGAACTAAACGTGTCAGTCAATGTATCTAATCTCTCAGCCCTCTAGATCTGGACCAGCTATTGCATACTCTAGAGGCAAAAGTGCCCTCCTTCACTTGTGGATGTAGTGACCTCCATGCATCTACTAATTGATGCTCCTCCATACTGGCCTGAAATTGTCGACTTGCAGTGTTATGGTACTGGGACGGTGTGTGGGATCTGTCTCTAGCCACGCTAAGGACAACATAAAAATCTCCCCCCACATAATGTATGTAGCCTATGTCTGCGATCAGGCCCCAGAGCCTGTAAAAACAAAACAACATTGTCAGTGTTTGGACCAGAACAATTAACTATGGTGATAGACACCTCAGCCGAGCTGCCCCACAGCAAAGTGTAAATACCTTGGGGGTTGTTAAGAAGGCCCTGTGGAGCATATGGTGTGCCCTTGAGAAGAAGGGTAGCGGTGCTCCTTACATACGAAGATTATGTTGCGAAATGTCTGTGACGCCCAGCGGGAGGCAAAGGAGGTGTGCGCAGAGTCCCCTATAGAAGTCTCTTGCAGCAGAGCAATGTGAATATTATGCCTATCCAAGTAGGCTAGTACATGGCGTCATTTGCACGGGTTACCCAAACCTCTGAGGTTCCACGTTAGGCAGTTATACTGAATGCGTGAAGGATTCTTCTGTGCCAGCCCGGGCTGTATCATGCCAAAAAGAGTGTTAAGGTTTTCTATGCTGTTCCTTTACTCACAATACAATGTCAGCAGGGCCAACAGGTACGGCATAGGTGATATACTTGGATGTGCACTAGAAAACAAACAGAATCATCCCCATCCCGGCCTCCTTCCACACTGGTGGCTCAAACCCACCAGAAAATATTTTCCCTCCCAAACAACAAATAACAATGAAATAATCCTAGTGTCATCCATTTGAATGTCAAGCTTGTTAAATCTGAGAACCTACAGTGTATACAATCAATGGGCAGAGAGTGTGATATCAGTAGACAAGAGAAGAAGAAAAAGAAGTTGATAGAGGAAGAGATGCCATAGAGTAGAAGGAAAGGGAGAGAGAAAATTAGCTGAGAGTAAAAAGGTACAAGGAAACTCTGGTAAAACAAGAGTAAAGTACAATAGTAGGAAACAGTAGGTAAACGGTAGAGTGATTTAGGGGTATCCTTTAGGTGGTCAACTAGAAAGCTAGATGGGTTCCTCCTCGAGGAAAAAAAAAGGCATCTAGGGTGAAGACATGCATGTTCCAAATGACTCATCACAGCAGGAACGGACACCACAGAAGTTTGTCAGTGTGCAAGCACTATCACCCTAATGGTGCCAGTCCTGATTGTATAATTCCAAGTGCAGTGCAGCGGATAGCTGCCATCGTCCGAATCCCGCCTCTCATGGCAAGATAAGCCACAATTGTCCATTTGAACAGTGTCAACTAGGCCCCCATCTTCCCATATGAACCTGAGCTACCCTGGCTCCGATAGCGGCAAACAGGGCCTTGACGATTGACTTGCAGTTCGAAGGGGAAGCACGTTGCGTTTCATAAATGTGCCAACCTGCTGTAGAATATTGAAGACAAGGGCCTTGCCCTGGTGTGTAATGTAGAGTCTCAGGGGATAGAGCATTGCGTATGAGATGTTGGCCTGCTGCTGCCTTGACTTCATGGGGATATATTTTTTTAGGGGGCCTCCTGAACCACAATGGTAAAGCCTGGGTATATGGCTACCGCATTTCCTTCAAAGTTTAGCAGGCATTTTTCCCTTGCCAGCCTGAGAGCATTTTCTATATCCAAACAGTTTAGTAATCTGGAAATTATCAGCCTTCCGGGTGCACTAGGCAGCAGGCGAGATATCAGTGTGCAGTGGGCTCGCTCTACTATTAACATCCCAAGGAAGGACTTTGCACCAAAAAAGTTGATAATCAAGTGTTCCACAAAATCTTTCATTTTACCCATGTTGGTAAAGACAGGGATTCCCATTATGTTGTAGGTTATTCCAGCGGGACCTTGCTTCTAAATCCTCATTCTTGGCGGAGATGATTTGGTTTTGAGTACTTTCTCCATGTTGAGGGGTTGTTCACACTATTTGAGACAGGGTCTTCCACCAGTGATTTACTGTGTTCTGCCTCTTTTATGCGGCCCTCGTGTTTTTCCAATTGTAATGGAGTCCATTCTGGCACATATTGTGTACATTTTGGACTCAATGGATATGAGGCTTTTCTGCATAGCGAAGCGAAGTGCAGCAATTTCATGTCAGTGGCTTCGGTTGAATCCTCCATGTGGGAGTCTTCAGAACTAGCCTGCTCAGTGTTGCCACCGGCTGTAGGAGTTGAGCGGTGGGCATCAAATAGCAATTTGGTCTGCCTGCCATCGGTTTTCCCCATGCTATCAGCTGGCGCGTCTCAGGATCTTCCACAGGGTAATCTGTAGCGTGAACTCAGAAGTATATGCGGCTGCACACACCTATGTGCCATGACTCAAAATCCCCAAAATTGCGCTCACCTGGAAGGACTAGAGATGAGTATCAGTCACCCACCATTCCCGCCTCTCCCTGCGTAGCAGTCAGGGGGTCACAAGCATATTCAGGCAGCATGGGCAGTAGGGATTGTCACCTCCCTTGGCCCCTTGTTGTAAGGTGCAGAAAATGTTATGTTATCTGTAGCATATAATCTGTACGCACCTGGTGTGTAGGGAGCTGCACAGGTGTCTCCTGTCATGTATTGGTACCAAGTTGGTCAAAGGTCTTTGTCTCCTCTCCCCTGTTTGTCCAATTCACACAGGGAGGAGACAGGCCATGGGTCTTGCACCACTAAACATTGCGAACACACGGCACGGAGGGCATTTCCAGGCTGAGGGCATGCATCAGGGAAGCCTGAGGGGCCACAGGCATCATTTAGTTAAAGAATGTTTGCTTTCCCCCAACCCCGTGCACCGCCCACACCGTCCAACCAGGCCAGCAAGCATCCACCAGACCTCCAGATAGTGGGGTATGCTTGCACTGCCGTTTTCTGGCCAAACACAGCACAGGGGGAGAGGAGCGGCAACAGAGACATGGGCCCCCGATCTTAACCCCCCCACGCTCCTCCCCAAGACGTCAGCATGGCATCCAATCCCTATTGCCCATCTGCTATGGGTAGGCCGCCTGCTCTCCTCATCTCAGGGTGGCTCTTTGCTTACGGCCCGGGATCTGGACTGGAACAACCATGAAAGGGAGAGGCACCCTGGGGCCACAAGTCCAATAGAAGCTGTTCGCCTCACCCAGCATGCGTCACAGCAGGCTATTGATATTACTGACCAAGATCCATCCAGCGTTCACTTTATTTGGCTATGTACGGGGATGCCTATGGCAGTGCGTATGTTCACATCAATGCAGGGAGGGCCAGCAAATTCGTCTCGGTAGGGTCCCCAGTCACTGCCTAATTAGCCACTCACCACAGTCACCAATCGGACGTTGCGATCGTTTGTCTTCCTTGTGGCGCCATTACAGCCACGCCGCACTGGTGCCAATTTGCAGGGTCGTGATCTCCTTGTCGCCAGTATTTCCCCTAATTTCAGCTCTGGCTAGACAGCGAAAAGCTCTCCGCAGCATCTAAATGTCTGATAACATAATACTGCAACAGGATGGAGTCTTTTAGGGCAGGTTTATGACAGATATATGCCACAGACAGCAGGAGCCTCACATCAGTGCGGCCATCATGCTTGCCGGCTCTCTAGCGCCCCCAATTCACACCCAAACACTTGTGGTGGAATAATGCACAGCATGTGAAGAAAGAAAATTCTTCAAGGTGCAAAACTATTCTTACAGGTATGTAACAAATTCATTCTCTTGTACTTCAATTTCCTCAAACAGATTACTGCTAATACCTGACATTTTGTGGCTTCTCCAAAGGGTTTAACTTTTGGCAGCGCCATGCCACGCAGACTAATCAGGAGTTCCAGAAGTCAACGTTCAAGCAGTAGAGTGGAAGGGGCAAGGGAAGAGGCTGCAGTACATAACAGGCAATATTTACTTCCTCCTCTGCATCACCAGGAAAGCAGCTCTACTTTGCCTTTGTCTAAGCATGTGATGCCTGTGGGAGAGAGGGTGTCCTCCTTTCTACAAGCCTAGCAGGGCATAACTTCGAACCAGTGGGTCATACAAATTGTAGATATGGGCTGTGCCCTATGCACCAGCAGGCCCCTCCACCGCAGCCCCTTCAGCCGAGAACCATCTTTGCATACTGTAGAGAGAAGTGGCGTTCTGTACTACAGAGAGGCAAGATAGAGTTAGTGAAAGAAAAGCAAATGGGTAGGGGTGCGATTCTCTGTACTTCCCGGTCCCAAAGAAGGACTAAGGCCTTTGTCTGATCCTAAAGCTCAGGATCATGAATTTATTTCTCTGCAAGGAGACATTAAATATGCTGCCCCTGTTGGTGCTGGAAGTGGGATACTGGGTGGTGTCCCTTGACTTGCAGGGCAAGTATTTTTCACATAGTAATTCTGCAGTCTCACAAGCATGGACGAAAGGCTGCTCAAAGCAGTTTTGTCACAGATGGTGTTGCATCATTTCTAAATACGGCACACCTGTTGTTCGACCCTGGCTTTTTTATCAATGTACTTAAGCTGCACCTGGAGCTCTGTAGAAGTACTGGACACAACATTGCTTCCAGCTTTTTCTACTGTCCAAGGTGAGAGAGTCAGGTTAAGACTCGTGTTTCAGGAGGGAAGGCCCGATGGTCCTATGCTTGCTAGATTTACTGGCTTCCTTCTTTCACCTGGTTGTGCATGTACACAAGCTGGCACATGGGCTCTCTCCAGTGATGGCTCTGCAGGCAGTGGTTCCAGCATAAGGGCGATCCAGAAGACGCCATTATGATTCAGAGGATCTGACGAGGTGGGAGGTTGGTGGAGAACCTAACACAAGGGATTTCCTTCTACCCTTGGCTAGCCATTGCCACAGTGGTGATGGATGCCTCCACTTTTGAGTGGAGCATTCATCTGAAGGGACTGGAGTTCATAGGCCTCTGCTTTCCGAAGGAGTAGTTGTTCCACATTAGCCTGCTTGAACTAAAACTGAATCAGCTGGTGCTTAAGGACTTACTCCCTTCCTTTTCCAGTCAGTCTGTCCAGATCTTGAAGCACAATACAACAGCAATGTGGTATGTCAACAAGCAGGTTGAATGGCGTCTTGACTTCAGGAAGTGCTATAGGTCGGTGCATGGGTGCACTGACATTGAATTTGGATTGTCACCAACCATCAAGCTGGCGCTCTGAATATCAGGGTTGATAGCCTGAGTCTGCATCTTCTTATCGACTATGACTGGTGTCTCCATTTGGAGGAGGTTCACGAAATCTTTGCTTTGTGGGCACCTTTCACATGGATCTTTTTGCCACACTGGCCAATGGATATTGCCAGTAATTCTGTGCCCTCCAGCATCTGCTACAGGGATTCTTGGGGACCCGTTTCATGTTTCCACAATATTTGTTTTCTCTCATATGCTTGTTTGCTCAGGTACTGATGAAGGATCATCATGACTGGGCCATTCATCTTTATTGCCCCATACTGGCTGGGAAGGGAGTGATATGTGGAACTCCTGCTCGTATCCTTGTGCTTCCCACTTAGATTACCTCTGAGGGTAGACGGTCTCTCACAGTCGAAGTGAGAGGTTATGCACCCCAACCGCTACAGTGTCCACCTTTAAAAAGATCGATCATGTAAATTGATTAAATGCTCAAGAGGTTTGGTATTACCATCAAAGGTTGAGTGTGGACACCTAAGTATATTCTTACTGCCAACAGGGGTGATTAATGCTATTTTGGCCACACGTCGACCCTCCACCTGGATGGTTGCTGTACTTTACTGTTGATGGATTGTCATTCTGGTCAACTGGAATCTGAGTGGAATATATAATTCTATGTGATTATTCAAAGGGGAACAGTCTCTGGCTGTTCAGTTATCTCCTAACCAGCTGTGTAGTGTCCGTTCCTGTTATTTCTCTGTTGAGAATAAAATGACTTATCTAACCTTTTTGGTGAGGTCATCAGCCTTCTTTACTACAGATTTTGTCAACGAACTAGTCAGGGGAGTGCTGATAGGACCATCATATCTTGAGTTGGGCAGCCTTTCTAGTGATTTTCAGAGCAGAGCAGAATTTCACTAAATTGGAGCGGAGTAGAACGGGAACAAACAGGGAATATAAGGATCTGCCCAGGACATCTCCCAGAACCCTGGAGACACCAAATAATGGAGCAGATGAGATTTGGTGCGCGTGCATCCGCAAGAAGTGATGACGTCGGCCGGTGCTATTGAGTGGTGATGTTTGCAAACTTCCTGCGCTGCATATTCCTGTTAACAAGGCTTGTCAGTCATGTTGGTTTGGAACATTGATGTCAGACGCACTTCCTGTAATTACGTACGGTGCCAATTTTTTGTGTATTGAATTTGAGTACTTTGACTTTCTTTATGGGACCAGTCTTTCACTTGCGGTTAACTGCAAAAAGTATGGGTTCAAATTGTCTGTGGGGTGACGTTGCATACATTTTGTTTCCTTCTCGCGGAAAGTCTGCAGGGTGTCTACACCCACAGTGTGAAGGTGCTACGAGAGTGTCACAATCTTCAATAATGCAGTGAGTGGGGCTTATAGTTCTTCAGTGATAAACACACCAGTGGCAAACTTAACTTACAGCATTTCTCACACATGTATTCTTCTACGGTGATACACACACGAAGGTCTTATATTCAATCAGAAGTTGCTGCACCTCAGAAGGTTCAGCGTATTTCTTTACAGTGATACACCTGTCACTTACATTGCTTTGTGTGTTTCACATGATTTGGCCACAGGAGTCACACTTATTCATGTGTGTTTACCAGTGGTGATACGTACACCTATACTTATTGTTTAGCGACTTCTGTGGAAATATATCACGCTCCTCTTTATGTTTTTATATTTCAAAATTACTGGGTTTTAAACTTTGCTCTGGGATTTATTTAGTATGTCTGCATCTCAAGTGTCCGTGGTGTTACTCCCAAATTTCCTACCTCAAACGAGTCCTCCACCTATATTTGTGAAGATTGGATCTTTATTTTTTTATTTTTTTTTTAAATTTTTAAAACCTTTATTGTAAAAAGCACACAGCTATTCAGCCTAACATCCCGGAGGCAAGGCAGCATAGTATAGAACGGTCATAGTGCCTAGCGATTCATGTCAGGACAATGCAGGTTGTTTTATTTATTTTTTTTTAAAACAAAAACTTAAACAAAGCGCCCAAGGGCGCGAAAAAGGCAATGGAAATGAAGAAGACCACTAGTCGGTTGGAGGCGGAAGGAGCTGGAGAAGTTGTAGAAAGAACTGAGACAGAATGTAGCAAAAGCGGGTGGGGGGGGGGAAGGAAGAACAGGAGAATCAGTACAAGAGTAACATAGCTGTCGTCAACGTCTATGGTGACAAGCGGTCATCTCGTGGCAACGGTGCAGGTGGTAAACACAAGTCCCCTCTATAGGCATTCCAGGCACCCCATACCTTGTTCCACGTCTGAGGCCGCCCCCTGGCAGTATACACAGTCTTTTCGCGCAACATACACCAGTCCATGTTGGCCTTCCATTGTACCACCAGGGGGGCCACATTAGAACCCATATTGCCCAGTGTGGCCCATCGGGTCTGCGCCGTATCATAGTCATTAGGCTCCCAAACATTCAGGAGGCACCTACGCGCCTCCGCCGCCAATTCCACTCCAGTCACCTCCCGCATCACTCTATGAACCCTCTCCCAATAAGGGGCAATAACGGGGCACTCCCACAGTATATGAAGAAAGGTGGCAAGGGCTCCGCAGCCACGGCGGCAGAGGCCATCCGGCGAGAAGCCCATGTGCACCAACCTGGGGCCGGTGACATACACTCGGTGAAGGATTTTAAACTGGACCAATCTCAGACGCGAGGAAATGGCTACCTCCTTGGGGGAGGACACAGCACTCTGCCAGTCCTCATCGTCCAGTTCCAGCCCATCGGCCACCCACTGTTCTCGCAAGCGCTGGAGGAGGTCCACCTGAACGTTGATTAGTTTCTTGTAGGACAGAGAGATGGCGCTATCAGGCATATGCCCGTCCAACACCCTGTCCTCCAAAGGGGAACTTTCGGGGATGTCACCCTCCTCCGGCCTGGCGGCAGTTATTGCGTGCTGCAGCTGGGCGTAGCGGAAAAACTCCGTAGCACTCAGTTTGTACTCCGCCTGCAGCTGTGGGAAAGTCTTGACCACCCCCCTGGAGAGCATGTCCTCAACCCTCGAGATGCCTATGAGATCCCACTTCTCGAAGCCCTTGGTGTGCCAAAGCTTGCCCAAAATGTCGGAATCAAAGAGAGGGGTAAATCTCGTCAGTCTGCCCTGCCAGCCCTGTATCTTAGTGACCGTCCGCCACGTATGGACCGCCGCCTTGGTCGGGCCGGTGAGGTTACGATCAAAGGATCTAGAATATAGGGCGCGATAGTAATTGCCTCCGTGCAAAAGCCAGCGGTCCATGGCATAACCGGGGTTGTCCACGGGACCGTAAAAACCATGATTGATGGCGGTAAGTTGAGAGGCCCAGTAGTATCTCCGCACGTCCGGTAGCGCAATGCCCCCATCATACCATGGCATGGTGAGCTTCCGAACAGCGACACGGGGTCGTCCGTCCCAAAGAAGGGCACGCTGCAGACTCTCGACCTCCCTGAAGTAGCGGGCCGGGACAAGGTCCTGAGTATTCTGCAAGGCATACAGGAACCTGGGCAGGGACATCATTTTAAATAACGCCGCCCGGCCCAGCAACGAGAGAGGGAGCTTACGCCAACTCTCCACGTCCCGCCGCAAACGGTGGAGCGGGGGGAGCAAGTTGTGTTCATACCTTGCCTTAGGGTTATGTGAAATGTAAATCCCCAAGTACTTAAAGCCTTGTCCAGCCAGTTGGATATTACAGCCTCTGGGAAGGCGCGGCGTGTCGCCCTTGAGGATGTAAAGGGAGGATTTGGCCCAGTTAATAATCAGGCCGGAGTAACGCCCAAACAGCCTGAGCACATCGCACGCCACGATAAGCGACTTGCAAGGGGAGGTGAGATACAGCAGGATGTCGTCCGCGTACAGGGAGACCCTGTCCTCAAAGCCCGGGGACCAGGAGATCCCATGCAAGTCAGGGTGCGAGCGCAGCATCGCCGCGAGGGGCTCCAGAGCCAGCGCAAACAGGAGCGGAGACAAGGGACAGCCCTGTCTGGTGCCTCGCTGAAGTGCGAAGGGAGCAGACATACGACCGTTCACCGTAACAGCAGCCAGGGGGCTAGAATAAAGAAGTTGCACCCAGCCCAGGAAGCCCGGCCCAAAACCAAGTTTCGTCAAGACTGCCCACAAATAATTCCATTCCAAGGAATCAAAAGCCATTGTGGCATCAAGGGAGGCCAGCACCGCCGGTTCAGTGAGGGCGTGAACTCTGGCCATAACGCCATGCAAGCGTCTCAGGTTAAGGGCAGTATTGCGGCGGGGTATAAAACCGGACTGATCCGGGTGCACCAGGTCGCTAATAACCCCGACCAATCGGGTAGCCAACAGTTTGGCCAGGATCTTGGGTTCGGCGTTGAGGAGAGAAATAGGGTGGTAGGACCTACAAACATCTCGCGGCTTGCCATCCTTGTGAATAACCACAATAGTGGCCAGTCGCTGGTCCAGGGGGAAGACGCCATCCTCACGGGCACGGAGGAACATGTCTTTCAAGTGAGGAGAGATCACGTCCGGCCGGATCTTATAAAGTTCAACCGGTATGCCATTGGGTCCGGTTGCTTTACCCGTACGCAAAGCGCGGATCGCCAAGGCGATCTCGTCCGCAGTGATGTCCCGGTCAATGTCCACCCTGTCCTCCTCAGAGAGGCAAGGAAGGTCTATCGCCGAGAGGAATTCAGCCGAGTCGGCCTCGGAGCGATCTGACCCGGAGGTGTAGACCCCCCGGAAATAGTCAGCAAAGGACTCGGCGATGGCGCTCGGATCAGTAACCACCACTCCGTCCTCACACAGGATCTCCGGAACCACTCGGCTCGCCACCTCCCGCCTGTCCAGCCAGGCCAGCAATTTACCAGCCTTGTCCCCGACGTCATAAATGCGGCCTTGCTGCTCTTTCGCTAAGAGCAGAGCTGCATTCGTAGCAAGATCGTGATACTCCGATTGCTTCAGAGAGAGTTCATGCAGGAGGGCGGGTTCGGGCTCGGGCCCCAGACGGGACTCGAGGTCCAAGACCTCCTCCTCAACTTGCAGGAGATCCGCATCACGAGTTCTTTTGGCCGCCGCGATGAGAGCCAAGGCCTCACCCTGCAACACCGTTTTGAAGGCCTCCCAAAGGGTGACCGCAGAGCCCACTGAGCCAGTATTTTCTGTAAAGTATAAGGCGATGGCCTTGGCCAGCAGCGCTCGCATGTTGTGGTTGCGGAAATACCAGGGATTTACGGCTGCCGGGCGGCTGGACAAAAGGACACCGAAGTCAAAGGAGATCCACAACGGCGAGTGGTCGGAAATGCCCCTTGCCAAAAAGCGCGCCTCAGAAATGGCAGGCGATTGCGCCGCAAGGGTGAGGACATAGTCCAAGCGGGACAGACTTCCATGGGCACCGGAGAGGAACGAAAACTGGCGAAGCGCCGGATGTAAAAGTCGCCAACAGTCCACCAGACCCATAGAGTCAAGGAAGGTCGGCAGCCACGTTTGGGAACCCGGGAGGTCTCTCGGTGGCTGACGATCCAGGGTACCAGAGCAGACTGAATTGAAGTCCCCCCCTAGGATCAGCAGGCCCGAGGGCAGAGACAAAATGGCGCCACCAAGGTCCCGGAAGGTGCTAGACTGGAGACCAGGGGGAACATAAACCGACAACAGGGCCAGGGAACGCCCCTCCCACCTCCCCGCCACAGCTGCGTAACGCCCCCTATCATCTAGCAGGGTGACGTCTATCTCAAGCGGAAGGGACGCACGTACAAGGACGCCCGCCCCCCGGGAGCCCGAAGAGAACCCAGAGTGGGCGACCATTTTATAACCCTTGCGATTCAGGGCCCTACAAGAGTTGCCCACTAAGTGCGTTTCCTGCAGTAAAACTACATCAGGCATGTTCCTTTTTATCAGCTGGAGCACCACCCCTCTCTTGACCCTATCACCTAATCCATTGACATTCCAGCTAAGCACTTTTAGTTTCCTACCCCCCATCCCCAAGCAACCCGCCCCACCCGACTCCGTTCGACCCGATCATACATTGTTCAACAAAACACACAGTCCATTGCCTTAAAGAAGAAAAAGAAATAGAACAAACAAGGAACAAACCCCGCGAAATTGCACCCCCCACCCTGCACCCCTGCATGTGACTAAAAAGCCCCCCCAACCAGCAGTGTGCCTGTCGCCCCATAACTACTCTACAAAAAGACACCCAGGGGAGTAAGGACTCTCCGCGAACTCCTCCCGCCACCCTCCATGTACTGACAGAAAAGATAATACGGCAACTAAGAGCGACATTGGATAGCCCCCGAGGCAAGCAAGAGAGTCATTTAGTCACCCATTACAGAACCAAGTCTCATGGGTCCGGGCCGCCAGCCGCGCCACCCTCGTGGTCCTCCTGTGCTTCTCGGCGCGGTGGTAGAGTGTCCAGCCAGTCACTGACGTTCTCGGCGAAGTCGAAGAACAGGGCACGGCCCTCGTATTCGATCCGGAGCTTAGCAGGGAACATCATAGAATACTTAAGGCCCAGGTCCCGTAGCCGTCGCTTCACCCCAGAATAGCTTTGGCGCTGTCGCTGCACTGTCCTGGTGAAATCCGGGTAAAAATGGACATCAGCGTTCTGAAATTTAAGAGGGCCATGGCGCCTGGAGGCCTGCAGGATGGCATCCCTGTCGCGAAAGTTAAGCAGCCGGGCCACGATGGGTCTAGGCGCCACGCCAGTCTTCGGCGGGCCACCCGGTACCCGGTGGGCACGCTCCACCGAGAAAAAGTTACTGAGGCCAGGCGGGGCAAGATGTGTTCTGATCAAATCTTCAACGAGGAGGTCCGTCGCCGCCTCCTCCGAACCCTCCGGAACGCCGACAATGCGGACGTTCTGCCGCCTGGCCCGGCTTTCGAAATCATCCAGCCGCTTCGCGAAGTGCTCCGCCGTCCTCTGCAGGTTCCGGACCTCCGTTTGCATATCCGAAACGTCTTCTGTGAGACTGGCCGTCTTAATGTCCAGATTCTTGACCCTGTCATTAGTCTTGCCCAGGTCGGCTCTGATGAGGGACAAATCAACGGCCATGCCATCCACCTTGTGTGTGAGGACTTCATGCTGTTGCTGCATGTCTGCCCGGAAACTAGTGATGGCTCCCAAAATGTCGGTCAAAGTGGGCTCAGAGCCGTCCGGCGAGCCCGAGTGTGGGATGCCCTTGGCAGAGGGACCTGTAGCAGGCGGTGTTTTCAGCTGAGTGTAGCGCTCAATCCGATTCTGCTGTTGTTGTTGCGGTTTATTGCGCCCTCCTCTATTAGACGGCTTGTCGAGGTCCCCCTTGCCCGCCATGTTAGGTCTCAAAGAACAAAGGGCTATGCCAGGCAAGTCCAAGCCCCGCAACCCGGAATGGTGTCCGGGACGTCAGCGGGAGACAGTTTCAGGTGCGCTTCGCCGTCCAACTAGCACCGCTGTCCAGCACACTTCTCCGGTGACGAAAGCAGGCTGGCACTCCGCAGTTCAGCAAGACGTAGTAGCGGAGTCCGCAGAGACAATGGCACCGAGCTGGCACGGAGTCCCACTCGACGTAGCTCCGCGTAGGAGACACCGATTTGAGTTCTGAAAACGGTGCTCGCCTCAGGTAGCCACCAGCAACGAGTATCCACCCTCGTGGATCAGGATTACGGGCAGGATAGTTGCGGAGGATCGGAAGGTCCGCGGAGCTCCGAGCTTACGCGGCCATCTTGGTTGCCCGCGAAGCTCCTCCCCCCTGGATCTTGATTTTTGAAAAATTATTTAGATGATTTAGATGGGCAAGAGTTTAGCCCAAAGAGGAAGAAAGCATTACTTCTCATCACGTTGGGTAAAGAGGGCCAACGCATTTTTAGTTACCTGCCCCTGATGGAGCAAGGTGGAGAAACAACTTTTTGTGTACCACTTGCGAAGTCATATTTTCATAACCATAATTTGAACTAACTGAGTGATGCATGAAACTAATCACCCTAGAATAAAAATCGTACCTTCACAGACACACGTGGGAAACTAATTATGCTTATGTTGCAATTATAATTACCTAATTTTGTGAATCTGTCATGTCCTAAACTAATAAGCAGCTTTAAATAACGGAATGAAACATAAACGTGCTTTTTGTTTATCTATTTGGTGGCAAAACGAGAGGATAAGTGAGTATATTACACCTAAGTGTGGTTATTTGCTAGGTAATTACTAATAGGGAAACCTTAGAAAGGGGGGGCGGTAAACAGAAGGTTTGAAATATGCAAAATTAATGTTAGTTTGTGTTTGTTTCTATTATAGTTCCCATATTTGATTCGTGAGGCCTAAAAGAAAATGGAGTCACTCGATTATTGTGGTCACAAAAAGAAGCACGCATGCCCGAGCAAAGTCCGAGTCTGAATGCGAGCTGCTTATGCCTGGAGTGACTACGGTTCAAGGACAGAATGGCCTGGAAGTATAGATGGCTGCCAAAATGATGAGCACAGTGGTTCAGAACGTGGGATTACATGCTAAATTTGTGAGTAGAGAACAGGACTAGGCCGGACTTGGGCCAAAACAAAGGACTAATAAGAAATTTGCGGATGGAAGAAAAAGTAATAATGTGATAATGTGATGATGAGATGATGCTCATCCACCCCAAAACTGTCCAATCAGAACTTACATTTAGGCTGAAAGTTACATTTTTTTGATAGATAGAGCTAGTGAAAAAGGTATAAAAAGTGCTGATTTTACTGAAGAAAAAAACTTCTCTTCGATTTCTTTCAGAGATCCTGATTTACCTGAGATGTAAGACTCTGAATAATTTTTCTATTTCTTTCTACAGGGAGATGCACTTTAGTTGAGGGTTTAGTTAGGGAAGTTAGGAAAATAAATGATTATTTAGGAACTGTCTTTTGCTAATATTTGACTTATAAAAGAAATGAAAAAATGTCTATTTCAGATTTTTCTTAAATAAATGAATCTAACCGACTGAAATGTAAAATTCTCATACTTTTGAAATGTCATTTTGAAATAAATAAAATGAATACATTTTAGACATGCTGAATTTGCTCTTAATAAAAATTAGATAAATGGAGGATTAAGCTGGTCTTGAGTTTTCCTACGCCTAATTTTTTACTAGCAGATCCATTGATCTCAGTGGTGGCGTGTCTAAATAAATGTTTTGCTAAATGAAAACCATGGTAAACTACTTAAACTTCAGGTGTAAATAGTATAAATATTTAGTTTCAGTTTAGACACTCCACCATGATACAGCAGCTCTCCTTTGAAATTCACCAATCCATGAAGTAGGATGGAAGTTTTTTTGAGTGACTCGCGGGGTCATGGCCCCAACTGTCGAGTATATGTATGATTTTGCGATTCAGGGAAAGGTGTTATGGTATTAGAAATTATTTCCGGAGTAGTGCTGCATTACCCCAAGCTTTACAAGCTAACGGGAACCTATGCCTGATCAATATAGGGAAGCAGTTTGCAGATTGGAGGCAAGGTATGCAAAACAGGAGAATTTAGTTATGAATCACTAGAACTTGTATACCCAACTTCAAAAAAATGAAGAGTCCATTGATGAATTCATAGGTAGATTGAGGTAATTTTCCATTAAGTGCAAGTTTGGAGTAATGTCTGATGAATTGATTAGAGATCAGCTGGTTTTTCAATGTAATAACAAAAAAAATTCAAGAGAGAATTTGGGAAGCCAAGAATCCTTCTTTGAGACTGCCATTGAGTTAGCCAAAGTGGTGGAACAATCTGAATGTTGCATGAGAGAGTTGGAAAAGCTTAACTATGGACATGAGGTGGCTGAAGTGTCTGAGAATTGCGTTTTTGAAGGGTGTGAACGCAGTGAGGAGGATATAGGTTGTGTAGCAGTGGATAAGAATATGGGCAAATTCAACAAGAAGGTTGTGCACACTAAATCGAGTCCCTGGATGTGCAAAAGATATGTAAATAGTGGACATTCTGCAGATTCCAATTTTTTTTTTGCTACTTATAAAGAATGCTTGAAGTGTGGTTGTACTGGGCACAATGCCATGGTGTGTAAGACTAAGACATTGAGCAAGGTAGTAGTAGTTCAAGATTATGGGTGCGTGGGCAGTGAGCAGTGTGACAGAATTCTTAGTATCGATGATGGAGAAGAGTCAGGAGAGGAGCATAGTAGAAAGAATAGGCCTAAAGATACATTTCCAGTGAATGGCCGCAAGGTTTCGCTCATGGTGGACACAGGTTCCAAATACACCATCATCCCTAAGAGTATGTTTGACTGTGAATGGGGAGGAAGAGCTTTGCTACCTAAAGATATCTCTCCAGGTGGTTATCGGGGGAGTCCATAGACATTATTGCGTACTTTGAGGCAGACACCAAATTTTCTAGTAGGTCCATCAGGGGTAAGGTGTACTTAACAAAACAGGGACCTCCAGTTTTGGGTTAAGTTCATCAGTATGATCTTCATATCATCTTGATTCACAGGGCATGGTAATTGAGGAAAAAAGATTGGAAAACATATTGAGAGGGGCAAAAGTGGTGTTTCAAGAAAAATTGGGGTAACTAAAAGAACATGTCCACCGGATAGTGTTGAAAAAAGATGCGGTCCCAGTGCAACATAAGTTGAGATGGGGACCTATTGTGGTGCTAGAAGAAGTCAAGAGTCTTATAAGAGAGATGTTGGATGCTGGTGTTATCCAACCTGTGGAGGCTTTGTGTTGGGTGTCTCCTGTGGTGATTATACAAAAAACTAATAGTAGGCTCAGGTTTTGCTTTGGATTTGAGGTCGCTCAATTGGTGTGTGGTTACAGATACTTTACCCTTGCCAAACATCGTGGCAAGGAGAATTAGTCTCCACGCTAAAGGATGCTAGGTTTTTGTAAAAATTGGACCTCCAAAGTGAATACCGTCAAATAAAACTGCACGAGGAGTCTAAGCATCTCACAGCTTTTATCACCTAAGAGGGCACTTTCCAGTTAACCTGTTTGCCATTTGAACTATTGTCAGTGGCCAGCTTGTTTCATCGGATGGTGACAGAAATGTTCAAAGGGATTAATAATGCAGTGTATTTCTGAGACAATATTTTAGTTTTTGGAAGCTCTGTTGAACAACACAACCAGATCTTGAAACTTGCAGAGGATAGCATATGTGGGTTTGACTTTGTGCAAGGAAAAGTGTTTATTTCAAGTTGAACAATATTTGGGGTACACCATTTCTGCTTTGGGCATTAAACCCAAGAAGCCAAGAAGAGTTTGCTCATTGCTATCGATTTGGCGAGGCTCCCATTAATAAAGATCAATTGAGATCTTTAATGGGTTTCATTCAATACTATTCAAAGTTTGTGGAAAATTTCTCAGACAAGACAATGTGCTTGAGGGGCCTACTCAAGAAAGGCACACGCTTTGAAGGGGGAAATCAGCAGGAGTGTTTTGCCAACATAAAAAAGAGATTTGTGAAGCAAATGTGCAAGGACCATTTGACGTGAAGCGTAAATCCGTCATCACTGTTGATGGAAGTGCCACAGGATTGGGTGACATTCCTTCTCAGAATCACCTAAGTATTGCGAGAAGTGACTTTTGCGTCTGGGACGCTTACCTCTGCTGAACAGAGTTGTTTGTTATAGAAAGGAAAGCACTGGCTCTAGCTTGGGGTGTGGAATATTTCTGCACGTATGTGTGGGGTATGAGATTTTGCTTTGGACAGGCTGCAAACCCCAAGTGAAGATTTTGTCGACTGGAGGTACTGATAAGGTGTAAAAAGCATTAGTTAAAGTCACTAGGCCTTTAATAGTGGGCTGTCATAATGTTGTTTTAAACAGGCTGTGGGAAAAAGTTTTTTTTACATGTTATCTTGCAGATTGCCATAGTAGACAAGAATTTTGGTGTCAGCAACATACTCTGACAAACTCTGGGGTTTCCATAGTAGGTAAGGATTTTGGTGCTGGTGACTCTCCCAAACAAATCTTGAGGGTAGAAGATGTGCGGGATGATAATCCTCATTGGGACATCTTAAGAATGATTTTATATTGTTTTGACACCTGCAATTTTGTACATACTTGTAGTTTTAGTAGGGTACACTTCATGGTTGCTTGTGGGAAGGTTTATACCAGATATAGTAGCTCTGAGTTGGTTATGTTTATTATGAAAAGTTACTATAACAGCAGTAACCCTGACATATTTGCTTTTGAAAAGCAAATGTTCAAGCCAATAGATTTACGGGTGGATTATTATTGTTCTCTGTTAAAGCCTACAGATAAGTATTTTGTTGCATGGAATTTCAAAGGTTACCATAGTAGTCAGGAATGTTGGTGTTGGTTTACTTCTCTAACAAACTGTGGGTATAGAATATTTGCACTAAGAGAATCCATTTCAGATTGATTATGAGAAATAATTTTGTAATGTTATGTCTGTATGTCTGTTGTCTTATGGAAAAGCATAAGCTCCATACAATAGATCTCAGTTTGGCTATGGTGACAAGCTAATAATAGCTATAGGCCTGATTCACTCGCTAGGAAAAGGTACTTCAGGTGCCATAGATTTGATCTGTTTATTATGAACAGTTACAATAAAGGCAGTAGGCCTAATTTATTTACAGGTAACATGTTAAAGCCAATAGGCTTAAAGATGTATTCTTTTTGCACTTTGTTAACGCCTGCAGTCCGGTATTCTGTTTTATGAAATCTCCCAGATTACTTTTTTAGTGATCAATTTTGTTGTTCGTTATCCCCTTTGAGAAACCATAGAGGGTAGACGTAATTTCACTGTAATAGTTCCTGCTATAATCTCTTCGGAAGGTTTTACAGGCTTAGCCGTCTGCCAGGATCCTGTATTCTAAAAAAATCATTAAGTAATACATTTATCTACACATATATGTATCCCTATAAATTCAAAGGGTCTTGGGGTCAGCACTCTACTGCCATTGGTCTGTGTGTCATTTACACAGTTCTGCTATCCATGACTGTGTACTGCATGAGGTAACAGTTCAGTCCACATCAGTTGTTGACTTTCTTGCCCTGTTAAAGACATGTGAACAACTATCATTAGGTGATAGTGTTTTCACTGATACATTCTACGAGTAGAATCCAGGCATGTGGTTAACGGTTACACACAATGTATTGTTTATCTTGTTTGAGTTGCAGGGCTCTCATGTTATTGATTGTATATCTTTAGGTAATTCTCAAACCAATGAAACATGGCTCTCCTCATGAAGGCATAAGAACCGAAATGTGCATAAAGAGATCACTTTGTACTCCAGACATTATATATCTTTTAACTATATATGATATTTGTTCTCTGGATTCCTTGTTATGTGCCACATCTTGTTTTATATTTAAATGTGAAGTGGCATCAATAAGTAATTATTTGTTTTAGTGGCTACCTTCCGTATCTATCAAGACCTGAATATTAGGAAGACATTTAAATATAAATAAACTCGAATTTGAATGAATGTTGAATTATCAAGTGAATTTTATGTGTGTGTATGGTTTAGGATTTGGATGATTGGATTGTAGTGTTTTAGAGCCATACTCTGTATATTTATGTAAATTTCATGTTTTGTCTGATTTAAGTATTGACAATAAAATAATTGTGATATTTTCCTATATTTATGTGCTCATGAGGTCTGTTTATATGACATATTGTGTTAATAAGTAAGGATAGCAGTTGTCTGAGGATTTACACTATAGTTATAGAAAATATTCACTACATTATTTAAATCTGGCATTAAAAACTATCCTTTAATTAAGGTCGAGCATTCAAGATCTATTGTAATTTCTCTTGTGGGCTTAAAACCCTCCCTCTACTGTTGATTTGTTTGTTTCAGTGTTCTTTAAAAATCCTTGCTTGCGAGTGGCCAGTTCTGCCCCTTTGTCCTTCTTTTTCTCTTCCGTTCCTCCCACAAAGCATGGACTAAGTTCTGTCTAATTCTGCAATGGTTCTTCATCTGCTCTTCTGGGGACTATTTTTTTCTTGGTTTCCTGCTCTGTTGCTGTTTGCCTGTGTTCAGCTTTGGTGGCATAGCTGTTTAGATTTAACTATAACATTTCTCCCTCCCACCTCCTCTTAATGCTAAAGTTGGATCAGTGCTGCCTCCCACGCAGCGCTTTCCGCTTCATTGGATTAATTTTTTACTTTTCTGCAATTTTCCAATAGCGATCTGCAGTTGAGCTTTTGTTTGGTAGAATATGGCTTTGTTTGGGCTTCTTTTTAAGGGGTATTGGGTTTGTTTTGTTTCCCTTAACTCAATTTAGTATTGCGCAAAACACCAGCTAAATACTTTTAAAAAAACGTATATCTGGGCATTGTTTTGTCCTCTTTTAAAACAGTGCAGCAGCCTTAGTGCTCGGTATGAAGATGATGTAGTCGTGCTCAGGTTTCAGTTGTGGGAACAGGTACAATGAGGAGACGTCCATCTTTTACCACAAGTAAGAAAATATTCTTGCTTGTGCGCTTTGAGGGTGGCACTGTTTACTTTCTAATTATGGTTATTATTTAATAGGTTGTGTCCGCATTGTCATGTCTTAATTGATGATTTCAGCCTATATTGCTGCCTTATTCTAGGCCACTCCAAGATGGACCCCTTGTCATTGTTCTTTCCTTTCCTTTTCTTTATCCTGCATGCATGCGCTGTAATTTCACTAATCAACTTCTTTTACTTTACTGGATTCTGGCGTTCTCAGTCCTGATGCCACGCTCACATGCAAGTGCTGCCCCTCGCTCTACATTGAAAGTCTCTGTGAGGGTTTGTGTTACAATTAATCACCATGCCTCGATTCAGGTTGGCGAGTTTATCTTCTTTTTGTATCAGCTGTATAAAGCGATAAATTGGTTCAAGTGGAAAACAATTCTATTTCAGGACAGGACGCTCCGATTAAGCTTTCTCATTTCTTTATTAGAAATGCTCAGCAGCCAATAAAACAGTAAAAAACTACAGTACCCATGAACACCAGTGTAACAACCATAAAGCCCATAGTAAAAAAAAGGCCATGTAGATAGTCTTTCTTCCTCTTTCTTTGCTGCTCTGCAGCCAGTTAAGTGTTTTTGCTTCTTACCTACTGTTACTTTTGCATTTCTTGCTTGACTGTTATTTCAATGATGATGTTTGTTTAGCGCTTCACTCGCGCTTCTCTTCGCGTCCTCAGCAAGCTTTGTTTCTCTTTACCGGCTCGTACTTTGTTGCCGTGTGCTTTTTCTTGCCGCTTCTGCGTGCGCTTAGCAGGGAGCGTGGGCGCACCTTCCTTGTGACCGGGCGCTTGTTGCCCGCGTCTGTTCTTTTCTGTGGAGCGGGAGACCGGGGTTTAAGAGGCTCGTTCGCAGGATGCGCAAGCTCTTCATTTCACTGTCCCAAGGCGGCCGTTACCGCGCATGCGTGGCAGCCATTTTCCGGCTTCGCTTCCGTGTTTACACAGCACCGGTAAGTGCAAGAAGGTCGATTATCAATGTCAATGCCCACTGCCTCCGGTAATTAACCCCATATAACGCCTTTTGCTTCAAGACTGCATTGGGCTGTATAATGAGCATAGGCTTTTGCCTAGAGTGCGTTTTTTTTGTAGTAGCAAGCCCTCCCTCCACATTTGAATAATTATTGTGTGCAGGTTTTGCCTGTGCTGCTGGCTTGCTATGGGGATTTTGTCATTCCCCCTGCATTGTGCCTTTGGCAACTTTTATTTTACGTCATCTAGTGGGCATTACTATTACACGCTGTGTAAACATGGAGGAGTATTATGATGACGATGATTATTACTATGAGGAGGATGCTTCTGGCTCTTTGGAGCATGATTTGGTTGAGGCATTGGACCAGGGAGTGCAGCTCTCCGTGAATAAAGCACTTGTGCGTGCCATTAATCCATTGAAGCGCCATTTGAATCAGTATGCGCAACAGCAAGGTTGGTTACCTGCTTCCCGTAAGTCCTCTAAGTCCCCTGTAAATCCTCACAAATCTGACTTTCAAAAGTTGGCTAAGAGTTTGGCTTCTGACAAATCCAAGTCCGCTGTAGGTGCGATGCCATCCGCTCCTCCTCCTACTGATACAGACGACACGCATTCTTCGGATCATGAAGATCCTCCCCGTAGAAAGAAGGTGTGTAAGGAACATTTCGTGGATGCCCCCATGCATCCTCCGGTCCTAACTTTTGATCCTTCGGATATTGTTCATCCCACTCGACTTCTTGGCTTCCCTCCCCGGCCTTGGCATAGTATGTCCAGACGCACATACGCCAACCTTTTGAAAACGATGTCAGGGCTCGGCTCTGGTCCGAATTTCCTAGGCCGGATCTCGCAGACCTCTGGCGGAGACTCCAGAGGTTGACCCCTCAAGAAGTACGCCAAAGATCTGAAGAAGGGTCTGGACAGATCTTGGCGTTCCAGTCAGGACAAGCTGCTTGATTTATTGGGTCCTCTCACCAAAATTCTGGATCTTGGATTCCTGGCCAAGGAGTCGTCGGCCCTTGTGGACCCGGATGAACTTATTGAGTGGGCACAAAGTACTATTTGCCAGTTGGGTAATGCCAACTGTGCAATTTCGTGTGAGAGACGCGGTTCAATTCTTCTAAAATTAGATCCAAAGTTGGCTGAGCTCTCCTCCTCGGAATCTGGTCCTACGGCTCAAGGTCTGCTGTTTGGTCAACCCTTTTTGAAGTAACTCACAAAATTTGTAGCCACCTTCAGTGGCTTGGATAAAGTTCAGGCTTTGCTGCGGCGAGCATTTCGTCCGGTTTTTGCCAGGGCCGGACGACATAGGGATGCTCATGCGGCCGTGGCTCTCAACAACAATCCCAGAGGGGGTTCCAGTCCCAAAGAGGCGGTGGCCAGGACACCGGCATTAAAACCAGATCCAATTTCTATCCCTCTCGCAAAGGGAGAGGCCAATATAAAAAAGGACGTTCCAGCAGAAACCAAGGTGGCTACCAGGATTCCAACACTTCAGGTGAGCCTGATTCCTGCTTGCGATGTGGTTCTGGGGGGCAGGATACAATTTTTTCTCATCTCCAGCGATGCTTGGGTGCTGGAAACTGTCCAAGGTTACAGAATAGAGTTTTACCAGCCCCAGCAACAGACCCACCCACACCTCTGTGTTTTTCCCTTCAAGATCAGGAATTAATTTCTGCAGAAATGGACGCCCTCCTCCAAAAGGAGGCGATAATTGCGACTGTCCGTCATCCCAATGGGTTCGTCAGCACGGTGTTTCTGGTCGAGAAGAAAGGGGGAGGATCCCGCCTAGTTCTCAATCTGAAGGAATTCAACGGAGGGGTCGTTTACAGGCATTTCAAGATGGAGGGAATCCATCTGTTGTGAGATCTTCTGCGAGAGGGGGACTGGATGGTTCGTCTCGATCCAAAAAACGTGTATTTGTCGATTCCCATCTTCGGTCCTCATCGTCGGTTCCTTCAATTCCATTGGCAGGGGACTTGGTTCGAGTACCAAGTTCTCCCGTTCGGCCTCTCGTCAGCACCTTGGTGCTTCACGAAACTTCTGAGGCCTGTCGTGGAAAACTTACGCGCTCAAGGTGTTCGCCCGATTATTTACTTGGACGAAATTCTGATTATGGCAGACTGTCCGCTCAAACTCCGGACTCATCTGGAGTAGTCCATCGACCTCTTACAATCTCTGGGATTTCTGGTGAACATTCAGAAATCTGTCTTGACTCCAACACAAATGATAGAATTTCTGGGCTTCAAGGTCAATTCACTTTCGTGTCAACTTCTTACCCAATCAAAAGATTTGGTATATCAAGAGGGAATTGACTTCGGTTATTTCCAAACAGACTGTGTCATTGAGATCATTAGTACGAGTTGTAGGTCTCTTGGCATCCTCCATTCAAGCGATCTTCCTGGGTCCTCTGCATTACAGGGCTCTGTAGCGTTTGAAGATCCGTCATCTTCAGAGAGGCCTCCGATATTCAGATCGGATTCCTCTTTCAGAGGAAGCGAGGTGGGAGATGCAATGGTGGTTGGACCACATGGATGCTTGGAATGGACGAGCCCTGTTTGGTGCATTCCCGGAACTAGTGATAGAGTCTGATGCCAGCCTGTGGGTTTGGGGAGCCCGGTGCGGTCCTTTCTCGATGGGGGGGGTGGGGTCGGTGGTCTTCCCAGGAGTTGTCTCTCCACATCAATTGCATAGAACTTCTGGCAGGGTCCTTTGCAATTCGATGTTTCACTCCCCTTCAGTCCAATTGCTGCATACTTCTCCGCATGGACAACATTTCGGCAGTCCACTATGTCAACAAACTGGGCGGAACAAGGTCCAAGATATTGGCGGAGATAGCCAAAGATTTTGGGCATTTTTGTCTGCAACAAAAGATCACCGTTATTGCAGAGTATCTTCCCGGCCGCAACAATCAGATTGCGGATTGGAATTCAAGGCATCTTCAGGACTTCAGCGATTGGAGGCTCCATTCTCGCATTTTCCGTTCTCTCCTCCGGGTCTGGGGCCAGTGTCAGATCGACCTGTTTGCCTCTCGCCTCAACACTCAGCTCCCGCTGTTCTTCGGTTGGAGGCCGGACCCGGAAGCCCTGGCAACGGATGCCTTTCTACAGACTTGGCCGTCGAGTCTGTGCTATGCCTTTCCCCCATTCATGATGATTCCCCAGAGTCTTGGCTTGCACGAAACGTTATCGGTCAGAATTGATTCCGATTGTCCCTCTGTGGAGGGCTCAAACGTGGTTCTCCTGGAAATGTGTTGTGCAGTGCCGCTCCTTCTTCCCCAGAAGTGGAATCTCTTGCTGGATCCTCGTGACAATCCGCATCCCCTGATTCTATCAGGCAATCTCCATCTCCTGGCATGGCGAATTTCGGGGATCACTGGTCGGTTCCAGGCCTTTCTCGAGACGCTTCCAAATTCATTAGTGAAGCCTGTTCACCCAATACTCACAAACAATACAGGGGGTCTTGGAAGCGATGGTGTGACTGGCGTGTTCAACAGGAAGTTGATCTCACTTCAGCAGATGTCTCCATGATCATTAATTTTTTGGCCTCTCTTGCTTCCTCCGGTTTGGCTTATCGGACTGTCAACAATTTCCGTTCTACCATTTCAGCGGGCCATCTACATATTGCTGGTAAACCTGCGGGTGAGCATCCTCCGATTGCCAAGTTGCTTAAAGGTATCCGTCTGGCGAAACCTCCATGTCCTAAGTACGTCTCTTTATGGGATGTTTCCATTGTTTTAAGATTTTTAGAGGCTTGGCCTTCCAATTCTTTATTATCCCGTAAACAGCTGTCGGACAAATTTACTATTTTATTATGCCTGGTTTCCTGCAAACGGGTGTCTGATGTTCGGGCTTTGGACTTGGCATGTCGCAGCTTTACACCTGAAGGTGTTACGTTTCTCCTTTCCAGATGTACCAAAATGAATACTACTTCGATTACCTATCCTTCTTTCCCAATCATCCCAAACTTTGCGTTGTTCAATGTGTCAAGGAATATGAAGTAAGTACTGCTCCTTTACTTTCAGATATGTAGGGTCAGTTATTGATTGCTTTGCAGAAGCCTTTTCGCCCCGTTACCCCAGCTACATTGGCTCGCTGGGTACAATGGCTCATGTCAGAGGCTGGCATTGATGTTTCAATTTTTGGTGATCATTCAGCACGAGGGGCGATGGCTTCTAAAGCATTCTCGATGGGTGTCATTCTATTTGAGATTATGAAGGCAGCAGATTGGTCTTCTGATTCCCTGTTCAGAACATTTTATTATAAACCGATTGATCATATTGCTTCTGTAGTGGTGGATCAGCTTTAAACAAGCATAATCGGAGCCTCCTCTCCTGACATAGAATTCAAAATTTGCAAACATACGTGACAAGAATTTTCAATTCTATTAAGGACAAGGAGGCGAGGATTATCCCACCCGTTGTTATTGTTTCCGCATATATTGCTACTGTGAACATGTTATAATATTTGCATATGATTTCTTCAAATCCCTTGTTTTTTCTACCCCCTTATTTTTACTTACCATTTATGCACTGGATGTGTATTACGGCTATAGGTCTCTTTTCAGGTTCTGACCCGAAGTAGAGGTTTCAGTGACACCTGGCTTCGCTTGCCTTTCCATGGATTTCTGGTTCCGGTGTTCTTCAGTTGCCTGCATCCTCGTTCACCTTGGACATCTGCGGCAGTCGTTGACTTCTTTCCTGATATTCTACGTTTTGGATTTCCTGTTTTGATTTGAACTATTTTTCCTCACCAAAGAAAGAGGAAGAGAGACTATCTACATGGCCTTTTATACTATGGTCTCTATGGTTGTTACCCTGGTGTTCTGTTTTATTGGCTGCTGAGCATTTCTAATAAAGAAATGAGAAAGCATAATCCTCGCATCCTTGTCCTGAATAGATTTGAAAATTCTTGTCACGTATGTTCGCAGATTTTGAACTCTCTCTCTTGTTTTTTTCGTTAGAACACTAGTAATGCACGATGGCAAGTCTGGTGCTCTCCTCCTTTGGCGCGTTGTTCAGTGCCTTACAGACTGTGCATATACTTGTGCATTAATTGCTAAACAACATATCCGACAAACAGTATTTATGTATGGAATGTTTTCAAAAGGGACATTTTTACATTACACTTGTTTAAGGTGTTTCATGTACAACACGTTTTGTAAACACTCTTTAGAAAGTTCTTATGGTTCAAGGGGACACTTGCTTGAAATGTGCAGCACATTCTAAACAATTAGAAAGGGCAGAGCTGTCCTGGGTAAACATATATTTAATCCATATATTCCATTCAGAGGCATGTTGCAACAAGCCCACAACATTCAGGGAGCTCTCCATTCCTTTGAAGGCATATGGATAACTGAGATATGGGATGCAGCAGGGCCCCTCCTCATATTAGGAAGAAAAAACCCATGGTTCTGTGTTCTGGCATTGGCCCCATTATTGTGAAAACGAGAGAGCAATGTTCTCTTAAATACATATTTGTTTGTGTGAACACACATGCAGATCTGCTTACATATTACATGTATTCAGATTTTTTTTTGCAGTCTGTTCTGCCTATGGCGTATTGACATTCCGATTCTCTTTAATAATTGAAGACACTCCGATTCTCTTTTGTGTTGTCTTTTTTTTCTTTATGTGCTGGCTCAATGGCCTTGTTCGTAACCACATATCTTTTCTTGACCAAATAAGTAGTCCCAATGTTCTGTAATCTGCATGTGCATTTTGTGCCACAGTGGCATAGTTAGCCTCTGTATACATGTGTCCCAATGATCAACCTATTTGGACGCTAAACATTAATTAACATGCTCAGTCACTCACCTTTCGTGCACCAACTCAGTCTTTTCTCACATGATCCAACTCATCCATCTACTAAACTGTTGTCGTTCTGATCATTACTACCTTCCCTACTACCTACCTACTCTTTCACCATTTACCAACTAACCCATTCACAAGCTTATCCTTCAACCTGATCACACATCCATCCCCCTAATTGTTCTTTCAGCCATCTATCTTCTCATCCACCATAACTCGCTAACTCATCTGGCATCACCAGTAGGCTCCTCCGCCATTACCCGTGCTCATATATCTACCAAGCTACTCATCCACCATCCTGCTACTTAGCTGTACAGATAATATCCACTTTTACTCTCATCCACTTACCTACTCTTACTCACAACATACCCATCCCCCTCCGCTTATTCATCCACACATAATCTTCTCCGTCTACTCACTGGTCTGTACATCTGTCCTCACCATACACCTACTCACCCACCATCCACTCACCTACTCACCCATCCTTGCATCTGCTCACTCACTTAGCCGTCTACTCGCTATTTAATGTGTACATCCTCTTTTATTAAATCAACAGCAATTTATTAATCCACCCGACCCTTACCATCAACCTAGTCTTCCATCCACCTACTTACTCATTCATCCTCCTGTATATACATTATTTTGCCACCCCAATCTTCCAACCATCTTATGACTCCATCAATACTTCTGCAGGCTCGCTCATCCCTCATCTGTCTAGCTGTCCATAAATCTGCTTAGTCACCAACTTATCCCCCAACTAATCATACGTTCGCCTAATCATTGCTATCCACTTACTCATCCTGTGGTCACATTGTTGATAAAACACATATTAATTCAAGCTAAACTTACACATCAATTCCCTCGCTTCTCCACTTGCACATTTATCCACCTAGCTACACATTCAATCCCTATTCATCCTCCTCCTCACTCATCCTCCCCTTCAGTTAGTCCACTCAAAACCCATTGATCCCACAACCCGTCAACTCACTATTAATCTACCTACTCACAGTTTATCCACCGATTCACACACTCACCACAGTGACTATTTAGAACTGGGAGTGTAAAACGTGCCACTGACCAATGCAAATAACTATGCCTGCTTCCAAATTGTTTCTGTCCATCCCTTCTTCCATCATCCACATGGTATTTCACATTCTTTTATATGTTAGCCAACTAATTCCCTCTTCATCTACTTATGCATCCACCTCCTCACTCATCCAAAATGTCACCACCCTTTTCTCTCATCTACCCACTTATCCATTTAGAACCCCATCTATTAATCCTCTAGGCCACTTGGCTTCTCATACCCCCACTGACGCATTACTAATTCATGCTTTAATTGACTCATGCACATGCACCTACGTATCCAGCCACTCTCATATTCAATCCAACCACCTCATCAACGCATGTCTTTTTCTTTAATGATTCATGCTGGAGTTTAGCAGGAGTTTGTAACTGTAGGAAAGAAGGATCTGCTTCTTATGGTTACTCCTACTTTTTGCTTGATGTTTCACTGTTTTTGACTAGTCTGACTGGGATCCTGCTAATCAGGGCCCCAGTCTATTTGCTTTCTCTTATTAATTGTCATACACGTACTTTGATAAACTCCAGATTGGATATGGGGGTGTCCTTATCAGTCCCCAGTATATGGTACCCATGTACCTAGGACATAGGTACCGAAGAGGCCTTCCATGGGTTGAAGCATGTATTATGCCACCCATGAGAGGCCATGCAAAATGGAACTGCAGGTCTGCTACTGCGACCTCTGTAAGATTGTGCTTGCACCACTTACTTTACATATAGGTTCACTATATCTATAGGTCCCTACACTTAAAACGTATGTCACCCCTACAGCAGGCCTGATCAATCCTGAAGGCAGGGTGCTGGATTTTTTTAGGTGAGAGGGTGCCCCTGCATAAGCAGAGCATCTCGAGGGAAAAATAATTCCTCGGCAACTTCAATCAATCATGTAAATATATATATGTACAAGTCAGGGAAAAGTAAACAAGAATTATGTAAAAAATATTCGTTTTTAATTATATTGTAAAAAACATGGAGATTAAAAATGGTGTTATTAACACAATAAACAATTCATTTCATAATAATTCAATCAAGATACTTAAAAAATAAACATAAAATTAATATTAGTGGCAAATTTTATATTCTTTGTCAATTGTATCGATGCGCGTTTCGGCGTAATCAAAAACGCCTTCTTCAGGAGTAGCCATTGATTAACCTAAAAACAACAATAAATCAACATTCAATATTGTCGATATCTTATGTCTGTAAATACAATGTATCCTAGCATTTTATAAAAATAAACATCTTCGAGAAAGGCATTAGATACATTTGTCTTTGATTAATAACATTAAAAATTAAGCACACATACATAATTCAAGTTACTAAGGTTCCCTAGAGGACAATTCAATATTAATGATAAATAAGGTTACTTCCTTACATCAGGAGGTGACAACATCCAAGGGCTCATATTGTAACGGAAAAACATACATGGACTAGATGATAAAGAAATAAAGAAGGTAAGGAACACAGGAAGGTTGCCCTAAAACATAGATATATAATAGGAGTACCACAGGACTTACTTCGTATACTGTGGTGGTAGATACCCAGTGTAAACCAACCGATGATGCTAAGGACAGATCCCTAAATTTCCTTAATGTATTTCTGTAATAGAGTTTGTCAACATCAGTAAACATAGAGGTTATATTCTAATCACAACACTACGTTAAATGCTGATAGAATAGTCAGTGTTCACTTACATAATTTTTTTGTAAAACAGGGGAGATATTTTTCTTATATCTTGTCAAAGTGGAGAAATAATTAAGAAAGGATCACAATAGTTTCCTTGAGTAAAAACTGTAAAAGGATAAACAGTTTCATTAATCAGCTATGTATAAATGTCGTACGGACACACTGCACTATAGAGATATCATACAAGAAAACTACCTGTATGACAGTGTCCAAATGAGGACAATTTGAGAAAAATTGAAAATTCCTGGAAGTCGCCGTATGAGCCAAGACCAAGTTTCTAAATAAGGCTGACAACAAGGAAAAGGAACAGATATGACTATACTGCTACAGAATACGGTCAATGCCAGGTCATGGTTGAAAGAAGCTTAAGCTAAAGTTACCTGATTATAAACGAAGATCAGATTGTAACAGACGATATTCTGTAATATCTTTTCTTTGGAGTTTTAAAACAAGAATGGGCGATCTTTCTATAAAAGAAAAAATATAAAAAAGTAACAATTAATTATATGGATAAAAACTAACTAGTAATAAGCTATCCCTGCTGGAGTGAAATTACCTGATAAGCTTTCCTTAGCAAGCACGATGTGGGGCAAAAGATGGCCGCCGCCGTATGACGTCACTTGGGAGGGATAACTCGAGATTGATAATGTATGGGTTCTAAATACTGCTGAGTCCGGTCACATGCAGAGTGTTAGAGGGTACCATGTGACCCTGTTAGTAACGTGCTTGCGTGGTCATGTACCCGTATAGCAGTAACATAGAAATAGGACTAAGATAAATGAGTAAACAAAATCGGACTTTCAACAAAAACTTTATTGTTTAGTCGGGCATGTCTGCGCATGAAGATCATAATGAAAGCTAGATCTAATTATTAGAGAATGTATATAGATGTTCATACTCATTATCGCTTATAAAGTAGATGTATGTAAATACGGTCTAAGTATCCAGAAATTGATTGGACAACTTCTATCTGGTATAATAAATAACGTGCAAACTATATATGTATATGGTTATGAAAATAACCAATAAAAGGGGTAACAAAGCAAAATGTAAATTATGTTTCCATGGTATAACCACAATTCTGCAGTATATTAATAGCAGGTTTCCAATTAAAAGAAAGAATATAATATAAGCCAGGGAACAGATAATAAGCCTATAATCTGCATAGTTAACTGGATCACACTGAAATTCAAGCTCGTATTAAATATATTTTGTTCTATTAAACTATAATCCATAATTAGAATGAGCTATATAATAACAATAAAACTGCCAGATGGACCTCATTATTTTTGGAGTTTAATGATCTCTGCTACTAGTCATGTTAAGTACTACTAGTCATGTTAAGTACATATCTATTAGATTTCAGAAGAAGGGGATTCAATATATGAATATTGATAGTCAGGACTTAATATAAATTTGCAGATAATGGCATTTTCCCATGGTATCTCACTGTTGAGACCGTTACCAAAGGTGTCAAATGAGAAAATCCCAAAAACCTCACGTAATACGTGTCTGAATCGATCTCGAAGTTTCCCCTACATATCCTAATGAGCAAGGGCACAAAATAAAGTAAATAATATTCTGTGTTTTGCAGTTCCACATTTCTGTGGCTTTTGCTGTATAACCATTATGTGTAAATGTTTCTCCTTCAAGGATTGTATTGCATGATTTGCAACTTGAACATTTCATCGTACCTTTGATGGGCACATTGCCATCTATCGATCTCTGAATACATTTTGAGATGTTGGTATTGTTATCAAATCGAGAGGACAATAAGGTCTTTAATATTTCTATTGCGCCGATGGGCGAATAGAGGTTTTGGTAATTTTTGACCTTGGGTATGGTTATTATTTAAAATGTGCCAATTAGCATTTATAATTTGTTTAATTTTTTCATCAAGGGTCGAATGTTTGGTGATGCACACAAGTTGTGTGTTCTCTTTTGTAGTTTTAGATTTTAAAAGATGGTCCCGATCAAAGAACCTTGCTCTTTTATAGGAATCCCTCAACAGTCGGTGAGGGTATCCTCTGTCTAGAAATTTCTTTCTCATTGTGGTAGCCTGTCTATCAAAATCACTGAGATTAGTACAATTCCTTCTCACTCTAAGGAACTGGGAAAAGGGGATACTTTGTTTTTGGTTCCTAGGATGAAAACTCTGGAAGTGAAGCAAGGGATTCTTTGCTGTAGGTTTAGTAAATAAATCTACTTCCAATTGACCTTGATTATGTCTAATCAGAATGTCCAAAAATTCTACTTTGTCTGTGCTAATATGTGACGTAAATCTGAGGTTGTCATCGGTCAAATTAAGCCAACTTAAAAACTCAGACAGAGACAGAGCCTCTCTGCAGCCTTCGGAGACCTTCTCCTGGGTTGGATGTGACTCAGCAGGACATATAGGTAGAGGTGCATTATAACCTGCCCCTCCCCTAGGAGGGTCCCCTGAATCTGTCCAACCTTCTCCTGAGGGTATAATAGGCCTTACCTGACTACCTCTTTGGATTTTACGTGGACAAGATTCTACTAGAAGAAACTACTGATATTCGACAGTCTGGACACTCGACGGGGCCCGACTGTCTCCCTCTCCATCCAAAGCTTTGTCTTTGCCCCTGCTCCCTGCAAGCTCCGTGCAGGACCTGTGGTGCACTAAGGACAACTGAAGAGTCTCCCTTGGGGTGAAGGAGTCACTCCCCTGCATTTGCAGGCACCTCAATGCAACAGACCGGCCTGCTGCTCCTACAGCAACACAGGAGGTGGGTTACGAAGGTCCCTGAGGTAGATCTGCCCCCCTCAGCAAGTTTGAGGCCAGTATTTCTTGTGGGGGCTGCATAACCCAAACCCATGTGCACCACGTCCATGTCCATTTGCAATTGCATATGCTTGTTGGTGATTCCCGAGCTTGTGCATTGGACTCCGTGTAGTCCTGACCCTGAGCAGTATTTGCACCAAAGAACTCCGGCCTCCTCGCACCGAGTGCTCCGTGGGCTGGCACTTTGCAGTCTTGCTCGAGGTCTCCTTGTGACTCCTGGTCATTCAGCGTGTGGGTCCTCCTGAGGGTCATCTTGAATTCTGTTTGGCTTCCTGGTTGCTCCATGTGTGCCCTGACTCCCCATTGCTTGGTGAGTCAACTGGTCCTTGCTGGTCCACATCGTAACCTGCTTGACCTTCCTGTGTGGGTTGCTGTTGCCAAGGCTTGTTGGTGCTCCAGCCGGACACTGACCCCTCAGCACTCGAAATCCTTCGTGGGACAGCTTGCATCTAACTCCTGGTCGTCCTTGACGTCTCCTGGTCCTCGTGGCTGCAGAGTCAAGCATCCCTTCTTTGCACCTGAAGCACCCGGTGGGCATTAGTCTACCGAGCTCCTGGTCACGCTGAAGTGACCCAGACTTTGTCCCCTCTGCTTCTAGGTTCCTTTCTTCCAGAATCCAGGCTTGGATTCCTCCGGAGCCTTTTCACCTTCCTGGCAGCAGTACTTCTTCACAGACCTCCATTGAGAACGACTGCGGTTTACAACCCGATTCCAGACCTATGCACCCGGCTACCCAGGGATAGGTAACTCAGGTATCACGGAATCCACTTAACCTCTTAAGTTCCAAAGGGTTTTCTCAAAGTCCTCCCAGAAGGGTCAATCACCTTTAAAACTTGAACCGCGACTTTCCCATAGAGTTGTATGGAGCATTTGTGTTTGTTCACTGCACCCTTCCTCTGTGGGGGTCCCTGTTTCATCACTTTGGGTGGTTCCTTGGGGTCCCAGCAATTCTACTTGCACTAGGCACTGTCTCTAGTCAAGTCATGATTGTAATACCACTATTTTAGTATTTGGTTTGGTCTCCCCCTGGAGCCCACTGTGTATTGTACTACTTACACTTGTTGTATTGATCTCATATTGTGTGCTTTGTGCGTTATCCTTGTGTAGAGGATAGTAGAGAGTGTTATAATAACAAATTCATATTTTTATATAACTACTGTGCGGTTCTCCTTCATTTAGTTAATTCAGGAGGTGATATTCTGGTAAAACAAGCTGCTTTACATTCCTTCAAGATTAAGCCTGAAGGCTGCTCTCCACAGCTACCACTAGAATAGCTTTCTAAAGGTTATCTTTGACCTCATACATCATAGGGGTCATTTAGACTTGTGCAAGGTGCCCACTTTAATTAGTGGACAGCATATACCAGGCCAACTTCTCAAAGTGACCCCTTTCAATATTTTTCTGGTCTGAAAAGATAGTGCTGGGCAACTATCCTTCATACTTATCTTTTTTTACAAATACAATTACGGATGCTATGTTTTAAAAGATAATCATGTTTCTAACGAGGACCTTTGTGGCTAGATTTATTTTGCAAACAGTATGATTCGAGATTAGTAGTTCGTGCAAGGTAAACCCAGGGAAAGTGGTAAAACGTGATTCTTTAGCTGTGGCTTTTTTCATCAGTAGGAATTTACCTCAATAGCGAGGTAGTTAATTATCTGATTTTTAGGTTGAGCCTGGGCAGTGCATGCACTGCTTTGAGAATCATGCTGTATTCAAGTAGGGACTTGAAGCTCTCCCACTCTCCACCCATATTTTTCCTTGTCTTTTGTCATTGCCCACTGTAAACTATGCCTGTTCATTGGTCAATAGGCTTAGTAGTCCCTCGTAGGTACTGCCTTGTCTCATTTTGCAACCTCCCATGGCGACACCCCGTTACATGTGTTGTTACTCTGTAAGCTTTAATTACAGCCTCTGAGCACTATTTATTCATAGCTTTATCCTGCCAGATTTTGCAAGCAGGGCACGCACTCTCCTAACTCTTTTTTTATTTTTATAGCACAGACGCATTTGCAGTGCAATAGGTTGCGCATTTGAGAAAGTTTAAGTTATTGGCATTCTAACAATGCCTTTTATTTATCTGTTTTTAAAAACAGCACATAAATAAAAGGCATTGTCATTTACAATGCAAATAGCTCAAATTCTTGTAAATGCGAGACCTATGGCATCGCAAATGCTTGTTTTCTTCTCTTTCTCAAATGTCCCTATCCTTCCTTTCCATCCTCTGCATGCCTCTCTCTGAGCATAACCTACTGTGACACATCTCATTTACAAGATACCAATCTCTCCTCTTTGCACTAAAAGCCATAGCTATGCAACCTAACAATACCTAATCTCCTCTGCCTCCTGTATTAATCCCAACCAACCCCCCACCCTTTCATGATAGCAACATGCCAATATTACTCAAAAAAATGAAATGACTGCATGGAATAGGTTTCTATGAGCACACTAGACTCATCCCACTAAGAGTAACCAATAACACTGAAATAACCATTAACCTTAAGGATCCGAAGCAGTGTGCTCCTCACAGTAAAGCACTTCGAGGCCTCATCAGGGTAAGTGGGTGCTATATAGAAGCAATTACAATTCGAGACTCGTCCCTCTTATCCCTCCATCCTTTTCAATCCAACTAACACTCACATGCCCATTGCTCAAATGAACATTGTTAGAACCGGCTGTCTCTAGTTGGCAGAGGTATACACTTCTGACAAATAGGGACACACCTTTTCTAGTCAGGGCAAGGGGATCACACCCTTCGATAACCCCTGCTCACCCCCTTAGTAGCTTGGCAGAGCAGAACAGGCTTATCTCAGAGGCTGTGTGTTAAGCATTTATGACCACATACAGTAATAAAGTGAAGGCACTACAAATGGACACGACACCGTAGTATTATAAAAATAAGTATTTTTATATAAGGCTTAGCACAAGACCAAATAACGACAAAAATGTACACAATCGTAATAAATACTCTGGGAAGGGAAAAATAGACAAAGGTATTTTCTTCTTTAGCACAAAGTCTTTAGTATCAAAGCAAATCTTCTTGGAAACACAGTTCTTAGCAACAGGGTAACTCACATGGGAGCTACACGACGTCGAGGCAAAGTTAATCCAAAGGTTCGGCGTCGACCGCGAGGAGCGCTACGTCGAGCCCGGAGTCACACGGACCCCCAACAACACAGTACCTTGGAAAATGAAGCACACGATGATCAGCGGCGTCGATCAATCCGGCGTCACGTCTTCGGTGTCGATCAGGCCTCAGCAGGCGTCGTTGTCGATGATGCGGTTGCAAAGTGTGAGCAGCGCTCACGGCGTCGAGAGGGCACGAGGGCGATGCGATCAGCAGCGGTGCAGACACGAGGTCCCTTGGAGCTGGAGCCGTACTCCCACTCACTGGCGTTGCTGCTGGCGTCGATCGGGCCCGGCGGCCGGTCGTCGAGGAAGCGGGACACTGGGGCCGTTACCCACTACGTCGAGCTGGATTCGGCGACGTCCGTCGGCGTCGAGATTGCTGGTTCTTTCAGAGGTGCTGGATTCACAGGTTCCAGCAAATAGCACTATAAGCAGATGAAGTCCTTTAGCCCTGTGACTTCAGCAGGAGACTGGCACTCTTCCAGTCCTTGGAGATTTTCTTAGCAAGCGTGAGAGTACACACACAGTTCCTCTCTCCTGGTTCCTTGGCAAAAATAAAGAAGCACTGCAGGATTCCCCCCAGCAAACAGCACACTGGCAGAAGGGGTAGGCAAGTCCTCAGATCAGCAGGCCTCTTGTCCTTGGTTACAGGGTTCCTTGTCAGAAGTGATCTAAATTCTTGGTTCAGGGGTCCTCCTCTTATACCCCTTTTTGGCTTGGATCCCTTTGTCCATGCAGGGGACTTTCCCAACATCCTGGGTCTGTTGTGGGTGGAGTCAGTCAGAAGCACCTGGCTTATTCACTGAGCAGGGCTGGGTCCTCAGACGCCCAGCAGGAGGTGGAGCCAGTATTGACACTGGCAGGAGCAGAGCTATCGGCCTCCTGGCAGGAGGTGGGGCTAGGATCGTCCATGGCAGGCACAGAGCCATCAGCCGCTTGGCAGGAGGTGGAGCCAGCATTGTATCAGGCAGGGCAGGCTATCAACAACTACTCTCCCCCTACTCTCAACGCAAATGTCCTACTCATCCCACACTGACTCATCCAGACCTCTGGAGCCACCCAGCTCCTGTCACACACACGCAAGACCAGCAGAAACCAGAAATGGTTAGACAAGAAAATAGACACTTTCTAAAAGTGCTATTTTCGAACCCAGAGTCCAAAAACCATCCACACCAACGGATTCGTAATTAAACCCCGAGTTCAGGGATACCAAACTCGACATTGCACCATGCTCCCCGAGCCAGCTAGGATCAAAGCATTAACAATCCCAGAGGCCCATTCTAACTAATGGAGAGCAGGCTACCTCTCAATAGTGGAGAACGACGATGGCTGTAATTCACTATTAGGACATGCCAACTTGGTCAGGCGTGTCCTACCTTATACTTACAATGCACCCTGCCCGTAGGCCTACCATAGGGGTGACTAACATGAAGTCAAGGGAAGGTTCGAGGGGCTGGCAAGTAGGTATACTTGCGCAGCCTGCGTGACAGCACTAGGCTGCGCGTGGGTCTCGCAATGACCGACCCGTAGACATTCTTTTACGAGGCCGCTCTTGTGGGTGGCACAACACGTGCTGCAAGCCCACGAGCGGCATTTGTATTTACAAGCCCCGGCACTCCTGGTGCACTAGACTAGGGACTGACAGTAAACCAAATAAGCCAAACATGGATACAATCGATACATCAATTTAACATCGGGAGCACTTGCGCTGTGGCACTGATCAGCAGTGGCACGGCGCCAAAAGCATATACCAGCAAAACATCGAAAAACAGTGGAGGCAAAACAGAAAAAATGGAGCAGAGACTCAAGCCAATGATGTCAGGTCTAACACGGGTCCCCTCCAGCTGAAATGTGGGGAGAACTACCCTTGACCTAGGGAGTCCTCATCACTAAGGCGGAAAAATCTGGACAGACCATCAGCATTGGCGTGATCTGTACCAGGGCGGTGTTCCACCGTAAAGTCCAATCTCTGTAGAGAAATGGACCACCTCAACAGTTTCGGATTCTCACCCCTCATTGGCATCAACCATCTGAGGGGCCTGTGGTCTGTCTGAACCCGGAAGTGAGTCCCAAACAGGTAGGGTCTTAGCTTCTTCAGCGCCCAGACCACAGCAAATGCTTCTCTCTCTATCGCACTCCACCTCATTTCCCTGGGAAGTAACCTCCTACTGATGAAGGCTACAGGCAAGTCTCGGCCCTCTTCATTCACCTGAGCTAGAACAGCCCCCACGCCATGCTCTGAAGCGGCCGTCTGGACAATAAATTCTTTCAAAAAGTCGGGTGCCTGGAGTATAGGTGCTGTGCACATTGCAGTTTTCAGGGTGTCGAAGGCCGTTTGGCAGGCATCAGTCCAGATCACGTTTCGTGGCTGCTTCCTGGAAGTCAGCGACGTCAAGGGGTGCACAATGTTACCGTAATCCTTGACGAACCTCCTGTAATAACCCGTGAGTCCTAAGAAGGCTCTCACCTGAGTTTGGGTTTTGGGCGGCGCCCAAGCCAGGATGGTATCAATCTTGGGTTGCAGGGGGGCAACCTTGCCGCTCCCTACTTGGTGCCCCAAGTACACCAGAGAACCCTGCCCAATCGGGCACTTACTGGCTTTGATTGTGAGGCCTGCTCTGCGCAGGGCCAACAACACTTCCTGGAGGTGGTGCAAGTGTTCCTCCCAGCTGGCGCTGAACACTGCGAGGTCGTCCAGGTAGGCGGTACTGAAATCCTCCAGTCCAGCCAAGACCTGGTTGACCAACCTCTGGAAGGTGGCAGGGGCATTCCTCATCCCAAAGGGCATTACCCGGAACTGGTATAGCCCATCTGGTGTGGAGAATGCGGACCTCTCCTTTGGCCCATCAGTCAAGGCGATCTGCCAGTACCCAGACGTCAAATCAAACGTACTAAGGTACCGGGCAGCCCCCAACAGATCTATGAGCTCATCAGCTCTGGGGATGGGGTGCGCGTCAGTCTTTGTGACCGAATTGAGTCCTCGGTAATCCACGCAGAACCGAAGTTCTGGTGAAGCACCAGGCGCTGCAGCCTTCGGGACCAAGACCACTGGGCTGGCCCAAGGACTGCTAGAGGACTCAATCACCCCTAACGCAAACATTTTGGAGACCTCCTCCTTAAGGTAAGTTCGGACCTTGTCAGTCACCCTGTAAGCCTTGTGCTTCACAGGAGGGCTGTCTCCGGTGTCAACGTCATGGACACACCAATGAGTGACACCCGGAACCAAGGAAAACAGATCCGGGAATTGTCCCAGCAGGTGGCGACAATCCTGTTTCTGCTCAAGGGTCAGTGTGTCAGAGAGGACCACACCGTCCACTGACCCGTCTTGCTCTTTAGCGCACAGGAGGTCAGGAAGAGGCTCACTCTCCTCCTCCATTCCAGCATCTGTAGCTAGGAGCATGCCCACTTCGGACCTTTCTAAGTGGGGCTTCAAACGGTTGACATGCAGGACCCGCAAGGGGTTCCTGGGAGATTTCAAGTCCACCAAGTAGGTGACATCGCTCTTCTTCTCCACAACCTTAAACGGCCCAGTCCACCTGTCCTTGAGCGCACAAGGTTCCACAGGGGACATGACCCACACTTCCTGACCAGGCTGAAGCTCTACCAGAGTGGCATTCCGGTCGTACCAACGCTTCATCTCCTCCTGGCTGGCCTCCAGATTTGCCTGAGCAAGTTCTCTGAAGCGCCGAGTCTGTTTCCGGAAGGCCAGCATGTAGCTGTATACATCCTGGGGAGGTTTCCTGGGAGATTGCTCCCAGCCTTCCTTGACCAGACTCAAAGGCCCTCTTACCGGGTGACCGTACAAGAGCTCAAAGGGGCTGAACCCTAGAGACTTCTGCGGCACCTCACGGTAAGCAAACAACAGGCATTACAAGAGGTCGTCCCATTTCCGCCTCATTGGTTCTTCAAGACCCATGATCATGCCTTTCAGGGTCCGGTTGAATCTCTCAACCAGCCCATTCCCTTGAGGGTGGTAAGGAATGGTGAACTTGTAGGTTACCCCACACTCCTTCCACAGAGACTTCATATAGTTCGAAATGAAGTTGGTGCCTCGGTCCGACACCACCTCTCTGGGGAACCCCATCCGGGAGAAAACACCCATCAGTGCCCGTCCCACCACGGGGGCCGTCACTGTTCGGAGAGGGATGGCTTCCGGGTACCGCGTGGCATGGTCCACCAAGACCAGGATAAACCTGTTGCCCAGGGCTGTCTTGGGGTCCAGGGGCCCAACAATGTCAATACCCACCCGGTCAAAGGGGGTGCTGACCACTGGAAAAGGTTGGAGGGGAGCCTTCTGCTTCCTTCCGCTTTTCCCACTTGCCTGGCAAGTGTGAAAAGTCTTGCAATGGATGTCTACATCCCTACGCATCTGAGGCCAATAAAAATGGGTGACAAGCCTGTCATAGGTCTTGTCCTGCCCCAGATGTCCAGCTAACGGAACGTCATGAGCCAAACCCAGTAGGAAGGCTCTGAAGCGCTGGGGTACCACCAGCACACGGGCTGACCCAGGCTCAGCAGCCTTAGGCTCGCTATACAGGAGGTCGTTCTCCCAGTACACAAAATGTGACCCTGACTGATCACCTGAGGATTGGGCTGAGGCCTGCTGCCTCATGCCCACAAGAGAAGGGCATACTTTCTGTTCCGCACAGAATTCCTCCCTGGAGGGACCACCATCCTGCTGCCAATGGGTCAGCTCGGGCAGGTCTCCCAGTTCGGCAATTTGCTCCCCTGTGGGCTCCAGGGCATCCCCCTCAGGGTCTACCTCCTCCTGGACCACGGGAACTACGGGGGACGGTTTCCCGCGCCCCCTGCCTCTTCTCTTCACAGCTGGGTCCTGGGCCGTACTTTCAGGCTCCGGGACCCCAACAACACCTTTACTCGCTGTAATCGATCGAGTGGTTGCACACACCCACTCTGGCACACCCAACATTTTCAAGTGCACCTCTCTCTCCACCTTAGCCCAAGGGGAGTCTTCTAAATCATTGCCCAGGAGACAATCGACAGGCATGGCGGGCCTCACAGCAACCTGAAGAGTACCTGAAACTCCCCCCCCATTCAAAGGAAACCTGAGCTACCTCACACTCTTTCTGGGAGTTGTCAGCAGCTATCACAGGGTAGAATGCGTGGGGAACCACCTGCTCTCTGGACACCAAGTGACACTTGACAGCTGTCACACTCGCTCCGGTGTCTCTGAGAGCTTCCACTCTATGGCCATTAATGGTCACCCACTGCCTATATTTACTAGTGTTACTAGGCAGAGGGGGTGGAGGGACCATTTGCATGTCTCCTAGCGAGACCAGGGACATTTCTGCGGGACCCCTCCCACCATGGACAACCATCACCTCCCCTCCCAGGGCTACACTCGCCAACTGACGGGGGGGGTGCACGCGGCGGTGCATTCGAATCCTTCTTGGGACACTGGGGGTCATAGAACCGGTGTCCCACCTGACAACAACCGTAACAGGTTAGGGGGCCCCTATGAACAGGTTTACCCGTCGGGGCCCCTAGCTTCTTCTCAGGGGGAGGCTGGGAACCTTTCCCTTGGGGATTACTTTGGGGCCCTTTCTGAGACTCCTTCTGTTTACCCTTGTCCCCCCCACTCTTCTGCTGGGGACCCTGCCCACCTTTGGCTGAGTCTCCCACTGGACCCTTGTGGACCCTGGTACTGACCCAGCGGTCCGCCTCCTCAGCAAGTTTTCTAGGGTTAGATATCTTGCTATCAATAAGGTGCTGGCGCAGCTCTGGAAAACAGTTATTAGACAAATGCTCCCAAGCGAACAAATCATAAAGAGCTTCATAACTTTCCACCTTGCTGCCCCTCACCCAACCATCCATGGCTCTGCAAAAATAAGACACATATTCAACCCACGTCGTACCAGGCAACTTCTTACATTCCCTAAAAGCTTGTCTGTACTTCTCAGGGGTTAGGCCATACCGTAACATTAAAGCATCTTTCATATGAGCATACGACATCCTATCCTCAACAGGCATATCTAACAGGGTATCTCTCCCCTCATTCACAAAGCGACCCCACAACCCCGCTCCCCAATCCTTCTCAGGGACCCGGTGGGCCAACAATGCTAACTCATATGCTTTAAACCATTAACCAATATCTTCATTCCTATGATAATCTTTTACCTACTTTCTGCAGGCCCAGATGGGATGCTGCCACCAGAGGGATTCAATTCTAATTTCTTAGCTTGGATGTCCAACTCCCTCAACTTGGTATCACGCTCCAAAGCTAACTTCTCTCTTTCAAAATCTAACCTTTTGGTCTCCAAATCAGCTTCTCTTCTACCTCTTGCATTTTCTAACTCCAACTGCCCATTTATCTTTAGCCTTGCCATTTCCATGTTGTATGCACGCTCCTTCGCCCTTTCTTCTCGTTCTTCAGGGGAAAGTCCTTTGGAGGAAACACTGCTTCCGGGAGAGGACTCAGGCCCATTCGCTGGCGCCTCCTCTTCCCCTTCCACTGGTGGTACCACCACCGGATCAGTGGGATTTCTGGATTCCAACCAGGCCTTCAAAGCTTTGAGGTATTCCTCCTTCACTGTGATGCCTTTGGTAGGAACTTTAAACTGCTTGCAAAAGGATTTTTAGTTTCTTCAAGCCGTAGTCGTTTCACTTCGCTCTGTCGAATTCCTCCTCAACGACAACAGGGGTAGTGACTCCGGTGTCACTCATGATCAAAACTGGCAGTGTTAAAAAAAAATCAAGCTTCAGAAAAGCGGAGAACCAAAAATAGGATCCTTCCCAATCAGATTGTGACTGCGCTATGGTCTGCTTTCACTATGTAGCGCACACTAATCACTGTACATGGGTCATAAATGCAAGGTTCAAATCCTCACCGCTGCATCCAATGTTAGAACCGGCTGTCTCTAGTTGGCAGAGGTATACACTTCTGACAAATAGGGACACACCTTTTCTAGTCAGGGCAAGGGGATCACGCCCTTCGATAACCCCTGCTCACCCCCTTGGTAGCTTGGCAGAGCAGAACAGGCTTATCTCAGAGGCTGTGTGTTAAGCATTTATGACCACATACAGTAATAAAGTGAAGGCACTACAAATGGACACGACACCGTAGTATTATAAAAATAAGTATTTTTATATAAGGCTTAGCACAAGACCAAATAACGACAAAAATGTACACAATCGTAATAAATACTCTGGGAAGGGAAAAATAGTTCAAAGGTAGTTTCTTCTTTAGCACAAAGTCTTTAGTATCAAAGCAAATCTTCTTCTTGGAAACACAGTTCTTAGCAACAGGGTAACTCACACGGGAGCTACACGACGTCGAGGCAAAGTTAATCCAAAGGTTCGGCGTCGACCGCGAGGAGCGCTACGTCGAGCCCGGAGTCACACGGACCCCCAACAACACAGTACCTTGGAAAATGAAGCACACGATGATCAGCGGCGTCGATCAATCCGGCGTCGCGTCTTCGGTGTCGATCAGGCCTCAGCAGGCGTTGTTGTCGATGATGCGGTTGCAAAGTGTGAGCAGCGCTCACGGCGTCGAGAGGGCACGAGGGCGATGCGATCAGCAGCGGTGCAGACACGAGGTTCCTTGGAGCTGGAGCCATACTCCCACTCACTGGCGTTGCTGCTGGCGTCGATCGGGCCCGGCGGCCGGTCGTCGAGGAAGCAGGACACTGGGGCCGTTACCCACTACGTCGAGCTGGATTCGGCGACGTCCGTTGGCGTCGAGATTGCTGGTTCTTTCAGAGGTGCTGGAGTCACAGGTTCCAGCAAATAGCACTTTAAGCAGATGAAGTCCTTTAGCCCTGTGACTTCAGCAGGAGACTGGCACTCTTCCAGTCCTTGGAGATTTTCTTAGCAAGCGTGAGAGTACACACACAGTTCCTCTCTCCTGGTTCCTTGGCAAAAATAAAGAAGCACTTCAGGATTCCACCCAGCAAACAGCACACTGGCAGAAGGGGTAGGAAAGTCCTCCGATCAGCAGGCCTCTTGTCCTTGGTTACAGGGTTCTTTGTCAGAAGTGATCTAAATTCTTGGTTCAGGGGTCCTCCTCTTATACCCCTTTTTGGCTTTGATCCCTTTGTCCATGCAGGGGACTTTCCCAACATCCTGGGTCTGTTGTGGGTGGAGTCAGGCAGAAGCACCTAGCTTATTCACTGAGCAGGGCTGGGTCCTCAGACGCCCAGCAGGAGGTGGAGCCAGTATTGACACTGGCAGGAGGTGGGGCTAGGATCGTCCATGGCAGGCACAGAGCCATCAGCCGCTTGGCAGGAGGTGGAGCCAGCATTGTATCAGGCAGGGAAGGCTATCAGCAACTACTCTCCCCCTACTCTCAACGCAAATGTCCCACTCATCCCACACTGACTCATCCAGACCTCTGGAGCCACCCAGCTCCTGTCACACACACGCAAGACCAGCAGAAACCAGAAATGGTTAGACAAGAAAATAGACACTTTCTAAAAGTGCTATTTTCGAACCCAGAGTCCAAAAACCATCCACACCAACGGATGCGTAATTAAACCCCGAGTTCAGGGATACCAAACTCGACATTGCACCATGCTCCCCGAGCCAGCTAGGATCATAGCATTAATAATCCCAGCGGCCCATTCTAACTAATGGAGAGCAGGCTACCTCGCAATAGTGGAGAACGACGATGGCTGTAATTCACTATTAGGACATGCCAACTTGGTCAGGCATGTCCTACCTTATACTTACTATGCACCCTGCCCGTAGGCCTACCATAGGGGTGACTAACGAAGTCAAGGGAAGGTTCGAGGGGCTGGCAAGTAGGTATACTTGCGCAGCCTGCGTGACAGCACTAGGCTGCACGTGGGTCTCGCAATGACCGACCCGTAGACATTCTTTTACGAGGCCGCTCTTGTGGGTGGCACAACACGTGCTGCAAGCCCACGAGCGGCATTTGTATTTACAAGCCCCGGCACTCCTGGTGCACTAGACTAGGGACTGAAGTAAACCAAATAAGCCAAACATGGATACAATCGATACATCAATTTAACATCGGGAGCACTTGCGCTGTGGCACTGATCAGCAGTGGCACGGCGCCCAAAGCATATACCAGCAAAACATCGAAAAACAGTGGAGGCAAAACAGAAAAAATGGAGGAGAGACTCAAGCCAATGATGTCAGGTCTAACAAACATATTTCCATATACTAATTCACCACTAATCCTTTTGGTTCCAGAGTAGCCTGCTACTCACCGAAAAGTGCTTCAACGCCTCAGGGAAATTAAGCGCATAAACACAATCGCACCAAACTGCACCTCCAAAACATATAGACCGGTGCCAAATGTGGTTTTTGTTACAGGCTGATGCTAGGTCCAATGATCACCAGTGGTTACTGGGTGTTCGTCTATGATCTGTTTTACTTTTACTAAATTTGCTTTATGATGGTTCTGACAGTGGTCCAGCTGGCCCTGTCACATGTAAACAATTCCCTTGTAAATACTATCTAGTGCCAGGTGGCATCATATACCTAGATGTAGCCCTCATCTCTTTCTGCTTTGAAGTAAAAACCTTGTCCCTAATCACCTCACTTCCCGGACGACACATTAGTTCAGTTATCTTCACCGACGTCTGGAATATGTGCCCGTTTTATGTCCTTATTCTTCTCCTCACCCCGCTTTCCTAGTGACAAACTTCTCATATCCCCCCACCCTCCTCCTCTTTCTCCCAACATGGCCACCACTTGTGTTAAGGCTGGAATTAATTGATACACAATCGTCTATCCTCCCAGCCAGACTGAAGCCTCAGTATAACGATTGAAGGATAACACTATTGAATGTTTCCCTGATTCCCTTTTTACCGGTCAATTTTACAATGGTCGTTTTGGGAGGCTCAAAAACTATTTCATTTTCTTCACTCACGGCACTCCCTCTTGGTCCACCAGCTTATATAATTCCCTTAATGTCACCTCCTCCTCCTCTATCCCTCATGGGAAACAACTAAAAATGTCCCCCTCCACGTGTTTCAACGGCTCCCTCACTATTTCACTCTATAACAACGGTACTGTCATGATCCAAGTCAAAGACACCTGTCTATCTCCCTTTGACCACCTCTTCCCCTCCCTACTCCCCTCCTCTGCGACCAGGTTATCCCCTGACTCTTCATCTAGCTCCACCCACTACTCCCTTTCTCCTCCCCTGACCCCCTGCACTCCAATAGGCTGCACCCTCGAGAAGTACAGGTCGGTCCTCTTCCCTCCCCCTCCCCTCCTCTCCCATTCCTCCCCCCTTACAGTATGCCCCCCCTTCATCACTTCAGGCTTACCTCTAGCTAACACACTCCTCGTCCAATCTGCACCGTCCCGGTACTCCAATCTCATCTCCTCCCCCATATTCCTACCTGCCACCACCCTTTTTAGTCCACCTCTCCTCCAACCTTCTCCCCCAGTCAACTTTCCTTATGCTCCCCTCATTCCCCCCCTCTCCCTCTCTTCTCTACACCCTTCTCCCCTCGCTAATTACCCCGATTTCTCCACAAACCCATTGCATCTCTCTCCTTCCCCCCACTCCTCCAGCATTGCTGTGCTACCCCCTCTCCCCCCTTGGTAACCCTTTCAATTTCCCTCCCTCGGCCCCAGCAGAACCATTTCCTTTCTTCAACTTCCCTTTCTCCCAACCCCCCTCACTCTGCCAGATGCCCGCTCCCTCACAGCCACCACTCCTAGTTGACAGGACCTCTCCAACCACCTCCCCTCTACTCCTTCCAAACCTCGTACATTCCTATGACTCCACACAGTCCTACCATCTCTTTCCACCCCTCCGCCGTGATCCGCCCCTACTTCCCCCTAATTATGTTCTTAATTCCTGTCCTTCTTGCAACGCCAATAAAGACTACTCCCCCTTACTTCTGTTACACCAACTCCCGCTCTCAACCTCTACCTTTCCCCACCTATGAACCCTACTCCTCAACTCTCCTCCTTCCCCCCACCTCTCTCTGCCTTCCACCACCAATTTCACTCCTTCTGTTTCCATTGAGCCACTCACCCGTCCGTGCTCTGCCCTACTATTGATGGAAAATAAGCTAGGCTCTCTTATCAACTCCATCTCCATGCTTGTAGCTACCATTTCACTTTTAAGCTCCAAGATTTCCTCTTTTCCATTCACCTCAACTCCTTTGGAAAACTCTCACCTTCCCACGAGATGCACCTCGCCCCCTTACCCCATTATAGCCAAACATAACTTGTCATCTGCAAATATCGTTAACTCACACAAGCCCTTGAACGCCACGCTTCTCCAACCTGCAGCTCCTAGTAACCCTACTATCTACACTATTCCGACCATCTCCTCTGTCAGAACCAAGCATCCACCTAAACCCCCCCGAGCACCCAGTATAAGCACAATATCCCTATCACCCTTCATAGCCCAAGTGCCCCTGTCACCAAAACAGTCTTGACAGAGCTGCGATGTCTGCTCCACAACTTCAGAGCTGCAATCAAACACAAAATTGAAATCTCCGATACCATCACCCTTCACAACATAGACATGCTCTTCCTCACAGAGACCTGGTTCAACGATACCTCTCACGCTATGTTTGACCTCCTACTACCCACAGGCTACTATTTAGGAAAGACAGAACTGACAAAGTTGGGGGGAGGTGTTGCAGTCATCTTTAGAAACTCCCTCCAACTTTAGGTTTTTACTATCAGCTCCTTCCGCACTTTTGAATGCCTATCTCTTGAGCTTCAATTACACCACCGCTCACCCCTCAGATTCCATGCCATTTACCGCCCGCAATGTGGCGGCCCTTCGTTTATGGAGGAACTCACTGACTTCATCAGCAACCAATACTCGCAAAGTGACAATCAGACCTTCGTGGGTGACTTCAATCTCTACTGGGGCTTACCGCAAGACTCTCCTGCAAATTTGCTGGCCACCTTCCTCTCTACAAACAATCTTATCTAACACTGCACAGAATCAACACACTCTAAGGGCTCAATCCCGAACCTTGTGATTTCTAAAGCAGGCATGCTTTCTATCGCTACCCCTATTCATGTAGACTGGTTTGACCATCTCCTCATCCCATTCGCTCTTCTCCTATCACACTCTATAACTCTTGGTCAACCTAAGAGGGCTACCTCCTGGTTCCGTGACAATAAAAATATTGACATCGGTTCCTTCTGTGAATCAGTTTTGCTATCACTTCCAAGGCTAGACCCGAAACTAGATATTGACGAACTCACCTCACAATGCCTCACAGTCCTTGCAGTCGAAATCAATAACGTCGCTCCTCTCCAAAGCAAAAAGAAAAGGCCCACTCCCTTCAGCACCCTGGTTCAACAAATCCCTCTATGAAGAAAGGAAGCACCTTAGATTCCTGGAGAAACAATGGAGGCAAGCGCCCTCCATCGATAATTTGGCCACGCTTCTTTCAGCAAGATCCGAATACCACAAGCACATCTTCCTTGGGAAAGCATCGCACTTCAGAACCCTCCTTGACTCAGCCAAAAATAGACCCAAAAAACTATTCGATCTCATCAAGAATCCTAACTGCTCTCCCTCGACCTCCAAGTTGGAGGATTCTACAAAGAAAGCAGCGGATTGCGCTATATTTTTTCACGAAAAAGTGAAACCACTGGTGGATCAGGTATTTCATCCTACCCCTCCAGAGGAGCGCAAATCCTTATCCATTTGGCAGAACTTTGACCCCCATCTCTGAAGATGCCCTCCTCAATTGCATCCGCAAAACAAAGCCCTCCAGCCATTCCCTGGACCCCATCCCTAGTGCCATTGCCACTGACTTCTATACCCATTCTCGTTCCTATTGGACCACTCTGGTCAACCTCTCCCTCTGTCAAGGCTCCCTTCCTGTCTCCTTCAAAACTAGGCAGGTCACCTCTCTGCTTAAAAAACCCACTGCGGATGCGAATGACCTCAACAACTTCCGCTCCATCACTAACCTACCCTTTCTTGCGAAGATCACAAGAGAGATGTGTAGCAAAACAACTCTCTCGTCATATCAAGGACAATGATCTTCTTGATAATTTTCAGTCTGGCTTCATCCAAAACTGTATCACTGAAACAGCCCTGCTGCAAGTGATTGATGACGTGCTGCGGATACTCAATTCGGGGGGGTCTTGTCTTCTAATTCTCCTTGACCTTTCTGCAGCCTTTGACACGGTTAATCACAACACCCTCCAAAGCACTCTCCAACAGAGAATGGGCATGGAGGGCACTGCGCTTAAATGGTTTGCTTCCTTCCTCTCTGATAGGTCCCAAATGATCAAAATAGCTAACAGTCTTTCATCTCCTTTGGTGGTAGGTCAAGATGTTCCTCAAGGCTCTATACTTGCACCCACATTGTTCAATCTCTATTAAGAACCACTGGGAAATCTCCTAAGTAAATCCGGGATCCACTATCATCTCTATGCAGACGACACTTAAATTTACCTCAAGGTTGCCTTCACTCACGATCTCTCCATCCTAAGCTCTACTCTCGACTCCATTCAAAACTTGATGTCAACTCATCAACTGATTCTGTATCCCTTCAAAACTGAATTCCTCCTTCTCGCTTTCTCCTCCCCCGGTTCAGTCATGGATGGATCAGATGAATCTACTTAACAATAAACCCATCATTGTCGACAGCGCCAAATCCCTTGGTGTCATACTCGACAAAAAACTCAATCTAATCTTCCACATCAATTCTATTGCAAAGTCTGCTCGATACCAATTGCGCCTTCTTTGGGGAATTCGTCACTTCTTCCCGGAGCAAGACCTTAAAACACTGGTCCAATCGCTGGTCCTCTCTAGACTGGACTACTGCAATTCTCTTCTTACTGGCCTCCCCAAATCCCATCTGTCCCCCCTTAAATCTGTTCTCCATTCAGCAGCTCGTTTCATTTTTGGAGCCAAAAGATGCGACCACATCACACCCATGTCATCCACCCTCCGCTGGCTTCCCATCGAGGCAAGATCTATCTACAAGACTGCCAGTATCACCCACAAAGCCTTGCATTCCTCCTCTCCTCGCTGCCTGGCGAATAAACTGAAACTCTCTGTAGGCTTTAGACCATCACGTAATGCAGAAAATGTACTGCTCGAACCTCCCACTTTCAAGAAGGAAAGATCGATGGCCCAATCCTTTTCAGGCAACGCAGTGAGAATCTGGAAATCACTTCTGCCTCAGCTCCGGACCACCACCTCCTCCTAAACCTTCAAAACTGACCTCAAAGTTCTCCTCCTTCAAAGACACTTCCAAATTTAATTCACGCCCTCTCTTATCTGAAGGAAGACCTTTCATTATGGAAAATTCTATTCTCCATGACTATGGAAGTGCCTTCCCAGTGTGTTCTTATGGTTTGAGTGTCTGCCAAGTACTTTTGCCTCATATAACTTAACGTTTGCTGTTGTATTTTGTTCACTTGTAATTTTCTCCTCATTTATCATTACTGTTCCTATTGTGAACCGCTCTGACACCTTCGGGTAAAGTCTGCGCTATATAAAAATGCATAAAATAAAATAAATTAAAAAAAGATAAAGCTATTGGCTTCGTTAATATTTGTTGAACAATATCCTCCAATTTAGTACCGGCTATAAAGGCATTAAGACCTGGTTATTCAATGATTCAGTAAGCCCTTCTTGGATTCTTTATCCTAGGGTCCCTTCCTAATTGAGTGCAGATCCAGGGTGCCGGGAAACCTTTGGGTAGCTATCGCGCCATACAAATAAAAAAAAAAATTAAAAAAAATAAAGTAAGCGACGTTTTAGGACATGTGCGAGCAGCGATTTCAAGTAAGTATTTTACTAGGTCGCTAATGCCTCGATTTCAGTCTCTATACTCTGGTATTGTTTTTCTTCTTTCACTGTTATCAGGTTTTGTCTTCACATGGTCTGGGACTGCCGGCCACCCCCCCCCCCCCCTTTTAACGTGCATACTACAGTTACACATTCATCAGACCACCAACAGAATTCTTTGGAAGGCCGTATTTATTAAAATATGAAACAAAATTAAAAATGTAATAAAATAACATTATTTACATAATTATTAAATGCAAAATTCAGACATTAGATTTACATCCAGTTTAGACAGGTATGGTGGGCTAACCTTAACAAATGTCTAATACTGCGTGGTTCCTAACCGAATCTAACATCCTGATATCAATTTGCATTTTAATAATTTCTGGTCCTACGGCAAGGTCGCTAACCGGTGTCAGATCCTTTTACCCAGCTACGCTCTCACGTCCGAGATGCGCATGCGCGACAAGGGCCCGTTTACCCTTGTGCGCTCCGTGAACTCCAGTTAACCATAACAGGAGGGCCCTTACACTCGCGCCCTTAGCGTCATAGTGCATGTGTGGGGTGGCTACCAGCCTGAGGAAAGCGTTGACTCCCCTCCCCCGCACCCAAGCAAGCGGATATCCTGCCCCTGAAGTTCTGGGAGAGACCAATGGCCCCACCCCCTGGGCGACCCCTTTGGTGAATGGGGCCGCCCCCACCTAAGGACCTTAAGGATCTTAAATTGCTGCTCACCGATTATGACCTTACCGCCAGACCTACATAATAAATACGACATTACTAATCTAAGAGGGAAAAAGGCCTAAGGAAAAAAGAGTTAATGCAACAGCAAAACACATCCAGAAAACATATTAACATTGCCTGTAAACGGGGGAAAAAGAGCCTAAGGAAGAAAAACATTTATTCTCACGATATTGCATAGCGTTACACCGTATACCTACCAGTGTCCTTCCCAGAATTCTGCTACAAGGGGATAGAGGGTGGGGAAAATTAAAGGCCCCACAGCGGGGCGAGGAGCGAGCCTGGGGAGCGCGGCACAAAGAGGACGCTTCCCGCGCTCCCAAGGCTCTTAAACCCCCCCATAAGCCGCGATCCCGCCCCCTCGACCCGGAAGCGCAAAACTGCTTCCGGGTCAACTGGCGGGACGCGCAGCCCAACCGGCACTGGTGGAAAGGGGGGGCCGAGTGGCCCCCCCTTTCTTCATGGTCTGGGACTGCCGGCCACCCCCCCCCCTTTAACGTGCATACTACAGTTACACATTCATCAGACCACCAACAGAATTCTTTGGAAGGCAGGGGGTCTCGAGCTCGAGACCCCCCCTGGCCGTATTTATTAAAATATGAAACAAAATTAAAAATGTAATAAAATAACATTATTTACATAATTATTAAATGCAAAATTCAGACATTAGATTTACATCCAGTTTAGACAGGTATGGTGGGCTAACCTTAACAAATGTCTAATACAGCGTGGTTCCGAACCGAATCTAACATCCTGATATCAATTTGCATTTTAATAATTTCTGGTCCTACGGCAAGGTCGCTAACCGGTGTCAGATCCTTTTACCCAGCTACGCTCTTACGTCCGAGTTGCGCATGCGCGACAAGGGCCCGTTTACCCTCGTGCACTCCGTGAACTCCATTTAACCATAACAGGAGGCCCCTTACACTCGCGCCCTTAGCGTCATAGTGCATAGTGTATGTGTGGGGTGGCTACCAGCCTGAGGAAAGCGTTGACTCCCCTCCCCGCACCCAAGCAAGCGGATATCCTGCCCCTGAAGTTCTGGGAGAGACCAATGGCCCCTCCCCCTGGGCGACCCCTTTGGTGAATGGGGCCGCCCCCACCTAAGGACCTTAAATTGCTGCTCACCGATTATGACCTTACCGCCACAGGCCAGCATAGTTGACCGACTATCTGGGCCCCCCCAGCAGCCTACACTGAAAGGTCATATCTTCCTAATAAAGACCCTCTAGTATGTTCCTTATCAATAGGGCATACCCTGACTCTGTCAAATGGGCCCCATCCTGCAAGAAGAAACAACCCCTCCCACCATGGCCAACTATTCTTTGTCAGCAGCTCACTGCCTGTCCCCTTCAAGTGGACCTCACCCTGACAATCTAAATTGTCCCTCTCCGATGCACCCATGAGGAATATACTGCAATTGAGATGTTGGACATAATTTCTCAATCCAAGTGTTGATCCTCCCCACTCTGGATGGACAGACCCCATCTATGGGTCCCTGTAATTGCTGTGACAGGGGGTATCCTGTTCAAGTTGCATGGTCTAAAGCTGGGGCTGGTCTACTCATAGGCACTTAACACCCTCTCTTGGTGCCGCTACCTGGCCACCGTCATCCGCATCATGGTGCATCAGACCTTATATTTCCCCCGCTAATTTCTGTTGATGCATCACTGTCATCGTTAGGCTAAGCCCTGCGCCAGCCTACCTTCTTATCATGGAGCCTCCTAACCCCTCGCAGTGTTATTTATGAAGAAAGGGGGCCTTGCGCCAAGGCGCCCCCCTAGCCGTATCCATTTCCCAACGAGGGTGATGTTACACCCCCTCCATGATTTGTGTTCCAGGTCAAACTGCGACGGCATACACCTGCCGTGCATTGCCCTGACCCTGGCAACCCAAAATGAGTGACCCTTACACACTACAATTATAATAAATGGGTAGCACCTTTACCCGCCGGCACCGCTTTAACCGTTGAAATGGCCGCTCATCACACTTGATGCTTTTTTTCGACACTCCCGATCCAGGTGTAACGATCCTCTTGGCTGTCCACCTCTTGCAGCTGTGGTGTGGAGCCCTTGCCAGGTATCAACCATGGGTCCGGTCAGACATAAAATGAAAACAAACACAGACGATTAGTGCTTCTGGCTTCCGGGCGAAAGATACAGCACACATGCACGTACTATGTTGTTGTCGTAAGCTAAGCCTTAACTAAGGTCTGCCCCTGGATGCATTTTTTCCATCCAACCTGCCACCGCCAGAGTGTCGCATAGCATCCCTCTTGTGCCACCTACGGAACATTTACATTAGGGCTACCATAAGGTGCCTGGTAGTATGATCTTTATGAAAGCCTAGACCTGTAGTCCACACTGAATGCAACAGCCCGTCCATGCTTACTTTAGGACCATACTCAGTGTGAAATGCCGTGCAATGTGCTGTATTGTTAGGTAAGGTTTCTGGCTTCCTAGCGAAAGCTGCCCTACATGAGTCTGCATTCATCGTCCTCAGCTACTACGCCTTAGCTGGGATTAACCCCAGATGCATTTCCCTCATTACTCGCCGCTGCGAGTGGTCAGCATAGCATCAGTTTGTGACACATGTAGCACATTCAACTCAATGCGACTGTGGGGTGCCTATTAATATAACCTTGCCTAAGAATAAGCCCGCAGGCTAGCGTGAGTGCCATAGCCCCTCTGTGTCGGAATATCAGCACCCCAATAAAGAGGTCATTAGCGTGGAGAAGTTCCCACGTTCGTTGTAACTATCAGTTCGGTTGATGCCATTGATAGGAGTTCTAAAAGAGATGAACTTGTGAGATAAAAGCTTTTCCTTTGGTTGGGTCCCCATGTGTCAGTACCTTGGGTGATTCCTGGTGGCCCCAGCAGTTCTACAGGCTCTAGGCCCTGTCTGTATGCCATTCGTGGTTCTCATACCACTTTTTTGGTATATGGCTTGGTACGCCCCTAGAGCTCAACGTATATTGTGCTAATTTACTGTGTGTTAAAATAAGTTTACTGACTAATTATTTGCCTCTAGCCTCATAAAGGGACTAACTGGATGTGCTTAGCACAAACATATATGTTATATACGCCTGGTGTGGTCCTCCTTTCATTTGCTCATTCATGAGATTATAGACTGGTAAAACAAGCTGCTTTACATTCCTCCAAGACTTAGCCTGAAGGCTTCCCTCCACAGCTACCACTAGGATAGCTATGCCAGGCAACCTTCTCACACTATGCTCACATAATTTCCCCCAAGAACAAATGACGCCACTTCCACGAGGACCTCAATGGCTACCTGATCTGGCTAGATCAGTGTTTAAGGCGTTTTGCACCATCTACAAAGCATTTCAATGAAAAGGAGTACCACAATAAACCCAATGGAAGAAATCTAGACAAAAAACAGGGCTCCTCGCTCAGAGGTAGCACCTCAGCTTCCCAATTCAGGTTTCCATAAGAGATCAACTGGAGGATTCCCTTTCTTGGTCCAAGTGGCAAGGCCCTGGAAGTCATTGCCACCTAAGACTCGCTGCATTCAGTAATGCATAAAGTTCAGAAGAGAAGAGTTGGATGTTAATGAGATAACCATGTGACGCACCCACCATAGGAACGAGCAATAATTGAACCATCAATACAAGAGCCATCCTGAGCTCCGGGCCCGTCCCATTTAGTAGATGAAGCAAGAAAACAGACACAGGGACTTGCTGCTGTTATTGTTTCTAAAATTCCAATAAACTAACACTCCACAGCAGAATGCTCATACCGATGAGAAGGGGGCCTAAATGACAGTTCCTACCCCTAGATCAACATCATGGTATATATCTGCGCTACCTCTTTTCCTCTGCATGAGGAAGGCCAGGAACTTAACATTTCAATGGTCCACCTTGACTCAATCTATTATAATCTCTGTGATATCCCATACCAAAGTGCTTCAAGATCCCAATTGTTCAAGGGGAAAGATTCATGGCAATGTAAGGACACTGATACAATTAATTACTAAATACATTTAAGCAGGTTTTCTAAGACTAGAGAGCTGGTACCTAGCTGGTCACAGAAGGAATGGATGGTTACAGTGGGCCACCAGTCACTTTTTCATTCAAAACGAAAGAATGTTCATCTCCTGTATAAAGAAGAGGACATTAAACATCGCACTGTGCATTTCTCCTCAGTGCTATAGGCAGTGCTTTTACATCACACTCTTTGAGCATTAATTGGATGCAAGATGTTGATCATTGGCCTAGAGGATGACTCACTCTAAAGGCTACACTTAACCTCCTGGTTTTCCTTTATATAACCCCTGTGGTAGCCAGTGAAGTTGTGCCGCAGCAGAAGACTATATCATGTGTTCTTTGAATACATTATTGTGTAATATACGCTGCATCCTGAAACTCTGTACAGCACGTTCTGGGGAATTGATCCACAAGGAATAGCTACTCTCGCGTCTTAAGAGAGCAGAATGAACTCACTTGTCGGATTATTTACATTTGCGTATTTAGTACAGAAACCTGTTTTTCACTTATCCGGACGCATAGCAACACCACTACCTATGTATTAGCAACATTAAATGTTTAGAGGATTCTGACAACGTTTGACTTGGCGCCACTGCACCTACTGCACCATTAAAATCATGGCCCTACTGCACCATTAAATTCATGACCCTGTTGGCTGCAAGATACCAGTACCTGTAACTGCCTGTTCAATAGCAACCTATAGCAATATTAGGTGTTTAGCGGGGTTCCTAGAACTTTGGGCCCCTGTGTCACTGCACCTGTTGCACCATTGGAATCATGAACCTAGTGCTGGAAAGAAACTGCATTTTAGATTGCCTATTTAGTTGTTAAATAAAGCAATATATATTGTTCAGAGGCATAAGGCCGACTTGGGGACCTGGCGCCACTGCGCCTGCTTCACCATTCCAAGAATGACCCTGTTGACTGCAAGGTAACTGATCAGGTCCACAATCCGCAATGAAGTCACCTGCGCCTACCTAGACGTATAATTTCTCCTTCATTACCAGCAGACCAGCGTCTGCTGATAGACGTGCGTCTCTAGACCCGTTCATTCACGGTGGATAGCAGCCTAGCCCAACCCTCAGCCATACATGGCATATTTACACCTCTGCAGGCCCGGTCGTGTCACGGCTCTTCATCGAATCTCCGCTTGTGCTTTGGCACCACTTATCCCACGTGGCATGCTAATAGACTACCTTACGCTGTATTTCAGAACCTCACCAGACCAGCACCCCAGGGAATAATATTACTACTGTACACAAAGACTGTAGCCACATATAGCAATATTAGGTGTTTAGACGGGTTCCTAGAACTTTTGGGCCCCTGTGTCACTGCAATGCGGTACCATTGAGATCATGAACCTAGTACTGTAAAGAAACTGCCTTTTAGATTGCCTATTTAATAGTTAAATATAGCAATACATATTGTTCAGAGGCATTCGCCAACTCTTGGACCTGGCGCCACTGCGCCTGCTTCACCATTCAAATAATGACCCTATTGACTGCCCGGTAACTGACCCGGTACAATGTGGCACGGACGCCAAGAAGTTAACATCATGGGTGGGAATTCGTTATTTTAAGTACTTATAGCATTGTTCATTGACGAAATGAACGATGTGAGTGGGGACATAGTTTTAACTGCTCGACTGAAAACTGTGGGCTCTGCTGGAGCAGGCAACGTTTTCCCGCCCACCTGCATTTCCACCCTGATGCCCCCATTTCAAAAAGTCAAATTCATTTTTTGGCGGACTCGAAATCTCACAGCCTTCTGACCCGAAGTCAGACGTCTTATCCACTAGGCCACCCGGTCACATGGGGGATTTGGGGGGCAGCCGAGCCTCGAGGTCTGCCCCCCGGGCAGGTTTGGGAGGGGGAAGGGGCTTCATGGGCGCGGCCATTTTGTCGCCGGATGGGCTGCCTGGGAGAGCCCAAAGGCAGCCCAAATCCTACCAATTAAGCCCAATTAACGGCTTTTATAGGTTACCCGCTTCCGCCCAGCCACCATTTTAGGTATTGTAACCTGGTGGCTGGGTGTGTAGTTCTTAGCTTGTCTGTCGTGTGAGGTAATTTAGGGTTAGCGGTGTCGGTGATTTCGGTGGTTGCTTCGATGTCGGGAGCTGAGGATGTTCGTGTGCTCGAGGCCATCCGCCTGCTGAGTGAAGCAGGGCGGATGGACCTCTTGGTGGGGCCGCGTGAGGCGCGGCCGGTGAGGCAGGCGTCGTTCGGGGTGGCGGCGGCCGTCCTGGCCTGCTCACCACCGAAGAAAACGCAAAAATTGCAGGTGAGTCTTCGGGGCCGCGCCGATGTCAGGAGCGCGGCCCCGGATGACGGAGGGTCGCGTGCGAGGCGCGTTGCCAAGGGCGCCTCGCCGTGTTTCCAAGGGGCGGTAGGGGGCGGGGAAGCGGGCGGGAGGTAACTGACGAGCGGATGCGCGGGGAGTCGCGCGGCCGCCCGGGCGTTGGTGCAGGCAGCGGGGGGGCCGTGAGGCGCGAGGGGGGGGCGGGGGTTAAGGATGGAGAAGCGGGGCGGGAGGGGAGGGGGGAAAGGCAGGATCGTGGAAGAGGAGTGGAGGGAGGCCAGGCCATGAGGAGGCGTACTGAGAGCCCCTCGCCGGCTCGGCAGGGGGCGGGGGAGAGGGGTAGGAGCGAGGCCCAGAGAGGAGGGAAAGGGGGAGGGGCGGGGGCCGCAGGCAGGGGGGGGGGGCAGGTGAGGACGGCTGTGGGGGGGCTGGGGAGTGAACAAGGGCATAGAGGGGGGGGTCCCCGATTCTTTTGGAGTCAGAGGAAAGCGAAAGAGAGTGGGAGGGGCTGGATGTGTTTTCGTCATGGGAGGAAGGGATCAGGGAGGCCCGCATGGCGGCGGAAGGGAGGGGGACGGTGGTGGAGGAGGCAGGTCCGTCAAGGCAGGCAGGGGTGGTCTATGGGCGAGTTGGCAGCGGGGACCGGGCAGGGGAAGAAACCGCGGGCGACGCAGGGGCAGGTGTAGGCGGGCTTTGTTGGAGCGAGGACGAGGAGGAGGGGGGGGCAGGGGTGAGCTGGGGGAAGTGGCGCTGGGCAGATGAGGCGGAGCAGTGGCAGGGGACCAGCACACCAGCAATACCTTTTTTATTACAGGCAGGTAGTCGGCGCGGGGAACCAGACTTGGCACGGCTTGGGGCGGCCCAGCGACGCCAAGGAGAAGGGAAGGCGGAGCCTCCGGCGGCGAGCCTGGAGACCACGCGGGATCGCGGCGCGGCTGGCTCAAGAAGGCCCCAGGCGGGCTCGCCGGTCCCAGCACCCACAGGGCCCAAGCGGCTTGGGGAACAGCAGCATACCTGGAGCAACGCCAAGGAGGACTTTTTTACTTTTAGCAGGGGCAGGGGCGAAGAGAGGGCCTCTGGCAGGTTTAGGTCGGCGCCGCCGGTGGCGCGCCGGGAGTCTAGATGGGGAGGTGTGGAGTTGGTAGAAGGAGAGAATAGTGCAGAAGAAGGTGAAGTGAGAGAGGGGCCGGGCGGACGGGGGTCCGGTAATGCTGTTGGTGCTTTGTTACAGGTGTCACGGGGCCTGGGTGCTGCGGCGGCCCGGACACGGGCGAGAGGTAGATCGGCGGACTGGAGAGTCGAGGATCGACGAGGAGATACGTTGCTTGCAGGTAAAAGCGGGATGACGCCACGGATGGTGTCGGTGGGGGTAGGGGGGGGAGGGGAGGTGGGGGCGAGTGATCGGTTATGCAAGGGGAAGTATGTGGCGGACCGGGGTGTGGGGACGGATGTGGCTGCGCTTGGGGGTTCGGGCGGGGACACTACCGGGTTGCCAGAAGGTAAGGTGGAGAAGCCGGAGGTAGGGGGCAAGGCAGGCAGCGCGGCAGCGGGCAGCGCAGCAGCGGACAGCGCAGCAGCGGGCGGCGCGCCGGCAGAAGGAGAGGGCGCGAAGAAACCTGACAGCAAGGAGTTAAAGTTTAAACGACTTCCGTATATGGGGGTCACGAAGCCGCTAGGGGCGCATTTGATGGCGGCTACTAAAGAAAAGATATGGAAGGGAGAGTATGTGGAAATGTTAAAGCTTCTACATAGGGAAGTTCGGTCGAAGGAAGGGTCGAAGGAGGAGGAGTACGAACTACAGAAGCGCCCGAGGGTGCCGCTTACAATTGAAAACTGGACAGCGGCATTCCTGATTTTCGCGAGCGTGTATTGCGAGAAATTCCCAGAGAGGTCGGTGTCCCTGTTTAAGTACATGGACGTTATCAGGAAGGCTCAGATTACTGGGGGGGGATATGCGTGGGCGCAGTACGACGAGGAGTTTAGGGCGAGAATGGCGTGGGACACGGAGGCACAGTGGGGCGAACTGGATTCCGATTTGTGGCAGCACACGATGGGTCTGGCGGGATCGGGCAAAACTATCTTTACCGCCAGCGGGCTCCCGATCATATATCAGCCCTTTCAAGGGCGCCCCACCCGTGGAGGGGTGGGGGCGGGAGCCAAGAGCCAGCCCGGGACCGCGGGGCCCTGCTGGGATTTTAATAGAGGGGCGTGTGCCAGGGAGCACTGCCGTTTTCGACATGAATGCTCAGCGTGCGGGAGGTATGGGCACCCGGCGACGCGATGCTGGGGCCCGACCGGGCAGCAGTATGGAGGCGCACACACGGCGGCGGGAGCAACACGACCCGGGGGCGGGCAGCAGTATGGGGGCGGTCGGGGTGGAAAGGGACCTGGGCCGAAGGGCTCATACGCCGGTTAGAGTGGACAAGTTGACGGCGGCCCTACGCAATTACCCAGACGCGGGGGCTGCGGAACGTCTACGGAGCGGGTTTCGAGACGGTTTTCGGCTGGGTTACGAAGGTCCGCGGGTGCGTCGGTGGGCGGACAATTTGAGATCAGCGAGGGAGCACCCGGAGGTGATACAGGCTAAACTAGACAAGGAAGTTCAAGAGGGGCGCATGGCAGGGCCTTTTGAGGACTGGCCAATGACGGACTTGATAGTGTCCCCTATAGGTGTGGTGCCCAAGAAAGAGGCAGGACAGTTCCGGCTCATACAACATTTGTCGTGGCCAGACGGAGGGTCTGTTAATGATTTTATCAGCGAGAGTGAGGCCACAGTGGTGTACTCCTCGGTGGAGGCGGCAATGGCTTTGGTGGTGAAGGAGGGTAGAGGCGCAGTGATGGCAAAATGTGACATCAAGTCGGCTTTCCGGTTACTGCCTGTTCACCCAGACGACTGGGGCCTACTGGGGATCCAGTTTCACGGCCGCTGGTATGTGGACAAGGCGTTACCGATGGGCTGCTCGATGTCCTGCGCGCTCTTTGAATGTTTCAGCACGTTCCTGCAGTGGTTCTTTACGGAATGCACGGGTCACCAAGGAGTCACGCACTACCTGGATGACTTTTTCTTGGTCGGGGCGCCGGACTCCACGAACTGCCAGGTAGCTCTGGACAGGTTTCAGGAGATCATGGTGGACCTGGGGGTGCCGTTGGCACCGGAGAAGACAGTGGGGCCAGGCACGGCGCTGTCTTTCTTGGGCATTGAGATAGACTCACAAAGGATGGAGGCACGGCTGCCGGCGGACAAGAAGCAACAGATGCTGGGGCTGCTGCAGATGATGGTGGCCAGGAATAAGGTGACGGTGTTGGATGTTCAAGTGCTGCTGGGGCACCTCAACTTCGCGTGCAGGGTGGTGCGGGTCGGTAGGACGTTTTGCAGGCGCCTCGGCCGGGCTTTGGCGGGGAGGAGGCCTCCACATCATCGCGTGCGCGTGTCGGCGGGGGTGCGGGAGGATTTGCGGATGTGGCGTTTTTTCCTGCACCAGTTCAACGGAGTGCCCTTACAGCGGGACGTGGACTTGGTGTGGGATGTGCAGATCTTCTCGGACGCTGCGGGTAGCGACGGTTTCGGGCTCTACTGGAACGGGAAGTGGTGCGCAGAGAGGTGGCCCCCGGAGTGGTCGGGAGGCGGGAGGAGCATTGCGTTTCTGGAGCTCTTCCCTTTGATTGTGGCGATCTGGCTGTGGGGAGAAGTGCTGGCGCATCGGCGAGTGACGTTCAATGTGGACAATATGGCAGTGGTGCAGGTGGTAAATCGCCAGTCCGCCAGGGATGAACAAGTGCTGAAGCTGCTGCGGGTGTTTGTGCTGGGCTGTTTGCGGCATGATATTGCTTTTCGCGCGGTACATGTCCCAGGAGTTGACAATGACATTGCGGACGCTCTATCTCGTTCGCAGTGGGGGAGATTCCGTGGGTTAGCCAAGGACGCGGAACGGGACCCGACTCCGCTGCCGGCGCAGATGTGGGACATAGGCAACACCGGATGTTGCAGCTGGTTCTAGGATCCTTGGCAGAGTCAACCAGAACAGCGTATGTGGCAGCCTGGGGGGAGTTTGTAGCGAATGGGGCGCGGTGGCGGCCGCCCGGCAGGGACAGGCAGGAAGAGGTGGTGCAATATTTGCTGGAACTGATTGGAAGGGGGTTGTCGAGAGTGACGATAGCGGGTAAGCTGGCAGGGATCGGCTTCATGGGTAAGCTACTGTGGGGATACGCCCCGACTGCAGGTGAATTGGGGTCCAGGATGTTGGAAGGTTGGGCGCGGGAATGCGGGCGGGGGGGGGAAGTGCGGCGGCCGGTGTCAGTGGAAATGTTAGGCAGAGTGGTGCTGATGCTGCCGCGTGTGTGCAAGGATGACAGGGAGGCATGCTTGTTTGGGACACTAATGGTGTGGATGTTTGCGGGGGCCTTTCGGGTGTCGGAGCTTTTGGGCTCCAAGGCTGAGCGGGGCGTGGATTGGGCTGAGGTCCGAGTGTCCCAGTCGGAAGTGCGATTGTGGTTACGAAAGTCCAAAACAGACCAGAGGAGTGTGGGGGCCTGGGTGACCATGGTGAAAAGGGGGGAGGGCGGTGAGTGCCCGGTGCTTTGGGGCAGGAGATGGATGGCGGTGGGGGATGCGAATGGCCTGGTGTTTCGGCACGCGAATGGGAAGGGGGCGACGGGGCGTCAGCTGTTGGGAGTGTTGCGGAAGGCATTGGCGAGATTGGGAGTGGATGGGCGAAAATTTGGCACGCATTCTTTTCGGATTGGGGCGGCATCCGAGGCGCACCGTCAGGGACAGGGGAGGGGGGCCATCATGCGCTTGGGTAGGTGGACGTCTGATTGTTATCAACGCTACGTGCGCGGAGCTGACCCGGCGCGTGCGCGCGTTTTGGCATTGGGGGGACAGTGTTGATTGACATATGTTTCTCATTCCAGGTTCGGTGGCGGGACCCTCGTCCCGTGAGATGTTGATCTGGATTGTGGGTCACTCGTTTGTGAAGAGGGCGAAGCTGCAAGCGCAAGACAGCTATTTTGGGGATGGTTTGGGGTTCAATCCTGAGTTGTTCAAGGTGTTTTGGTCAGGGAGGGGGGGGATGAGATGGAAAGAGTTGGTTACCACCCTGAATGGGTTAGTGTGCGGGGGGCGGTGCCCCGACGTGTTGGTCCTCCATTTGGGGGAGAACGATTTGGTACGGGAGACAGGTTTGGTGCTGATGAGGGCAATGCGACGGGATCTGGCAGAGCTGCGCAGGTGTTGGTCGGGGTGTACGGTGGTGTGGACTGAGTTGGTCCCGCGCAGAGTATGGCGAGGAGCGGTGAAGCCGCAGGCAGTGGACAAGGCGAGGCGGAAGGTCAACGTGGAGATGGTTCGCTTTTGTCGTCATGTGGGTTTCACGCGCATATGGCACAGAGACATTAAATATGATGCGCCGGAGATGTTTAGAGGTGATGGGGTACATTTGTCCCGGATGGGAATGGATCTATACCTGTTGGAGCTTCGGGAAGTGTTGGCGAAGTTGTTGGGGGTACGACGGGAGTAAGGTGTTGGTGACGGGCAGAGAAGTGAAGGGGCGGGGGTGGGGGGGCAGGGAAAGGGGGGATGAGGTGTAACCACCTACCCCACTTTCCCTGGGTGGCGGAGTTTGGGTTGATGTTGGCCAAGTTTGGCTGGAGTTCGGGTCTTTATATTGATGTTTGGGGATTTGGGGAGCGGGAGCGGGGAAAGGGAAAACAGTTGTGGAGTTACATTAGAGGGGTTAGTTACAGTTGCAATAAGGCAGATAGGTCTGCAGGTTTTACAAGGTTTGGAGTTAAGATGTAGGGGAGAAAATGATACATGACGATGTTATGGAATTTGTATATCTGGATATGCAGGGTGGGGGGATTGTATCATGTGGGGATCGTAGGGGTGGAGGGAGACACAAACCTAAGGGGTCAGGTAACTAGATGTCTAGAGAGGTTTAGTTTTGTGAGGCGGTTGCCAGGGGTTAATACATGTGATGTGCACCTGTTTCAAATAAAGCGGCCTTTTACACACAAAATGGTAGTCGGTCTTGATTGCCCCCTTCATCCCTCCCAAGGGGGATTTGGGGGGCAGCCGAGCCTCGAGGTCTGCCCCCCGGGCAGGTTTGGGAGGGGGAAGGGGCTTCATGGGCGCGGCCATTTTGTCGCCGGATGGGCTGCCTGGGAGAGCCCAAAGGCAGCCCAAATCCTACCAATTAAGCCCAATTAACGGCTTTTATAGGTTACCCGCTTCCGCCCAGCCACCATTTTAGGTATTGTAACCTGGTGGCTGGGTGTGTAGTTCTTAGCTTGTCCCACCCTCCCACCCTTAAGTGAGGGTTTTGGGGGGGGGTGGAATTTGGCGGCGGTTAATTTAGGGCAGGTGGCATTTGTTTGGGACAGGTGCGCAGGGAAAATTTTGCTGTATGGTTGTGTCGCTTGGAGCAGGTGCAGGCGGAGTTTGGGTTGATGTTGGCCAAGTTTGGCTGGAGTTCGGGTCTTTATATTGATGTTTGGGGATTTGGGGAGCGGGAGCGGGGAAAGGGAAAACAGTTGTGGAGTTACATTAGAGGGGTTAGTTACAGTTGCAATAAGGCAGATAGGTCTGCAGGTTTTACAAGGTTTGGAGTTAAGATGTAGGGGAGAAAATGATACGACGATGTTATGGAATTTGTATATCTGGATATGCAGGGTGGGGGGATTGTATCATGTGGGGATCGTAGGGGTGGAGGGAGACACAAACCTAAGGGGTCAGGTAACTAGATGTCTAGAGAGGTTTAGTTTTGTGAGGCGGTTGCCAGGGGTTAATACATGTGATGTGCACCTGTTTCAAATAAAGCGGCCTTTTACACACAAAATGGTAGTCGGTCTTGATTGCCCCCTTCATCCCTCCCAAGATGTACACAGAGAGCACCACTGTCCCTTGCAGCCCTCCCTCCCTGCATTCACTGCTGTTATCTTGCAATCCTAATCGGGCCTCATAAATATGGCTATTGCAGGTTTTCTTCGAAAACTTAAGGGGGCTTTAGCAAAACAGCCCTTCACAGAACTGCCACGCCCGGCGCAGCTGGAGGGCATTGTGCAACCTGGAGCCTGTACAAACCGGTCAACACACTCGCTTTCTGCCTTGCACTGTAGTAGTGCGTGACCATTATACGGTGAAACAGAACACAAAACAATATTCCACAGTTAACCGGTCCCCGAAGGCTTCACACTAGGAATACAAATATACAAAACGGGAAATTAATGTCATGGGGAACAGAGCAATATGAATGGGGTCAGCATACTGGCAGAAACTAGCTTTCGGTGTCTGTATCACGGAAGTGAGCTAGGACAATCGAAGCAGTGAACATAAAGATGCTGGCTCAGTTATCATGAGCATTGCAGTTTAAAATAAGTTAGTCATTAACCAACAGTGCACATACACAACCGGTCCACTGCTTGAAAGCCACACACGAACATTTAAGTCCTATTGTAACCAAGCATCTCTGCACGACAAGGGCACCGGCATTGTACCAATTCCGCTCTATGCCCAAAAAAACAAACGGAGCCACGGAATAACATTTTTTGCCGACAACCCATTTTAAGCAACTAACTTTTAAAATGGCCAAATTGCTCCTTTATCTTCAAGTGCGGCTCACCAAGATTACGCTGCTCCTTCATCTTGGACCGGAGGCCCGAAATAAGAGACCCGCCCGCAGCCTCGCGCCGTGTCTCTCTTCTATGTCTACGGCTCTGCAGCGAGCTGTGGGCGGGCCTCGGAGCTGTCACATTTGTACAAACTAAAGATGGCGACAACGGGGCAGCCGAGTGCCGGGCTGGAGAGTCCGGGCGACGAGTGCGGTGGAGCGGAGGGTCCGCGCTTGAGCGCACTGCCCGGAGAGTTGCTGGAACGCATCCTCTGCTCCCCAGGGCTTACAGCAGCTGACATCTGCCGCGCTGCTCGGAGCTGCCGAAGGTTGCGGGATCTTTGCGGGGCCCGAGGAAAGGTGTGGAGGCAGCAGTTTCGGAGGAGGTACTGGGTCGCAAAGGGTTTAGGATTTAGAAAAACAATTCTCGAAATGATGACAGAGAGAGAAATAAGGCTAGGGTAATGTGGGCAGTTAACCTGCATTAGAGGGCGGATTTTAAGTAACAGGAGAACGGAGTCGACATCAGTAGATGGGTATCTGTTTCTCTCTTGTCTTCTAACATCAAAGGTTTGTCATCAAAGATTGGTTTGTATTTCTTGGGGTGACAGCCTGAGTGGCATACAGCAGCCACGTGAAAGCTCGGCACGTTTTGGGCTCTGCTCATTCTGAAACAGAGCCAAGCATCTGACTCGAGCTTCCAGTGCAGGACTAGAGTGGATAACTATAGCTTCATTTACAGCGTCTGAAGTAATCAAGGACACTAGTAGGTAGAAACATATTTACTACTTATTCTAATGTTAAACAACTCTCCTAATGATAGCACCCTCCGTGGAGCATATTAATGAGTACTTCTTTCAGTATTCCTTCATTTGGACTTTTGATGTCTTTGCTAAAGTAGTATTAATGTTGGGTGGCTTCATATACCCCTCCTACCTTCAAATAGACCACTTTATTGCATTTCATTCAGCGACTAAATGAAAGGTAGCAAAAACGGCATCCTCACAATAGAGTGTCTTGCATAGCAAGCACTATAGCTCTGGAAGTGAATCTTTTAGAATAGTCAAAAGCGGCTATTTCTTTTGCTGAACTTTTTTGTGCCCTCTAGCTGATTTGATGTGAAATTTGTATAAGATTTGGTCTTACCAAAAATCTGTCATAATTTCTTTCAAATTTAATAATTCAGTCTTATCACCTGAACCCACTCCCAGAGAATTGTATGTTCTGCCCCCTTCAACAATATCAATTGTCTTTGTGTGGAGTTTGGATTTTAGAATTACACTGATCTACCTGCATAGGGAAATGTTTTCAAAGGACAGGACTCTCATTGGTGTACACCCCTATAGCAACGACTAAACCTACAGCAGGTTAGTGAAAATGTTTGGATGCTTATGAAGGCTACCGATTTGATCCTGCCACTTTCATCTAAACCACAATGTAGAATGCATCCTGCCGCCCCTTAGTTTACTGCCTCCCTCAGACAAGATAAAAAAACTCTGCTAAACCTTAGAAAGACCATGGAGGAAACACAACGCGCTTGAGGCTAAGTCATAAGATATGGCATCATTGAAGAAATCACATGCCGTTTGCAAAGCTGCTCGTGAAACTTACTTCACGGAGAGGATTGCGAACTCCCAACACTGCCAGAAAACGTTGTTAAAAGTTGTGAACAAGCTTTCGGCTGCCAGCAATTTTCTGCCACCTCCTTCTCTCTCTTAACATCAGTGTGATGAGATAGCAACGTTTTTCCAACATAAAGTCGAGTCCTTCAATCGTTAACTAGAGGTAGACACTTACCAACTATAGAACCTAACATTCCCTGCAACTCCAGCAGATAGGCACCAGGACATATACCCCCTGGATATTCAGTCTGAGGAACCTTTCCGAATTAGGTTATGGTCCTCTTTGGACCTGGTAACACTGCAATCTTCACTGGGATCCATGAAGTCCGGCTCTCCGCTTGATCCCCTTCCTCCCTCTAAACTCTGACTCCAAGACGATGCTGCCCTTACTGTGATACTTAACCTCCTCAACACATCCTTGAGTACAGGGCATGTACCGCAGAGTTGGAAACATGATCTGGTCTTCCCTTTGAAGAAGAGTGATCTTGTTCCCCTCTGCTGTTATTTCTAAGATACTGGAAAGGCATGTTAATTTCCAACTCTCCTCTTTTGTTGCGACCCGTAATTGGCTTCACGCTTCACAGTCCGGTTTTAGGGCTGACCATAGTACCGAATCTACCCTACTCAGGGTCACGGAATGTCTTAGGCCACAGCTCGACTCTGGCTGTACTGCCACCCCAGGGCTCGAAAAATCCACTCGACCGCTCGCATATGCGAGCAAAATTTAACGAGGGCGAGCTGTTTTTAGGTCCTACTTTCCCTTTCTGGCGAGTAGAAATACAAACTAACTTTTGTCCTCTGTCTCTGAAAATGGAGTAAATGTGACAAGATAAACATATTTAAAGGCATTTTTATTGCTTACATATTTAATGAGCAATAAAGATGCCTTTCAATCTTGTTATCTTGTCACATTTGCTTCGCTTTCAGAGACTGAGGTCAAGTAGGTTGCAGTTAGGTCGAGGAGATTTTTCAAGGTACTAGACCTGTAATCAAATATAAAGGCACCCCTTTAGAGAAAGTGGATGCCTTTACCTACCTAGGCATCACCCTTCAGGGAAACATGAAGTGGAAATCGCATATTAACAAAACATTATTGAAGTTTAACCAGCTTGCTGGCGCAGTTGCCCTAAAACATCGCAAATCGCTAACAAAGCCGGTTAACTGTGCACTAGAAATATACAATATGAAAGTATTAGGCGCCTGCTTATATGGTTCTGAACTGTGGGGATTTTCAAACGTGGGAGAGTTGGGACGTGCAGAAAACAGATTTTTACGAGGGCTTGTTATGGTCCCCCAAAGCACACCCACACTTCCCTTGAAATTGGACCTTGGCAAGAAAAATATTGAGGATATAGCTAGACTAAGACCACTCCTATATTGGAGACGCTTGATGGTGACCCCAGAACTGAGCCACTATGCTGCAGCTCTGGAGGATGTCGTTGAGTTCGATCGTTTTCATTGTATTGAATGGCTAAAAGAACTACGGGGGCTTCTTGTATTGTTAAAGTTGGAACACCTTTGGGGCAACCATGATGTGGCTAGCTTTCCTTCGAAAGCTAAATTGAAAGAATTATATTGGGAGATGGTGTACGTAGCAATGTTCTGTAAAGGTTCCCAATCAGCACTGACAACTCGCTTTTGCGATATTAAAATGTATCCATCTTGTGAAAGATGTTGGGACATAATAGAACGACCACATGACAGGAAACTATACTTTCAATTTCGTATAGGAACTTTACCAGTGAATGCATTCAAAAAACACTGGTCTCCCATGTGGGATGATCATTGCTATTTTTGTAAGGATCAAATAGAGCACATTTCCCATTTGTTGTTTTGCTGCCCATTATATGTTAGCCCTAGACGTAAATGGTTGAAGCCAGTGTGCCTAAATATTGGCACCCGCAGTCAATCGATAGCCCTGTGAATACTTGTATCGGACTGTTCCACACCACTTGTAGTTGCCGTAGCTAAATTTCTTGCCTGGGCATGGTCAATTCGTACACGCACTTTAAAGTCAAATGTAAATATTATTATGAATTAGTGTTGTTTTAATCCAATTATCCTATTGCATTGCATGAACTGTTTTTAAAAAAAGAAGAAAGTATTTTTAGAAATAACTGGAATTTTTTTTTTTTTTATTGTACTATTCTCGTATAACATTCGACTGTCACTGTTTATTATGTGTTTTAGAATTATTTTTAGCTGTAGTATTTGTTGTATTAGGGTTAGGAAGGATGCTTTTATGACAATTGTCGAATAAAGCTTTGAAATTGAGGTCCTACTTTCCCTTTCTGGCGAGTAGAAATACAAACTAACTTTTGTCCTCTGTCTCTGAAAACGGAGTAAATGTGACAAGATAAACATATTTAAAGGCATTTTTATTGCTCACATAGTTAATGAGCAATAAAGATGCCTTTCAATCTTGTTATCTTGTCACATTTGCTTCGCTTTCAGAGACTGAGGTCAAGTAGGTTGCAGTTAGGTCGAGGAGATTTTTCAAGGTACTAGACCTGTAGAACTAGTAGCATTTTTTGGATTTTTCGAGCCCTGCACCCTCATTCTGCTTGACCTAAGTGTGGTTTTCGATACAGTGTCACACTCCATCTTGACTGATCGTCTTGAGGCTTAAGTCATTTAGGCATAGATGCATCAAGGTAAAATCCGCTCGCAAAGGGGCAGATTCTCAGAATCTGCCCCTTTGCGACCGGTATTTTTGCATTTGGGATGCATCATCCCAAATGCAAAAATCGCAAATTAAGAAATCGCAAACTTGAGATTACTTGCATTTAAGGAATCTCAAATTGAGTTTCCTTAAATACAATGCATTAAAGTTTAAAAAATAGCGATTTTCGCTAATAGGGCTCGCAAATTACCATGAAGTTGAACTTCATGGTAATATGCAAAAACTTTGAAAAATGCACTAAAGTGCATTTTTCAAAGTTTCATGTTGTGCACACACATGCCCTAAGGGCATGTGTGTGCGCAAAATATGTGCACAGATCAATTTCAGGGGGCAATTAAGGAATTTTAAGAAATCACTATTTTTTTTAGGGATTTCTTCATGAATTGCATTTTGCTAATCCTTAATAGCGAATCGTTATTTTTCGCTATTAAGGAATAGCAAAATGAGTTCTTGATGCATCTGGGGGTTTGTGTTTGACTTTGAGGTGGTTAATCGCCTTTCTAAAAGATCACACTTTTCAGGTCTTCTCGACAAATACTAGATAGACCGTAGCGTTAACCTCGAGTTCCTAAGGGATCTATTTTGAGCCCCATTGCTCTTCAATATCTACATTTGCCCTTTGACAGACGTATCTGAGAAGTCGGGTCTCACTATCTTTTCATATGCTGACGATACTCACATTATCTTCTCATTATCAACTGCTCAGCATCAAGATCTCTCCCTTCCCCAGCTTGGCCTGAGAAATGTCTCCCTCCGGATGACTAGAAAATGTTCTGAAGGTTAATGGCAATAAAACCGAGGTCCTGGTTCTGGGCAACAACCCCGAACTCTGGGGAGTTAATCATTGGCCGGATGCCCTGGGAACATTGCCCGCTCCAGTAACTAAGGTTAAGAATCTTATCATCGATAACCTCTCCCTCAAGCCTCAGGTGTCGAGGGTCATGACCACCTGCTTCTCTGTTCTCAAATGGCTTAAAACGATCCTTTGGCTATTCCTACCGACCGCCCAGAGGACAGTGATGCAGGCTTTGGTGACATGCAGACTGTCCTACAGCAATATTTTATACCTGAGCGCAGACAAATCCTCAATCCGACGCTTGAAGATCATCCAGAATGCGGCCGCTTTCCTTTTTTTTTTTTTGGCTACCTAGATACGCTTCAGTGTCCCCACTGCTTCACAAACTACAATGGCTTAAGGTGAACAAGCATATCGAACTCCAGGCCTTCGGCTACATGTTCCGGGCCAAACATGGCTTGGCCACTTCTTACATCCAGGGCCTGGTGAAACCCCATGTCCCACCCAACTGTTGAGATCATTCAGCCTCTCACTGTTTGCATTGCCCAGGCTTTGTATTGCCCGTATGAAAGGCTGCTCATTTACTTACCTGGGCTCGAAACTCTGGAACCCTCTCCCAGCTGCACCCAGGAACTGCGATTCTTTCACGCCTTCTGTAAGAACCTGAAGACCTTGCTCATTAGCTGCCATGCCTGATTCTCTGTCTTAGGGCTCTCTACTTGCTGTCCTGTTCAGCGCCGGAAGACCCTTGTTGGGTAGCAGCACGCTATATAAATCTCCAATACATACATACATACATACATACATACATACATACATGTAGCTTTGACCATAACATAGCAACACATTTGTGAGACTATCCTCCTAATGCACCACATACTTATGCAGCAGGTCTTGCTCTTGCTTTTCAACTAATCCTTGACTCATGAGAATATGGCCTCCACAGGCATGCCTCTGCTTGGCGTGGTTAAGATTGGCACTGGTGCTTCCTCCTATACCATAAGTACCACCTGATGTTGGATCCATCATTTGATGAAAAAAAAACATATCCACATTACTTTTACAAATTAGGATGGACTGTCAGTTTTACAACCTACCATTGTAGCCTTGCCGTGTTCAGATGATTTCAGTTGCTGCGTTCAAGTCTTGTGAGGTTAGATCATTGCATGCATCTTTTGACATCTAGTGACCAAAAGAAACACACCCTAGTCACTGACCCCTTTATTTAGAGAGACTTCTCTTTTTGGCTTAGCAAGCCACCTTTTGTATTAGGAGCAAGATCTTGCTTGACTCCTTGTATCTTTCTGTTATCTGACTCTGGTGCAAACTCCATTTTGCACCTTGTCCTTTTCCGTTTTACACTCCTTTGAATTTAAAATTGAAGAAGGTTTTGCAGTTTCCAATTTAATGTGGCTATAAGACGTTTCTAATTTGCCACATTGCACTGACTGTCGATAAACAGAAGATTGCAATTCAAGGCACTGTGTGTGGCTCACCATGCAAAATATGGATCTGGTCCACAGCTTCTTCATAATCTTATCAAACCCTACAAGGCAAACAGAAGTCTTAGGTCTGCCAAGCTAGGTTTTCTAACTGTTCCAAGGGTTAAGAGGGCCAGAAGTGGTGGCCGGTCCTTTACCTACCTGGCTCCCAAGCTGTGGAACTCTACCTGTCATTCTTAGACTGGATGACAAACTATCTAGCTTCAGAAAGTAACTGAAAACTCACCTGTTTATTTAAGAGAGATGGTCTACGGCAGGGACGGCTATCGCTGGGAAGCTCGATACAGGTAGCCATACCCTTTGTAATGTTGCTAATAATAATAATTATTATAATTTGATGTTGTTCGGAGATGTTTTCTATTAACCGATACCTGTTAATTTAGTACTAAAGAACAACCCCTTTACATGGGCAGTACTCTAAATTTGTATCCCTCTTTTTCATACTGCGTACTTCTGTGTACCTATTTTTGAAACTTTTTTTTCTGGAAGGAACGGTTCAGTGTGGTTATGTAGCCACAAATATCCATACAACAGAGAAACGTCCATAAACCTATGTGAGGTGCATTTTTCCACATTTGTATCTGGAACCTCACACGAGGCATCTGAGCTTTGTTTACCAGTGAGTAGTTTCCTCTCTATATTCAGATATTTTTAAATAACGATCAATTGTCATTCCACCTTCTGAGTATTTTCTAGTTTCCACAGGGTTGTTGAGGGAAGAGAGTCTGGAGAAGCACTTGTGGAAGACAGCCTTATGGTTAGGCTGTCCGGAATTCGGGTAAAACCGAGTCTGCACGATAATACACTACCGACTGCAAATCAGCTGACCCGGTTGAAACCGAGTACCGCTGAATTTTTGACTTTTGATTAACCACTTGGCCATTTGCACCTTTTGGCCACTTGAGGGAGCCAAAACAGTACAAACCCAGCATCCGAGCTAGGCATCAGTAATTCAATTAAACATTTCACCCCCCTCCCGCTGTTCATGGCTCGCCGCCAGTGTCTGTGCCCTGAGGAGGAACTGGCTACATACACCACAGGAGGTGCCGAGGTGTGCGTTACACCCCTGTTGAGACACTTAACGAGGCTTTGTTATTCTTTCACCAGAGATTCGAAGGAGATTCAATAATAACACCTCGTCCGATTTTATTGCAGGGGTCACATATGCAGGAGGCCCGTCATCTGTGTTAGTATTGGCAATTGCTATTGTTGCAGTGTATTGTTTGTGTTTGCAGCGCGCCCACCACTTTTAGTAAAGAGCCCACAGCACTCCTGGCACTATGGCAAAGCTTTTTTTTTAAATATAACTTTTTAGAAGAATGCGGCGTCCGCTTCAGGGACACTGCGCGTTCTTTCACCATTTTTTATTTTGTTTAAACTTGCATACTAAGTGCGGCGCACTACACAGCCCTGCAACTCTGGGTTCGAGGCTGTGCAAATGAGAGGTAAAGTTTCTTATTGTAGCACTAAGTCTGATGTGATGGTGGCAGATGGTGTAATGAAGGTGTTGCGCTGCCACTCACCACACTGACCGGGTCCTGGTGCTGCAGCTCTGGGTTCGGAGGCAGTGCAAATGAGGGGGACGTTTCTTTTTGTAGGTCTAAGTCTGATGTGATTATGACGGCCATACCCGAGTACTTCACAGGTCTTTAAAAAGACCATTTACTTAACTAGACATTAATAAAGGAGTGGGCGCCGGGGGACAGGCACTGGAGAAAGAGGCAGCACACACGTTTCTTGCTTATTTTTTAAAGGTGCCATGTGTTTGCTGTTATCTCCAAATTTCGAGCTTCCATGACATATTCTGCCTATAAATAATGGAGACTAGAGAATTAGTGTAGGAGTTGTAAAACATCACAGTAGCCTCATTACCATGGAGTTAAAGTACTATTTAAAGAGACACCGAATATACAATGCTCGGATTCAGACTTAAACCCCCCATTCCCCCGCCCCCACACACACACAACAAGATCGACTGCTTTATTTCCAGCCTCGCTGAGAACTACCACGTTAAATGTCTAAAAAAATACCTTGTCTATCTGAAATGTTGTCAAGTGCAAACTGACTTTTAATGCATCCGTTTTTCAAGCAACACATTCCCCGCAGTTATGTAATTACAGCATTTTTTTCCCTCAGTGCAATTAATTTCTCTTCTCCCATTGACAGACTGACCTCGAGTCATAAAACCGTTTGCTTGCGCGCTCTTGGCCGTGTTTGTGTGAACACTATAAATATTCACGTTCCTAGCTCGTTGGTTGAAACAATACCTGGGCTGTTCAGCTAGGTGAGTATAAACAGCTATCTGACATCGCCCTGCACTGTTTTCCGGCATACACATTTACACAAACCCCCTGAAAAAATAGAGGTCTCACGAGCCACACTCTAACCCTGTGTAAACAGTGACCTGTGGGCAGGGGGAGTGTGGCTTGTACCGTGGACAGAAAGCACAACGGGAGGGGAGCACAGCCTTAGGCCAGTTATAAAGGACTAGGCTGTAGTGCCTTTCCTTCAAAACTAATGGGAAGATACCTCTGGGGTCAGAGCTTAGAGCTTTACTATTGATACAAGATAACAGGATCAACAGGTGCATTCTTGAGCACCTCAGCAGGTGGAGCGCCGCTTCTAGAGAAACGTGGTGACAAAGAGGTATGAATAGCTGCAGGGCCAACCTAACTATTGCGTCGAGTAATGCTATTTATAAAAGGCAAGAGAGAAATTCAGTGTGTTTAGTGCGCACACATATAGTCCTTTTTGGTTAATATTGTTTTAGGAGAATGCATATGAAAAGGAGCTTCTTTGGCGAAAATTGGTTTTACATTTGACCGTTTTTAGGGTTTATGGTCTTGGATACGTGATTTTTTCTTTGTGTAATGGTTGTGCAGCTTTTCAGAGTCTGCAATTATCATTTCTGTGGGAAATACACTTCTATGCTGAACCGTAGAAAACACTAAGCAACTCCCACCCTCTTTTGGAGGGAATCTCCCTTCTTGGATTCATCGTTGCCATCCAAAAAGAGCAAATGCTCACCCTCTAAAACGAGTCTTTCGAGTCTAAGGGTGAAGAGGTGTGCGGAGGTAGACAAAAGTTATAGGGCCAGATGTAGGACACCAAATATCGGTCGGCAACTGCCGATTTCGGCCGTTACCGACCGGTATTTGGTGTTTGACATGTAGGGGCCTTTAAATTTACAGAATCAGTAAATTTACCGATTCGGTAAATTTACTGATTCATTAAAATACCGAATCGGTAAATTTACCAATTCGGTAAATCTATATGTAGGTGGCACTAAAGAGTGTCACAGGCCCTAAATAATTTGTTATTTACCACCAAATACTATTTGATGGTAAATAACTAATTCCTGTGTACATGCACATCTGTGCATGTACACCTGTGCCATGTGGCACACATACATGCCCTAAGGGCATGTATGTGTGTCACATGACACACAAGCCAGAATCAGGGGTGCATCAGGGTGTCAAAGTGACACCCTGTTCCCCTTGACAATTCTGTAATTTTACCGATTCGGTAATTACCAAATCGTTACTTGCCATTGAGGCCCATAGGAATCAATGGCAAATACCGATTCGGTTATTACCAAATCGGTAAATACCGAATCCTACCGATTTCGGTATTTTTTGCCGAATTTTTACCTACATCTCTTTTCTAAAATACCGAATCGGTAAAATTCAGTATTTTAGAGTCGGTAAATGAGATTTACCTAAATCTGGCCCATAGAGTGGTGAGGGTGTACAAATGCGCAGAAGGTGCCAAAGGTAATTCCTCAAATTGTGCAAATCCAGCCGCTTTCATTGAATTGCTGTTGAATTAACAATCTACGAGGAATTATACACAGTTCAAAAGTCCTTTTATAATCCTACAAACATCTATATGTTCTCCATGCATCTCTGCATTAACTGTAAACAAGTATGGTGATACACTGCCTCTTCCTCCCCAGCATACTGATCCCTTCCCAAGCCGTCCACATGTTGCTGGAGTACACAACGCACACAGCCCAGCACATGGTGCACCTAACAGTACCTTATTCTATTTCAGCAGTTGCTACACAATCCTGTTGGAGAGCAGTAAAAAGAGCAAAAGCTACCATCACTGTTGGACCAAAAAAAATCAAGTTCAACAACAAAGCTCCAAATACATATTTTTTTTTGTTTGCTAGAGGAAGTCTTTTTTTATCCCCATTTTTTTTACTTGAATATGCCCCTTCAGTCACATTGCAATTTCATAATAGCATTAAAAAAAGTTCTCTACGTATATTTGACAAACACTTGCTGAGTGACCAATGCACGCTTCCATTTAAAACAAGCATTTACAATGCTTGTTTTAAATGCTTGCATTTAAGCAGTTTGAGCTATTCACATTGCAAATAACAATGCCTTTTATTTTGGTTTTCGTTTTTAAAACATAAATAAAAGGCTTTGTCATTTACAATGCCAATAGCTTAAACTTGCATAAATGCGAGAACTATTGCATTGCAAATGCTTGTTAAATCTGAGCTGCAGAATCGAAGAACAATGGAAAGTATTTACTGACTTTATTAAGCTTCTGAAGTGTAGAGCAGTATACAATTTCTGAAGAAAAATTGAAAAAGCAATCAAAAAAACAAAGTGTTCTATAAACACCGGCAAAACACCGTTTCAGTTGTTTTTATGGCACGAAAATGAGTAAACACTGAAAAGCACTGTTTTTCTGAGGTATGGAAATCACTGGAAAACACTGAAAAAACACCACCAGAATTTACCAAAAATAGAAACTGAAAACAGGAAAGCCTACTTATGGTTAATCAGAGTTCCTCTTTAAATGCAGCAGAACTTTTGTCAGTTCTTTGGGAGTTTTTGGAAATGCCTCAATTTCTGAGACCTTTGAAATCCTACAAATTATCACTTCAGATTGACGTCGCCTCTTCTTGACAACCCATTGTACACTTACAAAGTTTGAAATGCCTCTAGGAGTGAGACCTGATCATAAGATGGTGATAGTCTCCTATATCTTCTGCTTAATTTCACCTTTAACTGATCTTGTTCTTCCAGACGTGCCCTGAACCATCTTCCTTTTTGTGCAGGTGGCCATGGCTTAAGAAGTATTACACTCAAGCAGACATAGTCTCCTATATCTTCTGCTTAATTTCGCCTTTAACTGATCTTGTTCTTCCAGACGTGTACCTGAACTATCTTCCTTTTTTTGCAGGTGGCCATTGCTTCAGAAGTACTACACTCAAGCAGACAATGTGGATTGGTTGGAGGAATACAAGGCAAGGAAAGCTGCTGGTTTAGAAGCTCAGAGGGTTGTGGCATCCTTCTCTAAACGCTTCTTCACGGAGCACGTAAGGAGGTCTCGAGTTTACCATTTTCTCTGTTTTTGTCTAACAGCACCAGAGCTATTTTAAGTATAAGAACACTTGTCAAATATAACTGGTATAAACAGAACTACTTCTATTCTCACCAACCATGCTTTAAATTGTGCTTCTACATTTAAATTGCACACCTGTGCTTAATGCTGTTGGCTATTCTTTTTTAGACATGGGGAAAAACACTGATTCCTACATCTAAGAAGTTGGATTATTATTTGGGGTGGGTGACTACCCACTTAAAGGAATAACCACAACCCCTGTCGGCGTACAACCTCAAAGCCACTAAATGAATGAGCTCGTAACCCCCTGGTGTCTATGGCACAGAGCAGAAAGGCTTAATTTAGGGCAATGTATAAGATATTTATGCAGTAACAAAACAGTAATAAATAAAAAATGCAAAACAATAAAAATAAAAAAATGAATTAGAAAAGTAGAGTAAAACGTAATAAACCAAATTACACACATTCAATATGGGGAACATGAGATATACATTTTAAAAGTTTTAAGTAGAAATAGCACCACAAAGCACCAATGTTAGTCAATGGTTGCTGTAGACTGAGACCCAGGCACAACTTGAGGCTGACCATGATGAAGAATGGGTCAGATATTCCAGCCAGGTTTGCCCGAGTCAAATATTTTACTTTGAGCTTATTCCTTTAAGTCTCAGTCCACCACAGGAATACACTTTTACAGTCGCCGAGGACCTCTTAGGGGTGTCAGGCAGAGACCAATAGCAACGCCCAGTCCTCGTACAGTTTCCATTGGTCAGCTAGGTGCTTCCCAGAAAAGGCCTCTTACAGCTTGTTACTTCCCTGCAGCTACACAGGAGGTCAGCCAACCAGCACTTGAAGTCCACATTTCTGTCCTGGGTACAAGGAGTGGGTCCAGTTCTTCAGAGTACCTCTCTGGTAATAGACAGCAGGTCTAGCCCTCTTCTGACCTTCTGCAGGTCCAGAAAGTATTCTGATGTGAGGGCCTAGGAACAGCATAGTTATGCCTGGCACTAGCAAGTCTTCAACCACAGTTAACTTTGGCTGTGTGTATGTAGTGCACTATGGAAATCCTAGTGGCACCCGACACTGAATATTAAAGTACAGTTTGAGGCAGCCACTGTGTCCAAAACAAAAGCCAGAGATGGTAGTCTGGTAGGGTAAAAGCAGAGCTTGTCTGCAACCGGATAGGGCATTCTCAATAATTTTCATGGCATCCAATTCTCTGCCTTTCAAGTGTGCTCTAAGTGTTTCATATGGCTCAACAGACCTGTCATGCAGGGTATGACACTGTAATGTCAAAATTTGTGCCTACAGCTCCTACCTTGCATATTCTGTGGAGTTCAGGTGAGTTATCTGTGCCCATTCAGGATAGCCTACTGTTTGCTCCTGGAAGGGAGTTCACAGCTGCTTCATACCTCTTCAACAGTGAGCCCAGGCTGACAGCTTTTAGAGGCTTATGCTAGCTCGTCTTTTTGACTGTTCAGGCAGGTAAAGGGTAACTTTCTAAAAGTTACTTTACCTTAGTATTTATTAAACATCAGCTTTCACAATTAAATTGCATTTTTAATAACTATTAAAAATAGTGGTTTAATTATTTTTCTAGTTGGTCCTATTCCCAAGATAGTATTAGTACTTTACAGGACCGCAGCTTGTGTTCAACAGCAGCTGTTAGTTGCTCCATTCCAAGAACCCCCCAACGTTTGTGTAGACAGTCCATGTGAGAGGGTGAGTTGTCTGTGCCCCACTTGTAAAAAGGACCTGTTTGGCTGCATACAAGGCGAGCATGATGGCCCTCCCTCTTCAGAGCGGAGGGAGTATGTCAAAGCATTCAGGAACCCCTGTAAAATATAGCTAGGATACCTGGGTATATTAATCTTCTACATTGCATTAGAGTCTGCTAGAATGACTGACAATTAACACTCCAGTGTAAGGCAATGCCATAGAATATGAGTCAGTGTGGCTGGATGCCCGTAATTCTGCCAACTGCCATAATTTCCATGTCTTTTCCTCTTAGCTACTCGAGCTGAGGTGTAGTAACAGTAGTGTGCTAATTCAAGTAAGGTCTGTTTTCCAGAAGCGCTATAGACGGATGTGCAGGCCTTGTATAGGATATCTACCCACTCTTTTGGGGTAAAATGTCGTTCACTTTTTAATTCCCAACGTAACTAAGCTGGGGATTTGACATTGCTCGGGGGAGTGCTTAGGAAAGCATAAATGTCGAATAAAAGACCCTTGTCTGTGTGTGGGGTGAGGAGACACTTTTCAAAAGGAGTGAGAGGCCTGCTACCATAGGGGCGAATATGGGGTTGGATCAAACCTTGTCGGATGGCAACATAATGCCAATATTCCCTGTGTGGCAGTACATAGTTAGAACAGAGTCGTGAGAAGTCTGTCAAGCTTTGGTGGTAAATGAAGTCCCCGGCACTCTTATAATTAGCTACCTGCCAAGGAAGATATGTCATTCCTCGCATTGCGGGGAGAAGTCAGGGTTCCCCATGATGGGGGTTTCCGGCAAAATGTGGGTGTATGTATATAACTATCCCAGGTCCCATTGCTTAGCCCTCACTACGGGAGAGATGTAGACCCCTCGAGGATGGTGCTTACCTGGCAACCATGGGATTTTCTAAATGTGGGTACCTGCGGTTGCCTGCTCAATAATACACCAGTGCTTTTCTGTACAGTCCCTATTCCATTCCACCAGATTGCTCAATTGAGCTGCCTGATAAAAACGAGTTAAGTGAGGAATGCCCAGTCCTCCCTCCTCTACAACGAAGTAAGCACCTTTCTTGGCCAGGCAAGCTCCCTTGGCCTCCCATATGTAGTTCTCAATCAAGTGTTGTAATTTCCCCAGCATGGGTGGGGGAGGGTCTGCATAACATATAGTATCTTTAGAATAAGTCATCTTCTTTGCATCTATTCTGCCCAGCTAGGAGTTGGGGGCTGCCGTTCCAGAATTGTAAATCCGAGCGAGCAGTAGCTGAGAGGCGTAGTTGCGCTATGCCTTTTCTCCACGTGGAGTGTATTTACAAGCCCTAATGCGGTACCCCTTGGGTCGTTTATGATAGGGTCCAGAGGAACTCTTACTGGTGTCTATCACTTTGAGGGTTAGTGAGTTTGAGGGCCTATGACTTCTTTATGTTGACTTTGAAGCCAGAGACTTTACCAAATGATTCAAATTCCTGCAGGTGGGATGGTATAGATGAGTGTGGTTGCTTGAGGGCGATCATGACATTGTCCGCGTAGGATGCAGTTTTATGTTCATGGTGGGCCATGGTAATTCCAATGATTTAGAGGTTTCCTACTGATCCTCTCAGCTAGGGGTTCCATATAAAAGGAGAATAGGAGTGGGGATAGGGGACATCCTTGTTGCGTATAATACGCTATGTTGAATGAATGTGATGTCAGCCTATTAACCTGCTTTTTGGCCATGGACCCCTTATGGCTGCACCATATCCATCTTCGACAGCAGGCTCCCAGCCCTGCTTTAGCTAGCATGAACTGGAGAAAGGGCCAGTGCACCCTATCAAAAGCCTTTTTGGCTTTGATCAGCTGTCAATTTTATTTCTTATTCATAGCCATTCCACATCTTTTTAACCCCCTCTTGATTTCACTAAATAGCTTATTAAGCTTTGATTTAAAATGTTCCTACATAGAAATAGACTGAAAGCATTATACTTTAGCCACACACTTTAAGATGTGTTGCATTATCTCTTGTGTGTTTGATGTAACGCCCTAAGTGGCAAGGGTATGTCCAAACTTGGGTCAGTTGCAATTTGTGCCACTGAAACCAAGCTACACCAGACTGTTGAGCAGCATTCATTGCGGAACCAATTTTGAGTTGCTTAGTTTTTTTGAAGGGAGTCTCTGGTCTGGCATTTTGGGCAGGTCTGTTGCTATTGGTGCATGGTTAACCCCTTTGCAGCGGGGGTAATTCCCCAACGGTGCGGGGTGGGTGGGGAGCACGGCACCGCGGTGCTCGTGATCATCCCAGATCGTCATGAGGCACAGTGGAGCTGTGCTCATGACGAGCTGGGCTCGTCACGACCCCGCCCACTGAATGATTCTCCCGCACAGGCGGGGAATCAATTGCGCGTGGCCGGGCCGCGGCCGTTATGACGAGCCCAGCTCGTTATGAGCACATCGCCACTGTGCCTCATGAGGAGCTGGGCTCGTCATAAGCATGGAAGGGGTTACGACTGATTTGCATATGCTACTAAGAGCAATTGCATATGTATAGACTTATTGCAAGCATTCCTCCCACCACCTTTTGTGTGTTTGATTTACTACATTGGTTACCGTCTTAATTTACAAATCCTTCTGTTGCCACCACCCTAAAAGATGCAGACCATGATCTGCTCTGAACACCTACCCATCAACCATTCTTCTATTAAAACCAATGCTCCCATCACCATCTTTCTTCACCAGTGGACACCTGGAAGTATACTTTTTTATATATAGTACTACGTCTTTTTTTTTTTATTTCATACTTTTTATTTAGAATTGCATTACAAAAACTCATGTTAGCAGCTCATCAAATAAGATACAGTACATGTTATTAAGAATATTCTTAGTGGAGGGAGGGTGCAGCCGGGCAAGCCCACGTTCTCGCCATCCCAAAGCGCCAGCCGGTGTAGTATTGTCCCAGAGTCATTTCTGGCTTGTACAAAAGCCTCCTGCCACAGTACCCAAATCTTGATGTGCATCCGCAGGTTCTGTAGTCTGGTGCCACCGCACACATGTCCATGTTGGAGGACAGTTCCATCACTGTAAGCAGTGTATCTTACCCCCACCCCATAGTTTTATTATTTCCCTCTTGGCCAGAATCAGGCTATATTATAGTATGTAATATATGTAGGTATCTTTTGTTCCTATCTAAACAACTCGTAAGAGAGGGTCCGAGGGAAGTGTTTAACGACAAAACAGGCTAATACCCCCTGTAAGACTACCTAAATAACAACAAAGCCTGTAAGTCAAATGGTGCTGAGGTATGACTATTGACACTGGTATAATTGTACAAAAGTGAATCTAACAAAAGACTATCAACTGTAGCTGATTAAGTCCTATCAGCCCACCCGATGGCGGAGCCTCATCATGTAGGACTCCAATACCAAGGTAAGTGTGCAGTCGCCCAGTTGTAATTTAGCGACGCATTACTAAACCATGGTATGGTCACCACAGTTGTTAGACTAGAGGGTGAGGCTGATATGTGCAGTGCAAGAAAGTAAAATAAAGTGATGTGTGCTAAAATGGCTATCAAGGCAAACAAAGACCTTTATTAGCGTTTGCCTGGACGTCAGATTAAAAATAGTGAAACAACAGTGTGAAAAAATCACTGTTTGACTTGCTTGGTAAAAAACTAAGTAAGATATAAGAGGGCCAACATGTTTCTGCCTTAAATGTGAAGGATCACTGGCATTCGTCAGGGCCGAATTAATATCTGCTACTGCAAGGCACTATAATATGTGCTGGACTAAACAAAATATATAACGAAGTGAACAAAACAGAACCATCCTACCACATCTTCTCAGTGTTGTTCTGGTGATGCGATAGGTCTTTCCTGTGGAAGCACAAGAAGATGAAAGAGAACAATGTAGACATTGCATTTAGACATTGTTCAAAGAATTAAATGTACACCAACTATGCTCTAGTGGATGATGTACCGTGCAAAACCAGTGAAAACTCTCAAACCTCAGACTGAACCATCACTCATTAGTAATAGTCACATACAAAGTGCATTGTAATACGTCACCCAATGGTTGAAATGATGTACACAAGTTTAACACTTACCCAGCTGTGTGTGGGAAGTGGACCTCACCTCACCCGGCAACTGCTCGGACGGATAAGGCACCGCTCTAAATATACAAAGACAATATCTGTGAAAGATGCATGTCTAGAGGATACGACCTCTGTATATTATTAAAACCCACATACTTTCTCAACTGTCTGTCACATGTACCCCACCGGTGTCTAAGGTGGCCACATCTAACGACTGAGGCATCTAACCCTCCAGTGTATTCAAGGGGATGCTCATCAATTGTACTAAAGCAACTACTATTTCCCAGCTAAACTACTGAGTAATGATGTTTAATACTACTGTTTAGAACCAGTGGGGAAATATCCCCCTCATCTTTACCTACTAAAGTCCATCTCAACAGCAAAGTAAGGGTGTTGATTAATGCTGTTCAGAATTTGGTGAAAGGGAGTCCTCCTGTTCTTATCTATTAACTGAGTGGAGGAATCAAACAATGAACTACTTGGCCTACCCAGTTTAAGTAACCCAGTCCCTGCTTACCTGTCCGTCGGTACCTTGAGGCTGAATGACGAGCCGAAGGGGAGGCACCGAACGGACGGTCTGGCGTCTATTTATAGCGCTACTCAATTGGTAATGAGGCTCAGCTGAGTAACAATGTGTACGCGCTGCAATTGCGCGATACACGACTCACTTCACCCTCGCGCATGCGCACAGCAATGTAAACAACTAGCGCGCATGCGCGAACACAAGTACGCCTATTCACGCGTACCGCGCATGCGCGTTGGCGCAGCGCTGACTCGATCTATCTCGGCAAGTAGCGAGACGCTGACTACAAGCAGCTATCTCGCGCTTGCGTATTACGGCCCCCATCCAGCTCTATTTATCGCGTGTTGCGTGTTGCAAGGCAAAGGGGACGCGATTATGTTGCAAAAAACACCGCGACTCATTAGTTAACTTATCGGACGGGAGCCAAATAAAGGGATCTTAATTAGCAATGTTACGAATTTAAAGACCCATTAGTTGATAACTTCGCCCAGGGAGCGTGAATGAGCGCTGTGTTGCCGAAAACCGGCAATGACAAAATGTACATCTGAGGAATTAACAAATTCCTGGGCCAGCTTACAAGGAGACCTTAACCCCTACAGTGGACATAAATTCCTGATGGGTGTGGGTTGATGGTGAATATATAGTTAAGGGGTCTGTTATAAAAGTCAAAGGTAGACCAGTAGAGTGCATTTAACTTAGGAACCTGAAAATGGTTAACGGAGAGCCTGGTGTCATTAGCGTCACAAATGTGTAGTGGTTATTCGCATTGAACCCGACTCGTTGTGACTACCAAGAGCACACATGGCAAGTGGTCCATTCAGATGGATAACCATGGAATATTGTCATTCAATCCATTGACATCAGATTGCAATCTGTGAATCCACCGTTGCTCCTTCACAAAGAGAAAATGGGAGACATTGGTGATGTATGGCTGTTCCAGCACTAACCAAAACATATCCTCAGGTTTGTGTTTCGCTTCCAAGAAGTGATTGGTAAGGCCTGTAGATTGCTTCCTACATCGGATAGTGCTTTTGTGTTCACTAATGCGAGCCTTAATCATCCGCGTTGTATGGCCCACATATTGTTTTTTGCATGGGCAGATGATCAAATAAATCAGTTTTTCGGAATTACAGTTAGTGTGCCTTGTCAATTTCCAGGGTCTATTGGTTCCAATATCTACTGTTAAGGTTTTGCCCGTCTGTGGACAGGCAGCACAATTCCCGCACGGGTAATGGCCTTGAACTGGATTGCTGTTCCAGATGGTATTGATGGTTTGTCTCATCTCAGTGCGAGGTCTGGTATGCACCAGATTATCCCGAATAGAGGGTCCTCTTCTGAATGCAAACAAAGGGCGAGGTATTGTACCTTCTGCTGTATTCAGGATCTTCCAATGCTTGAGTATGGTTTTCTTCACCTGGTTGGAAGATGTGGTGAAAGTTTGGACCATAGTCATCTGGTCTCTTGTGGTCTCTGGCCTCTTGTGTTGCAGAAGTGCCTCTCGATTGTTGTTGAAGGCTCTCTTACGCGCGCAGCGTATTAGATGATCCGGATAGTGCCGATCTTTCAGATTAAGCGCTAGTTCCTTCGCATGTTGTTCGTATAGGGTGTTAGATGAACAATTCCTTCTCACCCTGAGAAATTGTCCTACAGGTAAATTCTCGCGAAGGGACTGGGGGTGAAAACTCTGATAGGACAAAAGCGAGTTCCGTGCCATTGGTTTCTTAAAGAGCTCACTCTGTAGGCCTCCTTCTGCCGGGAAGATCTGGAGATCCAGGTACGCCAATTTCTCTTTGCTGCTCTCCATGGTAAACTTAAGGAACTGATTCCTAGAGTTTAACCATGTATGAAAGGTCGAAACCTCTGTTAACGTCCCTCTCCAAATCACCAAAATATCGTCGATATAACGTTTCCACAGTACCACCTGGTGGATAAAGGGGTTACTGTGGTTCAATACATGATCTTGTTCGAATTGATGCATGTATAGGTTTGCCAGGCTCGGCGCAAATACACTACCCATTGAGGTCCCTGAGACCTGGATGTAGAGATCATTTTGGTATTGGAAGAAATTTTCCATCATGGCGATTCTCGCACACTCCATAATGAAAGCGACGGGTGTAATCGTGTCCATTTGTTTGGACTCTAAGAGGCTCCTAATGCAGTCCAAAGTTTCTTGTTGAGGGATTGACGTGTACAACGATTCGACGTCGAAGCTCACCAGTAGATCTGTCTCAACATTAAATTCCACATCGGCCAGGAGTCTAAGCACATCACCAGTGTCTTGGAGGTACGTAGGTGTTTCCTGCACAATCGGTTTTAGGAAAAAATCTACAAAAGTAGATAGAGGCTCGAGTAACGAACCTATGCCCGAGATGATGGGCCTACCAGGAGGCGGTCTTTGTGCCTTATGAATTTTAGGAAGGCAGTAGAAATAGGGGGTGACCGGATGCGTGGTGATTAGATATCTTGCTTCATGAGAAGTGATCCAGCCTTCTGCCATTCCTTCCTCTACCAGACTCTTAATTTCATTGGAGATTCTAGGGGTTGGATCTTCATTGAGGAGACGGTAGGATTTAGTGTCATCAAGTTGTCGCTGACATTCTTGTTGGTAAGCTATAGTGTCCTGTAACACTATCGCTCCGCCCTTATCAGCCGGCTTGATAGTAAGAGATCTGTCATTTGACAGAGTAGCCAGTGCTGTTTTCTCCAAATTGGACATGTTGTGGAAGGTCTTACGTCGTTGTTCGGTGTTCATAACGTCATGAGTCACTGCTTGTTCAAAGGCTAGGACATTCGCTGGTACTTGTTGGTTCAAAGGAGTGAACGTTGACTTAGGTCTAAGGCCAGTGTTCTGTTCGCCTTGGTCAATCATGTTAGGCTCGTTCATGTTGGAACTGGATGACTTGAAAAAGAAATGCAGACGTATTTTCCTATAAAAGCTTTCAAGCTCGCATCTCAATTTGAACAGGTCACCTGTATTTGTAGGGACAAAACCCAGCCCTTTGTTGAGGACAATGTTTTCAGTTGGTGTGATGGTCCTCGAACTCAGGTTTACTACTAAGTCGCAGCTCCTGTTGTCACCAAATTCTGAACATCATTAATCAACACCCTTACTTTGCTGTTGAGATGCACTTTAGTAGGTAAAGATGAGGGGGATATTTCCCCACTGGTTCTAAACAGTAGTATTAAACATCATTACTCAGTAGTTTAGCTGGGAAATAGTAGTTGCTTTAGTACAATTGATGAGCATCCCCTTGAATACACTGGAGGGTTAGATGCCTTAGTCGTTAGATGTGGCCACCTTAGACACCGGTGGGGTACATGTGACAGACAGTTGAGCAAGTATGTGGGTTTTAATAATATACAGAGGTCGTATCCTCTAGACATGCATCTTTCACAGATATTGTCTTTGTATATTTAGAGCGGTGCCTTATCCGTCCGAGCAGTTGCCGGGTGAGGTGAGGTCCACTTCCCACACACAGCTGGGTAAGTGTTAAACTTGTGTACATCATTTCAACCATTGGGTGACGTATTACAATGCACTTTGTGTGTGACTATTACTAATGAGTGATGGTTCAGTCTGAGGTTTGAGAGTTTTCACTGGTTTTGCACGGTACATCATCCACTAGAGCATAGTTGGTGTACATTTAATTTTTTGAACAATGTCTAAATGCAATGTCTACATTGTTCTCTTTCATCTTCTTGTGCTTCCACAGGAAAGACCTATCGCATCACCAGAACAACACTGAGAAGATGTGGTAGGATGGTTCTGTTTTGTTCACTTCGTTGTATATTTTGTTTAGTCCAGCACATATTATAGTGCCTTGCAGTAGCAGATATTAATTCGGCCCTGACGAATGCCAGTGATCCTTCACATTTAAGGCAGAAACATGTTGGCCCTCTTATATCTTACTTAGTTTTCTACCAAGCAAGTCAAACAGTGATTTTTTCACACTGTTGTTTCACTATTTTTAATCTGACGTCCAGGCAAACGCTAATAAAGGTCTTTGTTTGCCTTGATAGCCATTTTAGCACACATCACTTTATTTTACTTTCTTGCACTGCACATATCAGCCTCACCCTCTAGTCTAACAACTGTGGTGACCATACCATGGTTTAGTAATGCGTCGCTAAATTACAACTGGGCGACTGCACACTTACCTTGGTATTGGAGTCCTACATGATGAGGCTCCGCCATCGGGTGGGCTGATAGGACTTAATCAGCTACAGTTGATAGTCTTTTGTTAGATTCACTTTTGTACAATTATACCAGTGTCAATAGTCATACATCAGCACCATTTGACTTACAGGCTTTGTTGTTATTTAGGTATCTTTTGTTCCCCCATGCTCCCAGTAGTACCACCCGGGTGTCCAGTTTTCTCTCTGGTTTATGCGAACCCTCACTTTATGTGGTATATTGTCCCAGAATGGTGTGAGGCACAGGCATGACACACATACGGTATGAAGTGGTGATCCTGAAAGATTGCAACTCCATAAGCACTATTCTCTGTGCTGAGTTTTGGGCTGCTCACAGTTGTTGAGGAGAGTGCAGTAGACCTGCAATAATGTGTGGGGGCCATCAACACACTGTATTTAAGAGAGGATTCCTCAGTCAGACAAGTCTGGTTCAGTCTGCACCCATCTAGTGGGTGTTATAGCAGTATAAATGTAAAGTATTGGGCATCCACCAGGTCATTTTGGGATTGCATATCCCTCAACGACAGCAGGCCCAGTTGGCTCCTTATACCTCTCAGTTTGTAGATGCCAATCATATCCCACCCACAAATGCCCTCAAGTTTACTCCCTCGCAGAGGGGCCAGTAAGACCCACAGGGGCATCTTTAGTGTAATCTTGACCACCACGTTTGTATGAGAGTTCCTTCAGATAGTGTTATGTCCCCCATACTGGGCCGCCTTTGGGTAACCCCTTGGCAACTGTCCTCCTGTCTGCCATTACCGACGGCTCTTGTTCGAACGTCCAATTACTTACCACAAGCATTTGGGATGCCTAGTAGTGAAACCGGAGATTTGGGAGTGCTATACCTCCTTCATAGGGGCTACGTGTAAGGATTTTGAGTGCTATTGTATGCGGCCCCACATCTCACAGGAGAGACCTGATCACCGTGTCCACTCATGCAAAAAAGCCCTCTTGCACCTCAAATAGTGTGTTTTGCAACACATACAGACATTTTGGTACAGTTATCATTTTATAGAGCACTGACCAGTATTCTTTTAGCATTCTGCCCAGGTTCTTTCACATAAACGTCTTTATATCTCTGGTAACGTATGTTCCAGGGTACCGTAACCCAGTATGTGCCCATTGTATCGTGCAGTCCCAGGCCTCCGATGGCCACCTATCTGTAAGTGGACAATACACTGATTTTTGCCAATTAATACGCACCCCAGAATATGTCCCGAATATATGGAGAATGTCTCAAGTATTCTAAAAAATAATTACTTAGGGTCTGCCAGATAAAGAAGGATATCATCGTCTAAGAGAGCTATAACCTCTTCCCAATGTGGGTCCCATTTTAACACCCTGTATTTGTGCGTAGTACGGATCCTATATGTCAGTGTCTCAAGTGCTAAGGCAAACAAAGGAGAAAGAGCACAACTCTGCCTCGTCCCAAGTGGAAGAGCCTCAAAAGTGTCCCATTAACCCTTACTCTAGCGATGTAATCTTTGTAAAGCAAATGGACCTAGGCCATTAACTCTGGTCCAAATCCGATTCTATGAATGAAAGGCCATTTAAGGAAATAGGCTTTTCAGCATCTACAGACAGTAGCACCACATGCTACCATACCTCTGAGGATTTGTGTAAGACACTATGTAGATAGTGTAGAGTGAGCCGTGCCAGTCTATGGCCATGAATCCTCTACTAGTCCGAAGCTATGAGTTTGTCGACAACTTCATAAAGTCAGGAAGCCAATATTTTGTCCAGGATTTTTGTCTTAGTGTAGCTAGGTCTATAGGCTGCGCAGTCCTCGACTGGCTTCCCAGCGTTGTGTATGACGACAATATTGACGTTACGGAGATCCTCTGGGAGAGAATTCTCCCATGGGTCCTCATAGAACATCTGTGTGAGAGGTTAACAAAAATGCTGCCCGGTGCATTTGCAAAATACAGGCAACAGGCCATTGGAGTTGGGAGTTCTGCCACTTTTAAGTTTGCTTGATGGTTCATTTTTTTCTCAAGTTGAAATTGTAGGGAGTGGCATGTCTTCCACCAGTTGTGTCATATGCTCAGTGGACTACTCACCCCTGGTGTGTTATAGATTGCTTAGTTAGCCCATAAAGGTCTCCATAGTGTATGTGGCAGTGTGGGCTAGCGGCTCCTGGGTAGTACGTATGCCCTACACTCACCTCTTTCCTGCTCCATGTGCCTGCCATGCCAAGAGTTTACCTGCTTTATTGCCAACTACATATAGTTTGTGTTGGCAGGCTAGAAATTGTGCCCTTGCATTGTCTTCCAAGAGCTGTCTGTATTTGTCTCTGCCAATGGGTATTGTATGCAAAATTCCCACCTTTTGTCATGTCCATATTCAGCTTCCCATTTCATGAGCTGCTGTTCATTGTCATGCATTGGTTTGAGTTTGTTTACGTCTCCCAGTTGATGCAGCAAATACGTGTCCACTAGCAACTACCTTATTGACTTCCCACAGTGTCATGGATGAGGGACATGTATTTTCTATGAAGTATTGCTCTGTGGTTATGGTCAATTGCCTTTTAGCTTTACAGATGTGAAGTTTCTAGGGGTCCAGTCTCCAAGTTGCCTCCTCCAGGGCGTATTTGTTACCGGTTTAGTTGTTAGGGACGAATGGTCCAAAATCCTTCTCAGCAGGATCTGGGTATCCCTGAATCTCGACTTTTGCACTACAGACATGAAGAAATAGTCTGGTACGGAGAAAAAGTGGAGGACCCTGGTAACATGAATATTGCCATTCCGTGGATGGACAGCTCTTTGGAAGTCCACCAGCCCCAGTGCACTAGTGATTGAAGCAGTTGTTTGTCTTGCCTACCCGTGTGGGAGGTCAGGGGGAATCTGGCAAGTTGTGTGTGCATCGTAAGATTTTAAGTCACCCCCCCCCTCTCCCCCCCCCAGAATCTCCAGTGCGCCGGGGGCCTGTATAAGCCATCTCCCTATTATCTCCATCATCAAGGTTTTTATACCCTTGGGAAATACATGGACACTGCCAATACTCTCTCTCCCTTCCATTCTCCTAGTGTAGCAGCATAGGAACATACTGGCTCGAACCATATGCATGTGACCTCAACAGGTAAGGATTTGCAAATCTGTATCCACACTACTTGAGAACCTGATGTAAAGCCAGAGAGGGCTAGACCCTTGTAGCTACCCCTTACTCAGGAGCTCACACTTATTGACCACCAAATGTGTTTCTTTTAGTAGTAACAAGTATGTGTCCTGCCTTGCCAGAATCATTGCTACTACTCCCTGTTTAAATTATTTGCCAGGCGATTGACATTCCATGTAAGGACACTAAGGTCTAGTTTACCGTGGTCTACTATGTTGTCTGTGTCTCCCCAATATTTGTCTTGTCGCCCAACATGTACCCAGCCACACCACTTTTACTGCATTTTGAGCAACCACCCTTTATGCAAAAGCCTCAACCCCCCCCCCACCCTATAACCTCATGCCGTGGGTCTAGAACTACCTACCATCCCAACGCTTGAGGTGTCCCAACAAAGACATTATCACATCAAATTAAAACAGTAAATTACAGAGCTAATGTTGCTTGTCCCATCTCTGCTGAGATTTCAGGTTGTGCAACGATAGCATACGGCCTCATGCTTCCCCTGCAGTTCCCAACTGCAGCCAGCTCCGTTTGGTTAGTATTCCTGGCTCATTCTTCTATAGTCTAGTGTTTTAATGGCGTTAGCCGCTACGTGGTTCGCCAAATCGTTCTTTATTTTTTGTGCCTCTGTAGGCAGAGACTCTTGCTACACCTCGGGCCCTCACATGTGGGTCTGTGAATTTCTTTTATTGGACGGGTCGTCAGCCCTCCAGCCATTACCACACCTCTTACAGGGTCATAATGAACTACGGGTGACACCCGGAGATGGTTGTAAGTTTTACTGGGAAGATCAAAATGTAACAGAAGTTACAATTTTTCAGTTAAACCTTTGCCTTGTCAAATGCCATAGCACGTGGACCTTTTAGGGTATAGTTGGGAAACACCATGATGTTTTTTTTAAAGTTGAATTGGGCTGCATTGGTGGGCTTCCTTTCGCCTCTCCTGTCGTCTCTTCCCACTCCCTCCCTCTATCTATTTCTCTCCTTCTCTCCTCTCTCAATGTACTGAGACTGAACTATTTTGTCTGATGCCCGATGGAGCTACCTGGTTTAGCTATAGGGGAGATGGGCTGTGGATTCCCTTCTTGGTCGTCACCTACCCAGTCGGCCTTTAGACAGATTTCATTTTGTCTCTTGCCCTATCTTCCCTTTCTCACCTTCCCTGTTCCCTCCCCTCTACCCTCCATTTATTTTGCCCTCCATGTTATTTAAATGTTTCCCATTGAGACCTAGCTATTTGGCCGAAGCCCGGTGGAGCTACCTGATAGCTATAGAGGAGATGGGTTTTGGGACTTTCCCCTCGACCGTCACCTACCCAGCCGGTCTTTGGGCAGACTTTCCTTCGTCTTTCTGTCGTATCTCCCTCCCATCCTGTTTTCTGCGAACCTCTTCCCTCGACACTCGAGACCGAACTACTTTGTCTGATGCCCGATGGAGCTACCTGGTTTAGCTATAGGGGAGATGGACAGTGGATTCCCTCCTTGGTCGTCACCTACCCAGTCTGTCTTTAGACAGACTTCCTCTCGTCTCTACGGTTGTCTCTTCCCTTATCCTCACTTTCTCACCTCCCCTATCCCCCACTTCTTTTCTCTCTCCTTTTCTCTCCTCTCCTAATGTATTGCTGATTGTTTGATGTAATGTGTAATTGTTGATCTTTTTCTGTTATACTGTTAAACCACATTGTTGCACTTCTTTTCGTGCCTCCTGTCGTCATCCTCCCTCTATTTATGTCTCTCCTTCTCCCCTCTCTCAATGTATTGAGACCTAACTTTTTTGTCTGATGCCCGATGGAGCTACCTGGTTTAGCTATAGAGGAGATGGGCTGTGGATTCCCTCCTTGGTCATCACGTACCCAGTCAGTCTTTAGACAGATCTCTTTTCGTCTCTCCGTATTGCCTCTTCCCTTATCCTCTCTTTCTCACCTCCCCTGCCCCCTCCACTACTTTTCTCTCTCCTTTCTCTCCTCTCCTAATTGTATTGCCTATTTTTTTGTTGAACTTTTTCTGTTACATTGCTGATTTTCTGTTATATTGTTGATTCTGATGTAAAGCGCTCTTGATGCCTCCGGGTCTAGCCAGCGCTATATAAAACTCTGTAAATGAAAATAAATCAATAAATAAATAAAAATACCCTGGTGATTGGTGGTCTAAGCCTCGACCCGGGCCTTGATCGTGCTCCAGAGGTGCAGTGCACTCTCTCAATAGCAAAGTATAGGAAGAGGTCCGCTGGTCCAGTAGCAGTTTTAATTAATTGTTCCATAGTGCTCAACCTCGCAGCCCTCAGATTTGTTTGGCAGGCCCACCAAACTGATAGTATTGTGCCTAAATCAGCCCTTGGCAACCTCTGCCCTGCTATGCAAACTTTGGTTTCTGTGGAGAGGTAGTGTACCCTAGTCTTGAGGGTAGCTATAGAATTTCACTGTTCAGCCAGAGTGCTTTTGGCCGCTTTTAATCTGACCTACCACGTGTACCATCCGTCACGCATTACTGCCTTTCAAAGTTTGCAGTTGGTCTCTTCGTCTCCCACCTGTAGGCTCCAGTTGTGTTGTCTCAGAGGTGATTGCGCCCCGTATGCCTAACCCCCCCCTTCCCGTTTGTCAGCAGCCACTGCTGTACCTTCTCTGGAGGCTTCTCCCTGGCCATTTAGGTTTTTCAGGCCCCACTCAAAAGGTCAATTTAGTCTCTGTGGGGGGCCTCCATCTTGGGCGCTATCTCCTCGGGTGAAGCTACTGTCTGTGCCACGTTGTATGAGACCAGGGGCCCGCCAAGGACCCTTGGGACCCTTGGATTTTGCAGCGCTGCCCTTGAAGGCGAGCCCATGGATTTTGGGAGAGTTACCGACCAACCACTCTAGAGCCTTGATTTTCATCATCTGCCACTGAAGCCACGGCTTAGTGCTCCGTCTTTCCTCAAGCTCCAAGCCATGAAACCTTATATTTCTAGGTCTTAGCTATATTCTTTACTTTTATGCCATTGTTACCCTTACAAATGTATGCAAATTGCCCCCGGCACCCACACCTTTCTTGCACCACCAATGGGACTCTTGGCCATGATTCCATTATCCATAAAAAGTTAATGTCACCTTAAGAAAGTTTCCTTTGCCATTGATACTTTGCGTTAGCCCTCTTTTAATTGTCACTCCCTCTACCTGTCTCTCAGTGCATTAACATGATCTTCTCCCCATTTGACCTTAGTTATGTACTTCATAAAGTCTTCTGTGTGCTCACTCTCCACAGCAATGTCATTTGCTTATTCCAAAATTGATTTCTTCCCTGTTTCTAAGCTACTGTTCTTTTAACAAGTGCCAAATAAAACATCATTGGATAGGACGTGCTCTACACAATTATAGTAAATTTAGTGAAATAAAAGTCAGAATTAAAAACAAACAACCTTTTATTCTTCCACTTATTTTTGGTAAATGTAATATGTTCCTTGCATTGCTACAGGGATAGGTTATTCCCTCAGTGCTATCATTTACCATTATCTCATACCATCTAACCCTGGTCCCTAGTTTCTTCGCTTTGTACTAAATGATTGGCTGGGTTACAAATATCCAATTCACCAACCCTCATTGCATGTCACAGCTGTTGCTTCAACTTGTCTTCTAAAAGCAGCATGCCAAGCTACTTAAGTATAAGGTTCCCATGTGGAAATCATGCCATGCTGTGCGTATCCGACAACCTGTCTTACACTGTCAATTGGTCCAAGGTCCCAAAGGATAAGGCTCTCATTTTTTCGCATTTAAAAGAGAGAGATTATGTTTACTCATGTGCTACTGTGGAATCGGTCACATTTGGCCAATTCTCTGTTACTGGCTTCCTCTAAACCTTATGGCTAGAGCGGTCACCCTCTAAGCTGGGGAACCAGGTTTGCGTCTCGGCAACAACGCTCAACATCCTGTGATTCTGGGCAAATCACTTAATCTCCCCGTGCCTAACAAAAATGAATGTGTCCTTCTGTAACAAAACTGGTGCTTTGTAAAGCGCTCTGATACCAGATGTCTCAGGTCTGGTTCGCGCTATATAAAACTAAAAAAAAAAAAAAAAAAGGAACATACGTTTACATTGCAAACATTGTTTCCAAAATACTATTCACGGAGGCCCCTTCCAGAGGCAGATACTTCTCTGGCTCAGCCATCTGCCCACCAAGGTATTTGGTTTTCACTTCACCTGGCAAGGTATGGGTTCTTGTCATCCTGTAGGGTTGCAGGTTCTCCACTGTTTCTAGCAGAATTAACTCTTTAAAAAGCTGCCAAGAAGCTAGTGGTAAACGTTCACAGAAAAATAAGTGTGGTGTCCTTAACATGATGGGAATATCCACCAGCATTTTGGAGAGGGTCGATATATAGGCACTGATAAAGTACCCCCACTTTGAAAGTGCTTTCACAGTGACCACATTGGTGACTAACATTCCAGCATCAGTGACGAACATTGGTTGAGCGTTTCCTGGGCAGCGTGACTTCTACCAGGGTAGAGAACAGCCCCTCTGCCGACAAACATTTGCCAAATTGGCAGAAAAAGTTTCATTTCTACATTTTATATGACCACAATGTCACGTGGTAATGTCCACCAAAGTGGCAGACAAAAAAGTTGTACCCAAACATTAAATCATACATTTTATCTGTACATTAAACATTGAATTTATTTTGCGCACACCAGTCCACACGATCTAAAATCAGCTGATTGTCAAATAGCAGACACAATCTGGGCTATGTCAAGTTTTCTCTGTAGTTAATGAGAATATCTGTATCACACTAACCCAACACGTTAGAACATAATACTCGTAATATGTAATTATAGATCCAGAATGGAAAATGGCAGATGGAACCTGTAAAGCATTTTGGACGAAAACCCTCTCTAAATTGCTTAGTCTTTAGTTGAACAACATAACTAGTTCTTTAGATGTGTTAGGCTCGCTTATGCTTTGACCCATCAATAATTTACTCAGATTTGTCTGGATTAAGGTTAAGCTTGCTCTGTTACCTCTAAAGATTGCTGTGTGATAATCCACGTAGATCTTAGTCAGATCAGTATGCTTCAGAACCCTGAAATCCTGCAGTGTAATGCATTACATCCGAGTGATTAGCAACTTTTTTAAACTGGGTTGTTTGTAGGAAATGCTTTGATGCATTAATTTGCTGTGTGGTTTGCTGTCTCTGTCCAGTGACACTAGACTTTTAGGTTAATTAAAAAGGAATTACACCAAATCCATACCCCGAGGATAGGCCACCCACTGATCTGGTGGTGTATGGCTCAGAAATAAGGATAACTTGTAGGATAAATTGAGGAACTTTAGTACAACCACATTTGCATTTTAAGAAATATACTTCCAGACACATGTCTTTATCGTAAATAGTACTTTTAAAAATGAAGCACTGATTAAGGATGTAAATAATGCCTTAGTTGATGGGGACTGTCTGGAAGTAGACAAAAAAAACTTTGGAGTGGATGGTCTGTAGACCTGAATTGCCATAATACAAATACATTTTAGAAGCAATTCCTTCAAAGTTTGCAAGCTTTAACACTTCACCCCTCCCTATCAACTTTCTCCTACACTGTTCCCTCTCTCTGTTCCTCTCACACGGTCTCCTACTCTGTCCCTCCTACACAAAGAATGGAATATAGGAAGAATATGCCTGGGCTAGATTTTAAAAATAACAGAGAGTGTTGAGGGGTAGAGAGATCTATCCTCAAGGCTGAGCGTCGAATTAACTTGGAAACATCAAGGTTTCTTATCCATATTTCATCAATTTATTGATCCAGTTTCAAATCTTCAATGGAAAGTTGATCAATCAAATGTAAACATCATTTCTTAGTGTACATAATGAAGTTCTTATGTCACGTAGGTGGCGTTTACCAAAAATATTAGTACTTCACCCAATGCATTTCGGGTCATATACATCTGACCCTTCGTTAGGGGTCTGAAATAAGGGACAAACAGGACCAAATTAGTCACTCCTAAGCACTGTACATGGGAATACTTTTAAAACAAATAACATGTAATGGAAACGTATTGACAAAACAATGAATCAAAACGAGCTGCAAAGCAATGCTGGACACATGTTACACATACTATGTTCACTTCATTAACAAACATTAAAGAGCAAAATGCGTATGTGATAAGTGCGAGTATAAAGTATAATTCCAAAATGCCACAAGGAAACCATATGCCAGGCAACCTACACGAAACAAACATTAAATGACTTACGGAAAGCGGACGCCGCCGCGCCTCACGGAGTTTCAGTGTTCAAATGGTCAAGTCGACCCAAATACAAGCAAGTGTATTATTGGTTGAACCCGTATCACGTGATCGCGAGTTGAACCAATACGCTCACGCCTATAGTCAGAGGCCCCCAGCATGTGACCTGAGTGTACTGACATCAAAATACAACGCTGCAAGTAATGAGTAACTTATTCCACGGGGCATCAGTGGCAGCATTATGCAGATATTAAAACGAAAACAATAGAAATGCAAAAAAGTAATCATACAACCATTACACATATAATGAACCTGAGTGCATGCAAGGTTCATCTTACTGTACTGGATGGGATATCGGGGATCAGAGTCATTCTTAGGTCAATGTGGTGTCTACATACAGTCATAGAAAGCAAGCGTGTTCCACACGATCATTTAAACCAATAGGATGGTTCGAGTTCAGTTTTTTGATCCAGAAAAATTCTGCTCTGAGTCTTTGTTTTACTGGATCCATGTCTGGGCGTGGCGAGATCGTCTCCTTGCTTGTATTTGGGTCGACTTGACCATTTGAACACTGAAACTCCGTGAGGCGCGGCGGCGTCCGCTTTCCGTAAGTCATTTAATGTTTGTTTCGTGTAGGTTGCCTGGCATATGGTTTCCTTGTGGCATTTTGGAATTATATTTTATACTCGCACTTATCACATACGCATTTTGCTCTTTAATGTTTGTTAATGAAGTGAACATAGTATGTGTAACATGTGTCCAGCATTGCTTTGCAGCTCGTTTTGATTCATTGTTTTGTCAATACGTTTCCATTACATGTTATTTGTTTTGAAAGTATTCACATGTACAGTGCTTAGGAGTGACTAATTTGGTCCTGTTTGTCCCTTATTTCAGACCCCTGACGAAGGGTCAGATGTATATGACCCGAAATGCATTGGGTGAAGTACTAATAATATGGTAAACGCCACCTACGTGACATAAGAACTTCATTATGTACACTAAGAAATGATGTTTACATTTGATTGATCAACTTTCCATTGAAAATTTGAAACTGGATCAATAAATTGATGAAATATGGATAAGAAACCTTGATGTTTCCAAGTTAATTCGACGCTCAGCCTTGAAGATAGATCTCTCTACCCCTCAACACTCTCTGTTAATTCTAAAGGCACGACCTGACTTTGTGCGACGACTAGAGCGCAGAACCGAAACTACATTATTTGTTCTTCAAAAATAGTGAATAACGAGTGCACAGGGATTACACACACTCTCTAGATTTTAAAAATACCAGACTAAACTATTCACTTCAGGAATTAGAATGACATTTTCAGTCCCAATAAATCTGGCTGTTAGCCAATCCGAAACATTGCTACCAGTTTAAAACTTAAAACTACAATAGATTTAGTTGCACAGCATTTTAATACAAAGCAAGGTAATAGTAGACCGAGCTGGTGTGTATATTGGAACTATAGATTTCTCTTTCTACTGTTGATAATGAACTCTAGAATGTGCTTTCTGTACTAAATGGATTCATGTAGTTAAATTGGGTTCTCTGTTTCATTTGTATGAAGCCCAGCGCATCTTCATTGCTCGTATAGCTTGGGAGACTGTACTCCTCTTAGCTCAGTGTACAATTGTTCATATTTGAGTGCTTTAAGTTAAGATGTATCAATTACCTATCCTGCTCAGATATTGCACCTTCAATCAGTCAAATATAATATGAAATTTCAAGAATATCTGCATGTGTAAATATAAAACACAGTGCACCGAAACATAATTTAGGGGGTTCCATTTTAGGTTTAGCAAATATTTTAAATTTTGAAGTTCATGGCCTTAAGCTGGTACACCTGATATTATTTTCTGGTCTGGGGCAGTTGTGTAAATGTACCTGACCCTAAGTGATGCTTAATATTGTGTTGTATTGAGCAGGTCCCATGCAATGGATTCAGTGACATTGAGAATCTTGGTTGTCCATTCCATTTCTTCGAAGATGAACTTTTGTCGATCCTGAATATCGAAGGAAGGTAAGGCAGCAAAGAATTTTGAGCATTTTTGATCTTCTTGTACCTAAACCGCAGCACTCACACCTGGCTATCAGTTTAATTTTGGAAATATTCCTTATAGGATATAATCTGTGTTTGTTTTAGCCTGATTTATACAGGGCAACCTTAATTGCTTGCTCTTCTAATTGACTATGGAACCTACCTGTCCTGTAAAAAACGGGATGAGTGAGAGTTGTGGCTTAGTATAGTGACTTTACTTTTTGCGATCAAACTGCAACATCCTTGAAAGACTCTACACTTCATTTTATAAAACCAGGTTCTAAATTTACAAGGGGTAAACATTACCTGCACCATTACTAGATTCCATCTACTTGCCATTAAGTGCACAATGTATGTGACTATAAAGACAATTCCTGTAGACGTAGTCCTTCTTCCACCGAATGGCGTTATCATAAACTGTAATTTAAACATAAATTAGCAGTTCTAGAGCAATGCTAAATAGTGCTCCATTCATGTACCTGAATCTCCAGTCACATATTTTTCATTGACTTATTTGTGTTGGAGAAAAACAGAAAAATAAAGGGTAGAATGCTTAAGTTAATCTCAACCAACGCTAATTACTTTGGTCTACAATCTAGCTCACAGTTTTTTGGCCTTTTCTTGCTCTGTCAGTACAGACAGGGGCCAATCGTTTCATATTCAGATGTCCTGCTTCAATAAGAACAGCAAAGCCTACATTCCAGTCAATGTCAACTCCGAAGTAAGAACAAAAGCTACAGTTGAGGAGTCTCGGCCTTTCTGAGTCTTTATCAGTCTGGTGCAACTTCAGTCCTAAGGCACCTTATTCATGGGATCCACATCTAGACATACACCATCGCACATACGGTGGGTCTGACTAGGAAATAAAAATAAGGGAAGAAGTGTTGAATTAATATCAGGCACTTGTAATTACTCGGGGTTCTGCTTTTATCTGGGTTCTAATTAGGTTTATCTTTGTTTGTCTTGGTCTGTTCCTGTTGTAGCAGCACTATGGCTGATTTGCAGAAGGTTGGTCCCAGTGACATGCTGGCATAAGGAAGAAAATAACTTGTTTATCACTTTGTTTATCATTTTACCTCTGAATCATGTAATCACAATTAAATTTAATTTGTTTTAAAACACACCATGTAAAGAGCTAGCATTAACAGGTGCAGAGTAAATGTTTAAATGTTACATGGAAACACTTAAAGACCCATTGTTCTATATTGTTGTCATTTGCATTTTATTTCCGCCCCCTACAGCATACAGTGTGGGGCAGTGGGTCAGCCCACTTCAACCACTGGGTGCCTTCTCTTCGACTAATGGCATTCTGCTCTTTCAAAAGGAGTGCAAATGCACACCAGGTAGTCCCCTTCAGTGCCAGGGACTACTCTGGCAATGACTGCTATATGAGAACAAAAAAATAGGTTTTCCAATTTTGATTTTAAATATTGGCCAGGGCCTGGCAGCTCCAACAACAATGTTGTATAAAAACAATGGTGGAACAAAGCAAGCATTAACAAAGCCAAAAGGCTGGCAGCCAAATGCCAGACTTATTGATTTTGTCAACGTTCTTTCTAACTTATGACTGAAATGAAAAAAGTGGGTCTTACTTTCTGTGCTCGCAGTGCTCTTCTTTGTAGTATAATGGCACAGTCGCACATCTAAAGTTAAGCTAGACACCTCAGATGTATTTATTTATAGTTCATATTCCGAACTAATCCATTTCAATTATGCAAGACAAAGTTAAGTTGAATTATAAATTTAGAAGTCTAAAGGAGATTTTACAAACCTATATATCCATAGGCATTATAATATATCACTATACATAAAGCTCTCTAATTTGCACTCTACATAATTTGCAACCCCTTGACTAACTGTAACCATATCTGTGGGAAATAGTTCCTATGGTTGAGCATTTCACCTCTAAAATGTGGTATCAATTTGTCAACAAGGTCGGTGTTTTATAGGAGATCCTCAATCCAGTGGCGTTAAAAAAAAAAAAAAAAAAATTGCGGCTGAAGCAATAAATGAAAATTTAGTTGCAGGAAAGTAGTTCTTGGCACCATTTGGTGGCATTGTCTTTGGTGAAAATTTCATTAAGCATTTTCTGATTTACCAAAAAATGCCCTGGTGCTCTATATGTCCATAAACGTTCTTGAATACAGGATAATTTCCAAGCAATACAATTGTAGTCCAGTGCATGTGTTAAGTCGGTGCATTCATGTTTTCACACCTGTTCCACGATTGCAAATATTGGTCATAAACATCACTAGTTGCAAACATCTCAATTTCAGCCATATTTATACTCTGTATGAGCAAAACTGTAAGACCTACCCCCAAAAACACACACACACACACACACACTTATCACACTATAAGTTATGGTGAATTAAAAATAATTAGGCACACCTATGTTTGTAAACATCACCCAAAACACATCAGCAAGATCTGTGTGGGAAAATCCCTCGCTCTGATAGCCCAATAGCAGACTCGCCACTCACATATCTAGGGTGCAAATTAAATTGGCCTTAAAAATCATACCTTCGTTGTTGTTCGCAAACCACAAGCGAAATACATCCGCAAATGGGATAGAGATGTAGTCCATATCCGTCGGCTTCAAATAAGACTCGCCACTCAAATATAACACACAAGTAATGATTGGTTTAGAATTCAGCCATCCCCAAGCATCAAAAAGCCAGAATGAACAAAGCATTTCCCTAGTGGGTTCAATGGTCACATCACCTACAAAAAGGCCACAATTTATTTTGGGATCAAAATGAACACATACTCATGTTTGTACACATCAACCAAACCAGTTGATAAAACAAACATAACAAAGCTTTGCTAACTTCATATGAAACCTGTTAGATGCTGAAATATATACTCCCTTAAAATGATTTTGAAATGACAGCCATACTGCACTATATAATGTTCCTAAATCTGTGAATGACCTACAGAAAGAATATTCAAATGGATGCTTGCCTCTGCCTCTATTAGAGCTGTAAGTCTAAAAAAATAGAGTTCAGTAAAAAAACTAAAGTTAAAGGAGAGTTAAGGGTGACAGGGTGCCAACAGTTGCCAAATCAAACCATTTTGCAAAAGATAGTAAATTCATAATTGGAGGGATTACCTTAGCCTTATTTCTAACTGTACTGTACTAACTATCCTTGAACATCAGTTTTTAGTGCATATTATATTCATTATTTAAGATGTGGTAGATAAGGAGGTATGACCAATTAAAGTTTTGTATATATTTCACTGTAGACATGCTCGATTCCATTTCATCATAACACATGGTACGGCTATAGCGGGTGCTGAGGGACTATACACATGGAGACTGCGGCAGCCTGGAAATCTGAATAGGAGACGTTAAGCTCGTGAACGTTCCATTACTGTTCACTGGTTCGTTACTTCAACCTGGAGATAGCGTTTTTACGGTCGCACAGTGAACAACACAACATCATCCAATGTCTAGTTTCAACGACGGGCAATAAATATTCGCCGTTTGTCAGAGCATTCTATTGACTTATGATCTAAAGGTGTCAAATCTTGACACCACCTTTGTTTGCCACTCAACAACATTTTGAACTAATTGGAACGCGCTTGTGAGGCTTACACTATCCCTACTGTACCCCTAAGAGAACTCAGGGGGCATAGCGTTATATCTGAAAAAGCATCTATTTATGACTTGGATCCGAAGTATTCATATATCGTTATGACAGTTTTCCAGTGAAAGTATTCAAGTAGGCCCAGATTCAACGGCCTGATCACAATTCTCAAGAAATGTCCTTTTTCCTTTACTTTGACCATTCAAATAAGACTTATTGCTACCTGAAGAAGGCGTCCTGCTGAAACGCGCGTAGATTCTAATTATGTTAGCCATTTTTAGCCATTTTTTTTTGGGGGACATTTGTTAAAATTTGAAATGGTTTATCCTATCTTGATTTTGAACAGGTGATTTATAACCACTTTGTTGGTATAAATTTTGTATCAAATTTGTCATTTATCATATATTTGAATACAGAATATAATATATAGACTACAGACACTTTGTCTAGTTATGATCAACAATGTGATAAAATATAAACAAATATCAAAAATATATATCGGATTATTTCAATCAAAGAATATAATTTGAAATAATAACTTTTCTAGTCACACATTGTTTTTGTATAGTATAGGTCCACCTTTTTATTTGTTTCCTAAATGTCTATTTACAAATACACATGCTCGATTCCTTACATATTTGAATGGACATCTCTTATGGAAATATTTATTTTTAGGCTGACAAAAAAATCTGACAAGCAGTATGTTAATAGGCCATCCATTGAAATATATGGGAGTTACAGTGCACTTTATAGAAGCGGCATTCTCGAACTCTCAATACATCCAATTTAAGTTGTCGTATTCATTTCCTGAAGTGATTTGTCATTAAGTTTTATTGATGCTGCTGTGTGGTATTGAAAAACAAAATGTTATTTTTGCCCGTCTTTACAACATCAAATGCTACTCACTTGTGTGCCTGGGCCTAGTGCACAGGACAGGCAACATTACAAACCAAGTTCAATGAGAGTTTCGTGGAGCAACTCTCATTGACCCCGGTTATGTTTATGCAAGTCTATGGCACGTGCCGGGGACAGATTGGAGGAAAACACCTCGTATCTGTCTCCACACATTTTGCATTAATAAAAATCCCTTTTGTCTAGTGGACTTTCTGAATGGATGTAAGAACCTTCAATCTGCCTTCGGGTGTGGAAGGGGGTCAAAAAGGTTTTTGGGCCGTGGGAGAATGGGGAGCCCCCTCCCCTATAAATATAATCCCTGGTGGTCTAGTGGTGAAAACACCTCCTCTCTGTTCCCGACTTGGGATAGTAAGACTGCTTGGGGTCATTTGGGTGGCTGGAGGCTTGGCCCAATGCCTGGTCCCCACCCATTCTGCAAAAATAAAAATGAATTCCTTGTGTCTAGTGGGCTTTTTCTGTGTGCCAAGAAAAGGTAGACTAGTTTAACATGAAATCTGAGATATTCACGATAATGTTATTGCATCATGTTGGATGTAACATGATTGCACTAGTATGCCAAAGCACAGACTGTAGGAAGCTGGCTCTGTACATACCGGGGGTCAGAACCAGCGTGGGTCATTTGCTGGGAGCTGCAAATGGCTGGTGTAGCTCATAAAGGCAGCAAGCCTTTGAAGCTTTCCCTTCGTCGACCTAGCCCATGCTGGGGGAGGAGGCTTGGCACCTCATCCCAGCATGTGGTTTGTTTCAGGACCCTGAGAGCGGCAGGCTCTCGACCCAGGGGTCCAGAAACATGTCTGGTGGTGGCAGCTAGTGAACAGCCACTCAGCCAGGACACTAGAGTTAGGTCATTTTTCAGGGGGCATCTCTAAGATGCCCTCCGAGAGCATTTTTCATTAAATGCCGCACTGGCATCAGTGTGGGTTTAATGTGCTGAGAATTTTGATGGTAAACTTTTCAGTTTTCAGTAAGGCATTATGGTAATGTGGAGTTTGTAATGACAAACTCCCGGACCATACACTCTATATGGCATTACTGCACTTATAATGTCTAAGAATCAACCTAGACACTGTAGGGGTACAGGGCTCATGCACCCTTTACCCTCACCACTGGTATAGTGCACCCAGCTTGAGGGTGCCAGGGCAGTGGGTTGTAAGCATGGCACACAGGGATGTGTGCCATGTCGACTCTTCACTTTGTTCTGCACCAAAACACGCAGCCTGCAATGGCAGTGTGTGTGAAGGTACAGGGCCTCTAAAGGTGGCATAATATGTACTGCAGCCGTAAGAGGCCTTCTTTGGTCACAGTGCCCTTGGTACCTCTGTTACCTTTTACAAGGAACTGACATGTGGCCAGAGAGTTGCCAATTGCTTTCTGCAACAGTACAGTTTAGGAGAAGAACATAGGCCTGGGTACCTTGTAGGCAGGAACCCAGAGAACGCTCAGTCAAAGCACTTTAACATTAGGCAAAAAGTGGGGGGCAACCATGCATAGAGGGGCACTTTCCTACATAGACCTGACATAATAGAAAGTTGCATAATCTACTAATTTCTTTAAATTCTTAAATCTGAACACAAGATTTCCAATAATTTGAAACTTTGTGTGGTGATATTGAGGGTCCTGGTAATGTTATTTTCTTGAGTCGATGGGATGAAGATTTATTTGAAGTTGACTTTTTAGCTTAAAGTAGAACTGCAAAGCTGCTAGGCATTTCAATGCACGGAAGTCCAAGATAAATGAGCATATCTGCCAACATTTTAAATGAATAAATTAAACTCCACATTATTATCTCTTTTGTACTATCTGAGTGGTGACTCTCTGTATAGACCAACTGACATGATTGCTCAACCATTTTTATGTTTCTTGTGAGTATTGATGACTAGATCATTGCTCAGATGACAAAGTTGCAATAGTTGATAGATGTCCATTTAATTAAGTGTGTCAAGTGATTGCTTTCTCCCCAGAAAGGCACTGACGCTGAAATACTATGCCAAGAAGATCCTCTACTTCCTCCGGCAGCAGAACATCCTGAAGAACCTGAAGGCATTCTTAGAGCGCTCTCCAGAATGCCAGTCTCTCTTAGAAGGTAGGAATTGTATTTAAAACTTCACATTTTCTCATTGGTCATTCATCAAAATATAAATAATGCGTGGCCAAGCTCCGGGTCAAAACGATATAGTGGACGAATGTTCTGTATTCAGTCATTTTATATTTTTATACTGAAGTATTCATAGCAAAGTGCCAAGAAAAGATTCACATTAAACTTCTGTAGTGAATGTGAACAGAAACATGAACTCGCTCATCCCTGTCCAATTCCCAAGACCGGTTCAGTCTCGAGTCAGCTACATTTCCTTTCTACCCATCAATTCCAACTTCTACAGTACATCAATGCACTCATATTTCCACTTGGCTACCTTCACCCAAATAGTTATAATGAAAATCATCTGGACAGTCAAGAGATTCAAATTTGAAGATGCTATGTTATAAACATGCTATTCACTGCATCACATTTTCCAGTGTTGGATGTAACTAATAAACAGCTTGCTTTATGGCCATAAGGTACCATATTTGTACTAGTTACAGTTGCTTTGATGGAGTCCGGGTAGCTATCCCACTGTAGCTTCACTGCCTTGCGTATATGAAAGCTCAGGGCTTTGTGTGATGGGTCCTACTGATGCTTTCACTTTGGGTACCAACCCCAAGAGTCGCAGGGGTCGGATTTCCTAACCTCCCCTACATCCCCTTCACCCCCCTCCTGAGCTCTGCCTTGATATCCCTTGTGCGAAGTCCCTCTCTAAAATATAATCAGATAACTGGGTTTTTATAGGATCTGGTCATCAGTCTTCTCTTTTATTTTGAAAGTAATGTTGGGTTTAGCAGCCACTAAATCAGCAATAAGACAAAACATTAATGAAGACAAATATGTTAGCCTGATTATCTTGTTGGTAAAACAGGTACATAGAATGCAGACATTTCCAGCATTTTTACATGTAAATAGTAGAGTCTGAAAGGACAAAATAATGGAAATAAAACAATCTGAACAGGAACTGTCGCAGTGTTCACTGCACCAGCAGTGTCTCGCACCCAATCGTAATTAAAAACGATGGCCCAGGTAGACCCTCAACCGCGACATTCCGCGGTGACTCACACCACCCATCAGAGAAAGATGAAGGGAGTGCTGTTGCTGCAATGATTAAAGGATACAGTTTCAGCTTGGGTGTGCCACTTACTGCTTTCCGGGGTCTTCGTGGGAGCAATTGTACAGTTAGGGGGCTATGCAGGCGCCGAACCCCCTAATGACGGCAGAGTGGGGTGAATGTAACCTCGATTCATCGAGACGCCTAGTACAAATATTGCTTAAATATGCCGAGATTGACGGTGTTGACTTGCTAATAAAGATTGATGCACTGGAAGCGAGCATCAGACGGCAAGGAAATGAAACACGCCAAGAAGTGAAATGAGAGAAGATATGACCAGTAGATTGGCGAAAGAAGAGGAAAAGATTAAAGCGTTCAAAATCTACAAATTCAAAAGAGACGGAGATGACTATGCCAAAGGCCAAATTTTCACATTTGCCTGTCGACCTGATTCTTTGAGGGCAGCCACTGCGAACAAACGTGGTGAAGGTAACAAAGGGACACAAAAACAAAATGTGGAAACGTCATCAATATCGAGTTCAGCACCAGAGAGTGAATCTGAAAATGAGGGTGCTAGAAAAATCAAGGGAGTTAAGCTGACCCTGAGGGAAGAATTGGACATTCTAAAACAAAGTCAGAGGCACACACTGAGACCGCGCCTTCAAGGAACAGTGGCAAAACAAAGTGCCAAAGGAGAAGAGGGAGACGCCAGGCCTGCCAACAATGGAGAGCAAAAGAAGAGAGGCCGGGGGCGGGCATGAAAGAACCCATAACCAAAGGCAAAACTAATTTAAGCTCAAACAACAAAGTGGAGACCGGGGAAATTAAATCTATTATTAACCTAGGTAATGTTAACTTGACGGAAGCAGAAAAACAACTGCTCAGTTTGGGCTTAAGCTACTGTCCTGAATCCAGCTTTTCATGTACCAGAACTAGAGCTGATGTATATCAATTCATCCGCAAATTAAAGCTTAAAAAGTTTCATTTACAAAAACCGGCCAAGGAAAATAAAGTAAATGAAACAACCGGCAATGAAGCTCTAGACCTTGTGATCTCCGATATAAGTGTGTATAAAGATATGTGTCAATTGGCTCTAGGAGAAGATATCAATACACAAGAAGCAGTAACAACGGGGCAAAGTAAATGGGAAACACCCTTTAAACCAAAATCAAAATGTATTCCTCTTGTAGCTCATGATGGGCTGGACACTTTTAGTGAACACGTAGTGACTCAGATCAAAAAATTGACTCACGCAAACAATAAAACAAGGAAGAAATATTCAAACTCTGAAAGAATATACCATCAATTAATCTCTAAACTGTAGAAGGCCGAGTTGGTTATACGCAGATAAGGTTGAAATATTGTTTTATGGCCAGTATTAGACTATCTAAAGGAAGCACAAGCCAATTGAATGACGTAACTTGTTATAGAAAAAGCACTCCTTCGAAATATAAAGCCAAGCAAGAGGTGTTACTCCGAAGTCTACTAGGGTGGAAAGGATTGGGACTCTTGAACTGGGACAAATATAAGTTCACCAAGAAAGAACATGCACTGGTACCTTATATTTATTTTATATCTAAGGTTCATAAAAACCATGTCTCCCCGCCAGGAAGACCCATTATTGTAGCATGTGGGGGCCCCTTGGTAAATCTTTCAAGATATATTGACTACTTCCTACAGGCACACATGAAAAACCTTGCATCTTATGTACAGGACACCTCTGATTTCCTTGGGTAAATCAATAACATTTCGTGGAGTGATAATTTATTACTAGTGACATTAGACGTCAGCTCACTCTATACCTTTTATAAAGCATAGAGATGGGCTGAGAGCTGCAGAATTTTTTCTGAATACTAGACCAGTGGAATATGCAGAACATACTAGGATGTTACTTGACATGTTATCATTTTGTCTAGAGAATAACTATTTCCTCTTTAATGGCCAATTCTACCAACCGGTGCAGGGTGTAGCAATGGGGGCCAGTTTCTCCCCCAGCTATGCCTGTCTCTTTATGGGCTGGTGGGACGAACTGGTCCTCAGGCGGAAGAATGAACAGGCCTGCACCCAAAACATAGTCTCCTGGCTGCGTTTTATCAATGATTTTTTTTATTTTTATTTTTATTTTATTTTGATCACAGAATGCCATACATACAGAGCTAAACGCCTACAACCCATCCTGGGCCGGCTGTACCGTAACTTAAATAACACATGTTCTGCAAAATGAATAATTAGTAATGGAAAAAGTAAAAGCATACATGGCGTCTCTTTAGCAGGTCTCGCTTTTGGCGTACTTAGCTCTGCTCCGTGCACAGACTTGGAAAAGCAATACTTTTAAAAACTTTTTCGCCCCCCCCCCAACCTCCCCCCGAACACCCACTCCACCCCCCCCAACTTCCCCAGTGGTGCTCCTAGTGTCTGTTGTTGTTTGCTAGTGTGTGTATCGCGCCCTACGCTCTACCCGCCCAAATCCTCGGGACGGGGTGGGGGCGCGTCCGTACTGTTGCCACCCGAAATCGGGCATCTGTAGTGTTGTGTCCCCTCAGCTACAACGCTATTCTAGTTGTAGGTCCCCATCGTGTGTATCTGAGTGTCCCTCCCCCTCTGGTACTGCGGGTTCTTCATCAGTGTCTTGGGCAGACATTTCTAGCATTTTTACATGTAAATAGTAGAGTCTGAAAGGACAAAATAATGGAAATAAAACAATCTGAACAGGAACTGTCGCAGTGTTCACTGCACCAGCAGTGTCTCGCACCCAATCGTAATTAAAAACTGACTTTAAAATGGTTCTCTAACGGGCTCGTATGCATGTCTTCAACTTTACTGGCAAAACAGTGGCTGATTTCTCAACAATGACTTTAAATAAACCTGTACTAAGTGAAGAAGTCCAAATCGTAGGCAAGGTGGTAGGTTCCAAGATTTACTTTATTAAATCCAGTTCAGGTAAGTAGAAAGATGGTAGATTGTAGTAAGGTGGTAAGTTCTAGTATTAGCTGTAATAGCCCCACCAGGAGCAGCCTCCCTGCCTGCTCAGCCTCTCATCTTCAACTGCCACTCTCACCAAGCCCACCCACCAACATTCTGTGACATCATACAAACATTCTCCAGTCATTCAGGCTTGACAGAAGGGAGAGTATTGGTGTAAAGAAAGAAGACAAGAAATCACACTAACAAAACCCTTGAGGTAGCTATAATAAATACAGGTCCTGTTTATTGTTCACTTATTTTATTTCGTCTTGCATTATGAAAGTATTTACTTTTATTAATATGTTGTGCTTCTGTAGTTTTTGCCATGCAACATGACTCTTGCATAGTGCATACTTAGAATGGAATTGTGTCGGAGGTGAGATTTCTCAGTGAGTTCAGGT